>NC_140582.1:96837371-97446048 GCF_964204655.1 Triturus cristatus
AATTAGGATAATTCAGCCAGGATGTCTAAATGTAGAGCAGCTTTAGCGCGAGACCGCCCTGCCCTGGTTCATCAGTTCACAAAAATGCTTGGGTAGGGGACACCCCTGGTTAGAAGCTAGATTAGCTGTGCTCGAGTCATCTGCCATGGCAGCAGCATAAATTGATGTCGCTTTTTAATAATGTCTTTTATTTCCTTAACCTGGTAAAAAAAAAGTGAAGATATAAGGGAATGCAAATATTGCAATAAAAAAATCGATGCTTTTTTCCAAACATCATCGCACGAGCAGACACTAACTTGTCACTTCAGGAACACCGCAAACAATTATACCTTGGATCGAAATGCATTTTCTATTAACTCATTATCTGCCTTCTCGGTCCAGTACTTTCTTAATAAGGCCCATCCTCCCTCGCCTCGCGCCCTGGATCCAAGTCTTTCACTTGTATCACTGCCCTCACTACCCCTACCTTTAACGCCATTTTCACTTACTAGACATTTTCATTTTACATTATGTTGATGTTAGTCAAAACATTTTGAATTTATTAAAATTATATATAATGCACTTTTAATCAGTCCTCTTTTTCCATTGAACTGTTGTTGCGTCATTCACATTTTCTTCCATCACCGCAGCATAGAGCATGGTTTGTCAGTGCACTTCAGCAATTTGCTGATTTCAAAACAATGAGAAAAGAAAACAAGCATTAAGAAAGCCACAAGGCTTGCAGCCAATGCAAGACCACTTGACTTTGTCAGTGTTTGTTTATATGTGTTGCCCTTGGAGGATGCCCGGGGCTCTGGCATGTTCGGAGTCATTACTGAGTGAGGGGAATGTGTGGATGCAGAATTAGCCTATCTCAAGGTTGCCTTATGCTCCCACCTCACCCCTTGTTCTTGAAATTCTAAACAAGCTTTTCTTTCCATAGGCTTTAACGTGTGTGTCTGGCGTGCACTTGTTCTGCATGACTTATAGCCTCACGATGTGTAATATTAAAAGTTAAACAAATACGAATACTTCCTCAACTCACATGACCATAGTCCTTCATTCATACACCACTCACCCTGCACAGAGAACACTCACACCATATTCCCTGCACTCATACACTGCTCACACACCTCTTTACTTATTATGAATCCAATATGCGAAATCTAATGCATTTTCCAATGCTTTTTCATTTTTAGCCTTGCCCTAAATCTTTACGTAAACATACAGCTACCTACCTAAATTTCCAATTACAATCTATTTGTGGTTAAACTTTGCACCCAAATTATAGGTGGTTGCAAAAAGTGGTCATTATTGCTTGCAGTTGTTGTTTCTGTAGACATTATTACATTTTCTGCTCATGCTTTTATCCCTAATTCAGAGGTAGTGGTGACAAGTGTAAAGCCGTAGCAAAGGAAAATGTAAATCGCTCTTCCCTCTAAATTTGTACTAATGATAATAAAGTTGGCAAGCTCTTTTTAACTCTCCAAAAGTGCAGCATGATTCTCATAAAGAGCCACAAACAGAAGAGTGTGTAATAGGTGTTCCCCTCTTTGTTGTGATATGCTGTGGAATGTGTCAATACTTAGCAGAAGCAAACCTTTTATAAGTTTCTGACTATCAAAAATGGGTGGTAAACCATTGGCAAAGCAGATGCTTCCACAATACCAGTCGCCAAGTGTCAAATTTATTTTTGAAAGGAGCACCTATCCCTTTAAAAGACATAATCTGGCTGGTTTACAAAAGTAATGTCAACGTTCAATAAATGTGAATGCAGAGATGAAATACATGGTCTGGACTACTTTAAAACAAGAGTTAACATGACAATGCCCTTGATTAATGTGTTTTAAAAACCAGCAAGCGGTGTGTAAATATGCATTTTGTGCTTATTGTCATTGCTTACGAGAAGCAATGCTGGCAAAAATGTGCTTCTTTTACTGCCAGCCTTGCTTCTCGTAAGTAAGGACTACAATTACAAAATATGTGTTTACGCACCGCTTGCAGTTTTTCAAAACACACAAATAAAAGGCATTGTCATTTACAATGCCGATAGCTCAAACTCTTGCAAATGCTACACCTATTGCATTGCAAATCCTTGTTAGGTCTCGCCTAGCGACCGCAGCGCATGCGCTGCATCGCCTTGGCGAGATTATTGTTGTGGGTTTGGTGCGCGAAGGGAGACAAACCATGTGCACGCACGGACAGGCGATGTCCACGCGCAGGGCGTCTCCTCTCCGCGCTCACATGCTCCCACCGCGTGCTTGTTTAAGAGACTTGCACACGTCTGGCGCATGGCGTGATCACATGTCCTGCTCGCTTGTTTTGTGGAGGGAGGGGCAAGCATCCGCCACTTCACTGGACCAGAGCACAAATAAATCGCGGACACTCTGGTCTGAGTTCGATGATGGACGTGGGGTTTTATACACATCTTGAATAAAAGGTTTACCAGTTTTTATCCCCGAATTATTATACGCACCCAAACAGCCAAGAAACCGGAGCAGATTAAAGGCTGGGCAGAGGACAGTTCCGCGGTTTCATTTATTGGGTGCATGGGGGCCCTGCTAATTTGAAATACATGTGCGCTTGGTGGGGGGAGGGGCGGGCTGCGTTTTCCTTGGGTAACGTTGCAGCTGGGACGAGGCTACGGAATGTGGGGAATGCGTAGCAGGCTCTGTCGACTGCTAAAGCTTGCAGTTGCTCACTCAGCAACCCCGAGTCACCCAAATGGGTATTTATAGCCCCGTGTTTGGAGGGAAACTCGAATTCATGGTGGTTATAACTCAAACCCCAGACTCTGGCGAAGGTTACGTAGGACAATTAATGCATATTTTTCTGTCTCTGTTCTATTGTCAGCCGGTCTGTCTGTCAGGCCGGTTAACCCAGTGTTCATGGAAAAAAGATTCCAAACGCCGCAGGTCTTCCAGTGCGTGCAGAGTGTCTGATGCAGGGGCGCTTGAGCCCCCAACTTTAGCAGCTTGAGCGGGTGGGTGCCTCTTCGCACTTCTCAATGGAATAAAACACTTACACTTGTTTTTTTATTTTACCCCTTCCTGACGGATGGGCGTCGGACTTTGCCGAGAAATGTGAGTGCCGGTCAGGCCTTGGGACGTGGCCCCCTCCGAACCCTCCTGTCCCGCAGACAGATGGAGAGTTAGTTTTGCCTTGTTTCTGAATGTCTCTCTATGTCCGACCATCTCTCTCTTCCTGTTTCCCGGCTCGTTCTTCTCATCTCAGTGCAGCTACTGTTTAATTGTTACATATCTCTTCTTGTATCCATACATTTCTTAGTATCTTTCTCCTTTTTTCTTCATATATCTGCATATGTCCTTACCCCACCCTTTCTGCCTCTCTCAACCGCACTCTCTTTTGTTTCCTCAATTCTTATTCAGTGCGTCTCTCTTTGGAATCTTTCTATTTCCTCTTTCTTGCCTCTTTCTCTGCACCTTTCATGACTAGTTCCTCTGAAAGTCTGCCCCACTTCTTACCTCTGATCATTGCTGGGCCATCGTTTACCGTGGGTTGGTGGCTCAGTTAACTAATGCGCCCATGGCACAGTTCTGAGCATGATCCTTTGGACACAGGTTCGGATCTTCATATCACACTCAACCATTTAGCATTCTGAAGCCGATAAGTTTGTCCTCTTGAGGTAGGCAATCTGTAAAAGCTGCCAAGAAAGCATCCCAGGGGGTGCAGCACCCTCTCTGAATGCACCCGTTATGTTACGCTTTAGCTATCCATCCATCCTCCCTTTAATAGTCTGTAGTGCAGCTATAGACTCTGCTTGGTTGTCATGACAGCAGCATATATAGTTTGCGGTCCATTTCAGACCAGCTGGATTTCAGCTGTACATGTGATGTTTGTATGATGCATGCTGCACTTCAAAACAGGTTTTTTCTAAGGTTGTGAAAGTAGATTAAATATGACACCCCGGTAATTGAAATAAAGGACAACGTTTTTATAAGACCGCGTGCGTATTATCACTTTATAAATGCTGAATAAATAGAAAAATTACAAACGAGGAAGGTAAAGAGGACCGGAGATTGGAAGGATGGAGGGAAGACTACACAGAGGAAGAAGCCGATGAAAGGGACCTTAAATGAGGGCTGAAGAGGAAGGTTTGGAAGCACACTAGACAAGAGAAGTAACAGAGCAGGGGAGGATATCAACAAGGGGAGAGAACTGGACTATTAGTGATGGGAAGAGAAAGGAGGATGGAGGGACAGTCAAAAGGAGGAGGAAAGCGATCAGTTAAACATTAAGAAAAGAGCGGGAGATAGCAGAGAGAATGAGCGCGAGGAAGTGCATAGAGGATGGGAAGGTGAAGGCACTGTGGGACGAGCAGAGAGGAGCGCGAGTCAAGGAAGAGCCCAAGGCAGAGAGGGCAAAGGTTTAATGAGAAGGCAGTGTGTGTGGGGAGAGGCGTTGGGGGGCAGAACAAGCGCAAGCAATAGGAATGACACTGTACTGCAGGAGAGGGGCGGACGGAATGCACCAGTTGGGTTTAGGCAAAATGACATCTTTCTGAGCCAACACTAACACTAACTCACCAGTGGAACATTACATTTGCACTCACTCAGAGAAGAGACAAAATGTTTGAAAACAATAATTTCTGCACGAGTTCGGCAGTGCAAATGTCAGGATTCAGATGGATAATCAGTCCTAATGTTGGAGCAAATGTGCACTGTGCCAGGGAAACATCTAGGTAATCAGTCCTATGATTGGCAGAGAAGAGTGGATTAATAGGAGAGTTGTCATCAGGCTATAGGTTGACAAGGTTGTCCATGTCCAGCCGGTTATTGTTCTGCTGTTTATCAGCAGGTGCCCTCGGGTATCCCTACCCCTACCTGCAACAGCAGTTCTCTATAAACATAAACCGAGAAGTAAGGGGGAGGGCTGGGGTCAGGTCTGTATGCTGCCTTCACTGGGGTTCAATGATACACACGTGCACAGTACGGATGACACCAGGGTTGCTCTGGCTAGAAGATGTGGTAGCATGCAGGGTGGCAGTGGCCATGGCTGGAGGTGACATCAGCAGAATAGATTGTTGGCATGCAGTGGCTTGGACATTGGTGATGGAAAGGAAGTGACGTCAAGAAAAAACTCTGCGAAAAAGAACTATTATTTCAAACACTGCACAGCTCTACAAGTAAATCTAAAACCGGGAACTTCACTACACACCACATACACTCCATAACACATGGATAAAAGACATTGTCATTTACAACGCCACTTACAGTGGTGCAATAGCTCTAACTTAAGCAATTGCATTTTCAGTGCTTGTTTTTTTGTTAATGGCCGTTTCATGCAGTGAATGCTACGATTTTAATAATATAATACGTCTATGTTTGCTTGGTAAATGTGTGCTTACATATTACACTTTGACCACGCGATGGCAATCGTTCTCCATAAATACCACAAAGTCTCGTATGTTTGCTGCTGATACAGTAGGTTGCTAAAGGATCCCTCCTAAGACTAGATGGCAGATTTAGCGTGCCTTGGTCTCCAATTAATTATAGAAGGGAATTCTCATCTTGCTTGTAATTATTTTCTATGTAGTTCAGATTTTCATCTATGATGTGCTCTGACTTCCATCTCAAACGGCGTGGCTGACTTGAGAATGTGCTGCGTGGTATGTGAAAACCATAAATTCTCGTTCTCATACTTCTGTTAAAAAAAGTTCTATTTTAAAAGGATCTCTTTGTATTTTTTGCAATACGTGTTCGCACAACCACCGAATTACTTATAAACAACCTTCAAACCGGACATAAATTTTCATTAGAAGAATTCCAACAACATTGAACAAAATAGTTACATAACTGTTTAGGAAGATATTGAGGTATTTTACCACCAAAGACCCCACTAGTGGATCTAAGAGTCTCCTTTTGATGCACTTGTATAGAGCAAAAAGGAAAAAAAAATATTGCAGGATTACTGAAAGCTAGAAAGGTAAATAAGCAAGATTGTCTTGGGCTCCAGATAGTACAAATACTGCACAAAAGTTATTCTATGAAAACAATGTTCTAACAGACTTGGGAAAATCCCTAGTTAAATTGTGGCCCCAAAGGACTCCAAGACGTTTGTGGAATTCGTTCATGTGGAGTCAGAGGCCATTTCTAGAGTGGCATGGTGGTCGAAAAACAATGGATTGGCATGCACCACGAGGGATCAGCCGTGGCTGAGATTAATTCAAGCATGCCATCCATCACCTTGTTGTATATTGCAGTTGCGGCCCGTGGTGGGAGTGCCTCCAGGCACTGACGTGGCACGGGGGAGGAGCAGGGTGGGGGATAGTAAACTACGGATTATGGCAGATTACAGGTAAGTAAACATATAAATAAATAAAACGAATTTCGTTGGGCGCGCCCGGCGGCACTCCCACCTTGGGCCGCAACTGGTATAATGTAGTTGATGTAAAAAAATAAAACAGGACGACCAAATAGGCCGAAACCAGCCTGGGGTTGCATCTGTTCTTTTGTGGTGGGGGCCTTGCCTATCAGTTCATTGTGGACTGTTTTCACGAGGAGCTGTATCTGAACGCATTTAAGGCAGGTTTTCTGTCTACAGTGGCATGCTAGGCAAAGAAAAATGGATTGGAATGTGCCCTGGGCAATCGCCAGCAGCAGAGCATTTTCAAGCATTAGACCAATCACCTTGTTGTAATTGACACTGTAAGTAAAACAGGAGGTCCATAGAAGCCAGAACCAGTTTGGGGTTGCTTGTGTTCCCTTCTGGAGGGAGGCTCGTCTGGCATTTGGTGATGTACTGTTCCCACGAGGAACAAGGTCAGTGGAGATTTGCATAAGGTAGGCCTCTGTCTAGTGTGGTATAATGGTCGAAAAACGATGGACTGGAATGTGGCCTGCGCGATGTCCAGTCGCTCAGATTAATTCAAGCATTCCACCCATCACCTCGTTGTTGGTTATAGGAGGCTGTCAGAGACGGCATTCCAAAACTGACACCTACATTAAGGCACAAACATGGGTCTGACACCTCACCCAGCTTAATGTGATGATTCTCGAATGATTATCCTACGTTGCAGAAATTAGAATCATATTGAAGAGTGGTCCCAAACCATTCACCCTAAACAACATTATAAGGGAAATTGAGGCGCCAAACCAAAAGCCCTTCATTGTTCACCCTAGAAAAAACACTCTACTATGGACAACGAACACGGTAGCCTCCTATCTGATAGCCCAGAATAGTGCTTAGGGGTACTGCCAGTGATAAAAAGCACTGTAAAAATGTTACAATATTTAAATTATTTACTTGTGAAACTGTGTTGGGTGAAGTTCTCTTGCATGTACACAATAAATAGTTGTGCTTTGGTCGCGCTTTGCCATTTTGGTGCCTTTACTATTAAGTAATAGAGAGAGTATCGGGGATTTGGAGACAGGGTTTGTTCTAGGATTTGGGGGCCCTGGGCAAAATACACTTAACTTAAAAATAATATATGCATGTGATCTGCGTAAGCAAGGACAAAAAACGTGTAAGCACGTAACTCAATTATTTGCGCCTTTACAGAGCAGCGCACTTGTAAAACCACACAATTCCTTAATCATAATGATGTTTGCCTTTAAATGGTTCATGCTTGTTTTTTAAAAGGACGGTGCACAGATTTTTCTTCTCTCCATCCTTGTAACTCTTTTCAACCCCTCGCTGCTTTCCAGGGAACTGCATGCATGTTAAATGTACAATGCAAAAACTTCCCTCGGTGCTGTGGGCCTGCAGTTTGTAGTTTTTTTTAAATTGTATATAGTGTTAACTCGACACAAAGGTATAGGAGCGCTTTAATTGAGCTCCAGTTACGTTACACGTATTCATTAGGTCTCGCCTGATCCAGCGCATGCGCTGGTCTGGCCGAGACATTTTGTATGCACGTTTTCCAAGTGCTGCCTGTGGCCTAAAGCTTGTGTGCACGTGAGCGTGCACGTGCGCAGCCACCATGTGTCTCACCCTGCTTGATCGCGTCCGCGATCACTTTCACTTTCGCGGGCCGCACGGCCGTGTCATTTTCACGGCCGCGTGGCCAATGCTTGTTCTGCTTTGGTTCAGCTTTTTTTTTACCCCCAACCTCTGCTTACAGCTCTCCTTCCCTGAACCCTAGACATAATTTACCTCCCTTTAGCTCTAAAGCTAAACTCCATAACCCTAACAACCCTTGCTTCACTTTACCGCTACCCTTTCCTCCGCCCTCTGTGCATGTATTACCACATTAAAGCCAGACTTGCAGCATTTGACAATGCTTGCTTCAGATGGCGGAGTGAGAGTTAGAATCAACGGCGTTCAGTTTCTACTCCAGGCTGATGTACAAAACAAATAGAAAACCAGATCTGGTGAAATTGGAAAAAGATTATTATGAAATGTATGTGTAAAGAAGCAGTTTTATTAACCACAATAACGTTAAGTCATTATTGCGGGCAGAAGTACGGAGCGCCCCTACCTGTGGGTCTTGTGTTGGGGTAATCAGCTGCTTTTGGTCTGATCTCCGAGGCGGACGCTTTCCTTCCCGCTGCCGCTGCTGGAGGTGCTTGCAGCGGGCGTCAGGCGGTGGGAGGAACTACGCTTCCCAGGATTCCCGGCACTAGTACCGCCCCCAACCACCACCACTTCCGCGCCTGGAGGCGCCAAATACGAACGGCTCCCTCGGTGGAGCGGGAGTCATTATTGCGGGCAGAAGTACGGAGCGACCCTACCTGTGGGTCTTGTGTTGGGGTAATTAGCTGATGTTGGTCTGATCACCGAGGCGGACGCTTTCCTTCCCGCTGCCGCTGCTGGAGGTGCTTGCAGCGGGCGTCAGGTGGTCGGAGGAACTACGCTTCCCAGGATTCCCGGCACTAGTACCGCCCCCAACAACCACCACCACTTCTGCGTCTGGAGGCGCCAAATACGAACGGCTCCCTCGGTGGAGCGGGAGTCATTATTGCGGGCAGAAGTACGGAGCGACCCTACCTGTGGGTCTTGTGTTGGGGTAATCAGCTGCTGTTGGTCTGATCACCGAGGCGGACGCTTTCCTTCCCGCTGCCGCTGCTGGAGGTGCTTGAAGCGGGCGTCAGGCGGTGGGAGGAACTACGCTTCCCAGGATTCCCGGCACTAGTACCGCCCCCAACCACCACCACTTCCGCGCCTGGAGGCGCCAAATACGAACGGCTCCCTCCGCGTCGCGGGACGCGCGCGGGCGGCGCCGGGCTAAGCCCGGGCAAAGGGCGGGCCGTCTGTGGCCGTCCGAGGACGTGGCAGGACGGGACGGGCCACCGCACTTATATTTCCCATGAGGATCCGCTATTGACACGGCTACGGACATAAAGGTACTGTTGCCATTTGGGTGCTATCTGCTTGATCTAATTAGTGTTGTAATACAGTCACACATTGGTGGGCAATCCTAAGTTGGGACTATTGTCCGATAGTGTCTGGACCTCTGTCACACCTGTATTACATTTGCAGACAAAAATACTTCATAATTACAATGATTAATCGGGGGGAAAAAATGTAAAACTAAACCCCCAGCTACATGGTCATATACTAAGCTGCAGACAGCAGAACCTCAACCCCTACCTACCCTGACCGCCATTGATAAAATGCTGCAACAGACTATTGGTGTCGTGGCAAATGCCATTGAGAACACGGAGAGACGGCTATCGATCACACCATCATTGATTTTGCAAAGCCAGGAAAGAGACACCTCAACTACTATGACTGATGCCTTGGAGGCTAGCTCCTATATGACCTCGTCATATGTAGACTTGCCCTGCAGTCAGATGCCTGTTGAAATCTCTATGGACCCCCAAGATCGGCCAATTATTTTGACCCCCCCACACCTGAAAAAAGGCAGAAGCATGTAAACCATGCCCTAGGAATAAGAGAGAAAATATCCCAAATAAATCGGGCAAAAATAAGCTGGCGAACCATGATTTGGTGACCCCGACTAGTAACTTAGTCAGCCCAACATTAGGAATACCATGTTGGGTCGCTAATATGGTTGCGCATCTACAAGCATCCCTGGAACGGACTATTGCCATCCAACTTAAGCCTCTGGTGTCTAAACTTGACAAACTCATCTCCATTATGAATACTAAGGGGGGAGGGATAGCTGAGTCAGCCAAATTACGGAGAAACCCTGTACCCCTTGTTACTGAAATTCCATCACAAAACGATTCTAGCGATAGAGTAGCTGGAAATAATAGCTCCCCAGTACAGATCATTAACGTAGGAGCTACGTCAAGTATCCAAAAACCCACACTCGTCCTACCGAAACTCTGATTAGTACTAGCTTTCAGAAGCAGAGCAGCCAAACTGTAGGAAATCTGGCAAGTGCCACAGATAAAGCCTCACCAAAGACAAAAGAAGGTGAAAAGGGGGATAAAATTAGTTTATCCTTGAAAAGTAACATAATACCAAGAGTTACATCTCAGCAGTTGCCAACAATTAATTTACCCCCTGAAGCCCAGCCATATGTAGTTGCACTTGTAGGAGTACCACCTTTAAGTGAGGGGAAAAGAGAAAGGGAGGCTGAGTTAAAAAACAAATGCATTCAGTGGCTTACGGTAAATAGACCCTTGCCAGCGAATGCTTCAGGCGAAATCTTGTTGGCCAGAAGAGTGGGTTGGGTTGGGAGGGACCCAAAGACAGTAGCAGGTGATGTAATAATCTTGAATTTTAGGGACGCCTCTGTTGTAGAGTATATCTGTAATACCCCACCTTATAGGCAAAATACGCAAATATGCCCATTGCACCTTTCGTATTTCTACCCTACTCCTAGTTTGGAACCATATCGCCCCAGAGTTATGCATGACAACAGGGGGTGCCATCTTCCACGACATAACCCTGAAAATGGGGGGACATTCAGGGAAGGTAGGTCTATCCACGGCCCCCAATTTCCGCTACAACCGCATTGGAACAGGTTTAGCGTATTGGAAGAGGTGGACTGACTTAGACCAGGAGGAAAATCCACCCCCCAAGTAACTAATCAAGCATCCAGCAGGGTAGGGATAATAGAGGGAAATGTTTCATCACCAACCTTTAGGGGGGATTCAAAAATCGATTATATACTTGAGGAAAGGACTAGCATTAGAGGGAGTATGGCAACAGAGGGCACTAAAAATTTGGTGGAAGGCTGTTTAAAACTGGTCTCATGGAATATAGCCGGGTTAAAAAATAAGCTACACACTCCGGAGTGGGCCGCATTTATGGCAAGACACGATATCTGCCTAATGCAAGAGACCTGGGCACTGGAAGAGAGTCATAGCCCGACTTTCGCTACTTTTGATATTTTGGCAGTGTCTACAGGCAGAGGGCGCCCATCGGGTGGGTTATCAATTTGGATAGGCACTCATCTGGGAATCCAGGCAACACAAATTCAAACAAATTCCCTGGATATCCAGTGTGTCTTATTGAAACAACCAAGCAAACCACCACTAGCAATAATAAACATTTATTCCAGACCAATTAGAAATGGGCAAGAATCAGATACAATCAAAGACCTGAGCTCCTTTATTTTGGGGTTAGACCCCAATACTGCAATAATTCTTGGCGGGGACTTCAACTGCCAATTTCAACCGTTGGGCAGTCTTGAGCTGGGTGAACAGGATGAAGTAGATGTGCTATGGCACATACCGGATCCTAATACTACCCCAGTCAGTGCATGGACACCTTTGGTGTTACAAGTAAAATCCTTCTCCCTTGCAACATCTTTGCGGGCGTGCAATGGGAGATTGGATCCCGACCGCCCAGCAATAACAACATTTAATCGGGCAAGTCAAACATCCATCATTGATTATGTAATGGTGGATGCTAAAAATTGGGATACGTTGAAGGAATTTAGAATTGTACAAAGACAGGACAGTGATCATAATGCCCTGGTCCTAACTTTCAAGCCAGGGTCCTTTGGCCTAACCAATCCTGACCCTAAATTTGCTATGGCGACACCTCTCCTCACACTGACCAATAATAGAAGGAGGGTTAAATGGTCTCATCTTGTAGACTCACCCTCACAGCTTGCAAAAATTTATCAAGTCGCAATTCCCCTCATAGCCCAGATGGGTGAATCGACTGGACGACAGCAGGCACTAGATATACACAACCAGTTAGTTGTGGTTTTAGGGGATGTGTTTAACCCTGTAAGTAGAATTAAGAGGTGCGTGTTGAAAACGCACCCCTGGTTTGATGATGCCTGCAGGAAATCAAAAAAGGAGCTTCTAGCGGCAATCAAATCGAAAGATAAAATGAATATCAGGGTTACTAGACAGACGTACAAGAAGGAGCTGTCTAGGGCCAGGAGAGAATGGGAAGAAGCTAGGTGGGAAAAATTGAGGGGTGCCCTCGTGACAAAGGATGCCAAACTATTCTGGGCATTGGTAAACTCTGCCACGAGAGATAGCGGTGTGCCTTTCTTACCAAATATTGCTTCTTCAGTGTGGGAGGCACACTTTGCTGCACTCTACACTTGTCCTCTGGCCGTTATACCTGAACATCAAAACAGGGCTATGATATTACAACCAGATGACCCTGGCTGCATTTCCCCAGCCCTAGACCTCCCGCACGAGTATCGACTGCGGGGGGCCACGGACTTGGAAAATCAGACAGGTCAGTGGGTCACTGGGGTGAGGGCGGTTTTTGGAAGTGCTGAGAGTATTTCAGTTAAGGAAGTAGAATCTGCAATTGCCAGGCAGCTCCCCAACAAAGCACCAGGCCTTGACAGGGTGCCGGGTGACCTTTTCCGCTCCCAACCAAAAATCTGGGCACCGTATCTGGCCGTATTGTTTAATGCGGTCCTGTTGGGAACCAAACTGCCGGACACCTGGGTGGGGGCCGAGATCGTCCCCATTTTTAAAAAGGGCGGCCCCTTAGTGCCCTCCAATTATAGGCCGATCAGTCTCTTGGACACCACCCAAAAGCTAATGGGCCGGATCCTTTTGGACAGAATACTTAGGTGGGCGGATGAGAATTAAGTATTGACCACTCTTCAGGCTGGCTTTAGATCTGGGATCTCGACCCTGGACCAACTCTTTAGGCTGCAGGTCCTTTACTGGAAGACTGTAAGCATTGAGGGTGGCAGCCTTTACCTGGTCTTCGTAGACCTGCGGGCCGCCTTTGATCTTGTGCCCAGGGAAAACTTATGAAGGGTCCTGACAGAACTAGACCTCCCGTCCTACCTATTGGATGTCCTGAAGCGCTTCCGTGAAGGGAACTATGCCCAGGTTAGGTGTGGGAAGAACGGGGAATTATCGGCTCGCTTCCCTGTAACTGGAGGAGTGCGCCAGGGCTGCGCCCTGGCCCCCACGCTCTTCAGTCTGTATCTAAATGGTCTGGTGGGCGAATTAGACAGTGCCAGGGATAGTGATGCCCCTTGGTTGGCGTCTGGTCGGGTGCCTGCTCTGATGTTCGCAGACGATACCTTATTGTTGTCTCGAACTGCAACAGGCATCCAACAGGTACTGGACGGTTTGTATCATTTTGCGCTTCGCGGGGACTTGAGATCAATTTACAGAAGACGAAGTTTATGATCTTTGGCCCCCCTAAACGCACCCGCCCTAGTCCTGTGCTAAATGGTACCCCGCTCGAAAGGGTCAGAACTTTTGTATACCTGGGTGTTACCCTAAATGAAGATTTTAGCTGGGGTCCCCAGGTAGCCAAATCTGCCCTGAGGCTCACACAGATCGTGGGAGGTATTAGTAAGTTTCAGAGAACAACCCAATTTAAGCCAGTCTCCCCAGTGCTTGAAATTTACGGCGCCCAAGTTAGACCTGCTGCAATGTATGGTGCTGAACTCTGGGGCCATACGCGCACTTCAAGCCTTCTTAGGGTTGAGCAGGCATTTATGGGGAACTTGCTAGGCCTCCCCCAGAGTACCCCGCTCATACCCTTGAGATTAGATTTAGGTCTAGAGTCTATCTCAGAACTCCTAGCGGCTCGACCTCTTTTGTATTGGAGAAGGCTCTGGACAGTACCTGAACTTGGTGATTACAGAGCTGAGTTCTACGCAATTTGGGGCCAGCTGAAGAGCAAAAATATATCCTGGATCTCCCACATTAAAGCTACTGTATACCAAATAGGTTTGCCCCAACTATGGGAGACCCCAGAGGAGAGTTGCCCAGTGGTGCGGAGAACTGAGCTGCTGGCCTCTCTGAGACAGCACAATTTAAGTCTGCTGCACTGTTCGTCAGCAATGGGTAGGTTGTCCACAGAATTTCTGCAGATAAAACTTGTGCCAGGAGGGAGGAATTTTTAGATTTAATTCAACCCCCCATGGCAAGAAAACTATATACACAATTAAGGCATGGCTGCCTTCCGATCGGGGCATTGACATGTAAATGGGCTGGACGAGAAGAGGGAATTTGCCCAGTATGTAACAAAAGCAAGGAAGATATAGTCCATGTTTTATTCTTCTGTCCCGCCTATAGTGCAATACGAAGATCTTGGTTGGCACCATTGTGTAGAAATCTGGGCCTAAAACAATGTGCTCAAGCTTGTAGGATTTTAAGATATGACACTTCACCTCCCATTGTGTTTTCTGTCTCTCGCTTTTTACACAGTATGTGGCGTAGAAGGTCTGCTCTGATTAATTGTCCTAAATAGTGATACATTGTATGCTTTGATAACATTTTGTTTAATAACTTTTTAATTAAGGTGTGCAATTATTTATGCATTTTATCTTGTATGTACATATTTTATCTGTGCTTTTATGGTCTCCGACCGAAATAAAGTTATCAAAATGGTTAATTCGTCTTCAAAACTGTTTCTTTCCCGGTCATATTTAGCCACGAAAAGCTAAATTAGACAATTGAGGAACCATGTTTTTATAGGGCCCTGAATGTGTTGGGCACATGCAGCTAGTTGGCTTTTCCTTTAACCTATTCCAGGAGAGTCTTCTGTGTTCTCAAAGGTGAAGCTATACGTTTGTGACTGAGGGTGAGCCTGTTCTAAGATGGGATAATGTTACTGAGAGGATCTGGAACGTTTCACTTCAAACCCATAGGCACCAATGGCAAAAATATAATTGGTTAAGACTCTTGCTTGTCTCTCCTTAATGCCCTTTAGTAGAAACGTGGTTTTGCACTGCACCTGTTAAACTGCCTTCTAAGTTGTTTGCCGATTAGCTGGTGTTTAGTTCAGTTATTTCTTTCTTTCAGGGCCACAGTTTTGTTGTGCACATATTTTGCCTCTGTCGTTTTTGCTCTAGAAGCCTTTGGAAATTTGCTTTAGCCTGCATACTATTCCAGCTGCTTAAACATCAGGCCCATGTCTGAACTACAAGCCTTCTGCCAAACTGTCTTGCCAAAGTGTATGTATCGTACCAGCAGCCAGATGACTAAGATTGACTTCCCTGAAGCTATTCTCTATTACAGGAGTTACAGTTCGTAAGAGGAAGATACCTGCACATCCGAATCGCTGTATTTCAACTCCCCTCTTTTTAGATTATGGACACTTGAAGTTCAGAAGAGCTTTGAAAATCCATCTATTCCACTCTGCCTACATAATCATGACCTCCACCCAGTACGCTCATTGCCATTGCGCTTGATTACAAACTTGCTGTTCTGGGCCTAGCCTTTACCAAGATCTTGGTTATCTAATATACCCCGACAGTGGTATGGGCAATACTGCAAAATAAGATTATCTAGAGACGGAAGTCATGTCTGTGTTACTCATGAATGCCAGATCTGACATCCATTAGACACCTCTTGGGCTACTTTGTCTTATTATTCTGTGCCCCAGAAGCTTCTTTTCAACTGGGGGGGTGCGGCTTGGCAGGCTCTTCCACACTGGCCGGGGTGTGGAATTTTATAAAATACGTACCTGTTCAAGAAATAGAAGGCTTGAGAAACCTAGTTGCCCTGTATAAAAATCTATTTGTCCCATTTGATGCATGCCGTTAAGTTACAAATGATAGCAGCATTATTATGCCAGAGATGTGATAGTGTACACGCGGATTATTCGAGGGTAAGTTATGCCTATGATTGTGCCGCCTCTCTGATTATACCAGACTCTGAGCATAGCACATTTCTGTATATACCACATATTTGAATGTTTACTCACTGCATTTGCAGAAGCTCCGTTTATAGGTTGGTCATCTGTTCAGGCAAGCATTCTAATCACAGTAGGGCTCCCAATATGCCAGCACTTCCATCATGCCAGAGTTCTGGTTAGAGCAGAGTGCAAGATACATCTGTTCTAATTTAACCATTAATATCTTTCTTACTTTAGTTCGTGAATATGTTTCTAGTGACTTGCTTTGGCACATTTACTTTTAAGCAAATACTTGATTTCACAAAAGTTGGCTGAAAATGAACCCAAATTATATTTCCAGTGTAGTGCGTAGGTTGCAGACTGAGGATCAGCTGGACCACTCACAGTCTGACTTTTTCTAGTTGACCACATTGTCTAGAGCAAATCATTTCATGTCACTGTGCCTCACTTCCCCTTTTGCCATAAATGTAAACACATACCAAGTGCCAGATCATTGACGTCTGTACATTTTACAACTAGATGAATTCTGCAAGGCATTATAAGAGTCAAAATATTATTTGCTTTATTCTTAAAGCTATTTGCACATGTAAGCATGCCTTACTCATGCAAAAGTTGATTTTACACATAAAAAAATAATACTTGCAAGAAGATATTCATATGAGCATTTCTACTCACTCGCTGAAAGGAGCTGGGAAGTGGTTATTCCGGGGCTAGACTACCCTGTGAGTGTGTGTGTGTGTGCGTACCCACAAACTTACATGGATAAGAGCATTCACCAACAGCTTTCCAACTCATTCTCATCCTAGAAAAAGTTTGAAATGTCCTGCTGACCATGGGAAGAGTAAAACATTTTACAGGATGGGGACTGGCCAAATAAAGTGGTAGTGTAGTGAAAGGAGGTACTCTAAAAGGTGGAGTATTTTCACACTGGAGAAAAAAATTTGAACAAATATATTTGCACTTAATGTGTAAATTTTCACATGAGCAAATATTCATGTGAAAAAAGAAAATCACAAAAGTGCATACGCAGCTTTATGATCTTGCTTAGGTGCAGAGTTACCACTTTCAGGAATTCACAGGAGTTTACTGAACCTGGCCTAGTAACCTTACTCCTTGCAAAACTTTCATGAATTCCATTTTGTCTTGTTAACACACACAACCACACACACACACAACCACACACAACCCCACACACACAACCACAGAACCACACACACAACCACACACACAACCACACGACCACACACACAACCACACACACAACCACACATACAACCACACATACAACCACACATACAACCACACATACACAACCACACACATACACACAGCCACAACCACACCCACACAACCACACACACAACCACACACAACCATACACGTACAACCACACCCACAACCACACACACAACCACACACACACAACCACACACACACACACAACCACACACACACACACACGCAACCACACACACACACAACCACACACACACACAACCACACACATACAACCACACCAAGCATTGGCATAGCTAATAGGTCTCGCCTTTGGAAACTTATAAGTGTTTAGCCACGCAACAGTTGATGTGGTTGCATAACTAAATACTTAAAAGGTCCCAAAAGCGAGACCTATTGGCTATGCCAATACTTTTTTTTTCACTGGCACGTGGAGAGCCCAGAATCACAGGATGTTAAGCCGAGGACGACATTCGAACCTTGTTCCCCAGGTTCAAAGTCGGCAGATCAAACCGTTATGCCGCATCCTCTCCTTTACCTATGTAAAAGGTAAAATAATATGTTTTAGGTACCTCATCAATCACTGAAATGCTACTGAGCATTGCGTTAATCAAGTTTTAAAACCCCTGCTCCCTCTCTCCCATCAACAAATATTTTCATATTTCTGGAGATATCCTTTTTTTTCTCATCTTCTGACGAGGGCTGTCTGTATTTTGTTCTTTTTCATCACTACACCACTCGGGTGCAAAAGGTTCCACGCTTCGCCTTCTGAAATATATGATATTACGGGCCTAATTTCTTCTCGCACGGGTGTTATTTGCATTGTTAAATGTCTGCACCAAGTCATTGTTTCTAACCTGTTGCAGGTAAAACACTCACTGACTCATAATTAGGACAATTCATCCAGGATGTGTAAATGTAGAGCAGCTTTAGCGCGAGACCGCCCTGCCCTGGTTCATCAGTTCACAAAAATGCCTGGGTAGGGGACCGCCCTGATTAGAAGCTAGATTAGCTGTGCTCGAGTCATCTGCCGCGGCAGCAGCATAAATGAACACAAGTAAAAAAAAAATGATGTCGCTTTTTTATAATGTCTTCTATTTCCTTAACCTGGTAAAAAAGTGAATATATAAGGGAATGCAAATATTGCAATTAAAAAACGGATGCTTTTTTTCCAAACATCATCGCATGAGCAGACACCTACTGGTCACTTCAGGAACACCGCAAACAATTCTACCTTGGATCGAAATGCATTTTCTATTAACTCATTGCCCGCCTTCTCGGTCCAGTACTTTCATAATGAGGCCCATCCTCCCTCGCCTGGCGCCCTGGATCCAAGTCTTTCACTTGTATCACTGCCCTCACTACCCCTACCTTTAACGCCATTTTCACTTACTAGACATTTTCATTTTACATTATGTTGATGTTAGTCAAAACATTTTGAATTTATTAAAATTATATATAATTCACTTTTAATCAGTCCCCTTTTTCCATTGAACTGTTGTTGCGTCATTCACATTTTCTTCCATCGCTGCAGCATACAGCATGGTTTGTCAGTGCACTTCAGCAATTTGCTGATTCCAAAACAATGAGAGAACAAAACAAGCATTAACAAAGCCACAAGGCTTGCAGCCAATGCAAGACCACTTGACTTTGTCAGTGTTTGTTTATATGTGTTGCCCTTGGAGGATGCCCAGGGCTCTGGCACGTTCGGAGTCATTGCTGAGTGAATGCGTGGATGCAGAATTAGCCTATCTCAAGGTTGCCTTATGCTCCCATCTCACCCCTTGTTCTTGAAATTCTAAACAAGCTTTTCTTTCCATAGGCTTTAACTTGTGTGTCTGGCGTGCACCTGTACTGCATGACTTATAGCCTCACGATGTGTAATATTAAAAATGTTAAACAAATACGAATACTTCCTCAACTCACATGACCATAGTCCTTCATTCATACACCACTCACCCTGCACAGAGAGCACTCACACCATATTCCCTGCACTCATACACTGCTCACACACCTCTTTACTTATTATGAATCCAATATGCAAAATCTAATGCATTTTCCAATGCTTTTTCATTTTAAGCCTTGCCCTAAATCTTTATGTAAACACACAGCTACCTACCTAAATTTCCAATTGCAATCTATTTGTGGTGAAACTTTGCACCCAAATTATAGCCGGGTGCAAAAAGTGGTCATTATTGCTTACAGTGGTTGTTTCGGTATACATTATTACATGTTCTGCACATTCAATTCAGAGGTAGTGGTGAGAGGTGTAAAGCCATAGCAAAGGAAAATGTAAATCGCTTTTCCCTCCAAATTTGTACTAATGATAATAAAGTTGACAAGCTCTTTTTAATTCTCCAAAAGTGCAGCCTTATTCTTGTTAGAAATGGGATCTCTGGTTGGCTAAGGCTTGCGCCAAAGCCAGGCAGAGACCACCACTCTAGTCAGGGTAAGGGAGTTACACGCCAAGTATAAACCCTGTGATGGAGCAGGGTTTTTACTTTAAAACCGAATAGCTGTTTCATTTTCGCATGTTATAACTAAAAGTACTACTGATTAATTATTAAGTATTAAAAGTTTGTCGAATGTTGACTAATCAACCCTATTAACCAGAGAATTACACGTGGGAATGCTATTGCATGGCTACAATAATAAGTGAACTAAGTTGGTGAGCAAACTGACAGAAATGGATGTTGCTTATGTGATGTTATTGTGTTTTGCGCTTATAATTAATATGCATTAATGGCTTTTGACGTCGCAAATGGCTAGATAAATACACACACATAAGGGTATTAGCAGGGGAATAACACTGTATAATCATTTCCGTGCAGTAATTATGTTTTGTCTTTATTTCTTGCTTAAGTTGTCCATTGTGGCCTGTCGTAAAATGGCCACCACCCGCAGCCTGCATTGGAGTTGCTGGAAATTTACAAAAAGGCTTTGCTCTGCCTGTGACCTTGCACCTCTGATGAACTGAAAAGCCATAAGCATGATGACAAGTCCGGGACATCTGCCAAAAGCCCCTGGAAGACAGAAAGTTACAAAAGTGAAAATATTGACTATTCGAACTTGTTTTGAACCCACTATTGAAACAAATTCACCTAGTAGAGACATCCGTAAAAGTAACGAATTAATCATGGACGTTCAATTCTGCTATTCATTATTTGGGACAATCTATGCGTGAGAAAATCTCGCAGAATATCGAAGAAGTACCAAGATGACATTATTTCCGCCAAATCATCCGTTCTGAATACAGAAATGTAACTTTTAGAATGTAAATTTTAGTATAAATAATAGTAGACTAGAGAGGTCTAGTGCCACTTCTTTCCGAGCTGATGATGCGAGGTCCCTATGCTGACGAAGAGGACGGAGACTCTACATGACAGCAGGAAACTCTGTTTCTCATACTGAGGACCGGTTCTGACTTAGGATCTGACATTTAGACAGAATAGGTAAATATGAGAGAAAATGAATTTGCATTTAATTGGCTTTTCTTACAATTTTAGATAAATGAACGATTTGTTTGAATTCCTGTCTCGGGTGGTTATTTCTTGTCATGGTTGTTGAATTTATTGTGAATTCTTTAATGTATTTTGCTAGATTCATAAGCAACTAAGCTGGTCGCATTGACCTCAAAGTATAGACAGATCGGATAGATGTATTTTGAAAGTGTTTCTCCTTTACAAGGCACGGATAGGATGATTTAGGGTGAATGTTGGTATAATGGGCCCCACCAGCGTGTGATGTGTGTATGCGTGTGTGACTGTGGAATCATTCCGTCCGTGGAAGTAGAGGAGATTCGGAAGCTCCGATCTGCACCAGTTTCTTGGTAGCAGAATGATGGTTAGCTATTGTCTTGGTCTAGCGAAATTGCGTGTATATAGGCTTGTTGATTATTGATTGATATTTGTACTAACACTTTATGTTGAAGTCGTGTTGAGTTTTATGTATTGTGAACGGCTTCTGGGACGTAGGGAGTCGGTAACAGTTCCGTAGTAGAGCAGAGGGAGTGTTGCTCTCGGAAAAAGGCGGGATTGTTGGCCCTGTATGCAGACAGGAGAAAACGTGTGACAATTGAAGTTGCGCGTCGCATTGTCTGGGTTCGATGAGGTAGCATCGCCGTGTGTTACCATTAGAAACGTATTTCTGTGTGAAAGAAGTGTGTATGATAGCGAAGGTTATCTGTGAATCTCTGGTCTTAGGTCCCAGGGATCCATAAGGGATTCCGTTAAAGCTTACCGCTAGAGAAGTAATAGGTATTCACGGAGCTTGTTAGAAGGACAGGGCAGAGGTAAGCGCTGTTTTGTTAACGTGTGATAAAATTCTGTAGTAGGACAGACTGTTCGCTGTTCTCGGGAAAGACAGAATTCTGTGTGAATTTACTACATTTTCTGGTATGAAAGTGCGTGAATGAGAAGGCATTCTGGTTAATCGTGAAACTCTTAGGAGCATTCCGGAGGGAAACAGTTAATTAATGCTTGTTAGAAGGGTAAAGTAGAGGGATGTGCTACTTTATCAACGGAAGTAACGATTCTGTAGTAGGGCAGAGGTAAGCTCTGCTCTCGGGAAAGGCAGAATTCTCGTGGGAAAGGTCTTTTGCTGTTCTGTGGCTAGCGAAGCAGACAATGGAGATGTTTGTATGTTGTAACTAACAGACTCGTAGAAGTTGAAACAAAGTCTACTAAGTAGTCTTGTAAAGGAGGGGTAGACGAGAAACAGGAGACAAGACAGAAGCGACTGCTGACGTCAGGGAGACCGCGCTGTGATTGGACAGTGGGTTAGAGCAGAGGAAGCACGGTGATTGGTGTGCTAGTGAACGCCGCGCTAGGATTGGGAGACATACAAGGTGACGAAAATGCTCCAGGATTGGTGCATTAGTGCGAGTCGCGCTAGGATTTGCGGACTGAGTAAGTGACGTAAACGCTCCAGATTGGTGCGTTTGTGGGTGTCGCGCTGCAATTGGATAAGACATCGTACAGTTGTAGAACAGACTAAGAGTTACGAAAAAACAGGAAAATGTATTGTCATAATGGAGAGAGGAAAAAGAAGTCCTTATTCAGTAAAGTAAAGACCTGGTTTGACAAGGATAAGGATATTATAACTAGAGAAGGAGAGTTACTTCCTCCGACCAGAACCCCTGCATCCTTTATGGTTGCAAAATATGGGTATCATACCTGTATTTGGTTAGACAACTGGGCGAAGTATACTATAGAGGATGGGGTTTTGGCTTTCCCAGAACATGGCTCATTTAATCTGGCCGTGTTGAGAAATTTGCGGGAAAAGATGATGATTCTAGAGCCTCGGCATAGGCCGACGCAATTCGAGGCATTGGTGGAATGGGAAGATGAAGTACATGAGCAAGAAAAGCAGAGGAGTGGGGGTAACTACAGGTACATGTTTGGGCGAAAGTATGATCGCGAAACCCATCATGACCGAATGAGAAGGTGGCGTGAGGCCAGTATGACTGAAGGATTATATCCCATAAGAACAATAGAGGAATCGGGAGGAAGAAAATGTATAGAGAAAGAACATAATGTAGAGACCAGGAGATATGTGGCAAATGAGTCTGATGATGATGTCATAGAAGACATGCTCTACAAAAGACCACCCCCGTATAGACGAGAACCGGAGGTAGGAACAGCAGTTACCCCAATGAGAAACACCCTGCGGATTATAAAGACAGAGGCTACAGCCCCTGAGTTGAAAGGCAGTTGTTCTCTAGCGGAAAGAGAAAGAGAAAGAGATAGAGAGAGAGAGAAAGATAGAGAGAGAGAAAGAGAGAGAGAAAGAGAAAGAGAGAGAGAAAGAGAGAGAGAGAGAAAGAGAGAGAGAGAGAGAGAGAGAGAGAGAAAGGGAAAGAGAGAGAGAGATAGAAAGAGAGAATGAACTTGAGGATGAAAAGACCAGAGAACTAGCAAGAACTACCTTTGAACTGACAGAGAAAATCAGAGAACTGACTAAAAATCTTGAGGCAGTTACAGTGCCTGTAACAATAGGCCCGGTAATGCCGATTTTTGACAAGCAGAGGACGGGTGAGAATGGATTGACGGTACCATATGTGGGCAATAGATTGATTGTTCCTCCGGAGCAGGCAGAAATGAGAGCAGGAGAAAAACAGTGGAGAACAGGAGAAATTCAGTGGAGACATACCATATGTGGAGGAGAATCGAGTGTGCAGACTAACTCAATTTTGCATTCTGGATGTATGGAAGGAAACAGAGGATCAATTTTAGAACCACAAAGAGTGACAGAACCAGGGGGTGCAGAAAAATCTGTGATAACTGCTGAGGATTTGAATGATTGGCTGAAAACATTACAGAAAAAGGAGAAAGAGTCACAGGGAATTGATGTAGTTAGGCTACGTATGGAAATGGAAGAGTTGATAGTAGGAACCATACCTACAGAAACGCTGAAGGATTATCAGGAAGGGGAGATCCTCTTCTTGTGTAAAAGCGTCACATGGAGAGCGAAGAACATACACGATAGGTTGAAAGGATTAGCCAGTGAATTGGGAATTGACATGGATAAGGTGAAAGCTTTACAAAAGTCTTACCGAGTGGATTTTTCAGACAAGGATATTGAGAATCTGAACAATGCAGGCCGTACAGGACAGATTAAGGAAATTATTGCCTTGCTGAAGAAATGGGGAGATGTAGAAAGATGGAAAGACAGATGGTACCGAAAGCGAGAGGATGGGCCAGATAGAACTTACTCGGCATTTCCTCTGAAAGAAAAAGAAAAGGCAGTGACAGCTTACCCCATGAGAGAGATTCCAGGAGGTGGGTACGTACATGTCCCATGGACTAGACAGGATATTTTATCATTTACGAATGATTTCCCTCGTTTAAGGGAAAAGCCTGTTGAGTGGTACAGACAGGTCAACAGATTTGTAAAGTTGTCAAAAGTACTGTGGATTGACCTGAATAGTCTGTTTGATATAATTGTACCAGCAGACTTGTGGGCAGAATGTAAAATAGTCATAGACTGGCCCACTAAGGAATACCCGAGAGACCCAAAAACAGGAGCTCCAGACCCGGAGGTCATGAAGAAGTATGAGCAGGTTATGGCCTTCCTGAAAAATAAAGTACCCCCCAAGGAAATAGACTGGGTTAAAATAGACCGAACACATCAAGAATTGAAAGAATCAGTCCATGCTTACTATGAAAGACTGATACTAGCTTTTAAGCAGTTCAGTGGAGATGAACACCTGGGTGACAAGGATCTGAGCCATTTTGTATATAGATTTGCATATGGCTTGCGACCTGAAATCAGTGAAATGATAAGGGAGCATACAGTTGACTGGCAGAGCAAAAAGATTGATGAGATTCTGAGACATGCAAAATATTTCAGTGATGAGATTGAGGCAAAGCAGAGAAAGCTAAAAGAAAAGGCGATGTGGGCACAGGTGAAAGTTGCAGAAAGACAGGAAGCTCAGTTGGTTGAACAAGCAAATAACCCAGGAAATAAACCCAGGTTTGGTACAGGAAAAGGGAGAGGCAACATTGAAGAGGCAAAAAAGAAGTTCCTATGTCACAATTGTGGAAAATTAGGGCACTGGAAATCCGAGTGTAAGAATCCACCGCCTACTAGCGAAGATAATCACTCATTGAATTCACAGGTGCAGAGTGAGGGGTGTGGTCAGCATCGGCAACAGCAGAAGGCTGACAAGCAGCAGAATCAGGTGCCGAAACCACCCTTGCCCCAGAGAAAAGGATCTCAGAAGTACAGCCAAGAGTCGGGATTCTACGATGAAGAGCAGGTAATCAAACCAAAACGCGCAAGCGCAGTTTCTCAGTACTGGCTGAAGAATGAGGGAAGTGACTTCGAGGGAGATTTCTGACGTTGCCGAAGAGAGGAAGAAGAGTGCGTACTTGGCGCAACTCTAGAAATAGACCAGGCAGGGCCTTTTGTAGATGGAAAAAATAATGGTGAAAGTGTCACTTTTCTAGTTGACACAGGGGCCACGAGATCAACTGTCAGGTCAGCTGATATAAAGAATCTTCCTCTCTCGGACGAAGCAATCCAAGTGGTGGGTGTGTCCAACACACAGATTAAGACTTTACTTTCTGAAGCAGTAAGGGTTAGGATAGGGAAATTTTCAGACATGCACCGATTTGTGGTGTGTGACACGAGTCCTGTGAACTTGTTAGGCAGGGATCTGCTGTGCAAGATGAATTGCACTATTTTCTGTACTCCAGATGGAATAACCTTTGAAACACCTGATGAGGATGTTCTATACAGAATGACCATGGATAACAGAGAATGTGAGGCTTTGGGAACATATGCAATATTTAATCCTGATGCATTACCCTCAGAGTTGAAACAGACAGTGAAAGCAGCAGTTTGGGATTTTACTGGAGAAGATGTGGGTCTGATGAGAAATGTAGATCCAGTAAAGATTACTGTGAAAGAGGGAGTGGTTTACCCAAACATACCGCAATACAGATTGACACCTGAAATAATTGAAGGAATAACACCTTTAATTGAAAAGATGATCCAGCAAGGAGTGTTAAGAGAAATATTGAGCAGCCCATGTAATTCACCAATAATGGGACTAAAGAAACCTAATGGAAAGTTCAGAATAGTACAAGATTTGAGGAAAATTAACAAGATTGTTGTACCATGTTGTCCCATTGTGCCAAATCCATCAGTGATTTTGTATCAGATACCTCATGATGCAGAATGGTATACAGTAATTGATTTGTGTCATGCTTTCTTTTCAATCCCATTGCATCATGACAGCCAGCCAATATTTTCTTTTAGATTTGGAGAACGGATCTTGGCATGGTGCCGAATTCCACAGGGGTATACAGAGAGCCCTTCAATATTTAATCAATTGTTAAAGAAATCTCTGGAAAGTCTGATGATGCCTGAAAATTCAGTCTTGGTCCAATATATTGATGACCTACTTGTGACATCAAAAACACGTGAAGCTTGTGAAGTAGACACCATTGCATTGCTGAATCATTTGGCAGATGGAGGATTAAAAGTATCTCCAGCCAAATTGCAGTTCTGTAAGAAGGAAGTCCAGTATCTGGGACATAATATTGAGAAAGGCCTGAGAAAGGTGACCATTGACAGGATCAAAATCATTAGAGGAATGAGAGCCCCAATGACACAAAGAAAGGTGAGAATGTTCCTGGGAATGGTGGGTTACTGTCGTCAGTGGATAAGTAACTTTTCCCTAATTGCCAAACCATTGATTAAATTGACCAAAAGTGAGGTGAAAGATCCATTAGAACTAAACCCAGAAGAAATGGCAGCATTCAGAGAGTTGAAAGACAGACTTTGTGAAGCTCCTGCCCTGGGAATGACTGATTATGAAAAGGAATTTGAACTGTACTGTAGTGAGAGAAATGGATGTGCACTTTCAGTGTTAATCCAGAAACATGGACGTCTGAGGAGGCCAATTGCCTATTTCTCAGCAACTCTTGACCCAGTAGCTGTGGGTTTGCCAGGTTGCCTGAAAGCAGTAACTGCTACCTGTAAAAGTCTGGAACAAAGTGAAGGAATCATAATGGGATATCCTGTAAGGGTATTCGTACCTCATGATGTGGCTATCCTTTTAACAGGGAGCCGGACACAGTTCATGTCTCATAGTCGGCTGACTAAATATGAAAAAGTCATTCTTGGTGCAACCAATGTAAGCCTGGAGAGATGTGTGAATGTGAATCCAGCGACACTGTTACCTGATGCTGAATGTGTGGGAGTGAGAAATGATGTTGATCATGATTGCCTGGATGTACTTGATTACTGCACAAAGCCAAGGCCAGACATAAGAGATCTACCACTGCCTGAAAGTGATCATGTGTTGTTTGTGGATGGATCTTGTCTGAGAACAGAGGAAGGTGTGTTGAGTGCTGCATATGCTGTGTGCAAAGTCTCGGAAGTTGTGGAAGCATCACCTTTGAAAGGAGTTAAATCCGCTCAGGTGGCAGAATTGGTGGCACTGACCAAAGCCTGCAAGATTGGGAGGAGTGTGAGAGTGACTGTGATGACTGACAGCCAGTATGGCTTCGGAGTTGTCCATGATTTTGGCCAGCTATGGCTACAAAGAGGGTTTCTGACCTCAAGTGGAACTCCTATAAAGAATGCTGAAGTAATTGGAAAATTGCTAGAGGCGATACAGCTGCCTAAAGAACTAGCAGTTGTAAAATGTGCTGCTCATGGTCATGGTGATGATTTTGTAACTGTGGGAAACAAGTTCGCCAATGACATAGCACAATATTGTGCAAGAAACAATCATTCAATTAACAGGAGTAAAGAACGAGAAATATCTTCTTGTTCCTTAATGTTCACTAATGAGGTGGGAACATGGGAGGAGGTGAAACAGCTGCAGGATGAGGCAGGATACGAGGAAATGAGAGATTGGGTGAAAGCAGGTTGTGCACCTAGAGAAAAAGATCATGTGTGGGTCTATAGGGATGGAAGACCAGTCATGCCAAACAGCATGTTGTCAACAATGGCAAGGATGTATCATGGCCAAGGACACCTGGGGAGGGATGCTATGATAAGAGCCTTCAAGCAAACCTGGTACAGTCCCAAGTTCAGACTGATAGCAGAAAGTCTCTGCCAGAGATGTCTGATATGTCAGCAATTCAATCCTGGAAAGAAAACAGTGGTGAGCCTAGGAACAATAGGCAGGGAGGGTGGACCCTTCACAAGAATGCAGATAGACTTCATTGAAATGCCCCCAGTCAACAGATTGAGGTATGTCCTGGTGGTGGTCTGTTTGTTCTCCAGGTGGGTGGAGGCATATCCAACCAGAAGAAATGATGGGATAACAGTGGCCAAATTACTGTTAAGAGAGTTCATCCCAAGGTACGGGTTCCCAG
This sequence comes from Triturus cristatus, assembly GCF_964204655.1. NCBI lineage: Eukaryota > Metazoa > Chordata > Amphibia > Caudata > Salamandridae > Triturus > Triturus cristatus. Next base: position 96,865,382 of record NC_140582.1, read on the forward strand.
TAACAATTGAATCAGACAGAGGAGGACATTTTTATAATGAAATCATGAGTTTAATTTGTGAAGCATTGAGTGTACAGCAGAAGTTACATTGTGCTTACCGACCAGAGGCTTCTGGGGTCATTGAGCAGATGAATGGTACCATCAAAAACAGAATTGGCAAAATGTGCTTAGCCACAGGAATGAAATGGCCCGATGTCTTGCCTCTAGTCCTAATGACCATTAGATCTACTCCAGACAGAACAACAGGTTTGAGTCCACATGAAATTATCATGGGACGTGCTATGAGGCATGCATATGTACCAGTGAACAAGCTGATGACTATAACTGATGACATGATTTTGGATTACTGCAAAGGCCTGGCTGACGCAGTTCATTCTGTGTTTCACCAGGTTGGAGAAGACGCCACCACACTTGAAAAGAAACCAGCCCATGATCTGAGCCCAGGGGACTGGGTAAGGATAAAAGTCCACAGAAGAAGGAATTGCCTGGTTCCAAGGTGGCGAAGGCCAAGACAAGTCATCTTAACCACAACGACTGCTGTGAAGTGTGCTGGTATGAAAAATTGGATACATGCAAGTCACACACTGAGAGTTCCAAATCCAAGAGATGGTACTGGAAAATAATACTTTGAAGAATCAGATTCCAGTGATGATGCAGACACTGAGGCAGTAAGAAGAAAAAAGAATCCTGAAAGTGGGGAGAATGAGTCAAGGGAGATTTTCATCCCACCAGAAGAAGTTCTGAAGAGAACAGTGCAAACTGCAGAAGCGAGTTCAGATTCTGAAGAAGTACCTGAGGTTCCGCTTGACAGTGACCAACACAAAAAGAAAGAAAGAAAAGAAAAGAACATTCCAACAGAAGAGACATCCGAATCACATGAGGAAAGTGGACAAATTCCACCTGAGATAAATATTGAAGAAAGAGGGACAGACAAAGATAGTGAGGGACAGATTGCGGAAAAACCCCGAGGAGGTGTAGGGAACAGCACCAACAAGCTAGGTGAAGGGACAAGTAGACAGCAAGAAGATTGCGTGTCGGAGACCCGAGGAGGGACAGAAGTAGGGAAATCTCAATTGGTGGAAAAAGAGACTGTTGGAGAAAAGGGAGTTGTTGGAGAAAAGAAAACTGTTAATGAACCAGAAGCAACTGAGACAGAATCTGATGAAAGTGACAATGAGATACATGGAGGACGAGTTCTGAGAAAGAGAACTTGGCTTGGAGAAAGAAACAATAAAGAAGGAAAACAAAAGAGAAATGCTAAAGGAGATCTTTGGCCGAATAGGATAAAGAGACTGAGGTACAGACTGACACGAGTTAACTCTTCGAAAGCTGAACAAGTGAACGAAGTGTCAAGTCAAAATCCAACCAAAGAAGAAGAAACAAAGATACCTGAGAGAGCAAAAAGAATAAGAAAACCAAACCAGAGGTATAAGTCACCGGAATGGACGTATGTGGCACTGCCTGAACAAGGAGAAGAGGCAGACAGTCAAGGAAGTCCAGAGGAGGCTTTACTGAAGGAGGTTGCTGAAGAAGAAGCTGTGGGAATCCTGAGAGTTATCTTGTCCGACATTGGAGAAGAAACGGATGTTCAGGACCTGATACAGTTTGATGATGATGAAGAAACAGTGAAAAGTGATGAAAATCCAAATTGAATAGAGTTAAAAGAAGAAGTGAAGAAATACTAAAAATTAGTAGAGTATAATAATCTGTTGGGTACTTGCTGCCCTTAAGAGTTCAGTAGGGGAGTAGAAGAGGCTAAGTCAAAAGACACGGTCAAACTAACAAAATGGCTAACACTGAGAATAAAAGTAGATGTACCTTTCTGAAAAGATGGTGCAAGATGTGCTGCTGCTGTACAGGTTTATTAATGCTGCTTTGGAGCGTGCTTGCTCTATTGATTTCATTTAAAGTCACTATAGACACTTTAGAAGGTCATACTGAGAACAAAACTAATATAGGGAAAGGTTCACAGAAAATAGTACCGACTAGAACTAGCAATTTACATATACATAAGGATAGGTCAATTAATGATTTTTCGAGCAATGTTTTTTCTAAATTTTTGTATGAGTACGTAAAGACAATGGAAGTAAGGGATTGCTATGTCTGTATGCAATTACCTGCCTCTGTTTCGGAAGGAGTGACTTCTCATCATCTTCCGGCTACGTATGGAATTTCCTGTAGTGTGTTGATTAGTATATTTTATCAGTTAGGGAAATTGGATTACAATATGTCTAATATAGATAATATTCTTGGGCATTTGCCTATGAATAAAGCACTGAATCCTGCAAAAGAAGCTAACACTTTAGGAGAGATTTTTTTAGAAAACAAAGAATTAACCTTAGAATATGTTTTTAGAAATAATTTAACTTGCAGTTTGAAAGGAGAGGAGAAGAATTTTCTAGACATGGTTGAGAGAAGAAGATTGAACATGCACAAGAAAGCAGAAGGGCATAAAATGAGTGATACAATGTGGGATATTGAGAAAGAAAAGGAATTGAAAAATGGAGTCAGTCCAACTATGGCAATAGATGCCCCACAGAAAGGGAAACTGTGCATCACCAGGAAGAGATCTCAGTATGATTATTATTTCATAGGGATTAGTGAGTGCCATGATACATACTTCATTGCAACCGGATGGGGATTTAGAGGAGGAGAAGATCCAGTTTTCCCGGGAGTGTATTATATTTGTGGGAACAAGGCTTATTACCGTTTGCCTGACCATTGGTTTGGTACATGTTATGTTGGCCTGGTCTTTCCAAAGATTTTTCACATGGATAGAGTAGATGATGCTGAACATTCTAACACATTAACACGCTATAGAAGAGAAACATGGGCAGAAATTGTAGGAGATATTTTTGGAGCTTTAATTCCAGCAGTGGGAATTTCTTTGAATGCATATGGCATTCGGAAGTTGTCAACAGTAGTGGATCGCTTGTCAGCAAGCACCGCTGGAGGCTTTCTTGTGGTAAATACTGAAATGGTTGCTTTACGCGCTATGGCAATGCAAAATCGACTTGCCCTTGACATTCTTTTGCCAAAAGAGGGTGGAGTCTGTGGAATGCTGAAAGTTCAACATTGTTGCACTTACATTCCTGACGAAAGCAAAGATCTAAAAGTTTATATCAAAAATATTACTGATTTGCATGAAGAATTAGTACCACTGGAAGCTGAAAGTATCTGGACTAAAATGGCTAATAAGATGATTGCTATTAAGAATTTCATAGCTAAAATAGGTAGTACCATTTTTGGTAAGATATTATTTCCATTAACATGTGTAATTGTTGCATTATTGATCCTTAGATTAGGATGTATGTGTTGTAGATATAGAAGAAATAAAAAGATAATCACAAAAGAAAATGTTAAAAAGAGACAAAAGAAACCAGAAAGGGATCCACAAGAAATAGAATTAGAAGAGCTAAGAGAAAGTATGTATATAGAAACTAAAAAGGAAGATGAGATGGAAACAAGGGTCTAAATCATAAACAAGAAGATATTTTGAATTCTTCCAAAAGGGGAAACTAAATTGATTTTTGATTTTTTTGGGGGGTTTTGATTTTTGTGGTGATTATATGTCACCTAAGGGGGGATTGATGGAGCAGGGTTTTTACTTTAAAACTGAATACCTGTTTCATTTTCGCATGTTATAACTAAAAGTAATAATGATTAATTATTAAGTATTAAAAGTTTGTCGAATGTTGACTAATCAACCCTATTAACCAGAGAATTACACGTGGGAATGCTATTGCATGGCTACAATAATAAGTGAACTAAGTTGGTGAGCAAACTGACAGAAATGGATGTTGCTTATGTGATGTTATTGTGTTTTGCGCTTATAATTAATATGCATTAATGGCTTTTGACGTCGCAAATGGCTAGATAAATACACACACATAAGGGTATTAGCAGGGGAATAACACTGTATAATCATTTCCGTGCAGTAATTATGTTTTGTCTTTATTTCTTGCTTAAGTTGTCCATTGTGGCCTGTCGTAAAATGGCCACCACCCGCAGCCTGCATTGGAGTTGCTGGAAATTTACAAAAAGGCTTTGCTCTGCCTGTGACCTTGCACCTCTGATGAACTGAAAAGCCATAAGCATGATGACAAGTCAGGGACATCTGCCAAAAGCCCCTGGAAGACAGAAAAGTTACAAAAGTGAAAATATTGACTATTCAAACTTGTTTTGAACCCACTATTGAAACAAATTCACCTAGTAGAGACACTCGTAAAAGTAACGAATTAGTCATGGACGTTCAATTCTGCTATTCATTATTTGGGACAATCTATGCGTGAGAAAATCTCGCAGAATATCGAAAAAGTACCAAGATGACATTATTTCCGCCAAATCATCCGTTCTGAATACAGAAATGTAACTTTTAGAATGTAAATTTTAGTATAAATAATAGTAGACTAGAGAGGTCTAGTGCCACTTCTTCCCGAGCTGATGATGCGAGGTCCCTATGCTGACGAAGAGGACGGAGACTCTACATGACTGCAGGAAACTCTGTTTCTCATACTGAGGACCGGTTCTGACTTAGGATCTGACATTTAGACAGAATAGGTAAATATGAGAGAAAATGAATTTGCATTTAATTGGCTTTTCTTACAATTTTAGATAAATGAACGATTTGTTTGAATTCCTGTCTCGGGTGGTTATTTCTTGTCATGTTTATTGAATTTATTGTGAATTCTTTAATGTATTTTGCTAGATTCATAAGCAACTAAGCTGGTCGCATTGACCTCAAAGTAAAGACAGATCAGATAGGTGTATTTTGAAAGTGTTTCTCCTTTACAAGGCACGGATAGGATGATTTAGGGTGAATGTTGGTGTAATGGGCCCCACCAGCGTGTGATGTGTGTATGCGTGTGTGACTGTGGAATCATTCCGTCCGTGGAAGTAGAGGAGATTCGGAAGCTCCGATCTGCACCACCTGCTCACCCCCTTGGTAGCTTGGCACGAGCAGTCAGGCTTATCCTGGTGGCCATGTGTAAAGCATTTGCGCACGCACACAGCAACAACATCCCAGGCACACTACAAAAGGAACTCCACACAAGGTTATATCAAAAATAGCCTTTGTATTCTCATAACACATTAGAATAGTAATCACATAATGTACATGGTGCCACCTGGCACTAGGTCATATTTACAAGGGATTATTTACACCTGACAGGGCCAACTGGACCACTGTCAGAATCATCACAAAACGAAATTAGTAAAAGTAAAACAGATCATAAGCGTACAACCAGCAACCACTGGTAATCACTGTACTTAGCATCAACCTTAACATAAACTACATTATGTACACTATCACATCGGGCGCGAATTACATTCTGCGCCAACCTCACCAGCATAAACACATTATGCAATCATCTCACAAGTCTAAACACATTAGACCCTAACCTCCTAAGTATAACTTACATTAGGGGCATAAATCACACAGTGAAACATAATCTCACTAGCATAAACCATAATAGTGGAGAAGTGTAGCTCACTGGTTAGAGGAGGCATACCCTGAAGCAGAGATCAGGCCCGGGACCTGGGTTCGATTCCCGATGCGGCAGGGTCCAGAACCCAATTGTCCACGGACTCGATAATTCTCGCTTCGGTGCCCACTCTAAGCATGAGTTCACACTATGCAGCTCTGGGCAACAAGCCTGCTTAATCTCCACAACGGCCCCCCGCGGCGGGATGCCTGGCTTTCACCTTGGGGATACCCAGTATGGGTTATCTTACAGGGAAAAACCAGGACGGGTTCCCAATGCAAGCGCCAAGATGCCCGTAGGGTGATAGTTGCGCTCTATAAGTACCCCAATCAATCAATCATATGCAAAACAACCTCATAATCATGAAACATAGGTAGAGGTATAACACAGGGTGCGTAATCATATACATACATTACATTTCCTAGCACCACATCACATTAGGGCCTGGCGCCCTACAATCCCAACAGCCCCCCTGGCCAACTGGCCATCTCAGAAAGGGGGCTCCAATGCCCTATGTCCCAAAAGTCAGGTCTGCTACCTATGCAGCAACAGTCAAGGGTGCGCACTTGCGCAAACCTAAACGTTGCAGCTGGCACTAAGTGCTGCGCAGCTGTGAAGATAAGGGGGCAAAGGAGTGTGTCTCACTCCTACTTCAGCATGTCCCCCCTAGAACAAAGAAAGACCTAAACGGTGCAGCTTCCCACTACTTGCTGGGCAGCTGGAAATATAAAAAAATGCGGCTTGGGCTCTCAGGGGCCCTTTAAACAAATTATGCCCCACGTGGGAGCCACACGGGCTCTGAAAATAATGGCGCCAAACGTTGGAGCCACACGGGGCTCTGTACACAATATGCAAAACGGTGGAGCCACACAGGCTCTGGAACAAACATGGCCCACGTCGTAAGAGCCACTTAGGCTCTATGAATAAAACAACATGCCATCCCCGTTGGAGCGGCCCGCTGCAAGACGGGACCGCTCAGAATGCGAAAAGGACACTGTGCCTCGATCAGGCACCAACAATAGCCCACACGGAGCCCCCCAGCCCTTCTTCACTCACCGGGCTGCTCTCTTCTGGCGGGTGTTACTCCTCGCGGCGGCAGCACTTCTCTTGCGGGGCTTCCCTGGACTCCTGGGAGCCCCGCGCTGCCTGCACTCTTGGGGACCCGGGGCTTTTCTCCACTCCGGCCGCCACCGCGGGGCTCTCCCTTCAGCATGGGAGCCCCGCGTTCGCACGGCACGCCGGTTTCTCTTCCTGCCGGAGCAGGCCCCGTCCATGTCCCGGGCAAGGGAGCCTGACTTCCGGTTTTGCCGAACAGGGCCGCGGCGGTGATTGCTTTTCGGCGGCAAGAGGGTTAGGCTCCCTCGAGAGTTAAAATAAAGTTAGAAGTGGGGTGGGCACCCACCATAAATATAAAAATAAGCGGGGTGGGCACCCGCAAAGCTCACAAGGAGGGGGGAATCCCTAGGCTGGGGGATCCCCTCTCAGCAGCGGCGTGCAGTCCAGCGTAAAGCGCTCCCTAGAGAGGAAAATAAAGCGCTCACCAGGCGCTAGGGAGACAGTGCCCAGGGAGGCGAGACCTCCCCTGGGCCCCCAGCAGCAGCACGCCCTGCAGGATCAGCACCCAAGTACAGAACGTTTACTTGGGGTCACAGCCCCTTCTTTTATACACTATTTTCCTTTGTTCTAACAGTGTAGGGCATGGGAGAACCAGATACAACTGGTTCAGGGGAGCACTTTGTTTTGCTCAGCTCCTCTCTCCCTTTCACAGGACAGGCCAGGGACATCAGATGCACCACAGGGGGTGGAGCCAGCATTGTGGAGGGAAGGCACAGCCCTATTCAGGTCCCAGGTGCAACTCCTCCCTCCTATCTACATGCAGATCTCCCTATTCACCACCGGGCAGACTCATCCTGGCTCCTGGAATTCCCCAGCCCTCTCAGCTCCTGTCAATCACAAGCCCGACATGCAATTCACATCATGTAGGCAGACACACAGCACACAGAAATGCCAACTTCTAAAAGTGGCATTTCTAAAATAATCACAATAAATCTGCGAACACTATTGAGCAGCATTTATTCTCACGAGTTCGCACATACTAAACTTGACGCTGCACTCCCCTCATACCAGGAATTACCATGGACACTCATATCCTCCATGTATTCTTATGGGAGGGCAGGCTAATCTCACCACACGCACTCAGAGTGCGCACGCACTTTACACTGGGCCACAGTGCAAAACTGCACAGAGGCCTAAAATCACTACCACCATGTCAGAGCTTAAGGCAAAAAGTTCAGGGGTGGACCTGCCAAAACGGGCCAAGTCCAACACAACCCCCTTCCAGCCAAAACGCAGGGTAGACCAATCATTCCCTTGATGGGCTTCCCTGCTTTGGGCGAGAAAACACGGACGCGGGCCCGCAACAGCAGGGACACCCTCCGGTTTCACGCCCCTCTGAACCAATGTGGTTCCATCTGAAAAAAAACTCAGGCCCAACTAGGCTAGCCCACTGGTACTCCCTACTTGTCCACGGCCAGGACCAGGCCCTAAACCATCCAGATACCACTGGGCCTTGCCAATCCACAGAGTGGGAGGCAGTAACCCCTGGCACACAATAGCCAATTTCCACACTTCCTCTAAGTGTAGTTCCAAACTACCACCAATTCTCCAACTTATGGTCTGCACTCTCAGGCTGACCAGAGATCACGGGCGAAGCATCTCCTCACCGTACCTCCCTTCTGGCATTCTGCACTCTCCCAGGAGAAGCACCCCCAGAACACAACTTTACCACCAGTTCAGGACCTCTTTCCATGAACTGGTCTACCACCTGGGATCTAAACTCACCGGCTGTGCAGTATGACAGAGGCCCTGGAATTCTCAACAGGCACCCCTCTGCACCCCCTTCTAGAGCCCTATATCCTACCAACTGGAGTGGTACCCCTAGAAGGAAAACCGGCCAGGACACCGATTACAGTTGCCCTTCCGTCCAGGACAGGAAACACCTGCTCCTGGCTCCCCAACCCAGGGACGGTATCCTTTGGTCAGATGCCCGGCGAACCAGGACTTCCCGAGGGTGACACATACGTAATGTGTCGTGTGACAGTCTGCCTGGCGCAGAGTTCACGGCCTCCTGTCCCTCTGACAATGCGTGACGATGCCCCAGGACAGAAGTGGCGTCACCATGGTCACTCATTGTTGGCTCAGCCCTTCTGGCTGGCCCCTGACCCAATGGTTCTTCCACAGGGGACTCTTTCCCCCTCGTACCTCTCAATCTGGACTTCTGCACCCTCCACTTAGAAGTGGCACTGCCAGACACTAGAACTGATGGAGGCCTTGTTAAAGATTACAGGGATCTGATAGCATGAGCTGAAAGCCATTTTGTACTTGGAAGCCATTTTAGTTAGCTATGTGCTAGCCATTTGCTGTTTCCCTCTTCCAGAGCCTTGCACATGCTCAGAGGGGCCTAGCTAGTAAAATGCACCTGCTCCTAGTATAGAACTGTCAGGCTGTTCTAACTGATGTCAGCAACTCATTACTCCTCCTACTTGTTGACTGTGCATTTTCTGTATGACCATCTATGTGTGTAACTCTTCTCATGTGTACTTGTACCGCCTTCTTTTGAGCCCCTGTGTGGGTATATAAGGCCCCTGTTCTCTGTACTCCTTAGAATGCTTCCTACAGTGACTTGAGATTACTGTGTGACACAATCTCCTTCATCTGAGGTTAATAAAAAAGATGTCTTTTATATTACAGCTTCTGTGCCAATCTCTTCTTTGTTGGTTTAAAAGGACCATGTGTATCAGTGAAACCCCTGAGAAGGTTTTGATTTCTTCAATTGGTGCCTTCTGTGAGGCTCATTAGAGAAGTGGATATCCAAGGGAGTGGTCTTGATGGGAGACAGGAATCTACTGAGGAGGACAGAATAGGACTCTAGTAAGAAGGTACCCTAAACGGAGATTCTCTGTCTCTGCAGCCCAGTATATTTCTGATTTTCCTGATTTGACTCCTCCAACTGCTTACCACTCCTGATTGAGAACATTTTTGTCGTGAGTATTCTAAAAACGACCGTTTGGTCACTCAGAACTTGGCAATGAGGTTGGAGATTTTTGTGCTTGGTAAGGTCGTTTGTTGCGACGGTTTTTGGAATTGTATGGAAATTGGCCAATATTTGGAATTTGGAAATATATGAATTGCAATTTATATAGGCAGGTAATGAGAAACTTTTGAAAACTTGAACGGCCCACTTTGAGTTAAGTGCTACTTTGTGTATAATATTGTATATGCTGCAATATTCTTGGCATGCCTGTTCTTAGCACACATCGTAGAATGTGTTTCTTTCTTGGAGGTATCATTTTGGAACTTGTTTGAAATCAGCCGGCTCCCCTAGAGGGGATACCTAACTAGGATTAGGTATAAAAACGTATTACTTCCTCTGTGACTAGTACCCCAAGGAACTAAATATGTACATAGAAAGGATCCTGGTCTGTGCATTTAGTAACATTCATAAGTGGTGAGATGGAGGGCGTTTTTTTTGGTGTTCTGCCAGCCAAATCTAGTGAATTAGGTTTATTTTGGCTTCTTGAAAATGGAACAATCTTTGGGCTGTTTTTGTGCAGTCTTTTGGAATACTATTGAGAAGCTCTTCTTGTAAATATGACTTACAACTAGTATTTACAAATGGTTTGGTTTAAGTACAGTCTGTGGGCTGTCCTTTGTTTCTGTCCTAAGTGTTGATCTGTGTGTTAAATGTGTGTTTAAATGTCTATGTGGTTTGTCATTTCACATTGATGGTACTTGTGTGAGTAAATAGCGATTGCGGTCTTGTTGCAAAAATGGCTAGCCTAAGCGCGCTGTATTGTGTGTTCTGAGTGTATGACCCCCTTCTGAAAATGTCTGGAATGAGCTCAATGTGTTTTTTTTGTCATCATTCTGTTATGCAAAATATCATTAAATTAAAATATATTTTAAAACACTATACATGTGTTCAAATTGCCACGATGCTAAAGATAAAATTAGAATTCACATTGAATAGGAATAAAATAGGCCTCAAAAACGAAATTGTGTGTTTTGCAATAAATAAACTAAAATACAAAATGTTACAGCATTTTCCTTAAAGATACATTGTATTAGATATTAAAAAGCATTCACATCATGTGAGTGACTTTGGTTGTTGCTGAAATAAACGCACATTACAGAACGATAGATTTGTGCTGGCTTGAAAGGCTGGCTTGAAAGGCATGTGAATTTGATGCCTGCTGATCACAAGCAGCTGTGTGAGCACATGGCTATTTCTGACTGCAGGCTACACAGGGAAAAAAAGCTGAGTCATCTAGATTTTAAGTCAGTGCAACCTCGGTAAAACCCTGCATTTCAGACTGCTGTTTTAAAAAGTTAGAAATATAGTTTCATTATTTTGGATAGCAGAGAACAGATTGACATCAGGGATTTATTTTCTTAATGCCTTTTTAAATAAGCACATCCGTGGTTTTCATGTTAAATAATAATTGTCCTTTAAAAAGTGGCACTGATTTTTTTATGTTTCAAGTTAGGCTTCTGTGTTTAGGGTTAAGAATGAATGCGTTTAAATATGATAGGCAAGGGATGCAGCTTGCTTTTCATATGTGGACTCATCAAAATGATTGGATTTCTTTAAAAAAAAATCTTTGATTATATGAAAAAAATTATATTATTAAAAATAAGTGCTTTAAATTCGTTTTTTAATCTTTATAAAGCCTAAACATCATACTGAGCCCTCCTAGCATCAAAATTGAATTTAAGCAGTGCTGTACCGCAATATGAGGAAACTTAAATGTGAAATGTCACTCTGCGCAGGCGTACAAAACAAATTTTTATAAGGGTATACATTATATATTTCTGAAGCCACATCTCTGGAATGTGTAGGGAACATTCTGGTGATGACTATTATGGAAAAACATTGTAGGATATTAATTTTTAAGTGCCCCAAACACCAAATTCGAAATTGGGCAAAATTCACATTTTAAAAGCAGTTCTGCACTTCAGAGCAGCTTTTTTTTAAACTGCCTTAGGCTTCAGTAAATGCACACATTTAAGTATAACACAAACAGCTGACCTATATACTGCTAGAAAGGTATACTACACACTGCTTACAATTGAAAATAAATATAAAAAACCAGCATCAGTTCTTCTCTTACCTCTAAACTGGCAAACAGGGATGGAATGGGTCTGCTTTTCAGCTCTCAATCTCCAGGGTCACTTTGAATTGGGAGAACTGCATGGAAATCCTTGCACACAAAATGGGACAGCTGGTAATGGTTTAAAGGTCGAATTCTACATTTAGGAGCCTAGCAGGGCTCAGAGCAAGGTTTGCTTTGACATTTCGACCTTTGAAACTTTTTGAAAGACGAAATGGCAGGGCAGGGAGAGAAAGAGAGGTATTGCTTACTTTCTTTGGCCAAATCAAGTTTTTGTGCACTGATATGAACAGAAGGCAATATAATGGTATATGTGAGCTTTGATTAACAGATAGCTTTGCCATATATACAGCACTAATGCTTTTGGTTTGAAGATTACTGTGCAAAAACCGAGATAAATAAGGCAATGGGATTTAGTTTGAATTCATGCGCCCTCATGTTACACTTCTACATTTGCTAAAGGAATTGGTGGTTGGTTATTCATGTTTTTTTAGCTAGTTCAATGCGCTATTTTACCTCCTATAACTTTGTTTATGCCCAGTTGCTACAAATAGGGGTTGATTGTGTTGACAGAAGGGAAACTTGTTTCAGGTTTCCTACTGTCAAAATGGGGGAAGGAGGCTAGCTCCTCTACAAATTAAGGGTAGGCAAATTTATGTTTTCTCTCTCTTTTTCTCAATTTCTTTTGAGCTTGTCTAAACTGTCCATGAAATAGCCATGAGACATTTAATTGACTATTCAGTAATACTGTTTTACAAATTGTTAGCATTGATAAAATGAATAAATAAATATGCTATGTTACTGCCCATACTGTCCGATGAAATTATGAAAGGATGAGTAGTCTAGATTGCTGTTCCCTTATTTGATCTTTAAGGGGAACTAGATGTGGGTAGTTTTTGTTCTAAAATTCTCAGGTGATAACACCATTATTGTATGTTATTCTCATGCTACATACAGTTTTACAAGTGCATTGCTAGTCTTTTATTAGCTAGTCTGTGTAAATAAACTGACAGTCCTTACTAGAGCTGATGTTGCCTAGTTTGGATTGTGAAAAGTAGAATGCAGGAAAGATGCTCATGTGATCCTTAGCAAACATTTTTGAGGAAAATATTGTTTTATAGGAGTTTATTTGTCACAATATGTTCTGATAGAGAAATTTATGTACCCACTATGTTGAAGTTTTGAGTTCTTTATGTAATAGGAATCCCTGTTAAATTCGCAGTTTTAGATTTTCCTGTTGCTCCTATAACATGAGAGCATGCAATGTAGGTGCTTTTATTAAGAGAAATCATTTTAGAAGTGTCTGCAGTCCTGTACAAGTAATGCAAATTCTATGAGTAAAAGTGTAGAACATTTCCTTTTTTCTTAAGGGTCTTCAGATGAATAATAAAGGAATACACAGATGTAAGGATTTGGAGTATGTCTGTATTGTTTTTCTCTTTTCCTCAGAATTTAGTAAATAAACAAAGACTTCCTTGGCTGCTTAGGATTGGGTGACGTATTACTCTTGCCAGTTCACCAAAGAGTTCCTTTTATACTTGCCAATAGGTCCCGGCTGTTGTTTTTTTCACTCTCACATAGATGAAAGTGGTTCTTGGGTGCCTTGCTAATTTATGGGGCGTCCCAAGACTAGGAAGTATTCTGATACTATCCTCTCTGTTGATAGATTATTTCTGTGCCTAGTCTAAAGACCTTTTGTTCTGTCCACCAATAGATATTTGCTGCCTTACAACCATTGCCAGAGGGGCCCGGACATCAGATCTAGCTTGGGGAGTCAGCACCAGTCCAGCTTGAAGTCAAGGTGAAGGTAACCAGCACAGGCATTGCTGGCAACTAGGACCTCAGTGAAGGTAGAAGGCCGGAAGCACTGGGATGTGTAGTGTGTACCCCTGCCACTGTCTTGGGCGAAAGACGGGGTCACAAATCAGAAAGGAGAAATCATGGATCAAGTTTTTGATGCCCAGCTGAGAGTCACAGACTGACCAGAACGGCAAGGAAGTTTTTTCTTGAGGTAACCCCCTTTGAAACAAGGGTTGCTTCAGGTACTTCAGCATCACACTCCTGAATGCTGGCTGTAAAGTATGCACCTTTGGTTGTTGATTAAGAGATACCTGGGCACACTGGATCTAATCTGTGGCCCCAACGAAAGAGCAGTGCACCAGCAGAGCAATACAGGAGTTAGGGAAGGACTTAAGTTCAGGGTACCGATGCTGTGTCTCTGGTGCCTGTTAGATTGAAGTGAAGAAAACTGGTGCACTGCCTGAGACACTGAACAAGATCGCTGAGGGCATTTGCCCTAGTGGGTGATTGCCCTATCCTGAAAGAAGAAACTTTTCCCTTGAAACTGGGCCGTGATTCCTGAGTTGCAATTTGTGCAGCTCCACCGTGGGAACAACAAGAGCCTGCCTGTGAGGCTCATACGGACACAGGGAGAAAACTACCCTCTGGTTGGTTGTACAGCGGCTTTAATTTCCCAAGGACTTATTCTTCTTTTTTGTTAAAAATGTATCCCTTTGGACGTCCCATTTTTGAGGAGGAGCAGCCCTTTGCAGCTCTTCGTCCTAATTCCTATGGCCCTGTGTGGTCCTCCTGGTCCCTTGGAGCCAGAATTGTTTTTGTAATCATTTGTGTGACTTCCTTAATATTTGTATTTCTATTAATGTTTATTCTACACGAAAAACGTTTTCCTGAGCAGTTAACCAATGTTACTTTACCCTTTCCTTGATTATAATGATTGATACTCTAGCCCTCACAAAAAGAACACTGGAAAAGTCTATTGAAAATGTTTTTTTACATAGAATTGGACTAGATGGTTCTAGGATTTGCTTTCTGCTTAGGGGTGAAAAATATTGATAGTTCTGTTTGTGACAATAGTCAATACTCTCTCCTGCTATCTGTATGACCCAATGCTCTGTTCCCTTTGTACTCCTGCTTATACCTTATATATGCCCGCTTAACAATATTTAGAATGAGAAATGCCCACCTAGCAATGAATTAGGATATTGATAAATTTATGAAAATTATTGTGCAAATATTTTCTGTGTTCCTACTGGATCATAGGAATGTCTTTAGCTCATGCTAAAAGGACCATCTGTTAAAGATTACAGGGATCTGTTAGCATGAGCTGAAAGCCATTTTGTACTTGGGAGCCATTTTAGTTAGCTATGTGCTAGCCATTTGCTGTTTCCCTCTTCCAGAGCCTTGCACATGCTCAGAGGGGCCTAGCTAGTAGAATGCACCTGCTCCTAGTATAGAACTGTCAGCAACTCATTACTCCTCCTACCTGTTGACAGTGCATTTTCTGTATGACCATCTATGTGTGTAACTCTTCTCATGTGTACTTGTACCGCCTTCTTTTGAGCCCCTGTGTGAGTATATAAGGCCCCTGTTCTCTGTACTCCTTAGAATGCCTCCTACAGTGACTTGAGATTACTGTGTGACTCAATCTCCCTCATCTGAGGTTGAAAAAAAGATGTCTTTTATATTACAGCTTCTGTGCCAATCTCTTCTTTGCTGGTTTAAAAGGACCAGGTGTATCAGTGAAACCCCTGAGAAGGTTTTGATTTCTTCAGCCTGGTTACTGACACTCCCAGCTCACCTAACAAGGGAGATCCTACACAAGTTGATGAAAGTACACACACAGTTCCTCTCTCCTTTCTTTGGCAATCAGGCAACCACTGCAGGTCAATCCCCCCCTTAGGGACAGTCTCTCCCACAGTTTCTCTGGTTCCTCTCCTCAGCAAAAGTTCTTCTTGTATTATCACTCCCAATGCAAGCTCCCTAGAATCAAAGAACTTACACTCTCCAATGGATGCTGGCGCGCTCTGGAAAACAATTACGGGGCAAATTCTCTCTGACAAAACAGATTGAATAGCCCTTTAACACCATTTACCGTGCTAACCAATCACCCAAACCCCCAGTGCATCACAACATTCACCCACACTCCCCCCACAAGACTGGTGAGACAGCAACTTTACTGCCCCTGAAACACAACCTGCATCCCTCTTAACTGGGAACCAGGTACCATGCTCTGGGAACTGGGAATGGGATTACTGGACAACATATTGCTGCCACCACTGGATCCCACCCTACTTGGGATACCAGAAAACTAATTGTTGTATTGGTGCTGGTCGTGGTGTGAGCAAACTTCAGTCCAACCTACTTTGACAGAAGAACGCGGAACATGTCAGAATTGAGCAGAGTGACAGAAGCGGCTGTTATACGAACCGCGGCTAGCAGATAAAGCGGCGGGACAGTTGTCGGAGTGAATAGCAGAAGAAACAAATAGAATTAACACTGCATCTGTTAAGGGACACGGCCTTGCTCCGCTTCAGTCCGCCATGAGGGGAACGGCCTTTCCAGTCCTGCCCTTGCCATGAGGGGAACGGCCTCTCCAGTCCTGCCCTTGCCGTGAGGGCAACGGCTGCACTATTACTGCCAGCGCCGTGAGGGCAACGGCTGCACCATTACTGCCAGCGCCGTGAGGGGAACGGCTACACCATTACTGCCAGCGCCGTGAGGGGAGCGGCATTCAGCAAAACCACATCCCCCAGCAACCCCGGGCCGGCGCTGGGGCCCGAGCAGCAACATAAGCGCGGCCAGTCTCCCGCCTTGCCCGTCAAAGCCCGAAGAAGGCCGGGCTGGGCCGCATCTCTTGACTTTGCCTTTGAGCATTACCCACTATAGCGGTAAGACTATATAGACTACATATGAACCGAAGTGGGTTACGAACTGACTGTTTATGAACTTTGATTAGTACTTTTTGGAAAATGTTTAATTCTTGGCATCTTTATTCTTTTAGTGATTTATTTAGAAGTATTTTTTTTCTTCTTTTTTTCTTCTTTTTACCCCTTTTTGTGTGTAAATATCTGATTCGAAAATACTATATAATGGAGGCAGATAGCTGTGATACTCTTGGGTTGCCCCTTACCATATTGATATTATTGTACACAGGAATATCTACCTTGTATTGTATTGTAAGTTATATCAATTAAACGGACAAGATAGTAGTATCACAATAAGTTATCAAGGCAATTATGGGGAAGAGGAAAGCAGTAGAAATGATGACAGGGAGGAAAAAGATAGCGAAGATAGCAAAGACCAAAAAATTGGCCAAATCTGCAGTGGAGAACTGTACATTGGCTGATATCGATGATCTAATAGAAGAGGTAGAAAACATGTTGGCCAGCGGAAAGAAGCCCAGTGCTAAGGGGACAAATACAATTTCATCATACTATAGTAGAAGAGAAAAAGTGGCTCCAATAAAACAAAATAGTCCAACTTTTGTTGTCCACCAAGCATACAACAAAACGTCATTGGAAATGCTGTTTGTTTCGCCATTAAAGCCAGGATTGGGTACTGGTACGACTACCTCCCTTAGCTCGAACACTCCTGATAATATTGATAGGAATCAAGGTAACTTAACATGCAGCGAGATTATTAATGTAGAGTGTTCAAATAGATACTCACCCCTAGAGGATAACTTGGAGGAAGCTCAAGCAGAGCAAATAACAGGAAAAGATGGAAACAGTCCAACTAACTTGAGGCTAATTGGGGAACATATGCATGGACAGGTACAGGTACATGATACCCATTCACTCGTGTTAGACCTCTATACAAAACTTAATGTGTTCCAAGAAGAGGTTTTAACAATCAAAAGAATGATAGAGGCGTTAACAATACATTTATATAGAGATTCAGAGGTTGTAACCAAGGCACCAGGGGAACAAAATCAGATAGGGAAAAAATGTTATTGTCCTAATATGGTGATCCAGGCACCGAAACCATCCCCTAGAGCTGATTTAAATTTCCCCCCAAAGCAGACTAAAAATCAGAGTAATAATCCAACTCCAAAGACTTACCTTAAACCCAATCTGGAGAAACACCCGATTAACATCCATGACTATTCAAGACCATCTAGACCGCAACAATTAATGCAACGTGTAAATTCTGATTTAAAAACCAAGTACATCAACAGACTACCACAAGGTGATCAAGGTTTGGGAAGGGGGATTGGGGTCCCCGAAGGGAAATATGGACATCGGCAGGCGTTTTATCTCCCAATTAGGGAGGATTATAAGCTGTATAATGTGTTACTTACTAATGTACCATGATTAAACCCGGGTTGCAGAGAAGATATGGATTCCCTTATAA
Organism: Triturus cristatus; assembly: GCF_964204655.1. NCBI lineage: Eukaryota > Metazoa > Chordata > Amphibia > Caudata > Salamandridae > Triturus > Triturus cristatus. The sequence continues at coordinate 96,883,188 of NC_140582.1, forward strand.
ATAAAGCTATATATTGGATTAGGAAGGAGCGGCAGTGTCTCTCCATAATAAGATCGGATATAAAAATGCAGAAAGGATTCCACAAAATGTTGGGAACTTGGATGATATAAGACTAACATTTTTCTTCAAATCCATAGCTGAGAACTTAATAACTCTAAATTTAAGAACCCATTCCCTTTTTAATTCTAAAATCAATATCAGGCAAAATAAAACCAGTGCAGACAATTGTAGCTCGGCCACATATAAGTCTGGGGGGCAAAGCGACCTCAAAGCCATAGACTGACTAATTCATGAGCGGAATTGGGATCTCAATGGGAGGGGGATTTTGCACCCTTTGGCTCGGGCTCAATGGGTAACTGACTTTGATGATCAACCTAATGTGGATATATATCATTAGGAATATAGTGCTAATATAGGACAAGGAAACAGCATGAATCCAACTAGTAGGGCCTAAATGTGTCACCAATGATGGTTCCTCTATTAAAAAACCCGCAAGTATAGTAACTGAACATGTTTGCCCCGATACTCTGCCAATAGGTTAAATAGGAAATCGAATAAGGATGGTGTCCTGGAATATAGCTGGTCTTGCAATGAAATTGCAAGAACCAGACTGGCAGGATTATATTGAAACATTTGAACTCTGCCTCTTCCAAGAGACATGGGCAACAGAACCATTATTTAAAGTTGGCTATAGAACATTTAGTATCGAGGCTTATCAACCAACTAGAGGCAGACCATCTGGAGGCCTCTTAATTTGGATAAAAAATAATATAAATGCTTCCATGGATATTGTAACCACAGCCACTGATGATATCTTGGGCCTGAGCCTTAAATTTCTAAGTAAATCCTGTTTACATTTATTTAATATTTATATAAGACCAAGAGAACCCTCAAAAGAATCGCCAATAATTCTACACCTAGAAGAAGTCATTGACTCTATTACACCTAATGGGCTTATTGTGATTGGAGGAGACTTCAATTGTTGTTATGAACCCTTGCAGGGATTAAATACAATCCTTGAAGAAGCAGATCTAGCAATGGGTATTCCTTCCCTAGGGATGGAAAAGACCATGAGATGTTCTGCCTCTGCATTACAATTATTTAACTTTACTGTAGAAAAGGGTCTAAGGTCATGCAATGGTAGAACTCCCTCTGATCTTAGATGCTCTGACACTTTTTCAAGAGGTTTTTCTTCCTCTCGGATAGATTATATTATGATAAGCGCGACTCATTGGGATTATGTGCAGGATTTTAAAGTGGATTGCAGAAGAGAAAGCGATCATTTTCCCTTGTGCTTAGATCTTATAGCTAAATATTTTCTGCTTCATCCACTGATGCAAGTGGGATTGGATTTAGAAGCCACACATCCTATAGTGAGTAATAATAGGAGGGCGGTGAAATGGCCATCTATACTAGGAAAGGTTGAACCCCTCACCTGTATCTATAATATTTTTTGTGATCTTATAATGCACTTCTTAAAAGGGTACCCTGAAAGTTTATTAATAACACAGACTCATCAAAAGTTTGTTGAATGTGTAAAACCGCATCCAACTAAATCCGTGTCTGGGAAGACTAGATGTATAAAGAAGATTGGGTCGCCTAACCCATGGTTCGATAATGACTGTGCATTGGCTAAACAAAGTTTAATCAGGGCTTTGTATACTAAGGATATAACCCGGATTAGGCAATTAAGGAATGTGTATTACAAAGCCTTGAAAGTAGCCCGCAATGTTTGGGAAGATGCAAGCTGGGAAGAACGGATGATGGCTTCAAAGACAGGCGATCAATTCCTCTTTTGGTGGATTATTGCAAATGGTAGCAAAGCAAATATTGTGGCTCAGGACTATAATTTGGATACCGGGACTTGGTATGGACATTTTTCTAAGCTTTATGCCCTCCCGGCCTCAATGATTAGGGACCCCCCACGTAGTATTGAGGACCTTATGTCGTCAAATGAGATAGCCCCATTACAATTTAGTGTAGAAGATACTAAATTGGCCATAGATGCTATGAAGCCAGCAAAAGCTCCGGGCCCTGATAAGATCCCAGGAGACCTCTTCAAACACGCGCCTGAGGTATGGGTTCCATATATTAATGCTCTATGTAATGCAATCGCTAGAGGTGAGCCCATCCCTGAATCTTGGAAAGGTGCGGAGACCGTCCCAATATATAAGAAGGGCTGTTGGGACGATCCCGCTAATTACAGACCTATCAGTTTGATAGATATACCACAAAAGGTTTATGCCAAACATATACTAGATAGGTTGAATGACTGGATGCTTGTAAATGATGTACTTTCCCCATACCAGGCGGGGTTTAGAAGGAGGACAAGCACCATAGATCAAGTGTTCAGGCTGCTAAATATAGCATGGAAATACACAAGGTTAAGATCCGGTCATTTATATGTGGCCTTTATAGACCTAAAGGCCGCATTTGACTCAATCCCTAGACACCTAGTATGGTCAAATCTACTACAACTGGGGGTGCCCAAAAATATTATTGTCCAGCTGATTAGGCTCCATGAGAACACCTATGCAAAAGTGTGTTGGGGTAAAGGGGGGGAACTCACAGAGGAGATACCTGTCAAGAGAGGTGTGCGCCAGGGCTGTGTCCTGGCGCCAACACTGTTCCTCCTATACGTTAATGACATGGTTGAGTTCCTCCAAAAATCCAACCATGTCTCCCCGAAATTAGGAGGGAATCATATCTGTGCACTAACTTTTGCTGACGACACAATTTTGTTGTCGCAAATGCCAAAGGGCCTGCAAAACCTTTTAAACACTCCAGACCAGTATTGTGAACAAAAGGGGTTGGAAATAAATCCACTAAAAACAAAATATATGACTATTAGACCACATAAGTGTTTTAAAAATAACATAAAGTTAGATGGAGCAATTTTGGAGCGTGTCTCTAACTTTGTTTATCTTGGGGTAACTATTGATTCCAAACTGTCATGGAACCCCCAGATCATGAAATCCAGATCAATTCTAACGCAATACGCAGCACCAGTCGTAAAAAACACTCTTTGCCACCACGACAAAAGCAGTTACACCAGCCCTTGAAGTGTATAAATCCAGGGCCCAAACCGCCGCCTTATATGGCTCAGAATTGTGAAGGGGAGCTCACTTTTACCTCTAATTACGGGGAAAAATAAGATCTTGAGGAGGTTTATTGCCTTACCCCAAAATACACCTGTAATCCCCCTAACGCTTGATCTGGGTATCAAGCGAATTGAACAAAGGGCAGTTTGGATGACATTATCATACTGGATAAGAATATGGACCACCGAGGAATTGCTAAATTATAGTCAAGCATTGAGTGAATTATTGGCCCTTGATACTCACGTAAGTTTTCCTTGGTTGGTCCACATTCGTAAATGGCTTTTGGATATGGGTTTGAGCCAGTTTTGGGAGCAACCAAATCTGTTGGCTCCTGATTCAAAACAGGAAATCAAAACCGTTTATTGGAATTTTATTAGGCATAAAGTAATCCTAACTTATAGATCTGGTACACTCACAACCCAGTTCCTAATGTTTAAAACAAACCCCAGTTTCGAATCGTTTTTAGATGAGATCGAACCATTACCTGCCAAGGTATTGTATCTGAAATTTAGGTACGTTACCCTTCATATAAAGTCGTTTACATCGAGGTGGGGACAAAAGCAGCTAGAGGGAAATGATTGTAAATGTACCCAGTGCCACCAAGATAGTGAAGAGAATATTGCGCATGTTTTATTTTTCTGCCCTGCATATGAAAATGTCAGAAAGAAATGGATAAAACCTTTGGGCAGGAAGTTGTGCATTAGGAAATATACTGAATTGCTGCGCATTTTAAAAACTGACAGTTCTAGGCTAATCGTATTTGGTACTAGCAGATTCCTATTGGCTGCCACTTTTATTAGGAAGAAGAAAGGGCTTACATTTTAAAGTTTTAAAATTATAAAATTTTAAACTTTATATGTTTTTATGGGAACCATATGCAATTTTAAAATGTTGATGTCGCATATAGTTAATGACATCATAAAATTCACAATGTGGAAACCCCTATTTTACTTATATGATGATACAGAAATCCTTGATGAAATTGCACTTTGCACTTTTGCACTTTTGCACTTTGCACTTTGCACTTTTATGAAACCAACTTTATTGATGCTGAATGAAAAGATAGCGTCCATACTTTATAGTGGAATGTATATGCCATGCGTTGCTGATGGCTAAGTTCCTGGCATTTTGTATCTTGTACTTTATGGAATTCATTGAATAGCTGCTAGTTGTGGTAAAACTTTTTTCTGCAACTAGAAAGAGGTTACCAGAAATTTTGCACCTTGTCCTTCTATGTATATGCTGCTAACCATAGACTACATCCCTTGTACTGTATTGCAATTGAATGGAGGATTAATGAATTGTATATATTTTTACTTTTTTAATTTTAATTTATTATATTTATTGTTGCTTTGATGATTCTTTGAATCGAATAAAGATGCTATATACAAAAAAAAACTGCACTTAGGGGATAATCTACCTTCCCGAGCTAGTTACTCCATACCAATTAGGTTACCACTGTAGGCCAACCCTAGAAATAGCAGACAGCACAGGGGCAGTACAACTCCTTCCGCTTCAGGCCAACCCAAGGAATAGCAGACAGTACGGGGGCAGTAACAACTCCTTTAGCTTGCGCTGCAGGCCAACCTCATAAATAGCAGTCTGCACGAGGGAAGTACAAAACTCCTTCAGCTTCAGGCCAACCCAAGAAATAGCAGTCTGCACAAGAGCAGTCACTCCTCCAGATTCTCTTGTTTCTGTCCTTGGCAGGACACCCAACTCATAGTGCAACAAGAAACACATTTCCAAAGAAATGACACTTAAACAAACTCAGAGACTATAATCCCCAGCATGTGACTATCTAAAATGCAGAGACTGTAGTTCAGCCAGTTGTCACTGCGGTATTGAGCAAACGCAAGTCCTATCCTCACCGCTGACAACCAATGTTAGAAATGGGATCTCTGGTTGGTTAAGGCTTGCGCCAAAGCAAGGCAGAGACCACCACTTTAGTGAGGGCAAGGGAGTTCCACGCCAAAGATAACCCCTGCTCACCCCCTTGGTAGCGTGGCACGAGCAGTCAGGCTTATCCCGGTGGCCATGTGTAAAGCATTTGTGCACGCACACAGCAACAACATCCCAGGCACAGTACAAAAGGAACTCCACAAAAGGTTAAATCAAAAATAGCCTTTGTATTCTCATAACACATTAGAATAGTAATCACATAATATACATGGTGTCACCTGGCACTAGGCCATATTTACAAGGGATTATTTACACCTGACAGGGCCAACTGGACCACTATCAGAATCATCACAAAGCGAACTTAGTAAAAGTAAAACAGATCATAAACGTACAACCAGTAACCACTGGTAATCACTGTACTTAGCATCAGCCTGTAACATAAACTACATTATGCACAGTATCACATCAGGCGCAAATTACATTCTGCGCCAACCTCACCAGCATAAACACATTATGCAATCATCTCACAAGTCTAAACACAACCCTAACCTCCTAAGTATAACTCACATTAGGGGCATAAATCACACAGTGAAACATAATCTCACTAGCATAAACCATATTATGCAAAACAACCTCATAATCATGAAACACAGGTAGAGGTATAACACAGGGTGCGTAATCATATACATACATTACATTTCCTAGCACCACATCACATTAGGGCCTGGCGCCCTACAATCCCAACAGCCCCCCTGGCCAACTGGCCATCTCAGAAAGGGGGCTCCAATGCCCTATGTCCCAAAAGTCAGGTCTGCTGCCTACGCAGCAAGAGTCAAGGGTGCGCACTTGGGCAAACCTAAACGTTGCAGCTGGCACTAAGTGCTGAGCAGCTGTGAAGATAAGGGGGCAAAGTAGTGCGTCTCTCTCCTACTTCAGCATGTCCCCCCTAGAACAAAGAAAGACCTAAACGGTGCAGCTGCCCACTACTTGCTGGGCAGCTTGAAATATAAAAAAATGTGGCTTGGGCTCTCAGGGGCCCATTAAACAAATTATGCCCCACGTGGGAGCCACACGGGCTCTGAAAGTAATGGCGCCAAACGTTGGAGCCACACGGGGCTCTGTACACAATATGCAAAATGGTGGAGCCACACAGGCTCTGGAACAAACATGTCCCACGTCGTAGGAGCCACTTAGGCTCTATGAATAAAACAACATACCATCCACGTTGGAGCGGCCCGCTGCAAGACGGGGCCGCTCAGAATGTGAAAAGGACACTGTGCCTCGATCAGGCACCAACAATAGCCCACACGGAGCCCCCCAGCCCTTCTTCACTCACCGGGTTGCTCTCTTCTGGCGGGGGCTCTGCCTCGCGGCGGCAGCACTTCTCTTGCGGGGCTTCCCTGGACTCCTGGGAGCCCCGCGCTGCCTGCACTCTTCACCCGGCCCCCTCCTAGGACCTGGGGCTTTTCTCCACTCCAGCCGCCACCGCGGGGCTCTCCCTTCATCATGGGAGCCTCGCGTTCGCACGGCACTCCGGTTTCTCTTCCTGCCGGAGCAGGCCCCGCCCACATCCCGGGCAAGGGCGCCTGACTTACGGTTTTGCCGGACAGGGCTGCGGCGGTGACTGCTTTTCGGCAGCAAGAGGGGTAGGCTCCCTCGAAATATAAAATAAAGTTAGAAGCGGGGTGGGCACCCGCAAAGCTCACAAGGAGGGGGAAATCCCTAGGCTGGGGGATCCCCTCTCAACAGTGGCACGCAGTCCAGCGCTGCAGGGAGAAAGTATAACGCTCCCTAGAGATGAAAATAAAGCGCTCACCAGGCGCTAGGGTTAAGTCCTTGAAGTCCTTGGGGAAAAAGAAATGGAGCACCGAGCTCCCAGCAAAGAAGTCTTCAGGGCAAAAGGGGCAGGCAGGGCCCAGGGAGGCCAGCCCTCCCCTGGACCCCCAGCAGCAGCACGCCCTGCAGGATCAGCACCCAAGTACAGAACATTTACATGGGGTCACAGCCCCTTCTTTTATACACCATTTTCCTTTGTTCTAACAGTGTAGGGCATTGGAGAACCAGTTCAGGGGAATTTTGGAGCACTTTGTTTTGCTCAGCTCCTCTCTCCCTTTCACAGGACAGGCCAGGGACATCAGACGCACCACAGGGGGTGGAGCCAGCATTGTGGAGGGAAGGCACAGCCCTATTCAGGTCCCAGGTGCAACTCCTCCCTCCCATCTACATGCAGATCTCCCTATTCACCACCGGGCAGACTCATCCTGGCTCCTGGATTTCCCCAGCCCTCTCAGCTCCTGTCAATCACAAGCCCGACATGCAATTCACATCATGTAGGCAGACACACAGCACACAGAAATGCCAACTTCTAAAAGTGTCATTTCTAAAATAACCACAATAAATCTGCGCACACTATTGCGCAGCATTTATTCTCACGAGTTTGCACATACTAAACTTGACCCTGCACTCCCCTCAGACCAGGAATAACCATGGACACTCATATCCCCCATGCATTCTTATGGGAGAGCAGGCTAATCTCACCACACGCACTCAGAGTGCGCACGCACTTTACACTGGGCCACAGTGCAAAACTGCGCAGAGGCCTAAAATAACTACCACCATGTCAGAGCTTAAGGCAAAAAGTTCAGGGGTGGACCTGCCAATAAGGACCAAGTCCAACAATTCTCATAAAGAACCACAAACAGAAGAGTGTGTAATAGGTGTTCCCCTCTTTGTTGTGATTTGCTGTGGAATGTGTCAATACTTAGCAGAAGCAAACCATTTATAAGTTTCTGACTATCAAAAAGGGGTGGTAAACTATTGGCAAAGCAGATGCTTCCACTATACGAGTCGCTAAGTGTCAAATTTATTTTTGAAAAGAGCACCTATCCCTTTAAAAGACATAATCTGGCTATTTTACAAAAGTAATGTAATCGTTCAATAAATGTGAATGAAGAGTTGACATACATGGTCTGGACTACTTTAAAACAAGAGTCAACATGACAATGCCTTTCATTATTGTGTTTTAAAAACCTGCAAGCGGTGCGTAAGCATGCAATTTGTACTTATTGTCATTGCTTACGAGAAGCATACTGGCAAAAATGTGCTTCTTTTACTGCCAGTCTTGCTTCTCGTAAGTAAGGACTACAATTACAAGATATGTGTTTACGCACAGCTTGCAACTTTTCAAAACACATAAATAAAAGGCATGGTCATTTACAATGCCAATAGCTCAAACTCTTGCAAATGCTAGACCTATTGCATTGCAAATGCTTGTTTTTTGTTAACGGCCGTTTCTAGCAGTGAATGCTACGATTTTAATAATATAATAAGTCTATGGTTGCCTGTTAATTTTGTGCTTGCATGTTATACTTTGACCACGCGGTGGCACTCTTTCTCCATAAATACCGCAAAGTCCCGTATGTGTGCTGCTGATACAGTAGGTTGCTAAAGGATCCCTCCAAAGACTAGATGGCAGATTTAGCGTGCCTTGGTCTCCAATTAATTATAGAAGGGAATTCTCATCTTGCTTGTAATAATTTTCAATGTATTTCAGATTTTCATCCATGATGTGCTCTGACTTCTATCTCAAACGGCGTGGCTGATTTGAGAATGTGCTACGTAGTATTTGAAAACCATAAGTTCTTGTTCTCATACTTCTGTTAAAAAAAAGTACGAATTTAAAAGGATCTCTTTGTATTTTTTGCAATACGTGTTCGCACAACCACCTAATTACTTATAAACAACCGTCAAACCGGACATAAATTTTAATTAGAGTAATTCCAAGAAATTTGAACAAAATCGTTACAAAACTGTTGTTTGGAAGTTTGAATGTTTTACCACTGTAATGTTTGTGCTAACAAAACATAAATGCTGATTATCAGAATATATTAGATGTGTGTGCAGTTTGTTAGGAAGAGATTGCAGTATTTTGCCACCAAAGCCCCAACCAGTGGATCTGAGAGCCTCCTTTTGGTGCACTTGTATAGAGCAAAAAGACAAAAATATATAACAGGATAACTGAAAGCTAGAAAGGTAAATGAGCAAGATTGTCTTGGGCTCCAGATAGTACAAATACTGCACAAAAGTTATTCTATGAAAAAAATGTTTTAACAGACTCGGGAAAATCCCTAGTTAAATTGTGGTCAAAAAGGACTCAAAGACGTTTGTGGAATTCGTTCATGTGGAGTCAGAGGCCATTTCTAGAGTGGCATGGTGGTCGAAAAACAATGGATTGGAATGCACCACGAGGGATAACCAGTGGCTGAGATTAATTCAAGCATGCCATCCATCACCTTGTTGTATATTGCAGTTGCGGCCCGTGGTGGGAGTGCCTCCGGGCACTGACGTGGCACGGGGGAGGAGCAGGGTGGGGGGTAGTAAACTACGGATTATGGCAGATTACAGGTAAGTAAACATATAAATAAATAAAACGAATTTCGTTGGGCGCGCCCGGCGGCACTCCCACCTTGGGCCGCAGCTGGTATAATGTAGTTGATGTAAAAAATTAAACAAGACGACCAAATAGGCCGAAACCAGCCTGGGGTTGCATCTATTCTTTTGTGGTGGGGGCCTTGCCTATCAGTTCATTGTGGATTGTTTTCACGAGGAGCTGTATCTGAACGCATTTAAGGCAGGTTTTCTGTCTACAGTGGCATGCTAGGCAAAGAAAAATGGATTGGAATGTGCCCTGGGCAATCGCCAGCAGCAGAGTTTTCAAGCATTAGACCAATCACCTTGTTGTAATTGACACTGTAAGTAAAACAGGAGGTCCATAGAAGCCAAAACCAGTTTGGGGTTGCTTGTGTTCTCTTCTGGAGGGAGGCTCGTTTGGCATTTGGTGATGTACTGTTCCCATGAGGAACAAGGTCAGTAGCGATTAGCATAAGGTAGGCCTCTGTCTAGTGTGGTATAATGTTCGAAACACGATGGACTGGAATGTGGCCTGCCAGAAGTCCAGTGGCTCAGATTAATTCAAGCATTCCACCCATCACCTCGTTGTTGGTTATAGGAGGCTGTCAGAGACGGCATTCCAAAAACTGACCCCTACATTAAGGCACAAACATGGGTCTGACACCTCACCCAGCTTAATGTGATGATTCTCGAATGATTACCCTACGTTGCAGAAATTAGAATCATATTGAAGAGTGGTCCCAAACCATTCACCCTAAACAACATTATAAGGGAAATTGAGGCGCCAAACCAAAAGCCATTCATTGTTCACCCTAGAAAAAACACTCTACTATGGACAACGAACACGGTAGCCTCCTATCTGATAGCCCAGTATAGTGCTTAGGGGTACTGCCAGTGATAAAAAGCACTATAAAAATGTTACAATATTTAAATTATTCACTTGTGAAACTGTGTTGGGTGAAGTTACCTTGCCTGTACACAATCAATAGTTGTGCTTCGGTCGCGCTTTGCCATTTTGGTGCCTTTACTATTACGTAATAGAGAGAGAGTAGCGGGGATTTGGAGACAGGGTTGGTTCTAGGGTTTGTGGGGCCCTGGGCAGAATACAAACATGTGAGACCCTCTAAGATGTAACATCAAAGGAAGTGACATTAATTGAACATTCATTTTTTTAATTGTTGAAACAGCTTTGCAAGAAAGTACTTGCTAGTGTATATATTACTAAAATAGCAAAAAATATCAATATTAATTCTAATAAAATAAGTACATATATTTAAGGCTTCATTATGTGACTGAAAAAGCAAGCCTAAGTCTCCCCAAAACTGATACGATTACTATGGTTTTCGCTTATAGTTTCTAGATTAAGGATGACCAATATTCCTGGTCAGATTGTTCCAGAACTATACGGTGGGACTTCAAGTGACATATCAGCTTTCCCTTTACACTAGTGAAGTTAAAGATCGGATATTTGGTTTTCAGCAGGCATGGGGGATTAACACAGCAGCTACATGCTAGATTAGGTGAATTACCTGCAAGAGATGCAACAAACTGAAGCACAGATTCTAAAACATAAGATGAGACAGTGCAAATGCCATACACAGATGAGGTGGCTAATATATTGGCAGGCAGAGGCACTAAAGGTTGAGGCACACTTGAACACAGAGTACCTAAACACAGCAATTGCTCTCAAACACCATTTTTATGAGAAGCAAATAGCAGAACTAACTTAAAGATATACAGAAGAGATGACAAAAAAGGGAACACAGTTTGTGACCAGGACAGCAAAATAGACTGCCAATGCTTTATTGGAAGCGAGTCACTAAAAAGATACATTAAAGCAACAAAACAAACAAGGCTTACTTTTTTAGGTAGGTTGAGGCGGTTGTGAGTGACTTGCAAAATTATTCTAAAATAATACCAGAGACCTACAGTTTAAGCAAATGTAAGTCACATGCCCCTAATATCTGAGCTAAAACGTGCCAAATTGCAAAAGGACTAGAACCATGTCAGTCAACTCATATTTAGATTAAGAAGTAATAATACTGCACCGACCCTTAGTTAAATCCACTGGAACTTGGTTAAAGAGATAATTGAATGCAAAACCATGTCCATCATCCGCAGATCACTCCAGTCACTCTAGTCACTCCTTAGGTAACTAACCAAACACATTTGGTCTTCCAACCTCCAACGCAAGATCTGCTTCCCTGAACCTCCTGGCTACTGACTCACATATGCTCAGTGGTTTGCAGATCTCTCCATGTCCATTGATGTACTCTATGGGACGCCCCCTCGCTTCTCAGCTGCCCTCCTTCCCAGCAGTCCCTATGTCCTGTACCCTCCCTTCGTCCCCTCACTTCCCATAGGAGGCCAATTCTAAATGTGCTCCTGAAAAACAGCCATTTTCCCAGTCCTCGCTGTCACTCCCTGAAGTTTGAGATTATTTGTTGTGGGAAGAAGCACACTTCATACTGTGTGCCAGGCCGGCCTAGTGACATTCTGCACATGACCATAAGCCATCTGGCTTTGTGAGCACAGTGAGACTAACTCTGTGCTCACCAACTTAAGGTTGCAGCAGCCTTTTGGGTTGTGCACCAGCAGCCAAGCCAGCCCAAGCAAAAAAGCCCGGTTTAGCAACAATAATAAAGGAAAATCATTTCACCAAGTGGCCTGGCCATAGGTATTGGTGGACTGTTAGAAAACAGAACACATTTTTTGGTGTTACATTCCATAACCACATCTCTAAATCAGTCCCTTTTGAAAGACATAGCCGGGCTGGCTGAATAAGTTGATACTCCTGTATGACTAATATGACATATTGTCAGGGCCACTGGAATTATGTGGCTGGAGAGGTTTAAATTATGCAGCAGGGTTAAGTAAATCATGTGGCAATAAAAACCCAAATATGCAGCATAATGCAGCACATTTTGTAATAGTATTTGTAGGTAGGTTTCTCTGTATATACTACACCAAAGTGAGGTATAGTGTGCACAGAAGCCAGTGGATCCCCAGAGGTATAGCAGAGGCTAAAGTAGATAATACCGTACTCTCTTGTGTTGTATTGTGATTGAGCAGTCAGGCTTATCAGAGGGTTGTGTTAAGCATTTGTTGTACACTCTAAGGCAAGAAATGATGTCACACACTCAAAGACTGAAACCGGATCAACGTTTTGCATAAAAAGTTGTTACTTTGTTGTTTTTATTTCTAGAGCCAAGATTTACTTAGTAGCAGGTAAGTGATGCTTTCAATTCAATTATATTTTTCAAGATACAGTGGGTACTGGTTTTGTTGAAGCATATAAGTTACTTTGCAGTAGAAAAAATGGGTTGTAAGCTCTGTAGAACACTTGTAATTACTTTAGATTACTTTCTAGTTACTTTCTTTACCTTTCTAGTTTGGAGTGAAACAAACTAATAACGCAGTCTAAGCATCCCATTACATCAGAAAGTAGGTTAACTCTCTTGAAGGCCCTAAGTGAGTTTGTTGCAGTAAAAGACAGGTTCAACACTTAGAACAATTTTCGGAGAAAAAACACTATACTATCCTTTGGAGAAAAACTAAGTGTTACGTTTGCAGGTAAGTAAAGGGTTTTGGTAAATGAGGTTTGAAGGGCTGAACCTTTGTTCCCCAAGGTTCAAATCAACACTCTAGGTGCACCACCACCAGCAGCACTAAGGTGGCCGGGTGCAGAGTGCAGGGTGCCAATGTTAGCCAATGGGGCTAGGTGTACCTCGGTTGGTGGCTGCTCACAGGCAGGCCACGCGGTTTTGGGAGGCAAGCTCCTGGGGTTAAGTGAAGGACAAAGGGGGTCCCAGTTCAGCACTAAGTCTATACCACCAGCGGTGCGGGTGTGGCCAGGTGCTTAGGTGGTGTCCGGAGCCCAAAGCTTTCCTATGGACGTTTCCGGTCGAGGAAAAAGACTGCAGGCTGGACTCGAGAGACTGGAAGAAGGAAACCAACGACTGGAGGGTGAAGTAGGAGAGTTGCTGGACACCATTGGGCGGCCACTCCATGGCTCAGGGGCTGCGGATTCAGGGGTGTCTTTTCGTGGCAGGTTCTTCTCACTGGTTCCGGTCGCGGTCGGGGGACGTTCAGGATGAGGCTGCAGGCGTCGAGGAGAAGGTCGGAGGTGATTGCCCAATGCCGGTTCCAGGTCAGGATCGCCGGTGGGACCTCGCTGGAGGGTCGGGCCACTCGAACTCGGACGTGGCCGTTGGGTGCAGAATGTTGGAAACAATCAGTTCCAGCTGGATCTGGAGTCCTGGCTTGAATTGCTGTTGAACAAATTTGGTGTCCACGGGAGATCGGTGTATTCTTGGAAGGCAGGGTAGTTCCCCAGGGTTCTTGGAGGCTGCTGGCTGCAGAACTCGCCAGTTTCAGCTTGCAGGGGCTCCAAAGCAGGAGACAGGCTTCTTCTTGTCGAATCTGAATTCTGGATTATGGGCTGCCCCCTAAATATTGTATCGAGGTAGTAGCCAATGGGCTACTGTCGTTAGGGTGACTACACGCTTAGGGTTCTCATTCCCACGTAGGGGTGTGGACACTATCCCTATCCCTATTTGGAGGGTGCCTGCCATCTGCAAGATGGCAGGCACTGAAGATTGGGCTCCACCGTGCCTCCTCCACCTGAGGGGTTGGCAGAGGTAGGCGCACCTTCTGGGCTGCCCTGATTTTTCCCACTTGGCTTCCCACCGAAAAGTGGGCGACTCAAGAAGGGGGCATACTCCTGATACCAGGAGAGGCTGGGGGTCATGTTGCAAAGGTAACAAGGTCTTTGAAGCTCCACTACCACAGATGGCTCTTCCTGACCTCGAGAGGTGTGAACACCTCTGCCCAGGAACAGGCTTTGTTTCTGGGCCCAGGGAGAAAAAGATCCCCCCCCACCCCGGGATCCAGAAATCTTGTCTCGTGGTGGCAGGCTAGGGTTCGCCAGTCAGTAACCCACAAGTGGTTGGTTGGTTCAGGCTCGCCTCTAGAAGGGACCCCAGAGTGCAGGCAATAATACATCTGACACTGGAATCAGTGCAAGTTTATTATTCTGAGATGTTTGATACCAAACATCCCAGGATTCAGTAAAGCCATTAGGGTGCTAGGAAACTCGTAATTACTAGTTTCCAGACCATATACTCAGGATTGCTTTACTGAGAACTTATACTATCTAAGAATGGCCTTAGATATTGTAGCGGCCTGCCTGCTACTGCAGATATGCCCTCACATTAGACAAAGCGCACCCTACCGAAAGGGTGACTTATGTAGGCCTCATGCAGTGCTGGGCAGACATTATTCTGATAACTGGGGGTATACCCATCAATTACCCTCCCATTACCTGGGTAAGGAAAACACAATATAAGCAAAAGTGGTATGGAGGAAAAAATAGAGCAATATTGTTTGCCAAAGGACACTTTTAATTATCCTTTCATATGTGTATAAATTCACATCTCATTTTCTTCATTTTTTGCTGAGCATATACAAAAGACATATATTTACAAAACAAAACCTCTGTACATTTGACGAAACTACGCTACTGTCCTAAACAATAATTATCAATTATGGGTCCACCTTTCAATAGTGTGGACACCCCAGAGGGCATATACATTGCATAAGGAAATCAATATCTCCACAATTTCAAAGGCAATGCAAAGTTGTTAAATCCCCACACATTCCAATTTTTTAGGGTCCCTCTGTGAAACCAAAATGTCGACGCGGTCGCGTTTCAGCCAATCAATTCGTTTTGACCTCTTCAGGACAAGGAAAACAGCAGCAATCTACATAAAGAGAAACACACTCAAGTAACATAAAAATTACATAAACATCTCTATACTCGCCAATATATATGCAGGTCCTTGACTCCAAACGTGAACAGCAGACCAAGAGTCCCTCCTGTTCCTCAACAGATTCAAGAACAAAATTATTTCCGCACCAGACAACGAGCATACCGGAGATAGACTCACAGATACCTGCATTGTCCTTGATACCGTATGAGGAAATACCAATCTATAATTTGTCAAAACATCAGTTAACTGTAACCGAAACTCAAGTGCTAAATAAAGGGTTGTCATTTGTTCCACATGCCATACAGAACCCAATAGACACCAAAAAAGAGGTTCTACAATTTCTACGGAAGGTTAGACTGAGAGTCTTCTTTTCAGAATATAATGAAACACCTGATAATAATATCAGTGGATTAAAAAATAAATCTACTTTTTGCCCAGAAAGTGCAGCAATGCCAGATCAAATTCTTATGTTTGAAAACCAAATATTGAGGGAGATAGACAATCTACATTCATAAAGGACTTCCTATAAACCCAACCTTTCGAGAGATGAACAAAAGGCACTTCAAAACCTAGCTAGTAATCCACTAGTGGTAGTAAAACCTGCCGATAAGGGTGGAGGGATTGTGCTATGGGATGCAGACAAATACGATGAGGAAATTACGAGGCAACTCAGTAATCAGTTACACTATCGACCCTTCGAATGTAATCCTACAGCTCGCTTGAAAGCTGAAATTTTGCATTTGACTAACAGAGCCCTTGAAAGTGGCTTTCTGTGTAAGAAAGAATTTGAATTTTTGAACATTACTACACAAAGTTCCGACTATGTATGTCCTGCCCAAGATCCATAAAGATGCCACCAGACCACCAGGGAGGCCGATTATTTCAGCCTGCGGATCCATCCTAGAGCCTTTGGCCAAATATGTCGATGCCTTCATGAAACCGTTCATTCCTGACACGAAAGCATACGTTCGAGACACCATGGACTTTATCTCCAAGGTTGAGGGATCGATGTTCGATGGTAACCAAAATTTCTTGGTGAGTTTCGACATCGAAAGCCTCTATACAAATATTCCCCAAGATGAGGCACTCTTGATTATGACGTTGGTACTAAACAGAAGACCTAGACCACATCAGGTTCCTACCGATTTTTTTTATCTCTTTGGCCAAAATATGTCTAAAAAATAACTTCTTCAATTTTAAAGATGACCTGTTCCTCCAAGTAAAAGGTGTGGCCATGGGTTGTAGCTTCGCCCCGGAGATAGCCAATTTAGTCATGGACCAATTTGAGACTCTTTTTATCTTCAATGAAACTGGCCCATTCTCTGCACACATTGCGAGATGGGTCAGATTCATTGACGATATTTTTTTGATATGGAATGGCAACAAAGAAGACCTAGAAGCCTTCCATAATTGGCTCAATACACGTACACAAGACTTGAAATTTCAAAAAATGTAAGTAACATCCAAATTAATTTTCTTGATGTTTGAGTCAAGAATAATGAAGGGTTACTAGAAGTTAGTTTGTTCACAAAACCTACTGACAGAAACACTCTTTTAGCATACAGTTCAGGGCAACCACGACACCTTAAGGACAATTTGCCAAATGGGGAATTCCTTAGAATACGTCGTAACTGTTCCAACAAAAACGATTATTTTGACAACGCAGCCATTTTACGGACAAAACTATGCAATAGAGGGTACCCAAAGAAACTAGTTAGGAATGCCCTCAAACGGGCATGGTTTACACCCCGAGAAACCCTGTTAACACCAAGAAGCAAGGAAAAGAATGATCAACTTACCTGTGTGCTAACATACAATCCCAAAGCAAACAAAGTGAGGCAGATCATCCAAAGAAATTGGCGGTTGGTCGACCATTTGGGGTTGGCTACACCACTTTTTGCCTTTCAAAAAGGGAAAAATTTGAGAGAATACTTGGTTAAGGTTTCTAGACCAACAGTACCAAAAAATGATGTAAGAATTATGATGGGACTGCCACCAGTGCAGTGACACTTTAGATGTCAGAATTGTGTGGTTTGTCCCCAAACAAGTGACTCCAAGTTCACAACCATCGGCGACAAAAAACATGTCCAACTGGGTTTTTCGAACTGTAACTCGAAAAATGTGATTTATTCAATTGAATGCCCCTGTAAAAAAACATATATTGGCCAAACAACTCAAGCTGTAAAACTCCGTTTTCAACAACATAAATCACAGATTCGTTGCAAAACTCTTGGTGCCCCATTGGTCCAGCACTTTGTGGAGATTGGCCATAATGAGGATGAATTCAGGTGGACCGTTTTGGCAGTTATGCGTCCTCTGAATAAAACCATTTTGCAAAATACCTTGAATCGTCAGGAGGCTAGGTTTATTGAGAAATATCGGACAGCAATTGATGGTCTAAATGATAAGGATGAAATTTGGTCCTTGATACAGCAGGAGCTCTATATGAGAATCAAGATCTTGAGCTCAGGGATAACAAATGCACTAGATTTCGTCAGAAGAGTACCCTACATGTACAGACACTGTGTATATATAAGCACACATTAATATGTGTTTTTAGATTGTGAGCCTTTATATTTACAGGTTCTTCTCCTCTGATTTTTTCCGCACACTGTGTAGAATTTTGGTGGTATTTCCTCGGATTTACTCTATCCTGAATATTTCTTTCTCTATATTATTTACTATAAGAATTGTTTAAGTTAATATATCCCTCTTTATTATTTTTTGGCTATTACTTTTGTTTATATAGTCTATATAGCTTTGTGGGCACCTATAGTATAACATAACTATTAGTGGATGCACACAACTAAATGAGAGAGGAGCCCGTGAAAATGTTGGTTTTTGTAAACGCTCTCTTCCAATATGGCCGATTTGTTGCTCCGCTCCCCTTGGAGGCCTTTAGTCCCTCGTTACTTTCCATACCAGGAAATAAGTCTCCGATAGTCTTTCCTTGAACACAGTCGCGCAGCGAGAGAGTTAGCACTGACAGATGCGGGATAGAAACCAAGGAGAGGGTACAGAAGTAAGGTAAGAAAACACGATGAAGAGACGTCATTTAGCTTAATATACTTAAACTTTGCAGTACCTCCTGACTTATACTGTATCTCCGCTTGTTCGTTTGTTTTCGAACCAGCGAGTATTCACGTCGGACAAATTTCTGGGAAACTTGAAACACGAACAGGGGGCCTAGTTGACTTTCAAAAAAGGTATGAAGAATGTAGCCCTAGTTAGTATCTTGAGTTAATGGACATATGGAGTTATGATTAGTCTATTTTGAAATGCTTTACTTTTTGTCATAGAAATGGCAGAGGGGTCGGACACCTAACATCCTACTCCTTGCAAGTACATTGCACTCACGCTTGATATGCTGAGCGGAGACATTAGCCTGAGGTTAGTCGAGTAGTACGTATTCACTTGGAGATAGGCTTCTAGATATGTTCATGATAAACTCCTCTTAAGAGTAACTGGATTTAAAGTGTATATACATGATATCGGTTGGTGGAGGTGTCTGAATCACCATTTTCTTTGATATAGAGAGGTGGTTGGGGATGTACACATACAAAAATTTTAGGCATGAATCTTATTTGGATTTCTCTTCACGTCATTCGGTGTTTTTCCCTTGTGGTGGGACTCTTGGTCTGCTGTTCACGTTTGGAGTCAAGGACCTGCATATATATTGGCGAGTATAGAGATGTTTATGTAATTTTTATGTTACTTGAGTGTGTTTCTCTTTATGTAGATTGCTGCTGTTTTCCTTGTCCTGAAGAGGTCAAAAGGAGTTGATTGGCTGAAACGCGACCGCGTTGACATTTTGGTTTCACAGAGGGACCCTAAAAAATTGGAATGTGTGGGGATTTAACAACTTTGCATTGCCTTTGAAATTGTGGAGATATTGATTTCCTTATGCAATGTATATGCCCTCTGGGGTGTCCACACTATTGAAAGGTGGACCCATAATTGATAATTATTGTTTAGGACAGTAGCGTAGTTTCGTCAAATGTACAGAGGTTTTGTTTTGTAAATATATGTCTTTTGTATATGCTCAGCAAAAAATGAAGAAAATGAGATGTGAATTTATACACATATGAAAGGATAATTAAAAGTGTCCTTTGGCAAACAATATTGCTCTATTTTTTCCTCCATACCACTTTTGCTTATATTGTGCTGGGCAGACATGGCACACAGGGATGTGTGCCATGTTGACTCTTCACTGTTAGCTGCACGGAAACACACAGGCTGCAATGGCAGTGTTTGTGGTGAGAGATCTCTAAGCAAAGCATAATACATGCTGCAGTCCTCAGAGGCTGTTTCCTGGCCACCATGCTATTGGTATCATAGGTACCCCTTACAAGGGGCTTACAGGTAGACAAGAGTTGTACCAATTGTGAAAACAATGTTACAGGTTAGGGAAAGAAGACAGGCCCTGGGATCCTGATTGGCAGGACACACTCAGTCAAATTGCATCAGATATCTAGCAAAAAGGTTAGGGGCAACCATGCAGAAAGGACACTTTCCTACAGTATTACTTTATTATTTCATCATTTTAAAACTTGATAACACTTTCTAGACATTGATTATACCTCATAATTATTGGTTTAACACCCAAATATAGCTATAAGCAACAGAAAGGTGCCATATTGACGATGGTTAAAGATCACAACCTTTAGAGAAGGATGTTAAATGCTTGTCAAAACTAAGACACATTTGTACATGGACAATAAAGAGAAAAGGAAATGCAGACTTTGGCAGAAGGCTCAATGGAGTTAGCGGAACACACTGGTTCAAAACCATTTTCTCCTCTTCTCCAGCCTCTTACTATTTTGCTGATTCTGCCTCCTTACATCCACCTCTCATCTCTCCCCAAGTATTTTACCTTCTCTCTTTGATTCTGTCACTCTTACATCCATATTTCCCCTCAATGTTCTACTCCTTTCATCTCATCTTCACACTCACCTTTTCTTGCCTTAACTTTTTTTCAGTTGTTTCCCCTTTTCATCAACCTTTCCCTTTTCCCCAGCCTATTCTTGCTGGCTCTGTCCCTCTTATATCCACATCTTTCTTACATACGCTGCTCTTTGCCACTCTCTCTCTCACACCTTGTTTCAGCTGCTATAATCCTTTACAATTACCTCTCCCCTTCCATCTTCCTACTCTCTCAATGATTTTTTTTTTTTTTTTGCATGTATTCTTCTCCTAATAACATTACTCTAATGCTCATATATGTGAACAAATGTTAGAAATGGGGGTCTCTAGTTGGCCAGGGTTTGCACCTTTGTCCAAGTAGGGACCCTTCTTCCTATCCAGGGTAAGGGAGTTACACTCCCAAAATAACCCATGCTCATCCCTTTGGTAGCTTGGCACGAGCAGTCAGGCTTATCTTAGAGGCAGTGTGTAAAGCGATTGCACCGAACCGACAGTAATATAGCAAAACACTACAAAAGGACACCACACCAGTTTTAGAAAAATAACCAATATTTTTATATCTACTTCAAGACAAGACCATAAACGATAAAAATCCACAATACAGTATTCAAAATTCTACAGTTGTCAAAATAGCTCTAGATATAGTTTCTTGAGATTGGTAGCTCCATCCAGGGCTATCTCGGCGTCGTGAACAACAAATCCACAGATTTATGGCTGTCGGCGGTGTCGCCAGGCCAGCTATGGTATTGAAAAGACCCGCAAATAGTACCTGTCAGAAATGTAGAGAGGAACGTAGTACAATAGTAAACCCGTCAGTAATGTAGGGCGCAGGTGCCCCTGTAGTCACTCGCATTGCAGGTCGAGCTCCTTTCTGTTGGAATCAGGAGCGCTGGCGTCGGCAGGTGTCGGGAGCTGCAGTGCAAAGTGCCGCAGTGTGCAGTGCCCTCAGGTCGCAGTGTGAGCAGCGACTCGGTGGCAGCATCAGATGCCGTCGTCGGTGAGACCACGGTCACGGTTCGAGATGAAGGCGGTGCTCGTCACGGTGCTGGCAGGTCGCGGTGCAAGCAGCGGCATCGTTGTTGCTGAAGCGCTGTTGTTGGCTGACGAGCGGGAGTCGATGTCACTGGCGTCGATGCGCCAAGGCTGCCGTGTGGGATGCGGGCGGTACGTCGTGCAACCTTACGAGAGGTGCCCTCAAACCCTCAAACCACGGTGCAAGCAGCGGCGTCGATTTAGGCGGGAAGTGGTGGCATCAGGAAGGCCACAGCATCGTCGTGAAGCAAGGCGGTGCGGAGTGCGATGCCCACAGGTCGCGGTGCGAGCAGCAGCTCAGTGTTGGCATCAGCAGGCGTCGTTGGTAAGACTATGGTCACAGTGCGGCGGTTCTCTCTGCAGTGCCAAGTCTTCAGCATGAAGTGAGGCGGTGCGGAGAGCGGTGCCCACAGGTCGCGGTGCGGGCACCGGCTCAGTGGCAGTGTGAGCAGGCGTTGCGGCGGTGCCCTCTGCTGTGCCGTCAGGGCGCGGAGTCAGCAGTGTCGTCGTAGACGTCGTCGAGTTGGTTTTCTTATGTTTGCAGCACAGAACACACAGTCCCCAGTGCTGCAGGTAGAAGAGCTTGAAGTCTTTGCTGTTCCTGAGACTTCATAAACAGGGGGCAAGCTCTACCTGAAGCCCTTGGAGAAACTCACAAAGCAGAATGCAGAAAGTTCAGTCCAGTCCTTTCACTGCCCAAGACAGAAGCAGCCACTGCAGGCCAACACATCAAAGCACACAGCAAAGTGGTAGGTCCTCCTCGCAGCTTCTCCAGATCTTCTTCTTGGCAGTCTTCCTGATCCAAAAGAGTTCTAAAGTTCAGGGGTCTGGGCCCCAGTATTTGTATCCAAAAATCCTTTGATCCTTCAGGCAGAGGGTGTCTGTGCCCGGCCAGAGCCAGTTCTGCCTTCTCTGGCAGGAGGTGGAGACGGCATTATCAGAGGCAGACCAGGCCCTTTGAGGTGCAAGGAAATCTCCTCCCTCTTTCCCCATCGCAGCCCAGGTCTATTCAGCCCTTTCCTGACCTACCTAGACTATCGGGAGCCACTCCTGCATCCTAGCCATCTGTCGTCCAGAACCCAGACAGGCAATCCACATTCCAGCAGAGGCACACAGGATGACTGAGCAAGAAAATACCTAGGGGCACATGCATCATCCTAAATACCGATCACAAACGGGCCGATTCGCAGAATCGGCCCCTTTGCGACCGGTATTCAGGCAGTTGGGATGCATCAACCCAAAACCCATTCGCAAAATAGGTCATCGCAAATTTTGCGATTACCTAAATTGCGAATGCTCTTAGGGAATCGCAAATTGCGATTCCCTGTTTGGGATGCATTAAAGCCTTTCCTAAATGCAACTTCGCATTTAGGAAACGCTAATTACCATCAACTTCAAGTTGATGGTAATTTGCAAAAACTTTGAAAAATGTACAAAAGTGCTTTTCTCAAAGTGCCATGTGGCGCACACATATGCCCTTAGGGCATATGTGTACGCCACATGAGCATACATGCCACATTTGGGGGTGCATCAGGGTGGCCTTTAAGGGCCCCTAGCACCCTTCAAATTGCATTTACATTTTGTAAATTCCTATTTGGTATATGCAAATTGCGAATGGCTTCCCATTCATTCCTACGGGCCTCTAGGCCCATAGGAATCAATGGGGTGGCATTACTTAATTGCGAATCGCAACTTACGAGTCGCAATTAAGGAATTTTAAGGAATCACATTTTTTTGTGTGAATCCTTCATGCATTGCATTTTCGATTTCTAAATAGCAAATCGGTAAAATTTGCTGTTTAGAAATCGCAAAATGAGGGCTTGATGCATGCGCCCCTGGTATTTTCAAAGACAGAATGTAAAAATCACCTTCACTAAAAGATGCATCTTTAGATTCTGAGTTCAGGCATACTAAACTTTATTTTCTTACCGAAATCCCTGGGCTCGTTATGTTTATAAGATGTTATAAACAAATTGCCCAATCTGTCCTATGGGGAACGGGGAGCCTTGCAATAGTGAAGAACGAAATTGGCTGTAATTCACTATCAGGACACGCCACACACACCAGGGCATGTCCTGCCTTTCACATCACTGTACCCTGCCCACAGGGGTACCTTGGGCCTACCTTAGGGGTGCCTGACGTAAGAAAAGGGAAGGTTTTAGAGACTGGCCCGTGGGTGCACGGGCCAAGTCGACATGGCAGTTACAACTGCGCGCAGACTCTGCAATGGCAGGTCTGAGGTACCTTTTCTGGGCTACTCACGTGGGTGGCACAATCCGTGCCTCAGGCCCACAAGTAGCATTTGATTCACAGGGCCTTGCACACTCAGTGCACTTTACTAGGGACTGACAAGTACACCAAACATCCAATCATGAAACACCAATCCATAACACAATTTGCCACAGGAGCACTTGCACTTTACCACTGATCAGCAGTGCTAAAAGTGCGCAGAAACGCTACGCCAGCAAAAGATGCCAAGTCTAACAGCAAATCACTGAAACGTCAAGCCAGAGGCCTGGCTCTGCTCAGCTCAAGGTCCTTTTGGAACTTTGAGTCCAAAATGAGCCAAGCTGTCACATGATCGATGTGGCCTAGTGGCTTCAGTTGCCCACCAGGCATCATGGGAAGCCATGGCTTGAATCCCAGCCTTGGCTCATCATCCTGTGAAATTCAGCAAATCTCTCAGCTGGAAAAACAAATTAACATAGTCCGTCTATTGTAAAGTGGTCTTATGTCCATGGCCACAGTTCATGATATGTAAAACCCTCAAAAACTCAATGTGGACCGTGCCTATCACCCAGGTTGCAGTCTCATCCTCCAATAATTAAAGAAAACGTATTAAGCTTTCATGTTTTAAAGAGCTACTCATGTAGTAGCTGAATTGCAAAGTCAGAAACAGAAAAATCTAGGTCAATCACAGTTTCACTACTTGAACAAGTTGTGTAGTCCTAGGCAAATGTCTTATTTCACCAACCTTCATTTTGTTCATTATCACATATCAGAGCAAATCCAAATATCTGCAGTGTGTGCTGCACAACACATCTTGTGTTTGATATACTAGACTATAATTTTGCCTCATGTTTAATAAGAATCTGGCTCATATATAGGGTACACATGAATCCTGATGTGCTGCTCAGTCAGGGCCGCTGGAATTACGCAATGCGGTGGTGGATGTTGTTTTCCCCCCGCATAATTATGGATGTGTCACATAAGCTATTGGCTGCATAATCTGCAGCTTTTAACAAAAAAAGTATTTTGTTACTAGCTCAAACGGATCAAAAAGTGACTAAAAATGCAGCAACACTTGTTGTACAATGTTTGCCCTTTGTAAGAGGTTGTTTGGTCATCTGTCTGTTGCTTATTGTTGTTCTAATGAGATGAAACATTTTCCCAGATAGCATTGCCTCATTATTTTTTTGTTTTTACCATGTAATTACTATAACAAAACGTGCAGCATTATGCCACATGACTTGCCTTTTGTTGCTACATATGTTTATAAACCCTGCCACATTCTAGTTGCTCTGCTCTTAGTTCACAAATACCATTATCATCATGGCGAGGGCAGGAATGTTTCTCAAATCATGTTTGAACAGTCACACTTTTACTAAATATATATCGATGAATTTATTTAATCTGAGTTTCAAAGGTAAAACACTTCTTTGTGTTAAAAATATATGTTTTTTATTTTATTTTGGAGACACCATCTCTCAATTAAATTAATTTCAATTAATAAATATTTATTTGTAGAGTCGCATAGATAATATTTACAAAAATCTTGATAAAAACATTCAAATTTAAAACATATACAAAATAATCTCATGACATGAAGAAGTTAAATATACACCACACACGACCCCAGATACCCAGCTGGGCATCAACCCAATAGCCAATGATTATAAAAACATTATCTGAAGCAATTGGTAGGAGAGATTTAATTGAAACATATCAGCGCTATTAAGAGCATAGTATCATTGGCTATTCATTTTCGTATCTTAAAACATCCAGGTATAGCAGCTGCTTCCTTCTGTGGATGGCATAATAAACTAAAACAGAGACTCAATAGCATAAATTCACATTATGAAGATTACGGGTAAAATTTAAAGCCTCTTTATGATACATAATTTTATCTTTTAAAAACAGTGGCTGCTTTATTTGTTTTCTCAAATTTACAAAAGAGTATACAGTGCATTACGGACTGATTGGACTTGCCACGGGCATTTGGGTAAGTTTTGAGAACTAAAGCCCATCTTGGGAAAAGCAATCAAAAAGTTTAGCGTGCATATTCGCAATCTTGTAAGATAAAATCTATGTTGGATGTTCACTACTCGGGTAAGGTAGATCTGGGCACTTGATTACATGGGACCTGAGAGGTACATTGAACAATTGATTTACAACACCCTCCATTATCCCTATTACCCATCCTTTTATGAATCAAAAACGTTTTTAAATCTTTCTTTCAAAATTGTAACACTCCCTCCGGATCCTCAATGTTCAATTTTTCATTCACCTCCTTTAACAAACTGTTTACATAAGCTAGCCATGGCGTTCTTTCTCCATATTCCAAAGTAAGTCTGTTATCATATCCTTAGTGAATTTGGTGCCATCTTTACTCCATACATTATTCCAGAATTTGATGGGGCTTGTTTGTAAGCCGTTTCTAAATAGGGGGCCACTAATTCCTTTTGAGCTATATAAGAGGAGGGTGAGCAAGGCACTGCTAATAGTCTACAATGGAAAGATTTTCCTGTGTCTGCAACAATTTACAACTTGTCAGGCCCCACAGGGGAGCCCTGTTATTGACACTAGTGTTACATTTACTTCTGTATATGGTCAGCAGCTCTCCAATAGGCTTATTCCCAATTTTCGATGCAAACCTAACAAGCACTGGCATAGCCAATAGGTCTCGCCTTTGGGACCTTATAAGTATTTAGTTATGCAGCACAGTATCCTTGGTTCAACAACATCAACTGTTGCATGGGTAAACACTTAAATGGTTACTAAGGCGAGACCTATTGGCTATGCCAATGTTTGCTTAATGTGATATGGATTTATATCAATTAGTTAAATATTATTGAAACTATATCTAATTATGTTGTTTTACATATTTTGCAATGTCTTTCATTAGTTGAGCAAATTAAAATAAAGCAAACTAAAAATAGTTGAGCAAATTAACACTGAAACAGTACCAGCCCATTTAAAACACTGGCTCTACCCATTTGTAATTGCTGCTTCTCACTACATTCTTGCCATTCACCCTACATTACTGTCTAATTGTATGTATTTTTTTTTTTTTTTTTTTTTGAAACCGTTTATTGCAGTTTATAGAAGTTACAGGTATGGGCCTACAACCACCCGGCCGGCCGCTAGAGCATCAAAAGCATATTACATACATACAGCAAAAAGAAAAAAATTTTTCTCAGCGGTGCACAGTAGGAAAACAGGAGTGATCAATGGTGCAGGTCTCCAAGCTCCATGCCCACAGTACGGTTCCATTTTCTCAATACAAAACAACATAAACAAACCACAACCGCAAGGCAACCCTCGATCCAAAGTGACAACACGTGCTCCATAAGTGGGGGATCCACACCAGCAGCAAAATTCCGAGGAGGGGGACGGGAGTAGATCAGGGACTGGGGGACCGCGCGCCCGCGGCCAAGGGAGGGGCGCCATCTAGGGAGACGGAGCCGGCGAGACCGCCGGTAGCAGCGGCGGCTCACAAATACCCCCGCGGTAGGCGTTCCAGGGGCCCCAAAGTTTCATCCACGCCCCAGGTTTACCCCTCGCCACATACACCACCTTTTCACGAAACATACACCAATCCATATGCTCCTTCCAGGCCGACACCGCAGGGGGCCTCTGGGATCCCCACAATTGGGCAATATCACGCTTGGCTATCATGTATCCCAGAGTCACCCACCGCGTCTGCGGTACCGAGTAGTCATTTGGTTCCCAGACATTCAGCAAGCATCTCCTCGCTTCAGGCAGCAGCGTGACCCGCGTAACCATTCGTAGAACCTCATGCACACCACGCCAGAATCGCTCCACCTTCGGGCACTCCCACAATATATGCATGAAAGTTGCCAACGCACCACAGCCACGCTTACACATTCCATCACCGGCAAAACCCATACGTAAAAGCCTTGGCCCCGTCACGTAGACCCGGTGAAGGATCTTGAGCTGGACGAAACGAAGGCGAGCCGGGATGGCCACCTCTTTCGGAGAGGCCACCGCGGAAATCCAATCCTCGTCGTCCAGCTCCAGCCCGTCGGCAACCCAGGCCTCGCGGAGACTAGTCAGCAGACACGATCTATCGTTAATCAGTTTTTTATATATGAGGGAGATCGTGCTGTCCGGGACATGGCCATCTAGCACTCTGTCCTCCAGGGGGGAAGACTCCGGGATAGATGCAACATCCGTGAAGACGGAGCCCAGCGCATGGCGGACCTGTAGGTACCGAAAGTACTCACCGCCCTGCAGCTGAAACTCCGCCTGCAGCGTCTCAAAAGTTTTGAATCCCCCCCTCGTCCAGAGATCTCCTACCGTGCTGATTCCGATCGTGTCCCACTTCTCGAAGCCCTTCGACGTCCACAGGGAGCCCAACCTCTCAGATGCATACAGCGGAGACGCTCGGGTCAAACGGTCCTTCCACCCCATAGCTGCATTAGCCGCGTGCCAGACACGCACCATGACACGCGTCGGTCCCGTCAAACGGGAGTCGGGCGTGCCAGAGTAGAGCGCTCGATTATAATCGCCACCGGGCAGAAGCGTCCGGTCCATCTCGAATGCCGGGTTCAAGGCGGGCCCGTAAAGGCCATGATTAATTGCAGCTAGTTGGGAGGCCCAGTAATACCGTTTGATGTCCGGGAGGGCGACTCCTCCGTCATACCACGGGAGCGTCAATTTAGCCAGAGCAATACGCGGCCTCCCATCCCAGAACAGGCGCCGCTGGAGGCCCTCCACCTCGCGAAAGTAGCGAGCTGGGACCAAGTCCATGGTATTCTGGAGGGCGTAGAGGAGGCGCGGCAGGGACATCATTTTAAATAAGGCCGCTCGGCCGAGCGGCGAGAGCGGCAGACGCCGCCAGCGCACCACGTCCTCCCTCAGACGCTGGAGGGGGGGCAGCAAGTTCCGCTCATAGCGGGCCTCCGGGTCGAGAGTGATATATATACCCAGGTACCGGAACCCCTGGGAGGCAATCTGGATCGGACAGTCCCGTGGCAGGACCGGGGCCTCCCCGGAGAGCACATAGACACAGGATTTCGCCCAGTTGATGACCAGGCCTGAGTTGCGACCGAAGGAACGCAAAACATCAACCAGGACGATCAGTGACTTGCGCGGGGAGGCAAGATACAAGAGGATATCGTCAGCATAGAGAGACACGCGGTCCTCATGCTCGGGGGTCCAGCGGAGACCACGGATAGAAGGATGCCACCGCAGCCATTCCGCCAGGGGCTCCATGGCCAGGGCGAACAGGAGAGGCGACAGGGGACAACCCTGTCGCGTGCCCCGCCCCAGCGCGAATGGGGCAGATACTCGCCCATTCACCACCACCTGCGCCAGCGGGCCCGAATAGAGCAATTTGACCCAGCTGACGAAACCCGGGCCGAACCCAAACTTCGCCAGCATCGCCCAAATATATGGCCATTCGAGCGTATCAAACGCCATGGTGGCGTCCAAGGACGCCAAGATGGCCGGCTCCCGCACAAATGGGACACGCGCGAGCACCCCGTGCAAGCGCCGCAGATTAAGCGCCGTGTTGCGGTGTGGTATAAAGCCCGATTGGTCTTGGTGGACCAAGTCGCCCACCACGCCAACCAACCGGTTGGCCAACACCTTGGCGAGGATTTTGGGCTCCGCGTTCAAAAGCGAAATCGGCCGGTAGGATGTGACCCGTTCACGGGGCCTCCCCTCCTTGGGGATCACCACAATTGTAGCCAGACGCTGGTCCGGCGGGAGGGAGCCCCGCGAGTGGGCCGCAAGGAACATCGCGCGCAGGTGGGGCGCCAACACATCCGGGCGCAACTTGTATAGCTCAATGGGAATACCATTGGGGCCCATGGCCTTGCCGGATGCAACCGAGCGAATAGCCGAGGCAATTTCGTCCGAGGTGGGAGGGGCGTCCAGCGAATCCCTGTCCTCCACCGTAAGGGAGGGCAGTGCGATGTCCCGAAGCAAGGCCTGGGAATCTTCCTCCGAGCAGGGAGAAACCGGGGAGTAGACCTCGCGGAAATAATCCGCGAAGCAGGAGACAATGGCGTCCGGCTCAGTGACGCACACACCATCCACGCTCTCAATCAAAGGCACCACGCGGCTCGCTCTCTCCCTCTTGTCTAACCACGCAATCAATTTGCCAGCCTTGTCCCCCACATCATACAATCGCCCCTGCTGCTCTCTACTGAGGCCCCTGGCCGCCTCCGTGACGAGGGCCCGATAGGCCGCCTGCTTTAAATGCAAAACATGCAACTTGGCGTCTGTTACCCCGCTCCCCAGGTCACCCTCCAGTTCTGCAATCTCGGCCTCAACCCGGGTCACCTCCTCCCGCTCGCGCCGCCGGGCATTGGAAATAAAGGAGAGGGCCTCCCCTCTAAGAACCACCTTGAAAGCCTCCCACAGGGAGATGGCAGACGGGACCGACCCCACATTCTCATCGAAATAGCGCTGTAAGGATTTGATCAAGTCGGCACGAATAGTGGGGTCGCGCAAATACCATGCATTGATCGGGGCCACTCTGCCATCCCCCCTCGGGAAGACATCGAAATGCAACAACAATGGGGAGTGGTCTGAGATACCCCGTGCCAAATGGCGCACCTCCCCCACCCTCCCTGCATGGGCCGCCGGGACAAGGATGTAATCAAGCCGCGAGAGGCTACCATGGGCCCCCGAGTGGAAGGTGTACTGTTGCAATACGGGATGCTTTAAGCGCCAGCAATCCACCAGGCCCAGCGTGTCTAAAAGGCCGGGCAGCCACGCCTGTGCCCGGGGGAGGTCCCTAGGGGGATGGCGATCCATAGACCCAGAGGCAACCGCGTTAAAGTCCCCTCCAACCACCAACAGGCCACCCGGAAGGTCCAGAAGGAGGCGCCCCAGGTCCGCAAATGTAGTGGCTTGTAACCCAGGCGGGACGTACACTGATATGAAGATGAACACTCTACCCTCCATTCGTCCCACCAGAACAGTGTAGCGTCCCCTCTCATCATGGCGCACCTCGTCAATCTCCAACGGGAGCGAGTTCTTGACCATAATACCCACCCCCCGCGAGCCCGAAGTGAAGCCGGAGTGGGCCGCTAAACGATATCCCCGCCGATTCATTGCATTGAAGGTGTTACCAATAAGGTGTGTCTCCTGCAAGAAGACAACATCTGGTGAAATACGTTTTAAATACTGCAGGACCACACCACGTTTAATCCTATCCCCCAGGCCGTTGACATTCCATGACAACACAATCAAATCCCTACCCCCCATGATACGTCAAAACAATCGGTCGCCCCCCACCGAGCATCTTAAAAAACAACAAAACAGTTGCGGGTTTGCCTCGCGGTGTTAACAAACAACACACCCCCCCACCCCCCGGTCCCAACAGAACTCCCCCCTCCCTGCACCCCTGCATGAGCCCAGACAGCCCCCCCAAAGTGCAGTGTGCCTGTCGCCCCGTAGCTAAGTACTAACTAGTCCCCCAGAGGAGGAGGGAAGCCCCCAGCAGACCCCACCCGACCTCCATGGGAGGGGAACATACGAAAGCAATATATGGTAAAGGAGTAATATCCCGAGCAAGGCCTATACAGTCACCCCTCAATTCTGATCCGGCGGGCCCTCCCCGCCAGCCGCGCCCCCCCCACCCCGATCTCCAGGCAAAGTATCTAACCAGTCCCCAGCCGCCTCGGGCCGGTCGAAGAAGTGCGTATGGCCATCCACCTCCACCCTCAGCTTAGCCGGAAAGAGCATTGAGTACTTGAGGTTTAAGTCCCTTAGGCGACGCTTGATACCGAGAAAGCTCTGTCGCTGCTTCTGGACCGTCGGAGTAAAGTCTGGGTAGAAGTGTACATCCATGTTGTCCAGCCTGACCGGTCCCTGTTGCCTGGAGGTCTGAAGGATGGCGTCTCTGTCCCGGAAATTAAAAATTCGGGCAATAATAGGCCGCGGCGGGGCACCGGTCTTAGGGCGGCCCCCAGGGACCCGGTGGGCACGCTCCACCGCAAACAGCTTACTCAGCCCCCGGGGCTGGAGATGAGTCAGGATCAATTCTTCCACAAAGAGATCCGCCGCCTCCGCCTCTCGGCCCTCCGGCACACCAATAATGCGAACATTGTTCCTCCGGGCCCGACCCTCGGAGTCCTCCAGTCGCCGGTCCATCAGGGCGCTCGCCTGGCCAAGCCGGCGCACCTCCTTCTGGAGGGCCACCACGTCCGTCGTGAGGCTCGTTGTGGTGTGGGCCAGGGAGTCAACTCGGTCGTTCGTTTTTGACAAGTCTGCCCTCACAAGGCCCACATCCACCAGGACAGAGTCAATTTTTTGCGCCAAGGTATCGAAACGCTGGTCCACCGAGGCCTTCATCTCTGCGATGGTGCCCATGACGTCCCGGAGGGTCAGATCCACCGGTTGGGCAGGTGCCTCCGTCGGGCCCACCAGGGACGACCGCGCTGTCTCCGGAGAACCCTTTTGGAGCGTATAGCGATCCATACTATTGGCCTGGTGCGCCGTGCCACGGCGGGTTGTCTTCATCTTCGCCCGGTCGCCATCTTGTTTGGTGGCCATGCTGGCCCTTACACCGTCGTGCCAAGATCTCCAAAACGGGCCGCCACACCAAATCACGGGTGTCAGGGGGGGGGACGGGTGCGACCACCGGGCAGCGGGTCACCCCACCGCCGGCGGGTCAGCCGGGCACCTGGACAAGGCAACACCACCGCACCCCGCTCCGCAGCCCGACCCCGCCTGAGGCAAGGAGGGCGCAAAAGCGAAAGTGAAAGTGCGGGGTATGCGAGTCGCTCAGCCCCGCTCGCCGTTGTTATTCACTTCGTCCCCGGATCGCCCCACTACTCCAATCCGGGGGGCCGGCGAGGAGAAGGCCGCAACCTTCAATCGATGCTCCCACCGGTATTCGGGGTCCGATTCGAGCCCAAAGAACGGGCGGCGCCTCAGCTCGGGTTCACCGACACAGTCCCCTCAACAAGGACAGGATATCGCCAGGATTAATTCAGGAGGTCGCGAAGGTCCTCGGGAGCCTCGCACCTACGCGGCCATCTTGGTTGCGCGCTAGGCTCCTCCCTTGTATGTATTTTTTTAACCATTATTTTAGTGAGTGCAATGTAGCGATAGGCTAAAGATAATCTCTGCTTACCCCCTTGTTAGGGGATAGAGAGTGAATGAAGGAGTTAGAAAGAGAGAAATGGGTGAGAGAGAAAGAGAACGAAGGTTGGAAAAGTGAGTGAGAGGAGAGAGAATGAAGGAGAGAAATAATTAGAGAGAGGAGAGAGAAGGAGAGAGACAAAAAGAGAGTGGGGGGGGGGGGCAATAGAGTTAAGAAGTGACAAGGAACAAGTCACACCCAATTTTGCCATGTCGTGTTTGAGAATGCATTTTAAAAATAAATTTAAAAAAAAAAAGTGCAACCAAAATAGAATTAAGAATATGTATCATTGCTGCAGCGAGGCAGATGGGAAGCTTCTGGCTAAAGTTCATAAGGTACAGCAGCACTGCAACTGGAGTTCACGGGTTACTAAAGTGAGAGAGAGAGAGAACGAAGGGGGGAAAAGAGAGTGAGAGGAGAGAGAGAATGAAGGAGAGAAAATTAGAGAGGGGAGAGCGAGAGAAGGAGCGAGTCAAAAATAGAGTGGGGGGGCAATAGAGTTAAGAAGTGACGAGGAAAAATTCACACCCAATTTTGCCTTGACCTGTTTGCGATTAAATTAGAATATTAAAAAAGAGAAAGAGAGAAATGGGTGAAAGAGAGAGAGAACGAAGGGGGGAAGAGAGTGAGAGGAGAGAGAACGAAGGAGAGAAAGAATTAGAGAGGGGAGAGCGAGAGAAGGAGAGAGAAAAAAAGAGAGTGGGGGGGCATTAGAGTTAAGAAGGGATGAGCAAAAATCCACACCCAATTTTGCCTTGTCCTTTTTGATATTAAATTTAAAAAATAAATAAAATAAAAAAACAGAGTGCGGCCAAAATAGAATTCAGAATATGTGCCAGTGCTGCAGCGAGGCAGATAGAAAGCTTCAGGCTAAAGTCCATAAGGTACAGCAGCACTGCAACTGGAGTTCACGGGTTACTAAAGTGCAGCACTTAAAGTAGTGCTCTGCAGTCAGACCTTATGATTCTGCAGCTTTGCATCTACAGCTTGTAGGATTCTACATTACTGCGTGCAATTGGTGCACTACTTGCAGAGTCCGTAGGGTACTGCAGCGCTGAAGGTAGAGTTCATGGGATACTTCAGTGCTATATGTAGAGAGCATGGGCTACTGCAATGCTGGTGGTGGGATGTGATGCAAGCGAGATAGAGCAAGAAGCCACAACTGGGACAATTAAATGTAAGGAGGAAACAATAGTAGATATGGCAATGAAAAAAGAGAGGGGCAGTGAAAGGAAAGGTGCTATAAACGGTAAGTAGAGCTATCGGGGTTAAGAGAGGCAGTGCAATAAGACAGGAGAACAGTGATGGGAGAGAAAGTAATTGTGACCAGAGAGAAGCAACCACAGCAGCAAAGGGGCCTGCAAAGGGGTGGGGGGACAAAGATCAAAGAAAGATGGTAAATGACTGTAGAGAGAGTGGGCAGTGACGTGAGAGGCAAAGAAACAAGCATTGGCCGCGCGGCAGTAAAAGTAACGCCACTTGGCCGTAAAAGCGAAAGTCATCGCGATCGTTCTGAAAGCGAAAGTGATCGCGATCGCGTTGACGCACTAAAGCACGAGTTTTCAAAATGCTGCTGAAGGCTAGCGGTTTGCGTGTGCACGCTTGCCTGAACTCAAGCGCTAGGCCAGCCAGCAACACTTTGAAAACTCACCTCCAAAATGTCTCTCCGAGCCAGCGCATGCACTGGGCTCAGCGAGACCTAAAAAGGGCTTCTGAGAATCTAATAAATTTCACTTTTGCTGCTTCCACATGTTTCCCCCAATGGCCATTACTAGAAAAGTTCACACCTAGATATGTAAAACATTTTTTTGCAGCAAGTGCTACTCCCTTGATGTGTTTTCTTCTTGGATCTCCCTTTCCCACACGTCATAGTAAAGGTTTTTTTAAATTAATTTTCATATCCTTCTCCTCCATGTATGTTGTGAAGCCGTCAATCAAGAGCTGGACACCATTACCAGTTCTAGCGATCAAGACGGCCTCATTACCGTCTCTGTTTATTAGACCTCCTAGGATTGTGCACAGATTAGCAGATTTTGTGGCACAACAATGTACATTTTGCAGCACAAAATTGCACTTTCTAGGTCATTATTGCGGCACTGTATTTTACTTGCAATGATCCCTTTAAAGCCTTAAATGAATGGAAACTACTCCCTCAAATAATTCCACCTTGGTATATTTAATGTTTAAGGTATCTGAGGGTGTTTGTATTCTATTTAAACCAACAGAGGACACTGTTCCTAAGGAAGGGTGCTAAATAGCAAAAAAAAGAAAAAAGACCTAGATATGAGAAGGGACCCCACACAAAGGAGAAAGAGCAAGTCTTGTCCCCTGTTGCCCTCACACACCCCGAAGGGTGTCATGCTTCATCATCAGGCATTTGCTCCTCGTCGGGCCCGGCGCTTCAATGCCCTACGGGTCCCCTGAAGGGTCACTTTAGAGGAGATCTTTTTGGGGAAATGCCGGATGGTGCATGTGGGTGTATGGGGTGGGGGTCCCTGAAAGACGGTGAAACAAAGTGCATGCAAGTTAAGTAAAATTTAAGTGAGATTTAATCCGGGGTTGCTGAATCAAAAAGCTAGAGCAGAGATTATGCCCAAATAAAATAGATTAGAACCCCTTGGGTAAAAATTTACCCCTACAGGCATGCTATGCCTGTCGTAGACCAAAATGTTTCGCGCCCCTATTGCCACCAGGGTCGTTGGCACTTCTTCACGATCAAAAAAAAAGGTGTAGTGAAGTGCACGTGAGGTGAATAGTTAATAGCAAATACCCTCATAGTCAGTCAGGGCGAGCCACCATACTCTTTCCCAAACAGGTTGGCAACAAATTGTAAAAGCTCCTGATGAGTAACCTAGGAAAGAAACATAAAATAGAGGACACACAGTATGAGCATCAGTACAACTTAGTGCATCAAAACGTGCCACAATCGTGTGCACGACCTGCCACAATCAAAAGACACACACGTCCAAAAAATAGGGAATACTAAATATAACCCTGGTGCCACCAAGACCCCCACCCAGACTCAGGCCCATGTATACCTGCCCGTGAATTCTAAATTCACAATGTGGCCAATCTGAAAGGCACCCTCCATATCAAATGGGGGACCAGGGTGTCCATATAGTAAACAATCCCCTTCGTCATGATCCATACACACACAGGACACGTTAAGTATGGATATCAAGACTAACAAGCATTGGCATAGTGAGGAGGTGGGCATGCAGGAAATAAGAAGATGTAGGCAGTAGATTTGCTTGTAGGTTCTTTTAATTCAGTATGAGAACTAGAGACCCCATCCTTCAACTCCAAGAGCAACTGACCTTCTGTTTAAGGAGCAACATTCTCAACAGTACATTCTCATCAAGAACTCAGAGACCCAGCATGACATAGCAATATGACATACAGGCAATCTAGAATACTACATCACCTCCCTCTTTTCATCCACCAAACAAAACAACACCCAAAAAAAACACAAAATAATACAATCAAAGAAGAATGCACAGTGTAAACTTTTGAGACTTAATCTTGAAAACGTTGAGGAACTTTCCTCAACCTCACA
This sequence comes from Triturus cristatus, assembly GCF_964204655.1. Classification (NCBI taxonomy): domain Eukaryota; kingdom Metazoa; phylum Chordata; class Amphibia; order Caudata; family Salamandridae; genus Triturus; species Triturus cristatus. Next base: position 96,919,227 of record NC_140582.1, read on the forward strand.
GGCCTTGTCGACACCGGAAGTGAGGGAAGAGAGGGAACTGGCAACGTGTTAGACAGACCACCATCTACACATTTAGGAGGACATTTCGCAATCCTGTTGAGATTCCACACTCTGTGGTCTTGAGTTCTGACAGCATTACCTAGAAGTCTAGTTACCTTAATTGGTTGACCAAATTTTGACTTTCCAAATCTCCTTTCAGGAAGTTTTACCTTGACCCAATCACCAACTTGAATGACCGTCCTTTTGACAGCCTTCCTAGAGTCATACACCTCCTTTCTCTTTACCATTTTTTCCACTTCACGCTCCTTTCAACCTACAGTTTTGTCAACAACACCACCCACTTCCAACCTTCTAGAGGTCACCCAAAGAGGATTCACCTGCGTACTAGGTACCCTTCCTCTAAATAACGTAAAAGGAGAAACTCCAGTAGAGGAATGGGGAGTAACCCTATATTCATATACTCTTACAAACCTCTCAACAACACCATTGCATTCCGGATGGTACAAAGAAGCACGTTTGTGTGTAATTCCTCGTTCACTGAAGAATTCCTCCACCACCCTGGACACAAACTGCACCCCATTGTCTGTCAATACAGATGCCGGCAACCCCTCATTAGCAAAGAGATCATCCAGAAAGTCAATAACCGCAACCGAATCAACACTATTCACAATTTTAATGACCGGCCACCTCGAGAACATATCGACACAGACCAACACATACTGATCTCGAGACTTCACTTTGACCGGCCCTAGAATATCAACAGCTATATCTGTCCAGGGACCATCAGCTTGCTTCCTGATAACCATGGGTTGTGTCCTGCATTTAAGAACTTTGTCACTATCAGCACATTGGGGACAAGAGCGCACCAATCTTTCCACCATGGTGTCCATTGCAGGCCACCAATAAATCTCCCTCAGTCTCTCCTTTGTTTTCGCAATCCCCATGTGACTGGAGTGTGCATTCTCAACTAATCTTTGGCGCACAGCACCGGGAACAACTAGTCTACTTCCCCTAAAGAGAAGACCATTAGAAAACGACAATTCTTCTTTAACATTCCAAAAACCCCTAATATCCTCATCACACAGGCGTTTCTCACACCACCCATCTCGCACAAAGCAGACAACACGCTGAAGTACAACATCATCCCTTATCACTGCATTCCATTCTTCCACAGTGACAACCCCTTGAGTGACTAAACACACCTTCCATTCTTCTTTCGAATATTCACCAAGGAAAGAATCTTCCACCTCTTCACCTCCATCAAAGTCAGTAGAGCCACCAAGTCTTGACAAACAATCTGCAAGAATATTGTTAGCCCCTGGCAAATAATGAACATCAAACTCAAAATCTTGCAAAGCGACCACCCATCTCCTTATCCTATGGGAAACACGGTCAATACCTTTCTTTCCAAAAACCTCCTTTAAGGGTTTATGATCAGAGACCACAAAAAACCCTTTACCCCACAAAAAAATTTTCAGCTTACACACAGCCCAGTACACAGCCAAGGCTTCTTTCTCGACCACTGAGTAATTACACTCCGCCCCTCTAAGAGGCCTTGATATGAAAAGAATTGTATTATCCCTTATTTCACCAGGTTGCAATAATACCGCACCCAGTCCTTTAGAGCTAGCATCAGTCATAACATAAGAATCTTTCATCGGGTCAAAACTGGCAAGATTTGGTGCCTTGTTCAGTCAACCTTTGATCCGATCAAACTCGGCACTACAAGATTCATCCCACAAAAACTCACTACCTTTCTTTAGTAGCGACCTGATCCTTTCCGTATTCTGAGCAAAACCAGGGACAAACTTGTTATAGAACTCTGCCATACCCAGAAATTTTGTGAGTTCATCTTTACATACAGGATAGTTCAGCTTAGAGATGGCTTCAACCAGAGAAGGTTTTGTCTTGATACCTGACCCAGAAATCATATGACCCAGGTACTCAATTTCATTTACATCAAATTTGCATTTATCTAACCTGAGGGTGAGACCAGACCCTTCTAACCTTGAGAGAACTTGTTTAACTCTTTCATTGTGTTCAACCAAACTCGACCCATGAACAAGAACATCGTCTTGATAGATCTTAACTCCACCAATATCACGTAACGCATTCTCCATCACCCTTTGAAACACTGATGCAGCTGATATCAAACCAAACGGCATCCTAAGAAACTTGAAGGTGCCGAAGGGCGTGATGAAAGCCGTCAAATCTTGGCACGAGGGATGGAGTCTGACCTGATGGTAGGCCGAAGATAGGTCTAGTGTAGAGAAGTGCGTGGCCCCACCTAATGAAGAAAGCATTTCCGTTATGTTCGGAAGAGGATAATGATCTACAACCACAGCTTTATTCAGTTCTCTCAAATCAATGCACAACCTGGCCTCTCCATTGGCCTTCTGGGCCATAACGACCGGAGAAACCCACTCTGTAGCTTCAATCTCTTGAATAACCCCACTATCCAGTAATTTCTTTAACTCGTCTTTCATTTTGTCTCTTACCAACAAAGGCACATTCCTGACTTTTGCTACAACTGGGATGGAATCATTTTTAATTTAATAAGATGTACATACTTCTTAAGACACCCTAATTTTTTCTCAAAAACTTTAGGAAATTTATTTATCCACACATTGTTGTCAGAGATAGACGCAATGGTGGGTAGATCTCTCAAACACACCGAAGGAGATTCATTGGGATCTAAAAAGACACCAAGATCACGTTGGTGTGACCAACTGATTAAAGAGTCCCCCTTCATTGAGACATAAATCTTCCCTGCCGTGATCCTCCCTTTAAAATCTATAGTTCCCATAAAATATCCTAATAGGTTTATGATTTGACCCCCATAACCCCTAGGAATAATGTCTGGTTTGAACAATTTCACCTTGGTGGTTAGATGTTTTTCATAAAATGTTTTAGGAACTAGGGTGATCTTGGCACCGGAATCAAACAACATGTCTACCTGATCGTCATTAATTAACACACTTTCTATAGGTCCATCTGCTGCCTGAGTACAAATTTGAGAAACAATCAGATCTTCATCATCTTGCTCATAAATGTCTATCTCACGCACATTTTTTGTATTTTTGTTTGACCTACAGCACTTAGAAAAATGACCCTTTCTTTTACAAATGGAGCAGGTTGTTTTCCATCCAGGACAGTCTTTGAAATTAGCTACATGTCCTGTGTTCCCGCAACGAAAACACTTTAGAGTAAAGGACTTGGCATTCCAATTCGAGCGTATGACTTTAGAGGAACCTGAACCAGATTGTACAGAAGGCTTAACCATTTTGTCTGAATTCTCAGAAGACTTTACTTTTATCTCTTTGATATCAGTGTTAGCACTCTTGTCAGTGTCCGAAGCTTTCTTTATGGCTTCAGAACATGCTTTGGAGTGTTCGTGCATCTTCAACGTGGTGATAACTTCATCTAAAGAGGGGTTATCTTTTTGCCAAAGAGCATCTTTCGCTTTTTCTATCGAAGAGCCCAACATGAGCTGATCTCTAAGTCTTTCATCCAAACTACCGGCAAACGAGCAAGTGGAAGCAAGTTTGCGCAATGACGTGACATACTGCTCCACAGATTCATCATGCCTTTGAACTCTCTTACCGAAGTGATACCTTTCTAATATCATGCTCATCTTAGGTAAATAATGCAAATCCATTTTCTTAATACAGATTTCATATTCATTGAGTGAGTCTCCATCAGGTAGGTCAGGAAGGTGTTCAAAAACCTCTTGGCCCTCAGAACCAAGACAATGTAAGAACAGAGCTGACTTTCTTTCCGCACTCAGGGATGTACCACAGACCCTAGCATAATTAGCAAAAACTTTTTTCCATTTTATCCATGGAATGGTGGGATCACCTGGAGTGGAAAGAAAGAAAGGAGGAGCAGTGACATTCTGCATGACCGCAAGGTAAGGTGCAAAATGAGTACAGTTACAAACAAGTTGTGCTTGTCAGCTTAAACCTCTGCAAGTACACACCTATTGACGTGAAGTGACCCTAACACACAACAAAACTTACATCAAGTTTTCTACAAAGCAAACAACATGCAAATAGGCTACAATGAAAATCAAGCAGAAAAGAAGAAAACGCCAACCGAAAATAACACACTGTTCACATCTGTTGGCTTAATCTGCGAAAAATCAAATAAGCTGTGCAGATCAGCGTTAGAATAGAGGGAGTACACTCTTCACCCAAGGTTCTTAGAATGGCTGGAAAAGATCTGCAATGAAAGAAAGATAGAAAGCTGTGCAGATCAGCGCTGGGTTAAGATAGAAAGCTGTGCAGATCAGCGCTGGGTATAACAGAACGATCTCTCCCAAAGAGCCGTGTAGAATGTTTCAAAAACCTTGTAGGAAGGGATCTGCAACCAAAGAAGGAAAGCTGTGCAGATCAGCGCTTTTAAAACGGAGTAAAATTCTCCACTGTACCTTATAAATGCCCTCGAAGCTCTGATGAAAAGAAGGCTCCTTCCGTGTAGTACGCACTTGACACAGTGCGTGGTGCGTAATGAATGAGGTCACTTTGCTCGTTGCTAGGTAACACCATGTAAATAAATTGAATGACTTGCGCAGATGGTCCAACGCCGGAAAGGTTGCTAGGCAACGAAACGCTACGAAAAATGTAGCCGGGGCAGGGGCTCAGAGGCGGGGTTTTGGGAAATCCGCGTCTACACGCGAGAAGGACAAACCCCAACTGGCACCTCCCAGACTGCACACGTCAGCGTGCCGGAAGAACAGCGTCGGTTTTACACAGACGCCTCCACGCGGCTGCGATCGAGAAAAACAGTCCATAGATATCAGCTCGTTCCTCGTAGCTCGAAGCAGAGGGTTTCTCAGCAGAATCACTGCCCGAAGCAGAAGGCACCGTCAAAGACACCGTGCGTGACAGGCGAAGGCTGTTCAAGGTCCGAGGTGAATCCAAAGAAGATCGGTGAGTTGGGGTCTCCTGTTCATTTCCACTCGTCGCCAAAATGAGGAGGTGGGCATGCAGGAAATAAGAAGATGTAGGCAGTAGATTTGCTTGTAGGTTCTTTTAATTCAGTATGAGAACTAGAGACCCCATCCTTCAACTCCAAGAGCAACTGACCTTCTGTTTAAGGAGCAACATTCTCAACAGTACATTCTCATCAAGAACTCAGAGACCCAGCATGACATAGCAATATGACATACAGGCAATCTAGAATACTACACATAGCCAATAGGTCTCGCTTTTAGGACCTTATAAGTATTTAGTTATGCAGCACAATATCCTTGGTGCAACAACATCAACTGTTGCATGGCTAAACACTTACAAGGTCCCAAAGGCGAGACCTATTGGCTATGCCAATGCTTGTTGTGATTGCAATCACAACATTCCTGGGCCTCTAGTTCAAGAATCATTCTATGTAGGCCCACTGATATATCTAGGATGATGTAGATGATACCTCGGATAATCACCAAAAGCTTTATTTTTACGTTTTCAATGCTGCTGCTCATTATTTCTTCTTCACAATTACTTTTGTCCCCAATTCAACCCCAATTCAGTCTATGTCTGATGGTGGCTGAAGCAACTAAAGGCCCACAGGCTCCACCAACAGATGAAAGTCCAAAACTTAGCACCTTGGGTAAGTTATGTCTTTTTGGTCGAGTACTATTGTTTTTAAATGAAGAGCTATTGGTTTGAAATAAAACCTTAGTTTGGGCATTGTGATTTCAATGCCTATTGTACTGTAACCAAATGACTGTCTCTTACTGCACCCCAACCACCTACAGTAGACTTGGTCTTGTCCTTCAACCACCACTACCAAATGTTGAACCAGGAGGCTCAGGGCGTGTGCAACCTCGGGCCCCAGGAAGCGCCAGTGAAGTCCAGCGACATGGCAGTGAACTCTTATGATGTCATGGCTAGGATCTTGCAAGGTCTCAATGAGAAGTAGTTTAAAGGTACCGTAGTAAGAAGTGGAGGGTTGTCGGCTTAGCAGAGATCGCTTGGGTGCTATGGCTGGGACCTCCTAGGGTGTCACAGCAGGTTTCTTGTAGGGTGTCATGGTTAGATTCTTGGCTGCGACCTTGCAAATTGTGTAATGGTAGGGACCTCCTACAGTGTTGCTGCTGTTGTTAACTGATAGAAAACCCCACCGGGTGCTGTAGCAGCGCCCTTGCGAGGTGTCATTGCTATGATTGTTTAGGACTGCGGGCCACCATTGTGTTACAGCAAGACCCTTGTGAGGCACCATGGTAGAGACCTCGAGTCGCTATGGGTCACTGCAGAGACCACATGATAACTATGGCTGGGACCTCACAATCTGTCATGGAAGGTAGCGCGCAGGCCTACGACTAGCTTCCGCACTGGGTGTCACGGCGGATCTCGCAATGTGGCGCGTCTCTGTTAGCACCTCACCGGGTGTCATGGCAGGGAGCTCATGAGTGCTCAGGCTGTGACGCGGTAGAGCGTCATGGCTGCAAGCGACCGCCACACAGTGTATCAGTGGGGACCCCGTAGGAGATCATGGTAGAGATTTCTCAGAGGGTCACAGCAGAGCCCTTGTCTTCGCTAGGACCTTGCAAGCTGCCATGACAAGAACTCTGCAGGCCCATCTCCCGCACAGGCTCACAGTGTGGTGTTTCTGGTAGCACCACGAGGGGCGTCAGAGTTGTGATGCAGCAGTGTGTCGTGATTGCCAGCGACCACGTGGGGAAGGGGGGAGTTCAAAGCAGGGGCCGTTAAGGTTGTTAATGGCAGAGACACCCAATGATGCCACAATAGCGACTTTCAGGCGTCACGGATGCCAGGGACCCCTCGTGGACAGCACCGCCCTGTTTCCCCAATGCAGGTGCCGAGCTCGGTAGAGTTAAGCAAAGAAACCCTGCATGCCCAGGACATGGTCGCTCTTGGCATAGGGTGACCAGATCTTGAGAACCAAAAACCGGGACATTTTAGGAAAATAGAAGGAGGACTACAATTTTTCATCAAAAAAATGCTGCAGAATGACAGTTCTCATCAACATAAGATCACAGAATAGGTATTAAGAAAATAAATAAAATGTAATTTCTACAACCAACATCATACATAGTAATTAAACTGCTTACTTATAACAGCTGCTATCTAGCACAGCTTTATAACACCCAAAAAAAGTGCCGCTCAATGTTTTCAGTCGACCCGCTCTAAAAACCGGGACATGAGCCAAAAAAACCTAAATCTGCCGGGACAGCCGGTGAGAAATAGGACTGTCCGGGCAAATCCGGGACGTCAGGTCACTCTATCTTGGCATGAATGTCAGGTGCAGGTGTGGCTTGAAGAGTTTATGACTTCTGGAGCATGGGGCCTATGCACTTGTGGAGTTTTATGACGTATCAAAGAAACACCACAGCACTCGAAGGGCCAGGGGATCTCTCACGGAGTCCCCACTGTGACTACACCTTCCTCACCTCACACTCGCATGCGCTCACGCTGCTCGTGTAAAAGGTGTTCAGTTTGGGCCATCATTTGACCCTTTCAAAATCGGCAATGTACTGCAAAAAAAGGGGGTACTTATTGGTAAAGTTTCACAACCGTTTTCTTTTTTCTTTTTGCATTGACCTATTAGAAATGTCATGGGAGCGGATTTCGTGAAGTGTTTTAATGGCCTCCTGGCAGTAAAAAGGGAACATGTCTCTATTTTGAGGCCGAATGAGCAATGCATTGGCCGGTTTCTTCCATCCTTGGGTCCGCTCTCCTTGCAGGGTGGCCATCTCCTGATGCGTGAGAAGGTATGACCGACCCTCATGTCTGGGGGCTGCCATGTGTGTGTTAACAGCCGCTTACAGACGCTGCTGGATTCCTTCCATTGATCACGCTGTTTGGCGAGAACCGCCGCGCGAGGTGTAATTGCGCCCGAAACTGAAACTTTACCTTTAACGATGTATGTTCTAGCCACACAGCAGATGATTAAGTAAATGCTTTCAAGCTGAGTGATGCCGAAGGGGCTGTCGGCATTCCTACAGTCGTATCCCCTTGCACTTTCTGTCAGATCACCACAACACAAGCAGAGACAGAGCATACATGTCCCAAGGCGCTGCATGCATGCGCACTTCAGAACTAGAGATGGTGTAAACAAAGCGATGTCTCGCTAGTGAAATTACCGTTTCGTGCCGATGCATGGAAGAGGAAAAAAAATATCCTTGCAGGGCAGACTGAGCCAATTGCACCTAAATCCTGTGTTCCAGGAACACAAGATGGTTGGGGGGTTGGAAAAGATGAGACAATATCAACCCAAGAATAGAGGATTCAAAACAAGTACTGCTTAGTGAGCTAAACATCTGACGTAGAGATCTGTGTCTAACAGCAGATCACAAGATTCTGTACCGGGGGGTGACCACCTGGGCTTATTCTGGGCAATGATAGTAATAATTCAGGACGAAGGGTCAACATTCTGTAGCAAATTTCAAAACAAAAGGGAAACGCAAAGAACACACCTGACTGAGAAGGTCATGCATAAATATAAAGGTAAATAAAAAGACGGCAGGCACGACAACAAATCAAAATTGGTTTAAGTTCTCCGGTTTATGTAATAGATGGCAGGGCTGTGCCACTCTGGCATTTCTCCGGGCTCAGTAGACAACGGGACGAAAGTAATCGCGATCAAAGCGAAAGTGATCGCGATCGCGAGGACGGGATGCGCTGTGTGGTAAGGACGCAAAGCACGCGAGTGGTGCGTGCGCAGCAGTGATTGGCGGCTGCGTGCGTGCACACTCGCGTGAGCGCAAGCGTTAGGCCAGCGGTAGCACTTTGGAAACCCGTATACAAAAAGTCTCTCCGAGCAGCACATGCGCTGGCATAGGCAAGACCTAAAAACGGTTAATCAAGTTAGAGGACTTCGCATGCATGCTAAGTAACTATGCATGCACGTGAAGACAGCAGTTTTCAAAGAAAGGCCTTACCTGACACTATCAGGAAAAATACTCCTCTGGCCAAAGACGCTGGGCATCCGCTCCTTCTTTGACTATAAAGAAGAGCAAAGTGTGGAAAGAAAATGATTAAAAAGCAAAACGGGACCTGTAAAATCCGGGAGCTGTATACGGGCCGAGCACTCATAACTCGAAGTGCCCGTTCACAAAAACTGCCCCTACTGTACTCACGGTCCTCTATGGCTGCGGGATACAAAGAACCTGCCCCGTCCTCACGTCTGTCAGGGAAAAGCACTAAAAACGGACCAAGGGTATAAATACTATCAGTGGAGGAGCAAAGGCGGCGCCTTCTTCCGGGGCGTTCAGACCTCCTGAACAACATTGTGACTGCGTGAAGGATCAGCTTAAGACGCATATGCGTCTCAGGGATGAACTAGTCACCTGCGCATGCGCATCAGTCTAGTAACGGAGGACAATATTATAAAAAAGCTCTACTCCACTACGGCCGATCTTATATTATTAACTAACACCAGCCTGATCTTATATTATTAACTAACACCAGCCCGGAATGTCCGAACCACCAGCTCAATTCCTACAGGTAGAGAATATCCACTGTATTCTAGGTCATATCATGGAATATCCGGGATGGAGGCTAGTCATCACAAGGCACACAACGTACACTTAAAACTGCTGATTTTAGTCATATATAGCATGGACACTGGACCATAACCCGCTCCTCGATCCCCCCCCTTCTTTTGTTGATTCAGTAGTAGTACTGTGGTTCAGCCGAGGGACTTTATTCTTTTTGGTGGCAATAGGGGCGCGAAACATGTTGGTCTACGACAGGCATAGCATGCCTGTTGTGTAACTTTTGTCGGTTTAAGTATCATGTTGGAGGAGCACGGACACTGGACCATAACCAAAACCTCGGTCCCCCCTTCTCTTGTTTATTCAGTAGTAGTACGGTGGTCCAGCCAAGGGACTATATTCTTTTCTATCCCTTCTATTTCCTGTTCTTTTCTCACACAAGACTGCACTACCACCACCCCCCAACCTGGTGTTAGCCTGCTACCCTTCTTGGGGGCCTATGTTATGCTTGACCTTTAATCCCTTAAGGTGGGATGATGTCGGGTTGGGTTGTAGCTTCTGAAACAACCCCCCCTCCCTTTTTCCTATGTGGCTTTTTGATCATCTGGTGTCATGATTGATATTATATATGATTAAAATCAGAAGTTTTAAGTGTACGTTGTGTGCCTTGTGATGACTAGCCTCCATCCTGGATATTCCATGATATGACCTAGAATACAGTGGGTATCCTCTACCTGTAGGAATAGAGCTGGTTGTCGGACATTCCGGGCTGGTGTTAGTTAATAATATAAGATTGGCCACAGTGGAGTAGAGCTTTTTTAGAATATTGTCCTCCGTTACTAGACTGATGGGCATACGCGGGTGAGTAGTTCTTCCTTGAGACACATATGCATCTTAAGCTGATCCTTCGCGCAGTTGCAATGTCGTTCAGGAGGTCTGAACGCCCCGGAAGAAGGCGCCGCCTTGGCTTCTCCACTGATAGTATTTATACCCTTGGTCCGTTTTTAGTGCTTTTCCCTGGCAGACGTTAGGATGGGGCAGGTTCTTTGTATCCCGCACCCATAGAGGACCGTGAGTACAGTAAGGGCACTTTTTTGTGAACGGGCACTTCGAGTTATGAGCGCTCGGCCCGTATACAGCTCCCAGATATTTCGGGTCCCGTTTTGCTTTTTAATCATTTTTTTTCCCCACTTTGCTCTCCTATATAGTCCAAGAAGGAGTGGATGTCCCGCGCCTTTGGCCAGTGGAGTATTTTTCCCGATAGCATCGGGTAAGGCCTTTCTTTGGAAACTGCTGTCTTCACGTGCATGCGTAGTTACTTAGCATGCAAAATCGGATGAAATCTTACTTAAATTTTACTTATCTTGCCCGCACTTTGTTTCACCCTCTTTCAGGGACCCCCACCCCACACATCTACATGCACCATCCGGCATTTCCCCCAAAAGTTCTCCGCTAAAGTGAACCTTCGGGGGACCCGTGGGGCATTGCAGCGCCGGGCCCGACGAGGAGCAAATGCCCGATGATGAAGCATGACACCCTTCGGGGTGTGTGAGGGCAACAGGGGACAAGACTTGCTCTTTCTCCTTTGTGTGGGGTCCCTTCTCATATCTAGGTCTTTTTTCTTGCTTTCTGGTAGGGGCTATTTAGCACCCTTCCTTAGGAACAGTGTCCTCTGTTGGTTTAAGTATCATGTTGGAGGAGCACGGACACTAGACCATAACCCGCTCCTCGGTACCCCCTTCTTTTGTGGATTTAGTTTATATTCTATTGCCATTTATTTTGTTGACATCAGAGGGGTGAAAGCCTACAGTGATTCTGCCAGGATTCAAACTCATAACCTGCTAGTTATCCTGGAAAGAAATCCACAAGGGCTTTTCTCCTCAAGTTACTTGGTGCTAAAACATATGGGCCTAGATCTACAATGGTTTTGCATCGGGTTTGTGTCACCTTTTTAGCCCAGACCCAACGCAAAATACTAGTAACACTCCCTGCAGCGACTCTGCTGCATCCTCACAATGTTCACTTCAAGAGCTCAGAACACCCCTCACTTTCCACTCTATAGCAGATCACTGCACCCTCTCTCTTCTCTTTGCACAAAATCAATGAGCCCTCACAACACTCCATCACCGCATGAGCTCCCTGCAGCCCTCACAGCTCTCACTACACCTCCTGATAGGAGCACTCTGCACATCGCTTCCATCTTGCAGGGGCTCCCCGTATCCTTCGGGACCCTCACTGCAGGAGCACTATGCAGAAACTGTCTGCACCCCTCACACAACTCAGTACAGGAGTTGCCAATAGCCTAAACTCTCCTCCGTGCTTAATTCAATGCAACCCCACAACAGTCCCTTCAGGAGCCCCATAAAACCATCATTCACTTCCCTGCACTCTTAGCACCCCTCGCATCCTCCCTACAGGAGCTCATTGCATTCCTCACACTTGCCCATGCATGAGCAGAAGTACAGGTGAACTCACACACTCCCTGCATCTCTGGCTCTCTTCCCAACACCTCTCATAGTCCTCTCTGCAGGAGGAAAGGATGTGGGTGCAGTACCCTTTGTCTTGGTCACTCATTCCCTGCCTCGGCTTCACATTCTCTCACACAACAGACTGATACCTGCATGTAGAGGTGGGTGACCCACTAAAAGCTTTATCTAGGCTTGAGCCTGAAGCCTGGCTCTGTCTCAGCTCGCAGTTCCATTGAAACCTTGAGCCCATAACAAGCTGTACTTTCAAATGGCTTCTGCATACAACCCTCGCTCTACCTCCCTATTTCCCTTAGAGGTAAAAATAGAACATTGCCTTCTGAGCTAATAAAGAGAGACATTTATTAATTGATCTGGACAAACTGAAACAAAATAAAATTTGTATTAATCATGGCTTCCCGGCTTAATCAAATTGTGTGACCATAGGCCATTATATTATTTCACCAACCCCCCTTTTTCTTCAATATAGTACAGCAAAGCACCTTCAAATACATGAGTTCAGAGTAACAGCAGGATAAAAACCTATTGTGTTTGGCTTAATAGACTATAATGTTGCTCTTTCTATAAGAATCTGGGCCACATACAGGGTTCACATGACAACTGTCTTGCCTCTTAGATCACTAATGACACTGTCTCCATGGTGGGAGCTGGAGCAGGAATAGTTCTAAGTTCATGTGTAATAACTATCACTTTTATAAATACTTCTCAGTGCAGTATGGAATTTGAAGTATTAATGAAAAGCGCCCACATGTTAACGTTATGTGCAGTTTCCTCCCCAGCACTGTGCTGACCCCATTGCTGACCCTCTCGACCTGTAGGACTTCAAGTTTTTTATGCCCTGAGGGCAACCTCAAATCGTCTGCCTGTTATTAGCGCTCTTGTCATGCTCCTGGCTTTCTGCTTGGGTCAGCTGCAAAAGGAAGCGGCTACTGTTCACGGCTGTGCTGTATCAGGTAATGCTGAATCAGCCATTTAGCAACTTAAGTGAACAAATCTCTCTGAGAGCGTGAATCATTTTGTTTCCATTGCTGAGAGATTATATTTTCTTTTTTGATACCACTATTTTTAATATAGTGTCCTTTGCGCATCTTAACTTATTTTGCGATTATTCTATGGATTGTAAAATGTTGGGTGCTCGGCTTTCTACCATCTTGGTAAGTAATACCCATTGGGACAGGATTTTTTATTTTGCTGTGCGGCTTGCAGGACACCCGTCTCTTCATTCATGCAGGGGCAGGGCTCAGTTCACACCTAAGGGCACTTTAAGTACCCATCTAATCACTGTTATCATTCAAATGCAGAGATTAGATTTCTGAAGCCCTTAAAGCCCAGGGTAGGAGGCCCAGGAGAGGTATGTATCCCCTCTCTTCCTCCTCTGGACCTCACAGCGGTGCACCTCTGCTGCTCCCCGGGCCTCGTAACATCGAAGTAAGTCAGTGTTTTGGGTGTGGGCCCCTTAGATGTGAGTAACTGCAAGACCCTGGACAGCTGCCCACACTGCCCATCATGCCTAGCGCCGGTCCTGTTTAGAGAAGTTGAGAGCCTGAGTGTGGTTGGAGAAGAAAGTAGGAGCATACTTCCTGGAACAGAGAGGACAGAATGTATCTGAATGGATTGTAAAGGAGAGAACATAGGGTTGTCAGGAGAGGTGAGAATGTGAGTTTGAATACGGGATGGTGCTCACAATTGAAAAAAAAAGGATTATTTCCAGAGCTTGATTTGTTCTCCAGGTGGCAGGTGGGGCACACTGGCATTCGTTTTTAGGGACTGGTCCTTATTTTTCCTCATCCGACTTTGAACAAGAGAGAGAAATGCATAAAAGGGCGAAAGAACGAGGAAGGGAGAGATGGAAAACAGTGACAAAGAAAGAAATCACAGATGAGCTAGAACCTCGAACCTCGAAGAGGGAGATAAAGAGGCCGGGAGTGTGAGCAACTGGATTAAAGGGGAGAGGATGTGGTCTCACGGCTAGACTGCCGACTTTGGTGCTGGAAACCAAGGTTCGAGCCTCGGGTCGCGTCCACATCCTGTGATTCTGGGCAAATCACTTAATCTCCCCATGCCTACGAAAAAAAAAAAAAAGCATTTGTAATGCAATAGGTCTCACATTTGTGAGAGTTGGAGTTATTGGTGTTGTAAATGATAATGTCTTTTAGCAATATGTTTTGGTCTGGAGTGGACTGGATGTATGTGGTGTGGAGTAGAAATATGTGGGTTGGATTGTAATTGTTAGTTGTGGAATTGTGTGATGTGGATTGTGTTTGTGTAGTGGAATTATGTGGCATGGTGTGCAGTGGGATTATGTGGATAGTAATTATGTGTTATTGAGTGTACTGGAATTATGTGGAGCGGGATTGTGTGTTATGGAGTCTGATTAAGTGGAATGGTATTTTGTGGCTTGATGTGGATTTCTTTGTTCTGGATTGGATATATGAGGTGTGTTGTGCAATTGTAGTGTTGAATTATGGGTTTGTATTTGAATTATGTGGTCTGGAATGGAAATGAGTAGAGTAGAATTGTGTAGTGTGGAAGTGTGGGCCGTTTAGTGTAATTATGCTGATTGAAATTATGTGGTATAGTGTGGAGTGTATTTGTGTGGATTGTGTTACCAAGTTTGGAAATGATGAAACAATTACAAAGAAAGGCGGTCTTTCATTGTGCACACATTCACACAAAAAACAAAAAACATGTTGCTTCCACAAAAAAATGTCGGAGATGCACAACCAATATCTGTGAGATATGGGAGACTGAGAAGGGCTCTTCACATTCTGTGAGGTGGAGGAAGGGGCATACATTGCATTACACCACTGTGTACATTGAAACTTAAACCTCAATGAAAAGTTGACGAGCGCATGAAAGAGGTTTTTTGAAAGTGCATGGATCTTGGCGATCTGTTTTTTCACTGCAAAGGTATTTGAGGCTTTACCTCTTATCACTTCATAGATACTAGCGTGACACTTTTACACCACTGCAGGCATTGGTGGCTTCAGCGAGAGATCCTGGGTAAATCTCTGTAGAATGAAAGAGCTCCCTGTGTCAATTACCGGCCTCAGACACTGTAGACAGGCGGTGTCTGCCAGCCATGCACTCAGATCTGAACCCTTGTACTGGACCTAACATAGTATATTATAAGAGCATGAAACCAACACTATCACTACCAAATATGCTGTTAGGTGAGGGAAGGAGACGGGATGACCACAACTATGATGGCTTTGGTTTCTAAGTGCATTCCACGTAAGAGCTATTTTGCAGGTATGTGGGCGGATGGGTGGCATGTCAGTGGCTTTGCATCTGTGTCTCTGTGAGAGGTGAATGTGTCTGTATGGGGGTCTTATGTGGGAGCAAAATGGTAAATCAATGAGAAAAGTGGACATTTGTGAAACACAACATTTCTTAGCTTGATTCTGAACATGCATTCAAGAATGAGTGATGGTACAAATCTTAGGATACAATAAGAATTATTTAGTGATGAACTGAAGATTACTGAATAAAGGGCAAATGTAGTTAGGATTGAGAAATGGTGTAAATTGGTAGATATAAGGCTCCAAATTCTTGACACATTGTGGGCATTCTTGGAACAATTGTCACCCTCCTGCATTATAACTACACTAGAATGATGTTATTAATTCTTTATAATGATGTGGTGTAAGTCTTGCACTGATATAACATTGTTCTTTCTTGCTATTTTAGATCATTATCACAACTTCTGCTATTGGAGCCCTCGACTTGTAACATTGTTATAACTTGTAACATCCATCCATGTATTCACACATTCAGCCACCATCCATTCATTAACTCAATTACTCAATCTGACATTCAAGTCGGTATCTCCCATTCATTCTTCCACCCATACATTCATGCTCTCACTCAATTATCCATGCACTTACTCATCAATCTGTCGACTCATTCACACAATTACCGTCCTCACCCATCCTTACTTCTACCATACCAGTTGTCTTCTCCACTGCAGCTCTACAGGAGAAGGAGACAGCATGAGCGTCAATGAATCAGTGATCCAGAGAAACGCAAAAGAAAAGAATTCCAGGAACCAGGAAACGACAGTGAATCAGGAAGTGCGGCAGGTACAATAAATACAGAAATTAGGTATCAGGAGGACAGCAGGGAAGTGCGGGGTAGGGAAACACAGACATGTTTATTAGCTATTTATAAGAATAAAACAACTGCAATAAACATTTCACCTTCCTGTCTATTTCCGGAAGCCTTTGTTTAAAGTCAGAATTACTCAAGGCTGTGTACAGGAACAGCTCCTCCTAGTCTGCTGTATGTTTGTGGCGTCATACCGGTTAGTCTCTGCCCCAGCCCTATAGGCCTGTAAAGACATGGCAACTGCCAAGAGCCCTCATGTCATGTGTGCTCCTACAGCCGGTGCTCGCTGGATAGTCGACAGCACACTGCATGTTGGGATTTTAGAAAGCATACATACATACCTTCACACATACAATGTTAAACGTGAAACTACATGGCCCAGAATGCAATGTAGTTTTTGTTAAAAAAAAAAAAAAGAAATGGTTTGGTTGGGGGCGTCACGTATGACTTTGGGTCATTTGCCAGTACTGTAATGGCGCCATTCTGTCAGGAAGTAATCCTATAGCTGAATCACCAAGGTTTAGTCGGCCTCCCGCACGAATGCCCCTGGAGTAACTCCGCACTTCTAAACGCGTGGGCCTGCCCTGAAGCCGTTAATCTTGTGCTCGTTATGCAAGTCCCAAGCACGTCAGATTATGTTTTGTTGTGGTAATTGCATATGTGTAGACGGGAACAGTCACTGGCGTTCAGAGGCGCAACCAGAGCCAAATTTCGGGGGGGGGGGGGGCTCTTAGAAGGGGTGAAACAACAGCAAGGCCTCATTAACATGCAAATGGTCTTTTAAAGACCTGTGAAGTGCTCGGGTGCGGCTGCTTTTTTGCCCGGGAAGGTGTCTCATCCCGGGCTGCCACACACGAGGGGGGGGGGGCTGAAGCCCTGTGAGTCCAATGGGTGTTGCGCGCCTGCTGGCGTTACATCTCAGGCCGGGAATCACCGTCCTCCATGCAGCGGAGCACTACATCATAAAGTGCAGCGCCGAGCTGCACGGTGTGCGGGTAAAAAGGGGCAGCGCCAGATTTAGTAGGAGTTGCTTTCGATGGCACAGTGTGACTGCTCTGCAGGACACTAAGCCTTGCGCTGCTGCACATAGTTGAGCCTTCAGTGTCTAGCCTAGGAATTATACTGGAGTACACCCTCCAGTGCAAGGTCGTAGGTGTAGTCAACACACAGTGGTCATACATGTGAAGCAATGCAGGGTGCTACAGCTTACATCAGGCGCGCAACACCTATTGGACTCAAAGGGCTTCAGCCCCCCCCCCCCCGTCGTGTGTGTCATCCCGGAATGAGACAGCCTCGCGGCGCACACACAGCCGCACCCGAGCACTTCACAGGTCTTTAAAAGACCATTTGCATGTTAATGAGGCCTCGCTGTTGTTTCACCCCTTCTAAGAGCCCCTGCAGCTCCACTCTGCCTATGGCTTGAAAGATTCAGCCCCCCCCGAAATTTTTTCTTAGCCCCCCCTCGAAATTTGGCTCTAGTTGCGCCTCTGGCTTACATGTTACTGGCGATTTGCTGCTTGACCATTTCCTTGTGTCTGGCTCTAGTTGATGTAAATTCTGGCAAAGCCGGTCACGATCATTAGTAGATCTGGCGTTGTGCCCAAACCTACGCTTCCCTATGGCCCGCCTAGCCATGCCCCACCCCCTTTGCATACTTTTCCATAAGGATGGTGCTAAAGATTTGGGCACAGTGCGGGGGTCAACATTCAGCATAAAATAGCTTTTGTATATGAACGTTGATGCATCGCCGCAGTTTGTGCCGCAGTCTGACACTTTGCGTGCCCTGAGCACAAAGCTTCCGTAAACCTGCGTCTTAGCGCTTAGAGGGTTGACCCTGCCTTGCAGCACATAGCAGGTTTGTCTGAGTGCACACTGCTGTACTTTTCTGCGAAGCTCAAGAATCAGTCCAGCCTAGTAGGTGCTGGATAGTTGCCATTACCATCTACCTCTACCCCGGTGTCACCCTCAAGCATCCCTTGGAAGGTGCCCGATTGATTGGCAAGGTCACCTTCTGCCCAGACTAGGGCAACGACTGTCACCCGAACATATGAAAAAATTGTTTGTGGGAGGCAGGAAAATCAGAATTTCTGATTAGGGATATTGTGAATCCAGATCTTTTCATCTCAGCCCCT
Source organism: Triturus cristatus (assembly GCF_964204655.1). Taxonomy (NCBI): domain Eukaryota; kingdom Metazoa; phylum Chordata; class Amphibia; order Caudata; family Salamandridae; genus Triturus; species Triturus cristatus. The sequence goes on from NC_140582.1 coordinate 96,937,406, forward strand.
CACCAAGACTATAACCCCCTGTGCAGACCTGTGGGTGGGCCATGGGGCTCTGCACATGCAGCGCACAGAGCCTGCTTTGCTAAGGGACTGCTGAAGAAGGAGAGTGACTGAGTATGGAGATTCTACTGGAGCACTGGATTAGAATGAGTGGTGCACGCGCGCGCCACTGCGAGCCATGTGCTTTCAATTATCGTGCCCGTGTCTGGGCACGATAATTGAAACCACATTGCCTATTGGTGTCTATTATGCGCACCAAGCGCGTAATAGACCATGTGCGGAGCAATGCGCCCGCCTTTGGCCAATTGTGTGCAGTCTTTTATAAAAAGACGCACGCAAAGGCCAATCGGGTAGCACAAAAGGAAAAGCACACGCATGAGGGTGTGCGATTCCTAGGTCAGCCACCCAAATCCCGTTTTTCCCTTACTAAATTTCTCGCGCTGCACACTGCAACGCTAGGCGCGAGACCTAAAAATGAATGTGTCCTTGTGTAACATAACCAGTGCTCATGTATAGAGCTCCAATACCTTCGGGTCGAGTTCGCGCTATATAAATCTACAGAAAAAAAAAAAAGGCCTGGACAGTCTGGCCATTAAGCACCCCGATCTTCGACAGCACCGGCAGCGGGTTTTGGAGAAAAACATTGGGACAAGGCACCTACTAGTTATTTCAACCAAAAACAAAACCTTATAGACTCGAATACATTGCTCATCTGACCGTGATTGAAACCTGCGAAGCTCCGGTTCTTTATTTATAAGTGTCAGCATCGAAACTAAGGGGCATATTATCTAGACAGGCAATGTCCTTATCTAACATGGGCTTCAATTGGAATTCCATAGAGCAGTTTTCTGCCGCTAAAGCGGCGATAATTGTATTGTCTGTCTTGATAATATGCCCCTAAAGTCGTGGTGAAGTGCACAAGAAGTGGAATAGACATGTCGCGACAGTTCAGAGTCAAAAATTCCTCTTTGCTGCAGTCGAAATTTGTTTGCCAACTGGTGCCAAACCGCATGCTGGACAGAATGAAGGAACATCAAATATTGGATTACTCCTAGGCGGAATGCAAAGAGAGAGGGCGTACGTCACAAATGCATTAGGAGTCATGTTTCGTCTTTTGCAAACAGACTTTGAGTCTGCTTTTGACTGGATGAATCGAGGTGAATACAATGGCTAGTTTACACAAGTAGGTATGATTTTAAGGAAGGTGAGTGTACTTCGTGAGAATTTGCTCTTTGTCCGCTAGGTGGCAGTGCTCACCCAAGATTGGATGGGACAACAGTTAATTTCCGATAAACCATGTCAAGTAAAGCACACAACAAAACATGGTGGCGTCAGCAAATGGCGCTGGAAATGAGTCTGGCACGCAGGCGTGAAAGGGCTTCAGCCCCCCCCCCCCACACCCCATCCCCCGTCGTGTGTCTCAGCCCGGGCTGCTGCAGCTCGAGTTGCATATGCTGGGCAATGTCTGGAGTCTTATCTCTGCACGCCTGAGTTTTTTTGGGGAGTTTACAAAAGCTTTATTTAAGAATATGAGAACCAAGGTACAACTTACAACCTAGGCTCTAAATAAACAACGAAATATAATGCATAGTATAGAAAAAACATAAGAAAAGCGGCAAAGCCATTATGCTAGAGAACTCACGTCACACTGCTATCTTTATAGGCACTTTAACAGCTCTAGCACAACTGGTCTCCCTTACCTCGCCTTATAGGTTTACTTACCTATGAATCTGGATACAACGGAAGTAGGTTTTATACTGAGGCCTTACCTCGCCTTATAGGTTTACTTACCTACGAATCTGGAGACAACGGAAGTTGGTGTTACACTGAGGCCTTAAGACATACAGTTTTCACAAAAGGTATGCCTTCGTTAATTTGATCCCATTAACACAAATGTGGTCTCTAGTACGTATGGCTTTGCAATGTTTAGGCTGCATTACTATACAGTATAATAACTAGCCTAGGGGCATATCATCATGCAGCAGCGATAATTATCGCTGGCCGCGTGTAGCGTGAACTTTTCTATCGCCGTCTATCGCCCGGTTAGCGCACTATTAACAACGCGCATCGCAGAGGCGATAGAAATCCCGGCAATAGCAGCGAAAAGCGGCAATATCGTTGGATTTCCACGATAAAAAACAGCGATAGGAAAAACATTGTTGATAGGGAGATGTGGACTTAGTTTCACAATCCACCTCCCATGATACATATAGGTAAGTCAGAAAATTAGCAGGTGTTAGAAACCGGCGATATACGCGGTTAGCGCAACTTTTCATGCCGCTAGGCGGGTTAGCGATATCCTTGTTGATAGTGAGGAGCTGTGTTAGCGACTATTCTCGCAGAATTTCAGTCGGGAACGCCTACCTTGCATCTCATTAGTGATGAGATGCAAGGCGTTAGTGAAATGGGTGATAATACAAGGAAACACACGCTAAAGCCTGTTAGCGTGTCCTTGTTGATACCGCGTTAAATTATCGCTACTTTCCGGCTAAAAACGGCCGCTAAAGCGGCGATAATTGTCTTGATGATAAGCCCCCTAGTTCTTAGGACCTTTTGTCCTACCTTTCTGGTCGAATACAAATGTTTTGTCATTCTTAGCGTTTTTTTGAGATAGCATGTGCTTTACCTAGCCCAGTTTATCTCCATTCTTTATCTAGGCCTGGGAATACTTGAGATTCCGTTCATCACCTGTGACGCCCCTATACGGCAGTCACTTTTGGCGCTCCTTTCTGATGCTTTATGCAGGTATCGGCATATGATTCTTTTTAACCTTAGTAAGCAGCTAGTGCTGGACATTTATTGTGTTTTTTTATTGAGCTGCACTTCAGGTGCTCTTCTCCGTTTGGGGTATTTACAGCCCTCAAGGGTGAAATGCGTTGGCTGTATCCACAATTATACAAATGATTGTTTCAAATAAAGGACTTGCATCAGAAACCAACAACACCTCGAAACTAACTCTTCTTTCTGTATCTTGAACTATTGTTGCTCTTTTGTGTTGCTTCTCATTAGCTTTTTGTTCTCGTGTATTTATCTGTGATCATGTGGCAGTTGGCCATTTGAGGTGGGCAATACTAGTGTGGAAAACTATTTGTGACTAGCCTAGGTAGTGCAGTTGCCGCTAACCTGGCTGCCTTTGCTTATGTGGAAAATAATTTAAGGGTGTACTTGCATGCTTAGTGCACTACTACTTTACTATCCAACATGAGTTTCAACGACAACAAGGAGGAACTAGCCAAGGATCTCTTCAAACCCAATAGCGAGATTAAACAGGTGGTTTCCAACATAGGAAACAAGAATGAGGGTTTGAAGCTTAAATTTCAGACCCTGGAATGACAACAAAAAATTAGTTGTCTAAATGGTGGGACAGGGTCTCCTTAAAATGCTAATTAGAAAATAAAAAAGTCCCTAGAGGACTTAGGATCTTCTCTTTTCCTAACTTTGATGATCTCGACCCAGATCTACTACCTGAGTGGGAGGACAACTTACACAACTCATCATTTACGATGATGAGGATACTAATCCAACACGCGTGTAGAAAATGTACTGAACTCCAGATTGAAATTAAGGCTCTGGAGGAAGAAATCAGTCTACTGAACCGTGCCAAGGCTACAACCAAATATTATGCAATTCTGAAAGAGCAAATATCTGCCCATCAGGCCCTAGTGAAGAATAGAAAACTCAATAAGATAATGAGGGATGACCGAGACTACAACAATGGTTGTATTTGTTTTGACGACATCCAGGTCCCTAAGGGTACTACACCAGTCACTTCTAATACAGGGAGCATTTCTAGCACCAGCGCTTGTTCAGATGCCTCCTCAGTAGAATAAGAAAATACAAAAGGGGGTATTGAGACTGGGATACAGGAAGCATGTTCCTCGACTATTTTTAGAGGAGGTACTACGATTCAGGATTGGAAACAAAAAGCAAAGAGAAAACATAAAACCAGGAGAGGGGGAGGAGGAAAAACCATAGACAAAGACAGGGTTTTGACGTGGAATCAGAGAAATCAACTGAACAAACATTGATGTGTGTAATGAATGACACTTTGAGCCAGATGTCTGATCAAACTCCAATTGATGACCTTGTGGTAAATTTATCTGATCATACCTTGACCATACATAAAAAGAATGTATTGAATAAAGGACTTGGATTCTGTCCAGTATTTTGGGGTGTATTTTCAGACCTACACATTGACTTATTTAAATTTGTGAGGAAAGCCAATTAAAATGTCACTTTGCCATCAAAAGCTATGACCGTTCTGCTGTAATGGGCGCTGAGTCACACACTGATGCCACGGTTTCACATATCAAGGACGTGTCTACACTGTTATCACTTGACACTGACAATGTGTCCTCAGTGGAGCATGTACTTGAAAGTCTGAACATCAAGCAGGATTACATTTGTGGCAGTGGCCTACACACACACAGCAAGTTCACACCACAAGGTTCTCACCTGAATAGCATTGAAGTATTCTATAACTCAGTTACTGATGACCTACACCATCTAGAGGGCAGACTTCAGCACACGAACAGCAGATTTGACAAGGACAATCTATCCACGGACGAGAGGAAAGCGCTTCTCAGTTTACAGACCAATGACTCACTTGTGATAAGGGAAGCGGATAAGGGAGGTAACGTAGTGGTTATGAACAGGTGTGACTCTGAGGGTGAGGTACTCAGGCAACTGAACAACACCACGCACTATGCCAGACTGAACAATAATCTGTGTGCACCAGCCTCCACTGCCATTAACGCCAAACCTTTGCATTGGAGGAAAGTCGGCCTCCTTTCTGACTCAGTATAGTTTTCTCAGAATCATTGACCCTAGATTTCCCTGTATTTACCTTCTACCGAAGATACACAAGAAACAACATTTTCCCCCAGGTCGCCCAATCATTTCTGGGATTGGCTCCATGACGGAAGCACTCTCCAAGTTTGTGGACACTTTTCTCCAACCCTTAGTGGTCAACCTGCCATCCTACGTCAGAGACAGTATGGACATACTGAATACATTTGAAGACTTGGAATGGGATGAATCAATGTGGTTTGCAAAATTGGATGTAGAATCTCTCTACACATGCATTAGAAGATACCGTGGGAAAATGGCTGTGGAATGTTTTCTTTCCACTAGACAGGCCAACCTCTTTGATCACAATGTAATGCTGTGATGTACCATAAAATGTAACAAAAGGACTATACCTACCAATAGTCCCAATACCATTACCAAATAATCAGTCAGCTGGCAGTGAAGAAGGTTCAATCGTTTATTAAACAAAATACTCTATAGAGGAGTCTCCCCGAACCTCACCCATCAGGTGCGCCGAGAAGACTGTTGGCTCGTATTCAAACATGAGGTTATATACTTATCGGTTCAACATATACAGTCACTGTAAAAGGAAAAACTCAATTTGGCCCTCGAGCTCCAGGAAAGGACCATATATGGCACACATCAGACCAGTACAAAGGCTTGACTATCTATTACAGATGAAGTCAGGAGGGGTGACTCTCTTTCGTCTTGGTGCCTGGGAGTGTAGACACGGCGCCTCCAGGAATGCGCTTATAACCCCCAAAGCCAGATGCGACCTTGAGTCTTAGAACAGTCGAGTAAACAGCCTACCTTCAGCTGCTACCAGTAACTCAGATGAACTGGGGCCTGACAACAGCACGTGATCAACGCGTGATCACGGCCCGTGCTCGAGCATATGATCAGAAGATGGCGTCTGTATGGTTCTCGGCCTACCTTTTTAGCAATAGATATACAGGAAGGAAATAAACGAGTTTCCTCCAAGCAAAAGCATGTTTATCAAACAGGGAGTGTCGTATAGATGCATCATGCTAACATAATATAGGTCCGATACTCCTTATATACGGGGAAATCTACCTTTTTTATCCCTCAGAACGGCCCTTTTAGCATGATGTAGCTAACTAAAACAGTTCAATCTTCAAATATTCCCTCATCCATCTGCATTAGGTCTTTGAGCTCCTGCTGAACTAGCTGAGCTTTTACCGCTGTTGGGGATGGACCAGATACAGAGGAAGTGAGTTTTGTCGCGCAATAAGAGCAACATGCAGGTCCACCTTGTACACAAACACAACACGTGAATATGATACCGGCTATACATGCCAGCACCATCAAAATTTTCCCTCCCCAAGTAGACAGCAAACCCCAGAACCATCCAGAGAGAGACCACGTACCAGTTTCTACATGTATCTCGGAAGCTAAACGATGTAGCTTCTGTATAGCCAAATGAAAGGAGGGGGCGGAGTCATTATTATTATTATTATTATTAATGAGTTTTATAACGCGCCTGGTTACCCTTGGGCATCCCCGCGCTCATCCAGAAAGAGACGTCATAACATGAGGCACCAGAAGTTAGGCAGGAAACAGGTGAGTTTTTAACAACTTGCGGAAACGCAGGAAACTTGATTCCAAGCGTAGATAAAGTGGAAGGGAGTTCCACAAAGTGGCCACATTGAAGGAGAATCTTCTGCCCCCAGATCTTGCCTTCCTTACTCTCGTGACCTGCAGCAGATGTTGATGGTCCGAACGAAGTGAACGAGAGGCTTTATAAGGTTGCACCATATCCCGTAGGATGGGAGGGCCTTTCCCCTGCAAGATTTTATGGGCCATGCAGAGTGCCTTAAATTTCACCCTCTCCCTAACGGGAAGCCAGTGCAACGCCTTCAGCGCAGGTCGAGCAGATTGACGCCTGGGGAGATCCATCAGGAGCCTCGCGGCCGCATTCTGCACCTGCTGTAATTTGTTTAAGGTGGACTCTGGGGCCCCCAGAAACAGCACATTACTAAAGTCCAGCCGGGAGATGATAAGCCCCTGAACAAGTAACCTCCTAGAGACCACTGGGAGGAGAGGTAGAATCTTCCTGGCTGAGCGGAGCAGACCAAAACACACGCCTGCGGTCTTTTTAGCGTGAGTCTTAAAGGTAAGGTCCTGCTCCAACCACACCCCCAAACTCTTGATCTCCTGTCTGGGGGTGGGAGCCGCTCCCAGGCAACTAGGCCAGCTACCCGAAGACAGGGTAGGAGGGGAGTTCCCCAATATCATCAATTCCGTTTTGGAGCCGTTAAGCTTGAGGGCTGAGCTGCACATCCACGTGTAGATCTTATCCAGACACGTATGCAACTGATCGGGATGGTAAGACGACTGGGGAAGGCCTACCACCAGCTGAGTATCATCAGCATAGCTGATAATCTTGACACCCAGGGGCAGTATCTCATTCTCCAGGGGGGCCATATAAATGTTAAATAAAGTAGGGCTCAACGAAGAGCCCTGTGGCACACCACACTGGAGAGGAACCGATGAAGATTTCATATGGCCTTCCCACACCTCAAACGTACGGCCGGCCAAAAAGGAAGAGAACCACTTCAGGGCCAGCCCGGAGACCCCCACCCCCGACAGTCGTTGGAGAAGCACTTGATGGTCCACAGTGTCAAATGCCGCACTGAGGTCGAGGAGGATCACTGCCACTGATCCCCCTGTATCCAAAATGCTCCTGGCATTCTCCACGACTGCCAGCAGGGCAGTATCGGTCCCCTGACCGGGGCGAAAACCGGTTTGAGAATCACCCAGAAGGGAATTGGACTCCAGGTAGCCCGAGAGGCGCCGATTCACCAGTTTCTCCGCTACCTTGCTAATGCCAGGGAGCAGCGAGATAGGCCTAAAGCTGGCAAGGTCTGCAGGATCCAAGTTAGGCTTCTTCAAGAGAGCCTTGACAACAGCTCCCTTCCAACTCGGGGGCACCACTCCATGGGCAAAAGATAAATTTATAAGATCCGTCACTGGACCGCCGATGGTAGAGGCTACCTGCTTAAGATATTTCATTGGTGCCGGATCTTTAGGCGAGCCACTTTTCATGGTCGTCAAGACTGTGAGAACTTCATCCACACTGACAGGGCCGAAAGAGGCCAGCTCCGCTGTCCGCACCCTGGACAGAGACTCAAAATTACTATCAGAGGAATTCTCCACGCTCAACCGAGGGAGTGATAATAGAATGTTATCAACTTTGGTTTTAAAGAAGGAGGCAAGTTCGAAACATTTCCCAAGAGGGTCAGCGTGGACGACTTGAGGTTCGGGAGCTTTTAGGAGTTCTTTAATGACCCTGAACGACTCTTTTGAGGAGTTGGCCGCCGAGCCTATTCTCTCCTCAAAGAATACAGATTTAGCTACCCGAATAGCAGATTTGTACGTGCTAAGAGCCGCCCGATATTCTCTCCGGGTTACTTCACTCCAGTCTTTTCTCCAAGACCGTTCCAATCTCTTGCAACCCCTTCTCAAAGTTCTCAACTCTGATGTATACCAGGGCGCCGAACCCACTCTTTTACCCATAGAAAGTTGTTTCTTCTTGGGGAGGAGAACATCAAGCGAGTTGGTCAGCCAGATGTTTAGCCTCTCATCGGCGACTAATGGATTGGACCCGAGGGGGGGCCGGGACGTCTCCAAATAGGCCGCCCAGGTATCAACTGAAAGTCTTGACCAGGCTCTTTCCACCTTGTATACCCTGGGAACAGATGTAACTGGGATATCAAGCTGCCACTGGGCAGACACCAAAAAATGGTCAGTCCAAGGCAGGGCCAGCGCTGGAACAGCTTTAAGGCAAGCCGAGTTCGAAAATATCGGATCCAACAAGTGGCCCTTCCTATGAGTGGCACCGAAATTAACCAAGTTAATCCCCAAAACTTGAAGATCACTTAGTAAATCTACTCCCAAGGGGTTGTGAGGGTCATCAAAGTGAATGTTAAAATCTCCCAAGGCGATGAAATTGCCAGTGGAAGAGGCAAGAAGGGCAGATGATTCCAAAAAGGAATTAAGAAAATTTCCCATGGGCCCAGGGGGACGATAGATCAAAAAGCCTGTCAGAGACGCCGTGGGTGAAAGTCGAAGAGAGAACTGACCGCTCTCACAGTCACTCATCCCTCCATCCTGCACCTTACAGACTAATGAGTCCCTATAAATGATAGCAATCCCTCCTCCCCTCCCCACAGGCCTATCCAAATGTGCCATTAGGAAACCCAAAGGGAGAGCTGTGACTATGTCAGGGCCCGAGCAGGAAGAGATCCAAGTCTCGGTTAAAAATAACACGTCTAACTTATGGTCCAAAATCAAGGAGTTAATTTCTGTGGCATGACTAGGTACAGACCGGCAATTCAGCAAGGCTATAGAGAGCATAGAATTGTCATCGGACATACAACGTCCCCCATTACATGTCCCACAAGGCAGGAACGGTAGATCACCCTCATTGGCGTACCTACAAGGCGCGAGATTCGTGAGCCGCCAGGACATAAGTTCTTCCCTCCTGTACCCAATACGAGTGTGGCCCGGCTTCCCACAAATGGGCATAGCGGCCAGCCCTGAGCCCGTCCGTGCCCGGACGGGCACAGACAGGCTGAACTCTGGCGTAACTCCGGCGTCAGTCCGGCGTGACCGCTGCACGTGACCGCTACGCGTAAGCATGGCTGCCTAAATAGTCTCCAACCAAGGTGGAGAGAGGACTTGCTGGCGCGCTGGGACCCACTCACCCAAGATGGCCGCCACGAGTCAGGGGCGAAGGATCCGCAAAACGCGGTGAAAATAGCCCAATTATCGTGCAGGTATGATGTCAGAGGTGGGGGTATGCGTGGCCAAGCAGGTAGGATCCAAAATAATAATAGAAAAGTATTCCTAAGGATATGTTAAAAACGAGTGGTTAAAAACAGACGCTGCCCCAAAACAAGCGCTGTATGAATAACGTTCGCGCTGGATTAGTGCGCGCTGCCCAATCAGGTCTGCCTAAATAGTCTCCAACCAAGGTGGAGAGAGGACTTGCTGGCGCGCTGGGACCCACTCACCCAAGATGGCCGCCACGAGTCAGGGGCGAAGGATCCGCAAAACGCGGTGAAAATAGCCCAATTATCGTGCAGGTATGATGTCAGAGGTGGGGGTATGCGTGGCCAAGCAGGTAGGATCCAAAATAATAATAGAAAAGTATTCCTAAGGAAATGTTAAAAACGAGTGGTTAAAAACAGACGCTGCCCCAAAACAAGCGCTGTATGAATAACGTTCGCGCTGGAGTCAGGAATATAAACACAGCAAGAGCTGCCGATCACACGGCATGCTCCTCCTCGATCTGCCAAGATAACGTCCAAAACCATACGGTTTTGAAGTGAAACGAGTCTGGTCGTCTGTCACTCTTCTGTTATATTGGTCAGTATTCCTGCAGTAGTGTTAATTACCCCTTCAACTACTCTAGACAAACGTTGTACTTCTTGGCTAGTAATTATAGGCCCCCAAAAGGGTAACACTCCCTTCATAATGTCGGTAAAATACTGCAGTGGAGTATCAGTCTGATCTATATCAGTGGTATCTATCGCTCTTTTATTGCTCCTAATAAGCACGCTACGTTTATCTAGTCGATGATCCTTGTGATAATTAGAAGGGGCAATATAGACTGGAGGGTACAGGAAGGACAGATAGCAACATCCAGTCCAACCTCATGGAAGCCAAGTATAGGCACTTTCTCCACAGACAAAATATACATTAGGAGGGGTTAACAACGGAGGGCTGCTAAAGGTACGCAACTGATAAGTGTAATTACATCGGCTATCTCCTACTGATATGTACCCTGTTATTTGAACACAAAACGTAGAGGTACTGTGTAATACAGGCACTGGAATAGCCATATCTTCAGTAACATTACGGTCCTGAAAGTGTTGATAATATTGAGTGAAATTGAATTCAACAAAGTCCAAAATTTCATTTTTCAACCAAGTGGTATTTTCGTGCGTTATATACATATTCATACAGGCATTTGGATCTAAGGTTCCCTCTCCATTATTCCCATCGGGGTTGGATCCATGATGAACCTCAATATATGCTAAAATCATTTCATAATCTCTCTCTGAAAACCTTCGAGCGTCCACAGTGTAATGCATATACATCATAGAAAGCAATTTGAACCAAGCCTTGCAACTTCCCAGATGAGACAAAGGTAGGGATATAAATAAGTCATGCTTGGGCATAACAGATGGTAAAAGACCACAAACCCAACAATTTGTAGTATTGATGGCACTGTGTGCTTGATGGAGCATTTCAATGAATGCATTTTTCACATAGGTCTGACGATGCCTTTCCTTATGAGGGGCTAAAGTATGAAACACATGTTCCGGAGGTGGAGTAGTTGTTCCTAAAACAGAATGCAGAGGGTGGCAAAATTCTAAATATATGAATACTCCCAGTAATATAATTAGCAATATTGCTATAGTAGCTATAAATGCAATTTTAACACAATTGGTCCAACTAGAAAAAACAGGCATATATGTAGGAAAATAGCGTGGTACAAAAGGACGTTCCTCTTCAGGAACAAAACGAGCAAAGGGATACATGCTAACTAAAAGTCCGACAATAAACTAGGGCAATGCAGTCCAACCTGCCAGAGGGTACTTCTTTCCTGTGTCCGTTTAGAGCCTCACAGGCAGGCTCCTATCGTCCTATCGTTCATCACAGATAATACCAAAACAAACTTCTCACGTTGGAGTTATGTTCTCACACAACCCTTGAAGAAAACACAACCTGGGCCCCTTTAAACATGAAATTCAGTCTTTCTTTCTGAACAGAGCAAACAAATGTTCAAGGCTCTCAGCGCGTTCAGTCCAGTGTCTCGCTCAGTACACCAGAAGCGTATCTAACAGACATTCATAGCACAGGTCTGCACCCCATCACTCAAGTCTCTCCCTATCTCCTACCATGTTCACCTTGTGTACCGTGTTGTTTTCTGGGCCGCAGGTTGTATTGAGCATGGCCAGGTACTTCTTGATCAGAGAAAAAAAACAGAGGATGACGAATCCTGTGAAACAGGGGTACTGCGAGCCTCTGGGTTAGCTGTAGGAACAACAGAATCTGGGGCGATCAATTGTGCTGATGACAGAGCCCCTTCCGAGCCCGGTGCACCTTCTCCTTGCCCTTCTCCAATTACCTGGTGTTGGACCTGTCAGCCCTAGGGTGGTCTCCCCTTCTATTTTTGATCGTGCCTCATTTTTTCCACCCTCATTTTTATGTTGGACTAGGTCTCCGGGCGCCTTTTCATTGCCAATCAGTGTTAAGGCGCAGGTGTTCCCTTCTCCCAAGATGGCTGCCACAGACCCCTGCTACTGCAGAGTGGTCTTTCATAGTAGCACCCTAGCTGCCAGGAGCTGGCTGGGACCCCACAACAATGTTGCGACACCAGCCCGCCTTTTTGTCCCATAGGTAGAATGGGGAAGCTCCTGGAATGTGCTGGAACCTTCTAGAAGGGAGGTGGGGTTTTACTTTTGCCGCCTTGGCTAGAGGTCACCTGACCTAGGACTACTTAAGTGAGGGAGGGAACTTTTTGTAGTTAGTTGGCCAGTGGGGTAAAGCAGAGCTGGAGGATCCACACAGGAGTATAGGCGGTAGGGCCTAGCCAGGGACTTATGCCTCTGAGAGTGACAGGATTTAGGTGCTGCCTCTTAAGTGAGTGAGGGATCCTGTGAAACCCACTGATCTTGCCCAGCAGTAGGAGGACCCAGAGTACCTCTGCCCAGCCTGACTAGGAAGGACCTAGTCGCCAACTCAATCCCTACCCCCCTGTAACAGAACCCCTTAAGGGCGCCAGAGACATCTGCGCCATCAAGACTTCATATAACAACTGAGTACAGACACTGAGCGCTGAGACTGCGTGTCCAGACTGAGCCCTGAAATCGTATGCCAAGCACTGAGACTGCGTGTCCAGACTGAACCCTGAAATCATATGCCAAGCGCTGAGACTGCGTGTCCAGACTGAACCCTGAAACCCTATGCCAAGCAGATTGAGGAATCGCTGGGGATCGACCAGGTATTAGCGCTGTGACCCCTGCGCTCCCTGACCTGGCCTGGGACCCCCGGCAGCGTGCTCCGCTGAGCGCAGAGCTCCCCTACTTAATTTGAGCCCCCCCTGTGGCGTGGAGGCGAAGCGCGCTCACCGCTGCGGCCCGGAGGCCGGAAGAAGTGCCCCTCAGCGTCGCGAGGCCCGCAGAGAAGCCCGGGGCCCCGTCGCTGCCGTCGCAGCTTTTGGAGAAGGTGCACGAGGCCGTGGATGATTTCCCCCGTCGCCGCCGGAGCGGACGCCTCCCGACGTCGAGAGCAAGGTAAGCCCGGAGGCTGGGATTGACCCCGGTGCGCCCCCTGCAGGCTGGGAGCCACACCGCACCCTGGGCCCGGGTTCCCTCTCCGTGGGAGTCCCCCGTTCACCGAGACGTGGACACCCCTCCGAGGGATTTGCCCCCCTTTTCCCCAGACTGTTCGGAAGCTTGGTGCGCCACGAACTGCACCGAAGGAACACTGGAAGCTTGCTCGCTCCGAGTAGCGTGGCCCCCTCGAACCGCACTGAAACCGTCTCTGCTCTGAAAGTTATATGCTTTGGTGATTACGAGTAATGCCGCATTTGCAGGGTCTGCTCTGAATGTTATATGCTTTGCCGATTACGAGTAATGCCATATTTGCCGGTTCTGCTTTGAATGTTATACGCTGTGCTAATTACGAGTAATGCCACATTTGCAGGTTGTGCTCTGAATGTTATACCCGTTGCTGATTACGAGTAATGCCGCATTTGCAGGTTCTGCTCTGAATGTTATATGCTTTGCCGATTACGAGTAATGCCATACTTGCAGGTTCTGCTCTAAAGGTTATACGCTTTGCGGATTACGAGTAAGGCCATAGTTGCAGGTTCTGCTCCGAACGATATATGCTGTGGGTGATTACGAGGAACGCTTTGCTTGCAGGCGCTGAGTTGAATTGTTACAGGCTTCCTTATTACGAGAACTGCTATGGTGATAGGCTCCGCTCACCGGAGCTCCCTACACCCTTACCACGAGTAGCGCTATGTCTCATAAACTGCATGTACAATTCCTAAACTGCATATGCCTCATAAACTGCATGTACAATTCGTAAACTGCATTTGAAACCCATGAACTGCATGTACAAATCCTGAACGGCATTGATCTTGAACTGTTGGATAAACTTGAGTATTTGCATAAAATATACAGTGTGGCGTCCCTTATTGTGTGTGTTCCCCATTCCATGAGAGGTGCGTGTTGTATGGTTGCTTTACACACAGGCCTTTGGGTGCCCAGCCGCTCGTGTCACGTTACCGCCATAGGGACTGGAGACCCCGGTTTCCTACACCTGGGCGTCAGAAAAAGGGATAAATAGAGGAACTCGCTCACTTTCCTGAGTCAGAACCCCGTCCTGGATTCGCTGATCATATGGAAGCGGGAGGGGTAGTTATTTCAGATGTGACACATGAATCCAGTGTCGCTTGCCATTCACTTTTACCGCCGTCCGCGTGGCCAACAAGACTTGAAACGGTTCAGACCAACGAGGATCCAGACTGGATTTTCGCTGATAGTTACGGACCAGAACCCACTGTCCTGGTTCCAAGCGATGTCCAGGACCCTCCGGCAGGGGCTTCAAAACTGCTAAGACCAGTTGATGAATGGAACGAAGATCTTTAGTCAAAGCATACAAATAGTCTGTCTGCATAGGGTACTCTATATCACGAAACGTTCTGGGTCTCGGGACGCCCCAAACATTAGCAGGGCGCCCAAAAATGACCTCATACGGAGACAAACCAGAACGGGAATGTGGGGTAACTCGTATTGACATTAATGCCAGCGGCAGAGCATCTGGCCACTTCAATCCAGTACTTTCTTGAATTTTAGCTAATGTGAGCTTTAATATCCCGTTATACTTCTCGACCAACCCAGCGGACTGGGGGTGGCGAGCCGCATGGAATTTCTTTTTAATCTGTAGTCCATTACACCTATGTGTGATGAGTTCTGCATTAAAATGTCTTCTGTTATCACTCCAGATCACACGGGGCATCCCGTAGCGAGGGAAATACTCCTTTACCAACGCCTTTGCCGTTGCCAAAGCAGTGTTTTCTTTAGTCGGGTAGGCTTCCACCCATTTACTGAAAGCGCATACCACGACCAGGACATACTTCAAATTGTTAACATGCTCCAGCTGGATATAATCCATTCGAAGCACCTCAAAAGGCAAAGATGGTAGTGCAAAGTTTCCACTCAGAACAGGCTCCCTGCCCCCTGGATTATGTCGTAAGCAAACCATGCAATACTGTACCAAATGAGCAGCGGTCCTAGAAATATTGGGATTGTACCATACAGGATCTAATAATGCACAAATACCTTTCACCCCAATATGAGCTGAACCATGTGCTATTGTCACCACCGCATTCACTAATGCATTAGGCAACAGCCACCGCTGCTTTTCTGTCAGATCAATCCAACAACCATCTGCATCTAATCTCCCAATTCTCTCTTTCCAGTGAGCCAGTTCAATAGGGGTAGCTTCTTTCTGTATTTCCCGGACACTCTCCATGGTATTATCAAACATCTCTGTTTCAGCCACCCACCTAGCAGAGCTAGTCACAAACATTGAGGTCAATTTGGATTTCACAGTTTCCTTGGCTACTTGATCGGCAAAGGCATTACCCTCCCCCACTGCATCAACCACTGCCTTGTGTGCACTACATTTGACTACAGCCACTATTTCTGGTAACGTCAATGCTGTCAGTAATCGCAAAATCAAAGGGCCATGCTGTATTCGCTGACCGTGAGAAGTAAGAAAACCTCTTTCTGCCCAAAGTCGGCCAAAACTATGAGCCACGCCAAAGGCGTACTGGCTGTCGGTGTAAATATTTACTCTCAGTCCTTCACTTAACTCACAGGCCCAAAACAATGTCACTAATTCAGCCGCCTGTGCTGACTGATAGGGTACTCGAGAAGCCTCAACTATAGTGTGAAGAGTAGTTATTGCATATGCAGCAGTTGTTGTGCCATCTGGTAACTTGAAACAAGAGCCATCGACGTACAACTCCCCTTGAGGGTCAGATAGAGGAGTGTCAGTCAGATCTACCCGTCCCTTCGTTTCTTCCTCAGTACAAAATATGCAATCATGAACATCATTGTTCTTTTCATTCGAAGGGAGGGGTAGTAACATAGCAGGGTTCAGAGTGGCACATCGTTTAATCGTAATGTGTGGAGCAAACAAAGCCAATTCGTATCCGGTAAGATGCGCACACGTAAGGTGCTGGGTGTTTGTTTAGTTCAATAATGTATCCACAGCATGCGGTACCATCACTGTGAGGTCAGTGTTCAAAACGAGCCCTTCCGACTGTCGAATAGCCACCGCAACCGCAGCAGTAGCTCTTAAACAGCTAGGAAGTGCTCTGGCGACGTTATCCAACACCGCCGAGAAATAAGCACAAGGTCTCTGCTTACCACCAATTCCTTGTGTTAATACAGAAAGCGAGCAACCGTCCACCTTGTGTACGTAAAACACAAAAGATTTGTGGTTGTCAGGAGTACCAAGAACAGGTGCAGAACAAAGCGCAGATTTCAAAGAGTCAAATGCATCTTGACAAGCATCAGTCTAGGGTAAAGGTTCATGCACATCTTTAGTGGTTAAGTACAGAAGAGGTTTAGTAAGAAGGGAAAAATTAGGGATCCATTGGCGACAGTAAGAAGTTATGCCGAGAAATGCACGAACATCACGCTGAGTACGAGGTACAGACATATTAAAAATGGTAGTCAAACGCTCAGGGGTTAGTCTCCTCCCCTCCTTCAACAGTAGATGACCGAGATAGGTCACCTCCTGTCGACAGTATTGAAATTTAGAAAGGGATACTTTATTGTCATTAGCAGCCAAATGAGACAGTAATTGTACAGTGACCTTCTTACAACCATCCTCGGTATCAGAGGCCACTAACAAATCATCTACTTATTGCAAAAGCACATTACCAGGGGGCAAGACCAAATCATCCAACAATGTTTTCAAAGCTTGACTATAAACACTAGGACTCTCTGTGTACCCCTGGGGAGCGCGGCAGAACCGGAAGCTGCGACCAGATAATGAGAAGCCAAAAATATGGAGGCTATCAGGATGAATCGGAATGCTAAAGAAAGCATTTTTTAAATCAATCACAGAGAAATATCTCGCAGTAGGAGGAATCATAGTGAGAATAGTAGTGATGTCTGAAACCACAGGGTATTGAGGCACCACTATTTTATTAATTTCACGCAAATCAATCACAAAACGATAGGTATCAGCATAATCAGGATCGCTTCCAACAGGGGCTTTCTTTAAGATAGGCAAAATGGGGCTATTGCACACATTAGCAGCTGTCTCTTCCACCGCACCCCTCTTTACCAAATCTTGTATGATGGAGAGCAAAGCCTTCTCTCAGCCGGAGAAATTTTGTACTGAGGTATACGAGGAAGCCAAGCATGTTGCTTCAAAGTAATAGAAACGGGCGGAATCTTTAATAATCCTACATCTGTGTCACCAGTGGCCCACAATGTTGCTGGAATAGCAGCAAACTCAGGAGGGAGGGGTTCATTTTTAGTGAAACACTGCAAAGTATGCTTCCCAAGGGGATTAATAGTCAAGTAAACACCATCAGGTGAACAATGAATCTTAGCATGTAATTTCATCAACAAATCCAAGCCCAACAAATTTTCGCCACAATGAGAAGTCAAAAGAAATGGGGAGTCTATCGTAACAGGACCGATTGTAAAAGGAATAGGTTTGGAGATGGGGCTCACCACCGGAATTCCTGAGAATCCTACCAAAACATTATTGTGCCCGGACAGAGCAGCCCCTGGGACCAGGGAACGAGAAATAGAACTATTCATTGCACCCGTATCAACTAAAAACATTTCATATGTCCCCATCAAATGCGCCTCTACATAAGGTCCTTGCTGATCAACGGGTACTGACACCTGACCCTCACTCTGTCCATGGCTATCCTATGTATAAGCATACCCTTCAGTCGCGTCCATTGCACACTCCTCATTATAATACTGCCTACCTCTTGGATTATCAAAATAATTATTTTCTTGTCCAACTTGCGTAGCCTCTTCTCGTCGCATATCACTGCGATCCACACTTCCCCGACCTTTTCCTCTACTTCTCATAGCCCCGTTCTGGGCCAGCAACAACGGACACTGAAATCGCCAATGCCCTTCCTCCTTACAATAAGCACACTGATTTATTCCCAAAACGACAGCCGGCCCTCTGCCTTGTCCAGTTCCTGCCCCCCTCGGGACGAACCCTCTACCGCCTCTCTCTCTGCCTCGTCCTTGAACAACTTGCTGAAACAACACCCGTGTTTTAAGATCCTTCGTTCTCTTTTCCGTCTTATCCTTACTCTCATTTTCTCTATGTTCGTAATATTGGGCCATAGTCAATATGACCGAGGGCGTGGAAGTGGTCCAGGTATTTTCAGCGGCTTGTAGCCGTGCAGAGATTTCTGGTAACAAATTGGTCACAAAACGATTAACAAATAATCGTATACCGCCTTCCAACGATAAATCCTGTCCACTAAAATCAATGAATATGCCCTCAAATCTAGTGAAAATATCAGAAACACTCTCATTTTTCTTCTGTTTACATGCGGTCAATTTGTCCCAATCCACCTTATGAGGCAGAATTAAGGAATGCATGTAAGTGATAATACGGCCAGGTAATGCCAATTATTCAGGTTTCGGCTTATCTCCAGGCTTACGATCCTTGTCCCAGTCTTTTATCTGCTCCCATGTTCCGCCTAATTCTTGAGCATGGTCCTGATCATGCACCTGACGCCATACGTCAACGGGAACTAACAATGCAAAAAATAGCTCTATGTCAGCTAAGGTCATGACGGCCGAAGAGGCCGCTTCTGTGAGTTCTTTATAATAAGCCGTGGGATTCTTACGGGGGTCGGGTATTTGTGATTTTAGCGAGAGGACTTCACTCGTCTTCCAGGGGGTGTAAACTCATTGCTCCTGAACTCGGGCCTCTACATGAGGTCTAGTCACCACGCCCTGGTCATTCTTTAGTTCCAGTATTTCAGGATGAAAGATAGGATGAACTTCTCACATAGGATGCTGAGTGTCCCACGAGAGACACTTTTGATGCATCCGTTCTCGATAACTTAATAAAACCTCCACATTTCTATACACTTCATCTGGGCTTAGTTCAGACTTATGAGCCCTATCCCGGATGTCATACATCACTTGGGGGGCCATCCCTCCTGGAACACTGTTCCCAGAGAGTAATAATACGGGCAGCCATGTATTTCAAGGCATGTTGCTGCATAACAGGCTCATAGTCTCGAAGCGTGTTTCATATATCAGTTATAGTGTAAATAGGCTGTCGCATCCACTGGGATGACTGATCCTCAATCATCTGTTTCTCATTCTGTCCTACACCTGAACGGGTAAACAACTTCCGTGCGTCGAAATCCCCTGGAGCACGAAATGGAGTCGAAACAGCTGGAGATGGGGTCGTGCTCGCAGAAAGGGAAGTCCACACAGAGGTGGGGGGAGACAAAACAGCTGTGGACATAACGGAAGACAGCAGTATAACAGGCCATAAAGTAGCCGTCTCGGACACTGAGGGAGTCAAAACAGAGGACGTTCCCGGAGAGGCAAGGGAAGAGGAAACAACAGGGGCGGAAGCTGAAGGGACCTGTACTAGAGTCGGGGGAACAACGGGATATATATGCTGCGGAGCATAAGGTGGAGGTGGACGAGTATCCAATAAATCCTCTATCTCATCTTCCGCTTCAGTCCTAGCCACATAGGTCTTATCCACTTGCAATCTAAATTGTCTGTCTGCACAATCAATCCCTTGTTCAGTTTGTGCTTTATCATAAGCTCTAGCTTTCTGCATAATCGTCTGATTTCCTTTCATCCTACATACTTTCTCCTCCCGCATACGTCTACGCTTTGCTTCCTTCTGCCACAGGCTTAGGGAGTCAAACATTGACTGTCGACTACGTTTAGAAAATAATCGATCCTGCAGAAAATGTATCTTTTTTTCATCAAAAGACCTGGTTAAGGGCCATTGTAATTCCACATTTTCTTTAGTATATTTATGCCATAGTGTATTAAACAAGAGAGGTGTAATACCATGCTTTACATACCTATCAAAACTTGGACTGCCCTCAGGCGGGGCAGGTTGACTTTCAGCCAAACGCGTATCATTAGGGCGACAACAACATCCAAAATAATTCAATTTGCTAAAACACGGCATGGTTATTGTCGTCACACGTTCCTCATTCGATCATAAAAATAAACTTCCAAACATGGCCATGTTCAAACATTCACAAAACATACAACCTCACACTCATTCAAACATACACCAGACAATAATATATATATACACATACAAAGATATTAAAAAATTAAGTTTTTTTCAAACAAAGAACAGAGCCCGTCGACTCCTGTTCGTGAAGAATCAATCAAATTCAGATTCCAAGATCGACAGACACCAAAATCAAGCAGTCCAAAGACTACCAAGAGACCGCCAGACATGTATAACCACAGACCGACCTACAGACCATCCCGCAGCCTTCCTGGTTCACTCTTGGGACTATTCTGACTAAGCCCGCTTCATTAGCACCGCTTCAGATGTGTTCCCAAGGCTACCCAGGTACAGCCACAGGCTTTTCTGAGAGCAGTCCGGCCGGGTGCGCACCACACGTGCCACACCAGGCGTCCGATCAGCGTCTCTATTATTCACAAAAGGTCCGTGGAGCATCTATACGTGCAGCCACCACAATGCTGCCCCGTCAGACCCCCAAGATTCTCCGTGGTACACTGACCACCAAATACTTACACAGTTAACTACTTCAAAAGCACTGCTCAACAGTGCATGCCAAGAACATCAAAACAATTCCACTCACCTGGTGCACACAGGTACAATGGCGTGTTCTCCTCTGCCAACTCCTGAAGACCAACACGATCAGCTCCTGGGTTACGCCCGTAGGACTCCGGTGAAGGGTCGCTAGCAGCTGGGGATACTCTGATCATGAGAGCGGAGTAAGTTCATACCAAAGATGGCTAAATTTCAAAGGATCCTTTTTTCCGTCCACCCGCTCGACCAGAATTACCCCTTGTCCTTACCAGCCGTTTACGGGGAGGACGACCCAGTCACGGAGTCCCGGTGGAGTCGCCAACTGATGTACCATAAAATTAAACAAAAGGACTATACCTACCAGTAGTCCCAATGCCATTACCAAATAATCAGTCAGCTGGCAGTGAAGAAGGTTCAATTGTTTATTAAACAAAATACTCTATAGAGGAGTTTCTCCGAACCTCACCCATCAGGTGCGCCGAGAAGACTGTTGGCTCGTATTCAAACATGAGGTTATATACTTATCGGTTCAACATATACAGTCACTGTAAAAGGAAAAACACCAGTTGTCCCTCGAGCTCCAGGAAAGGACCATATATGGCACACATCAGACCAGTACAAAGGCTTGACTGTCTATTACAGATGAAGTCCGGAGGGGTGACTCCCTTTCGTCTTGGTGCCTGGGAGTATAGACACGGCGCCTCTAGGAATGCGCTTATCACCCCCAAAGTCAGATACGACCTTAAGTCTTAGAACAGTCCAGTAAACAGCCTACCTTCAGCTGCTACCAGTAACTCAGATGAACTGGGGCCTGATAACAGCATTTGATCAACGCGTGATCACAGCCCGTGCTCGAACATATGATCAGAAGATGGCGTCTGTATGGTTCTCGGCCTACCTTTTTAGCAATAGATATACAGGAAGGAAATAAACAAGTTTCCTCCAAGCAAAAGCATGTATATCAAACAGGGAGTGTACGTATAGATAATAATAATAATACGGAAGCTTATAAAGCGCGACAGCTACCCCAAACAGGGGTGTCCCGGCGCTGAACACATCAGACAGAAATAAGGCCAAAGAAGACAGTAGACATGATTACACCATATCAAACTGACGTGAAAAGCCATGTTTTTAAGGCTTTTCTAAAACCAGCCTCCGTATTGATCTGTCGTAAGAAGCCTGGAAGGGCATTCCACATTGAGGCCGCACCAACCGAGAAGGCTCTGCCGCCCAACCGAGCCTTTACAAAGCGAGGGGTGCATAGCAAGTTCTGCGAATTTGAACGCAGTGCCCGGTTTTGCTTGTATGGACAGAATCTTTCTTTCAAATAACCAGGGCATTTTCCATTAATGGCCCGGAATGCCAGTGTCAGAGTCTTAAATTTAATTCTTTTCTCCACGGGGAGCCAGTGAAGCTTCTGTAGATGCGGAGAGACATGGTGGCGGAAAGGGATTCGCCGAACCAATCTCGCAGCCGCATTCTGTACCATCTGAAGGCGACCAATGGCATATTTGGGCAGGCCAAGATAGAGGCTATTCGCATAGTCAAGCCTAGATGTTACTATGGCATGTACTATGGTTTTGCGGCATTCCTCCGGTACAAAATGTAAAACTTTCCGAAGGTTTTTTAATTTACTAAAACAGATGGACGACACCTGCTGTATCTGGGCTAAAAAGGAAAGGTCCGCCTCCCATCTCACTCCCAAATTACGGATGTGACAGGAAGGAGTGGGTGGTGTGCCCAATTCAGGCGGCCACCACAACTCTGGATCTGGTATGTGGCCCTTGCCAAAAAACAGCACTTCAGTTTTCCCAGCATTAAGTTTTAATTTATTTGTATTCATCCACAGCGCTATGTCACGCAGACAGCCCTTAAAGTTCTTAAAAGCATCCACTGAACGTTCCTTAAATGGAAAAACCAACTGGGTGTCATCAGCATAGGAGATTGCTTTCACCCCCCAGTTGGAGATAAGGGAGAACAGTGGAGCGAGGTAAAGATTAAAAAGTAAGGGGCTTAAAGCAGATCCCTGGGGGACGCCGCAGCTAAGCTGTTTTGGTTTAGCTTCAAAAGGTTGAAGAGCAACTCTCTGTGTGCGACCAGTCAGGTAGGAAGATAACCACCTTAATACCTTCCCGCCAAAGCCTGCACACTGGAGTCGCTGGACCAATATAGCATGGTCCACCGTATCAAAAGCGGCGGATAAATCCAGGAGCACCAGCAATGCTGATGCTCCTGCATCCAGTGACCATCTAACAGACTCTGCCACCTCAAGGAGAGTGGTCTCCGTACTACGGCCTGCTCGAGAGCCTGATTGAGTGTCATGAAGGGCGTTGTTCTGATCGATAAAAGTGGTCAATTGGCGCTGAACCAGTTTCTCCAGCATTTTACCTGGAGCGGGGAGCAGAGAGATGGGTCTCAAATTGCCAAGGTCACCTGGGTCTCCATTCGGTTTCTTTCTCAAAGGGAGAAGTGTGGCATGTTTCCATTTGTCGGGAAAAATGCCTGTATTCAGAGAGGTGTTCCATAGGTGGCAAAGCCCATCTGCCAAGGGTAGAGCTAAAATTTTCCATAATTTAGACGGGCATGGGTCATCTGGAGCGCCTGAGCGACATTTTTGAATTTCAGCTAGCGCCTCCTGATGGGAGATCGGTGTGAAGTTAATAAAAGGAGCAATCAGCCCTGCCCCAGGAGATATATCTGCTTTCAAAGTTGCAATAGAAGTTGTAAAAGAATCATAAACCTTTAAAATTTTATCTTGAAAGTGGTTGGCAATTTTTTCACATAAGGCTAGGGATGGCATCACTTCCGTTTCTATTGCCTTAGGTTTAAAAAAGGTTTGAACTACTTTAAAAACTTCACTGCAAGAGTGGTCTGCATTCTGAATACATGAGACCAAATAGTCCCGTCTGGCTGCTTTTAAAGCCTTATGGAACTCTTTTAATACCTTTTTATAGGATTCCTTTGCTAGAACGCAATAGGTCAGTCTCCATTTGCGTTCCAATTTTTTACATCTACTTTTATGTTCTTTCAGGTCATTGGAAAACCAAGGAACGGAGGGGGAGCCTCTAGAAGGTTTCACTACCCTAACCGGTGCAATTTGCTCCACCGCATCCGCAATCCATTGGTGTATAGCCTCTGCATCAGCATTGGGGTCAGCCGAAAGACAGGGGTAATTGTCCTGCAGAATGGGGCTAACTGATGCCACAGAGAGGTTCTTCCAGTTTCTCTTTAAAATAGTTCGATTATTCTTAACGTGTTTAATATATGGCAGTGTAATTAAAAAGGGAATCAGAAAATGGTCTGACCAGACCAGCGGCAGCGGGGTCTCCACGGTAGTGCACCTTATATTTGAAAAAACCAAGTCTAGGGTATGTCCCGCAATGTGTGTAGCCGAGGGTACCTGTTGCAAAAGATTAGCCCCTGCTAGGGACGCGATCAGTTGCGCTGCTTGAGAACAATTTGGGTCATTTACATGAAGGTTAAAGTCTCCCAGGACCATAAAATTAGTATAAACTACTGATTTTTGAGTAATAAAATTACACAAAGTCTGCAAGGCAGACGTTATACAGTCGGGTGGTCTATAAATAAGAATGCCTGCAAGGGCGAATGAGGGTTTCATTTGTAGACAGAAATGTAGGCCTTCAATGCCCTGCATATGAAGTGGGACTGAGGACACCAATTCCCATGCCTCTCTAAAGATAATAGCCACCCCACCCCCTCTTTTCCCCTCTTCTCGGTTAGCAAAACATATTTTGAAACCTGGCGGAGTCGCTAACGCAACTGTGGTCATTGCATCCGTACTTAACCAGGTTTCCGTTAAAAACTCTGGGCCCGATTCACAGAACTAACTTAAGAAAAAATCCTAAACTTACTACCATTTTGGTATTCACAGAAGGCACTTACTCATTTTGGTATTCACAGAAGGCACTTACTCATTTCGGTATTCACAGAAGTTAGGAGTCCTAACTTTAGGACTCATAAATGCCTTCTGTGAATACCGAAAGTCTTAAAATTAGGATTTTTATCAGTTTAGTAGTAGTATAGTTAGGACTCCTAACTTTAGGACTCCTAAAAGCCTTCTGTGAATACCGAAATTCTTAAAATTAGGATTTTTCTCAATTTAGTAGTCCTAAATTTAGGACTCCTAACTTTAGGACTCATAAATGCCTTCTGTGACTACCGAAAGTCTTAAAATTAGGATTTTTCTCAGTTTAGTAGTAGTATAGTTAGGACTCCTAACTTTAGGACTCCTAAAAGCCTTCTGTGAATACCGAAATTCTTAAAATTAGGATTTTTCTCAATTTAGTAGTCCTAAATTTAGGACTCCTAACTTTAGGACTCCTAAATGCCTTCTGTGACTACCGAAAGCCTTAAAATTAGGATTTTTCTCAGTTTAGTAGTAGTATAGTTAGGACTCCTAACTTTAGGACTCCTAAAAGCCTTCTGTGAATACCGAAATTCTTAAAATTAGGATTTTTCTCAATTTAGTAGTCCTAAGTCTAAACTTAGGACTACTAAATTGAGAAAAATCCTAATTTTAAGACTTTCGGTATTCACAGAAGGCATTTAGGAGTCCTAAAGTTAGGAGTCCTAACTATACTACTACTAAACTGCGAAAAATCCTAATTTTAAGACTTTCGGTATTCACAGAAGGCATTTAGGAGTCCTAAAGTTAGGACTCCTAACTTCTGTGAATACCGAAATGAGTAAGTGCCTTCTGTGAATACCAAAATGAGTAAGTGCCTTCTGTGAATACCAAAATGGTAGTAAGTTTAGGATTTTGTCTTAAGTTAGTTCTGTGAATCGGGCCCTTAAAATTTGGATTTTTCTCAATTTAGTAGTCCTAAGTTTAGGACTCCTAACTTTAGGACTCCTAAATGCCTTCTGTGAATACCGAAAGCCTTAAAATTAGGTTTTTTCTCAGTTTAGTAGTTGTAAAGTTAGGAGTCCTAACCTTAGGACTCCTAAACTGAGAAAAATCCTAACTTTAAGACTTTCGGTATTCACAGAAGACATTTAGGAGTCCTAAAGTTAGGACTCCTAACTTCTGTGAATACCGAAGTGAGTAAGTGCCTTCTGTGAATACCAAAATGGTAGTAAGTTTAGGATTTTGTCTTAAGTTAGTTCTGTGAATCGGGCCCATGATGTCCCATATTGATTCTATCAAAATTGCCCAAACCTCTTCCGCATGCCTAGGCAATGATCTGCAATTTACTAGGCATGCCTTAATTTTATCTGTGCATTCGTTTGATAAACCCCCGGATAAAATATTTTTAGTTGTTGAACAGGATTCCTTAGCTTGCTTTAAAGACTGGCCACATAAGTTACATTGATACGGTAGAGGACTTTTACCTAAATCAATCAGGTGTGACCCATTACAAATTGAGCCTTGGAGGCTCAATAAATCATCTCGCGACCAGCATATACTCTCACCTTCAGCCTCACTGGCAGCCTGACCGGCGCTGGCCGCGCTCCAGACGCGGACGGGCGCAGACGGGCTTGCCTTTGGCGCGCCTTTGGCGCGCCGGCGGCGTGCCCGCTGCGCGCGGCCGCTGTGCGGCCGCCGAGTCAGCTGTGCCATATAGCCGGACACCGGAAGTGATTGAGAATCGTGGGCGGAGTCGCGTCTGTCCCTCCGCACAATCGGCACAAATTGCCGTGACGGACCGGGGACTGCGAGCCCAGAGCCAAGATCAAGTTTCCCCCAGTAAGTAGCCCCTAAACAGTGCAAGCATCAATTTGTTTAAAAAGAGAATACTTAAAAACAGCCCTGCACGTTTTCTAAGCAGCCACTTATTGTGCAAAAAGCAATTCAACATAAAAACAGTTTTTAAAAATGGTAGAATCCAGTTAGCAATCCTCACGTGGTGCACATTCATCTAATGTTGCGCGGCCGCCGAGTCAGCTGTGCCATATAGCCGGACACCGGAAGTGATTGAGAATCGTGGGCGGAGTCGCGTCTGTCCCTCCGCACAATCGGCAAAAATTGCCGTGACGGACCGGGGACTGCGAGCCCAGAGCCAAGATCAAGTTTCCCCCAGTAAGTAGCCCCTAAACAGTGCAAGCATCAATTTGTTTAAAAAGAGAATACTTAAAAACAGCCCTGCACGTTTTCTAAGCAGCCACTTATTGTGCAAAAAGCAATTCAACATAAAAACAGTTTTTAAAAATGGTAGAATCCAGTTAGCAATCCTCACGCGGCGCACATTCATCTAATGTTGCGCGGCCGCCGAGTCAGCTGTGCCATATAGCCGGACACCGGAAGTGATTGAGAATCGTGGGCGGAGTCGCGTCTGTCCCTCCGCACAATCGGCACAAATTGCCGTGACGGACCGGGGACTGCGAGCCCAGAGCCAAGATCAAGTTTCCCCCAGTAAGTAGCCCCTAAACAGTGCAAGCATCAATTTGTTTAAAAAGAGAATACTTAAAAACAGCCCTGCACGTTTTCTAAGCAGCCACTTATTGTGCAAAAAGCAATTCAACTTAAAAACAGTTTTTAAAAATGGTAGAATCCAGTTAGCAATCCTCACGCGGCGCACATTCATCTAATGTTGATAGATGCATCATGCTAACATAATATAGGTCCGATACTCCTTATATACGGGGAAATCTACCTTTTTTATCCCTCAGCTGCTAGACATGATTGATCTTATTCTTGACAGCAACTTTTTCCTCTTTGACAAAACCTGGTTTAAGCAACAACAAGGGACTGTGATGGGTTCTAAATTTGCCCGATCATATGCCAAACTCCTCATGGGGTGGGTTGAACTCACATACGCATGGTCAGTTGTGGCCGCAGGCTGGATGAGGCACATACAGTTCTGTGGTCGCTATATAGATGACATCATTATCATTTGCACATGGACCGGACCACAACTACGGGAATACTTTAGCTTCCTGAATGGCAATGCACTTAATGTCACCTTCACCCTTGATATGTCACAAACTAGGATACATGTTCTTGACCTAGAACTGTATGTCAGCAATAACAGGATTCAGAGCACACTACACAGAAAAAGAGACTGCAGTAAACAGCATTCTACACTGTGCTAGTGCACATCCACCCTCTACAAAGAAGTCCATCCGGTACGGGGAACTGCTATGCATACGTAGAAACTGAAGTGAGGAGGCCAACTTTGTATCTCAAACCAAAATAGCGACTGATAGACTCAAGAGGTGGGGGTACAATCAGCGCATCCTACTTGCTGCAGGAAACAGAGCTAGGAACATCAACAGAAAAGACATGGTAGTCAACAAGAAAAAGAAAGATAAGTATGAGGGTAAGCAAATACTGTCATTCATAACCACGCATTCTGCACTTAATAATGAGGTCTTCAGGGTTTTTGGCAGACACTGAGCACTAATAAAGGGTGTACCGGGTGTCAGTAACGTCATTTCAGCCAAGCCATCCATCACATTTAAGAGAAGCAGAACCATTAGAGATGCACTTTGTCCTAGTTACACACTTTACAAAACATCTCAGCTACAAGGTTGGCTTCAGAAACCTTTGGGCTTTTACACTTGTGGTACATGCAGCATATGCAACTTGGGTGGTAACAAAACAGTACGTTTCAGCTACAACACAGGAAAATAATACAGGATACGTCACTTCATCAATTGTCTAACAAGTTATGTGATATATGTACTGATTGTGGGTGTGATAAGATCTACATTGGTCGCACAACACAACAGCTTAGCATACGCATCCAGGAACACTGCAGGGCATGCTTGAATGGAGATACTGCATATGCCTTGGTATCACATAAATGTAAGGGAGTTGTGGACTGATCTAGGTTTCGCTTCCATGGCATTGACGTTGGCCAAGGCAACAAGAGAGGGGTTGACAGGGAACTGCCACTCAGACAGCTGGAAGCTAGATGGATTTGCAACCTACTTACTGGCACACTTGGTCTCAATGCTGACAATGAGATGCATTACTTTCTCAATGACCCTCCTATATATGTTTAATGCATTTTATGCCTCTGATGTCATAAAGGAGTGGACAGTCAATTCCATAGCTTCCTAATTGTTTATGAGGAATGTCTTTTGTTGTTCCATCGTCTACCACGGGCACTGTAACCGTATTGCTCTTAACATGTACACTGTTACCCCGAATGAGAGCGGATGTGTGTATTCATCTTGCCCCAATCGTTTTATGAAACCCTGTGTTAACCAGAACAAGATGCAATTACGGGTACATCAATGTACTGTTGATGTCTCAGGATTTTTGGATCTCTTGCTTCTATTACCGCATCTTTAAGCGTGGCGCTACACTGTTATGCGCATTACAATTCTGATTACATTTCTCTCTCGTCACATCTGTGGAAATGTTGATTTTAAAGAATGTAACTGTCTACATTCTGATCGTTCTATGTACCACTACATTTCTTTTGATATTTAATGTAACTTTTCTCTATGTTTTACGTACTACCATGGATAGGATTCTCTTTTATCTCTATTCCTTGTATCCTGATGCTCACGATGTGTAAAGATTCAACCTGTGATCCTCTCAATTTCCCAAACAAAGGGATCTACCCTATTGGTCCGACACGCCTGTCCTTATAATATTCTTGGTCTCACACTCACATACTCCCCACACACTGCACTGGCTAACATACTGGCCATACTGAAGCGGCATTGCCATAATCCAGTATGGTGGTTGAGTGTGACTCTGACTACTTTTACCTGTACACTCACGCTGAGTTGTTGTTTTGCCTCAACCAAGAGGGTTGTTATTTACTTGCTAGGTGATGATTCCCATAATTGTTTTTTACCAGAATTTCCTGCAACCAGCCTCCTGTGACTGGAAACAATGTTTGCAATTTTTTCCGATTGGTTTTCATGACTTAGACTTGTGATATTTTTTTAACTCACCTGTGTCAAGATTATTTTGTCACGGCAAGTGTGGCAAGTGAGATGTCTCTGTTTTAATCGGTTCATATTATGATTTACCTACTATCAGCCTCTTGTGACTGGCATTCATGTAGTTTTTTTCCCTCTTTGGACGAGCACCTTACAGGTCTAGAATACGAAAGCTTCTTTTATTTCTTTTACTTCTCTTTTTCTTTAGAGTCTTTTTCGCCATGGCAAGTGTGGCGTTTCGCTATGGTGGGTGTGTGAACACAATATGGAATCTACATGACTTTTTCACTTAACTAGACTTGACAGATGTTAGCGCCCTAATACTCTCCTCACCGGAAGTGGTGTACGTGCAGGGTACGTGATTGGGGTTAGCGGTCTAGCATTTTTTCACCCGGAAGTGGTGTGCACGCTAGTTACACTGGTAACAATGCAGACGCTGGCTAGTACATATGGGCTCCACATTGAGCGGCAACGCGACTTATTGAATGCCGTACACAGGATCATTGTGAAGACCTACTCCCTGATTCTCTCAGTAAGTACTATATTGAGTAACATTTATGGTACTGTGGTGCGGGGGCTAACGTGCTCTTTGGCATTTTTGATGCTGGGGAACTTTGCCTCGTGATTGAACATTTCAAAGTACGTTTGTATTTGACAGAGCGCACAAACTCTATGTCATTATCTTGCGGGGGCAAATGCACTTCCTGGCCGCAATGATGATTACTAATAGTTAAGAAACTGAAATGCTAGGTTTGCGAGATGTGTTCATCCTGTGGAACTGAATTAGTATTAAACTTTTACATGGGCGCAACTTACACTCGCTGTGCTCCTTTGCCTGATGTATGGGACTCCATCATTGGCATTTTGCTAATCTGCTAACATTGTTAGTTGCCTTTTTTAACATCCTCTCAGACTCTAAATGAAATGATACCTGATGGGCACAACGGTTATTCACTGTGCTTCCTTCTTTGCTGCTTGGAACTTGAGTATTGGCATTACATTAAACAGCAATTGACTTTATTAACTCCTTGCTAAGACTCTGTGTTGCCTTGCTTGCTGCATTGTGTAGGAGAGTAGGATCTGCCTCTTATGGTTACCCCAACTTTTTGCTGGTGTTTCACTGTTTTTCGACTTTAGTCTGGCAGGGGCCCTGCTATTCAGGACCCGAGCTTATCTGCTTCCTCTCTAAATTGATTCCATGTACTTTAGGTACCCTCCAGATTGGATTCTGGGGTACCCTTGTGTGTCCCTAGTATATGATATACTATGTACCCAGGGCATAGGTACCCCAGAGGCCTACCAGGGGCTGAAGCATGTAGTATGCCACCCCTGGGAAGACTTCCAAAATGACACCACAGGTCTGCTACTGCAGCCTGGGTAAGGTGGTGCATGCACCCCTTACTGAGATATAGGTTCACTATATCTCTCCTATCACTGCACATAGAAACCTATCAGTCACCCCTATGGCAGGCCTTATCAATCCTGAAGGCAGGGTGCTTGGTTATATGTGAGAGGGTGCCCAGGCATGAGATACGCCCTTCTGCAGCCTTCAGAATCTATCCTCCGGGGTTGTCAGTAGTGCAGCCTGACCATATACTCTTAAGTGCATTATAACTAAAACGGTTAATGCTAACTTTGGACTGACTGCACGGAAACATGTCATGTTTGGTGTCAAACACCTTGGAATCATACCCCCACACCAATTCCTGATGAATATGATCCCTTCTAGAGGGAGAGACATGACAGCACTGGTATACCCGGTACCAACTTAACAGAGCCCTTGCATCACAAAATGGATGCTGCAGCCACAGACACAGGTCTGGTCTCCTGCTGCTAACCGAAACTCAGGCAGGGAAGGCCTGGACAATAGGTTTCCTGTCACAGGGAGGTGTAACCACCTCCCAGAAAGGCTGATGTGTATTGGGGCTGGGTGGGAGCACTCTCAGAGTGTTTTGAAGTCCTGCACTGGGGGCACATTTGGTGTCCCTGTGCATAGTCCAGCTCAAAATGTTCAGGGGCTTCCAGACCCTGCTCTGGCATGAAACTGGACAAAGGA
This sequence comes from Triturus cristatus, assembly GCF_964204655.1. Classification (NCBI taxonomy): domain Eukaryota; kingdom Metazoa; phylum Chordata; class Amphibia; order Caudata; family Salamandridae; genus Triturus; species Triturus cristatus. The sequence continues at coordinate 96,969,009 of NC_140582.1, forward strand.
AATGGGTGTAGCCACCCCTCTTTCCAAACCCTTCCATAGGTGGGTCCCTAGAGTTAGTCCAACCCCTTTCTTAGGTATAAGTAAGGAACCCCTGGCAACAGGAATTTAGATATCCCTGGACGAAACTCTGTAGCTGAATCCTGGAACTTCGATGCTCTACTCAAGACTAGAAGCCTGAAGAAATCTCCCTTGGGGTCAAGGAGTGACTTCCCTACTTGGCAGGCACCAACAAAGCAATTGCCAGTCTGCATCTCCAAAGCTCCTGCCGGACTCCTAAGTATCTGCAGCCCAGGAAGAGGATTTCCAGACTTTTCAGGGCCGACCCGAGTCCCCAGCAAAGCTGAGACCCACAGCCCTCGTGAGTAATGTGGAACCGGAACTCCTTGTCATCGTGCACATTTGCAAGTGGATTGACTTCTCGACATCTCTTGAAGTCATGCTTTGGCTTACTTGTAGTCCAAGCCCCGAGCACCATCTGCACTGAAGATTGTGGGTCTACACTCCACGAGTGTTCCGTCAGCCCGCTTCTTGCATTTCTGCTTGAGGCTCCTCTGCGATCCCTGGTCCGTCGACTGGTGGGTCCCTGTGAAGGCAACTTTGATTTTCCTTGGGCTTCCCTGGTTGCTCTAGATGTGCCCTGATTCCCCACTGTGTGGTGAGTCCCTCAGATCTTGCTGGTCTGCACCAAAGCATTTCTTCTTTTTCTGCATGTGTTTGCGGTTGCCAAGTCTTGTTGTGTCCAATCCGGGCACCGACGCTGCAGCACTCGACATCCTTCATGGAACAGCTCGAATCCAGCTCCTGGTTGTCCTCGACGCCTCCTGGTCCTCGTGGCTGAGGATTTAAGCTTCACCTTCTTCACCTGAAATCACCCGACATCGGTGGGCATTCGCCTATCGTGCCCCTGGTCACTGGCTAGTGACCCAGACTCTGTCCCCTCTGCTTTCAGGTTCTTCTCGACTTAGATCCAGGCTTGGATCTCTTCGGACACTTCGCATCTTCCCGGCAGCAGCACTTCTTCGCTGGCTCTCATTGAACAACGACGACGCGACCCGACACCATTTGACACCTATGCACCCGGCTTCCCTGGGTGAGGTAATTCGAGTACTCCGGTGCTCCCGTGGGTGTTGCCCCTAGAACTTCCTTAGTCCAAAAGGGTTTGGTCCTAGCTCAACTCTAAGTGTCCCTAATCTTTAAAAATCTAACCGTGACTTTCCCCATAGAAGCTAACGGGAGCTCGCAGCTGTGTTCTCACACTGCACACGGCCCCCGTGGGTCCCCTGTGTCACTACCATGGGTGGTTCCTTGGGGTCCCAGCAAATCTACAGGCTCTAGGCCTTGTGTCTAGTTAAGTCGTGGTTCTTATACCACTATTTTAGTATAAGGTTTGGGTCGCCCCTAGGGCCGAACGTGTATTTGTGCTATTTTACTGTAACATTTGAAGTGTAACTTATGTGTTTTGACCTCTAGCCTCATAAAGAGACTAGTAGTAAATACATATATTTTATATATATATATATATATATATATACACCTGGTGTGGTTGCCTTTCATTTAGCCATTCAGGAGATTATAGACTGGTAAAACAAGCTGCTTTACATTCCATCAAGACGTAGCCCGAAGGCTGCTCTCCTTAGCTACCACTAGGATAGCTTTCAATAAAAGTTGTCTTTAACCTATCATCAATAAGGGGTTGTTTGGACTGGTGCAAGGTGCCCCCTATAACTAGTGGACAGCATATACCAGGCCAACTTCTCACATTGGTGTGCAGCGTGTGGGATTCCAGCTTGCTATTGTTTTACCAGATAATCTCAGTTGAGTGACTAACTGAAAACCACTAAAGGTACCCTAGGTACATATAATACAAGCTTTAGAATACAGTAGTTCTACTGAACTGTTAAGGGCTTAGCACACCCAATCTACAACTCAAGAGAGTTTAGTAGGCCACAATAGAGTAGGTAGTGCAATACACCACACCTCACTAGTAATGTCTTCAAGGCCAGGAACCAGTGGGTCCCTGCCAGAAGCCAATGGGCTTCTTCCCTCCAAGTATGATAACCTCCCATTCTTGGAATTTAGAGCATTATGCACTACTAGGAGACTGAAGACAGGCAAAAGTCCAACCACCCAGAATCTCATAGAGGTACTCAGGCTGGATGGGTCTGAAGGGGTATTCAGAGTGGGGGGCAGCAGCTGAGGAACGGCATAGGAGTGAAATTCCCCATGACCTGACCTCTAATGCTGACCAGGAAGATGACAATGATCTTGACCTGGGAAACCCAGCTCCCCTGGAGGATCAGTGAGAGGGCCACACTGGTCCTCTCTTTGTCCCTTCTGGAAGAGTTGTTAGTGGGCCTAGAAGGTCTAGATCTCCCTCAGTGTAGTCTGACCATTCTGGTTCATCTATAGGGACCTCTATCTCTGCTCACAGGAGGGAAACCTCCTAGGAGAGGAGAGACAGAGTGCTAAAGTATGAGGAAGCTCAGCTTGCAATCAGAAAGCAGCAGATAGCCCTAGAAAGGGAGTCCCTAGAGCTCTACAGAGCTAGAAAAAAGATGAAACTAGAGTCCCATGGTGGCAGCAACATCCCTAGAGATAGGGAGAGGTCTCATGACCGTAAAAACCTAAATAAGATTGTCCCTCCCTACCAGAGTGGGGATGACATCCACAAATGGATAACTGCACTGGAAAGGGCCTGTAAAGTTCAGAGGGCCCCCCAGGAGCAGTGGACAGCAATCTTGTGGCTCTCCTTTGCAGACAAAGGTAGAGATAAGCTCCTCCCTGTTAGAGAGGAGGATGCTGATGATTATACCAGTCTGAAAAGTGCATTGATTGAAGGGTTGGCCTAACCACTGAACAATATAGGTTAAAGTTCAGGGATACCCAAAAAGCACAAAATCAAGACTGGGTGGACTTTGTAGATTGTGCTACTAAGGCTCTGTAAGGCTGGTTACTTGGCAGTAAGGTGTGTGACTTCAAAGGATTGTATAATTTTTTCATGAGGGAGCAGATTCTTAATAACTGTCAAAATCAATTGCTACATCAGTACCTGGTAGACTCTGATCTGACCTCTCCCCAAGAATTGGGAAAGAAGGCAGACAAATGGGTCAGAACCAGGGTGAGGCAGAAGGTACAGAACCAAGGTGGTGAACCAAAGAAGCAAGATCCTAAGAACTCTGACAAGGGTGGGGAGAAGGATAAAGACCAGAAGTCTTCACAAGGCCCCCCAAAATCTTCTTCAGGTGGGGATTCACAGCCTAACAAGGAAAAATGCCAAAAGAAACCATGGTGCAAGATCTGTAAGCAGAAAACTCACTGAAATAGTGATTGCACCAAGTCCAAAGACTCAACTCCAGCCACCATTGCCCCTAAGGCAACTGTTCCCCCTAGTGCAGCTACAATTGATGGTGGAAATACTCAGAATAAGGGTGTAGTAGGGTTAACCCTGGGTTCTGAGATGGACTCTGGCCTAGTCAGAGTTCCAACTCAGGCTGTCCTAGTCTGTGATGGAGGCATGGATATGTCCCCCTTTGTGAGTCCCAGTAACTTGGGCAAATACAGACAGCAGCCTTTGATTAATGGAAAAGAGGCTTTGGCATTCAGGGACACAGGAGCAAGTGTCACAATGGTGACAAAAGATCTTGTGGATCCTGGGCAGATTATACTTGGTGAAATGTACCAAGTGACCAATGCTAGCAATGTCAGAACAGACCATTCTCTGGCAGTTGTTAACTTCTCCTGGGGGAGGGGTAACTGGCCTTAAGAAGGTTGTGGTGAGTGCTGACCTACCAGTCGAATGCTTGCTTGGCAATGATCTGGAAACTTCAACTTGGGCTGAAGTGGAGCTCAGGACACATGCAGAAATGCTAGGGAACCCTGATCATATCTTTGCTGTGACTAGGTCACAGGACAAAATGTCTAACACTGGACAGGCCCTGGATTCTGGAAGAATGGACCAGGTGCCTTCCAAGAGGAGGAGCAGTAGGGTTAAGGCAGTGCCGTTCCCCTTGACCCAGAATACAGATCAGCCTCCTGAGGGAGAATATTTTGGAACTGAAGAAGGAACTGTCCCAGAGGAGCTTGAGCCTGATCAGGTTGATCAGGTTGAGGTTGATCTTGGAGACAGGGGCCCTTCCATGGAGGATCTGAGCCAGGAGCAGAACACCTGCCCCTCTCTTGAACCTCTCAGAAATCAAGCTGCTGGTGAGGCTGCTGGGAATGCTAGTGGCACCCATAAAATATATTGGGATGATGGACTCCTTTATTCAGAGTGTAGAGACCCCAAGCCTGGTTCTTCCAGGAGGTTGGTTATACCTCTGAAGTTTAGGGGCTTCCTACTGACACTAGCCCATGATATTCCCTTAGCAGGACACCTGTGTCAGAACAAGACTTGGGACAGAATTGTCCCTCACTTTCACTGGCCCCACATGTCTGAAGACACTAAGGAGTTTTGTCCCTACTGTGTGACCTGCCAAGCCAGTGGCAAGGCAGGTGGAACCACAAAGGCCCCCCCTGATACTACTAAAGATGGTAGAAGTAACTTAGTTCAAGTTGATGATAAATGCGATAAAGTTCTCACAAAAGTACGTGGATGCGTAACGCAAAATAAACAAAAGGTTCGCAGGGATGGAGATCCGTCAGTTCCTTGCTTCGAGGGAGACGATGCGTCGCGCCTCAATGCTTGCGCAGAGTAGGGGATGCGCCTTGGTCCTTACCGGAGAGGAGGTGATGAGTAGATTCTCGGTTTGCATTCCAGTTGCGATGCGACAAGATGGCACCTCAATGCGATGCAATGATCCAGTGCGATGCGATAAGATGGCGCCCTTGATGCGACGACGTGGAGACGATTCGGTTACAGACTTGCAAGTAGGGTGCGACTGAACCCTGTTCGGTCACAATCCAATACTTAACAATGGGAGCATGCATTCCGAACTGAATGCATGCTCGCATTGTTAACTGCAGAGGTGCAGTTCATCCCTGCACCCTGTGACAGGCACCTCAAGGTGCCTGCGGCCGGGTGCAGGGATCAACAGGGGGGCTCCATAGGTGCCCTCTAGGCTGCCATTCGGCGGCCTCGCACCCATTGGGTCCCTACCGAGGCCCCCCAAAGACAGTTTCCTACTGCCTTTTTGTGCCGGCACAAAAAGGCAGTGGGAAACTGCCATTGTACTCCCTCGGCCAGAAAGAGGCAGCCGGGAGAGTACTCAAGGGTTTCCGGATGGCGAACGGGCTCTCCGAGCCCGTCGTAAGGCATCCGGAAAACCGAGGCGGATTCCCTTTTGACCGAGCCCAACAGAATGGCTCGGTCAGAAAGGAATCCAAACGGCAGGTTCCGATGTGGACAGGAGGGCTCCGACCGACGGTCGGAACCCTTCCTGCCACCATCGGAATCGGGCCCTAAATAGGGTTATAAATAAAAAAGTATGTATTCATTTGTAATGTGACTTTTCTGACTTTTTTCCCTTCATTTAGGCAGCCCTAGGCCACAATTAAAAGTGCTCTCTATTTATATTTGGTGTTCGAAGTATGCACAGATTACTGCTGAAAATACCGCTTTAGGTGACTGCTTATTTTTGTACTGTCTGGGACATCAAAATAATGAGCTGGCAACCCTAATCATAAGACTGGAAGTTTGTTGCAGGATCAGCACATTATTTATTTCCTCCACCCTCGATCCCTGATTAATGCCATAATAGCAATATATATATATATCTGAATCCCTATACAGCCATGCTGAGTTACTTCAAGTGTCTGGGAATGCATCCTGCATTCAAATAACTCACTCCTCATTCTCACCCTTCACTTTTTACGCTCACCCTGCACTCACAGATATAACCACCATACACACAATACTTCAGGAATAGCACAGGTAAGTAACACAAATACACAGTGGTCCCAGAGTGGGGGGGGGGGGGGGGTGGACCAGACCTTATACTAAAATAGTGAAATGCGAACCACGACATAAATCGAGACTGGACCTTGAGCATGTAGAAGAGTTGGAGACCCAAGGAACCAAGCAAAGTGAGTATCTAGGAACCCCACAGTGGTCATGTGCAGAGAGGGAACACCACCGCATGCTCAATATAAGTCAATGGGTAAGTCACAGTTGCAGTTTTTTTTTTTGATAAACAAGTTTTTATTGTTTTTTGCAACAAAAACAGTGAGCCTTTCAGACCAACAATATACAGTAGTCCCACCTGGGAATCATTCCCCCTCTCAGCCCCCCCCCGGACCACCCCCCCCCCCGCCCCACCAGATCACATTACATTTCCCAACCATTTCCCCCACACCCTACGATATTTTTTGTGGCAGCCCCGAGCTTGGTAAAGAGTCCGCTCCTGCGCCGCACACCAGTCCACTCCCACGCTCCACCTGGTCAGGCTGGGCGGCTGCGGCTGTTTCCAGGCTGCCGCAATGTCCCGTTTTGCCACCATTAGCGCTGTCATAAGGAACACTTTTTCAGCACGGGTGCCGTCCAGGCCATCAGTGATACCCAATAGGATGTGTTTGGGGTCGTGCGGCACCTCCCACCCCAGGACATCCGTCAAGTCAGTTTCAATGCTACGCCAGTACCCCTCCAGTTCCGGGCATGACCATACCATATGGATGAAGTCGGCCTGGTCAAAGCTACAACGGGGGCAGGCTGCGTCAGGGGAAAGACCCGCACGGCGCATGCGCGCTGGTGTAAGGTATGCCGTATGCAGATAATAGATTTGAATGAGCCTCAGCTTGGCGGAGGCCGTCACCAGCCTGGGGGCCATAAGGGCGTCCCGCCAGTCGATCTCGTCCAAGGGACCTACCCATTCCTCCCATCGCTCCTTCAGACCCTCCTGGGGCACAGGGGTATTGTTAACAAGGGAACGATATATTCTGGATATGCCTCCCTTTCCTAGGTTACCCATCAGAACCTGAGCCTCTGGGGGGCTATGGTCCGGCAGCCGGATGTCCAGCGGGGTGTGTACCCGTATGGCGTGTCGCAATTGGAGGTACCTATAGAATTGGGATGAGTGGAGAGAAAAGCGCGCCTGCAGTTCAGAGTATGAGCACATGCGCCCCCCTCGCCACACGTCCCCCAGCTGGGAGATACCGAGCAAATCCCACGGTCCGAAGCCCTCCAGCCCCACAACCTCCCGCAACCATGTCCCATGCCAGAGAGGGGTGGCGCGCGTAAACGTCCCGGTCCACCCGGTGTGGCGGAGCGCTGCCCGCCAAGCCAGGAAAACCGCCCTAGTGATGTCGGGGCAGGAGGTGGGAACAGGGGCGCCGTACATGTGGTCCTGAACGCTGGAGAGACCCAGGGCTTCCAGCTCTACCCTGTAGGCCGGATCGGACCATCCCCCCCCGAACCAGTCATGGATGACCAGAAGCCGGGTGGCCAGGTAATAAAGGTAGAGGTTGGTCATACCAAGCCCCCCGTCAAAGGTGGGGAGGCGGCAGATCGGCAAGGCCAGCCTTGGCCTTCCACCACCCCAGAGGAACCTGGTGGCCATCCCGTCCAACTCGCGAAACCACGACCTCGGAAAGGACACCGGGGTGTTCTGCAGTACATACAGGAACCGAGGGAGGATCATCATTTTGTAGAGCGCCACGCGCCCCAGCGGGTTCAGCGGGAGCGAGTGCCACCGAGTGAGGTCCGCTTTGGCTTTTTTGACCAAAGGGGCCACGTTGAGTGCCCAGCTCAGTTCCGGGAGGAGGGAGACCCAGATGCCCAGGTATTTGAAAGACAATCGGCGGAGGGGAATCGTGGTCTGCCAATCGAAGCATTCGCGGGAGGGGTGAAGAGGCACGAGGACCGACTTGTGTGAGTTGAGGCAGAGGCCAGAGGCGCGGGCGAAGCGGCCCAAGATGTGGAGAGCCCGAGGACCCGAGCGCGCTGGGTCACCAAGGTACAGCAGGACGTCGTCCGCATAGAGGGCGATCCTGTCCTCCTCGAGGCCCGGCCACTCCCATCCCCGAATGAGAGGATCCGCTCTGATGAGGGCGGCAAGGGGCTCCCTTGCGAGCGCGAAGAGGAGGGGTGAGAGCGGGCACCCCTGCCGTGTGCCCCGGCCGATCCGGAACGCTCCTGACAGCGCCCCATTAACCAACACTCGGGCGCGAGGGCGCGCGTACAGAACCCGCACCATCCCAACAAACTTGGGACCGAAACCCATATGAGCCAAGACATCGAACAGGTAGGGCCACCCCACCGAATCGAAGGCTTTCTCGAAGTCCGCCAGCAGGAGAGTGAGGTATGGAGATAGGCGGTGGCGGTGCGCCAGGGCCACATGGAGGCGGCGGAGGCAATGGTGAGTGCCTCGATCCGGCATGAAGCCGCATTGGTCCGGATGCACCAAACGCGACAGGAAGGGCCGGAGCCGCTGGGCCAGGACCGCGGCATATAGTTTGATATCGGTATTGACCTGTCACTGGGCGGCGGAGTGGATTTAGGCAGGACCACAATTGTGGCAATGTCGGCCTCCGGGGGGAAGGAGCCTCTCTCAACCGCCTCCGCGTACAGGGCACCCAGCCGTGGAACCAAATGCTCCTTGTAGGTGGCATAAAACTCCTGTGGGAACCCGTCCGGGCCGGGGGTCTTCCCGGCGGACGTGCGCCCTATCGCGTCTCCGATCTCCTCAGGGGAGATGGGAGCTTCCAAGCTCTCCCAATCACTCGGCCCCAGCCGGGGAAGGCTTAGGGCACCAGCGGCGAGCAAGGAAGCCAAAGACAGATCCGATGTCCGTGCCCGGTAGAGTCGTGAGTAGTACTGAGCGAAAGCGTCCGCTATAGCCACGGACGAAGACTGAAGCGCGCCACCCGAGTCGGTCACCGCCGGGATGATGCGTGATGCCCTGGGGTAAGTGGCCAGCCGGTGCAGAAGCGCCCCATTTTTGTCGCCCCAGCCGTATACCCGCGCCACCGAGGATTGCCAAAGAAGCTTAGCTGCGTCAAGCGACCGCTGACGAATCTCCTCGCGTAGGAGCCGTAGCTGCCGGGTCTCGGCCGGGTCGCTAGAGTGAGAGACGGATTGCTCCAGGCGTAGCGCCTGAGCCTCGCAGGCCGTGAGCCGCTGCAGCTGCGCCAGGCGGTGTTTCACCACCTGTGCCTTAGCAACCCCCCTAACCGTGGCCTTACAAGCCTCCCAGAGGGTGCCCGCCGAGGAGACCGATCCGTCGTTGTCGCCAAAGTAGAGTGCCAGCGCGGTCCCCACTTCCTTACGGAGCATCTTGTCCTGCAGGAACCACGCATTGAAACGCCACATTTGGCGTGCACCGTGAGGTGGGGGGCCCAAACCCAGCAAAAGCGGAGAATGGTCGGATATCCCCCGGGGAAGGATGCGGACGTCTTGGATACCTAGACAGTCGGCCGAGGGGACAAAGATCGCGTCGATGCGTGCCTGAGTGTGGTGGGCGGCCGAGGTGTGGGTATACTGTCGCGTGCGTGGGTGCCAGAGCCGCCACACGTCACAGAGGCCCTGTGCCTCTGCCCACCCGGCCAGCTGCTTCGCCCGCGCCGCGCGGGAGTCCGAGACCGGACCCGAAGAGTCGAGGTGCGGGGCCGAGACGGCGTTAAAGTCTCCTCCGAGAACAACAGTACCAGGTGGAAAAGCCGCTAGCCAGGACGCGGTCAGAGATAAGGCCGACGACAGCCCCGTGGATGGCACGTAAAGGGACAAGAGGCTGAGTGGCCGGCCCTCGAGCGTGCCGCTAATTGCAACCCCCCTCCCCTGGGAGTCATGGACCACTCGGGCCAACACAAAAGGGAAGGAACGGCGCAGGAGGACCGCAACCCCCCGCGACCCGCGCGAGAACCCGGAGTGCCACACCCGGTCGAATCCGAAGCGCGCCAAAAAGGGACAGTTCTCACCGAGGAGGTGGGTTTCTTGAAGCAGGAGCACGTCCGCACCCGCGCGCTGGGCGTATTTGAGGACAGCAGTGCGCTTAAGCCGGTCCAGCAGGCCGTTCACATTCCAGGACAGGATGCGCACCTGGGCTTTGGGGGCTAAATCAGCCATGGCAGCAGTGGGAATGGAGCGCGCCGGGAAGGGGGCAGGCGGGGGGCACCGGGGGGACACCCTTGGACCCGGGTGTCAGCAGAGGGGGCACGGAGCGTGCAGGCCCCTGAGGGACCATGGAGCCCCCACCGGGGGAAGCGAGCGGACAGCGGCGGAGGGTGAGCGGCAGTAGAGCGTGCAAATGGAGCTGAGTGAAGGGACCCGACGCCGCGCGCCGCGCAGCGCTGTGTGAAAGGCTCAGTAGGTAACAGTGCAAACCCAAACAAAACAGTCTCGTGAAGAGAAACCCCAAACAAACCCCCAACCCCAACCCCTCACCCCCCACCCTACACTTCAAAACCAGAAGCATCTGTCGCCCGAACAGAACCAACAGTCACAAGACCCCAAGCTCAGGTGCTCGGGTATAAAGAGCGTAGTGGACCCCTCCTGAAGTACGGATTACAATGTGCTGACCTGGGCTGGCACTGGGGAGCACAAGAATGTGGAGCCCCCCACCCCCGCCCTCGGGCAAGGCTGTTACCCTCCCCGCAACTGCAAGAGACAAAGAAAAAAGGTCATATAGCGGGACTGCGAGAAAGGTCTGATGAGTCAATGTGCGTGTTGAGGGGGGTCGCAGATCCGGTCGGCCCAGGTGATGCTCGGCGCCGGGATCCCCCGGCCGCCCGGGAGGAGGCTTCAGAAGAGGCGGAGGAGTCTCTCATCGGTCTGCCAGAAGCGCTCACAGACCGGGCCTTGATGACTGCAGCACCTCGCCGCTGCCGGGAGCGTGTGCGCTTCCCGCGCCGCGGCCGCTGGGACCCAGCCACAACGGGGCACCCGGGCCTTGCAACGGGCGGCCCTCCGCCCGGCTGCCGCAGAGGCCGCTCCTCGGTAAGCCATGTCCAGGCTGCCCTGGGGGTATCAAAGAACAGCGTCTTACCCTGAAAGACAAGTCGGAGGCGGGCCGGGAACTGGAGCTGGTATTGAAGGCCCAGGGAGCGCAGCTGCTGCTTCACCTCCGTGTATGAACGGCGCTGCTCCTGGACCTCCCGGGTGTAGTCTGGGAAAATCATAATAGTGTGGTTGTCATAGGCCAGTTTGCCGCTCACCCGAGCCTCCCGCAGAATGGCATCTCTGTCCCTGAAGTTAAGGATCCGAAGAATGAAGGGGCGTGGGGGGGCCCCCACCGGAGGCTTGGACGCCAGCGACCGATGCGCCCTCTCCACCACGAACCAGGTTGACAAGCTGCCCGCCGGCATCCAGGATTTAAACCAGGCCTCTAGGAAGTCGTCGGCCCGGCCCGACTCGACCCCCTCCGGAAAGCCCACCAAGCGAAGGTTGTTGCGGCGGGCGCGATTTTCGGCATCCTCCGCCCGCCTGTGTAGTTCCTTGAAGAGGGTCGTGAGCTCCCGGACCTGGTCTTGTAATTGATGGATGTCGTCCTCCGTCGCGGAGATCCGCGATTCGGCCTCCGTGATGCGGGCCGTGGCGTTGCGGAGATCCTGCCTCAGAAGCGCAACATCTATCTTCACCTCCCCAACCATCCCTTCCAGCGAGGTGCGAGAGGCATCGATCGCGTGCAGGATGGTGGCCAAGTCCTTGTTGGGGGCGGGCGCCTCCCCTCCGCCGGCACCCGGGGGATCCGGAGTCGCAAAGCGGTCAATCTTCGTTTGGTGGGATGTTGCCAGCTGCTTAGGGCCTTTGTCCTTGCCCATGGTGGATCAACGCGTCTCGCCCTCCGAGGCCGGGGCCGGGCCAGCACCGCCCCGCGTCCCGCGCCGCGGGCAGTCCCAGAAGAAGGCCCCCGGGCAAGCCGCGACACTCGGGCCTCACCAACGCCGTCCACGGCCTCAATCCGCAGGGCCAGTCCAGCAGCCCGGAGCACCGCTACTGCCCCCGCTCCCGGGACGCAGAGGTCACAGGGCGCCCCCGTCCAGCCCACCGCAGCCCTGTGGGCCACCTCGCCAGGCAGGGGGGACGAGGGGCAATGGACAGAGGGGCCCCCTCGGCAGCATCCCCCCAGCAGGCGGCACCAGGCGGAGCCAGTCCAGCGTCGCCCCCCCGACAGGTCGCCGCCGCGGGCGCCAGAGCGCGACACCGCCCCATGTACGGGGGCCTTCCACAGGATCCTGGGGGGGGCCGAGCCTCCACGGGGGACCCCGCCAGCAGCAAATCACCACAATACGCTCAGAGCAGGAGGGCCGGGGGGGGCAGAGGAAGGCAGTCCTCCGGAGGATGCACCAGTCCACAGGCCAGGGAGCGACAATATGGCGGGTGTCGGCAATCGCTGATCCGGGCCCAGCCCCACGAATTCCCACCACTCGGGCCGATCCGCCCGCCGATCAGGGCCCCGGGGCCGGGGAAGGTCCAGGGAGGCGCTTAGGAGCTGTCGCCCCCCCCCGACTCACCCGCGATGTGCCACAGGCCGAGGTGCCTCTCCGCGGGCTTCTCCCGCCTCCGGACAGCCGCCAGCAAAAGAGGCCTGCGCCCCTCGTGCAGCACCGCGGGCGCTCGTAGCAGGCGCCGCCGGCCAAGGAACCGGCCGAGTGCGCGCCCCCGTCGCGGTGACTCTTGCAGGCGGCAGAACTCAGTCCCCAAGGCACAGAGGCAGCCCAAAGTAGCAGCGAGGGTAGGGCTACGACTCCGCAGCAGGTGGCGGGAAGCGGATGGCAGCCAGGACGGCAGCAACGGAGGAAGAACGGATGTGAGAGGTCAGGCAGCACGGAGCTCTACCTCGGCGTGGCCATCTTGGCTAGCGCCACCTAGCGCTCTCCACAGTTGCAGTTTTAAAGAAGAAGGACCCTTCCCAGTGGACCCTGAAGAAACCCAGTGGAAGATGGAAGGTTGGAGAGTCACTTCACCCGTGGATACCCCAGGAAACAGGATACCTACACCAGGGAAGCCGGGTGCATAGGTGTGAAGTGATGTCGGAAATCGCCATAGACCACAATGAGGACTTCAGTAAAGATGCCGCTGGTGAAGCAGGTGAAAGAGTCCGGTGGAAACCAAAGGTATATTCAAGGTGAGAAGAACCTGCAAGCAGAGGGAAGAGAGTCTATGCCACTCAGGAGTGACCGGGAGGCAAGGAAGACAAATGCTCACCGATGTTGATAGAGGCAGGAGAGTTGAGGGTGCACTTGAAGGCGCAGCTTTGTGGACCAGGTGATGCTGAGAGCAGCCAGGAGCTAGTTATGAGCTGTCTCTAGTCAGGTGTTGAGAGCCAGGAGGTTAGTGTCCACCGGGGGCACTAACAAGCCTTGGCAACGTCAATAGGCGCAGTATTCCAAAAAGGTGCAATTTCGGGACCAGCAAGGTCCAGGTGACTCGCCATGATCGGGTAAGTCAGAGCAGGCCTGGAGAAAGCAGGGGAGCCCCCCACTGGAGCCAAAGAAGACCCTCGAGAGGACTCACAGGCCAGAGGCAGCTTAAGTCGCAAGTGGACCTCGAACAGCTCGCCAGAGATGAAGGGCCACGGTTCAGAGGATGCGTTGAGGACAAAGATCTTGGCTACAAGAGATGCTTGAGGCTGGCGCTTCTTGGAGCCGAAAGATCTCTGGAGGAGAGAGTCAACAAGCCTTGGCAACGGCAGGTCAACTATGTGCACTGGGATACTGCTCCAGCGGTTCCGATGAGGGATACTGGCTTCAAACTTGCTGTGAAGACAGGTCAGGCCTCAAGGGAGTTGCAGAACCACCACTTGTGTTGCTAAGCCTTTTGGAGTCTGTGGACCGATCAGCTGCGTTGTGGTGCCTGCAGATGCAGGGGAGTGACTCCTTCACACCAAGGGAGATTCCTTTGGGTGTCTTGGATGTCTGCAGGCCCTGTGAAGAACCTGTATGGAGCATGGGCACAGACACTGCAGAATACTTGCAGAATGACGAGACCAGGAGCAGCAGGAGTCTTCCCAGTTGCAGTCTCGGTTCCCAACGCGAAGTCCAGCGAAGTCCAGAGTGCCAAGAAAGTCGAAGATGAAGTGGAGTTGGATCTGAATCTTGTCCTATGACGAATCCAGGGACCCACCCACAGGTAAGCACTTAAGTACCCTAAGGAGAGGGTTGGGACAATTCAGGTGTCCCTCCCAGAGTAGGGTCTGGACAGTGGGGAGGATACTTCTATGTCCTTTGTCCAGTTGCACACCAGAGCAGGAGCCAATGGCTCCCTGAGCTGGTTTGAAGTGGAGTATGCAAGGAGGGCACCAAATGTGACCTTCAAGCAGTCTCAGTGGCGCTGGTAAACGCCCCCTCCCTGGCCCAATACACTAAATCCTGTCTGGGAGGTGGTCACACCTCCATGTGACAGGATACTTTTTATTCTGCCGTCCCCTGCTTGAGCTTGGCTCAGCAGCAGGATGGCAGAATCATGTCTCTTGTCAGCAGCAGCCATAACTTGCTGTCTGGGTCTAGAAGACTGGTACCAGGAGCACTGAGGGCCTCCCACAGGAGCTTTACAGTGCAAGGAATCATACTCCCAACACAGTTTATGGTGTTGGGTTATGATTCCATGTTGGATACCAAACACAATGGGGGTCGTTACAGCCAGTTTAGAGATGGCCGTGGCGTAATGACGCATGGCTACTCTATATATCGTAATGGCTGATGCACTCACAACCCAGGAGAATGGACTCTGAAAGTTGTAGGGGTGCCCTGCTCATGCAGGGACACCCTCATACGGAGAACAGAGCACCCAGCTTACATAGGCTGCAATGCCCGGCCAGTAGTCACAATTTGAGTAGTCCCACATGGGCGGCATAATACATGCTTCAGCCGATAGGGGAGCCCTGGTGTATCTATGCCCTGGGTACCCTAGTACCATTTACTAGGGACTTACAATGGTACATCAGTAGCCAATCTGGGTGGTACCTAAGTACTCACCATGTCCAATTTAGGAAGGAAGCACAATCTGGGGTCCTGATTAGCAAGATCCCAGTCAGACTAGTCAGAAAAACATAATGACACCAGCTAAAAGTGGGGGTGACCATGTGAAGAACCAGAGCCTTTAAGAGCCTGGCGGCGCAGGGTACGCCTTAATCTCCTGAGTTCACCTGCTTTGTCGAACAGAGAAACGGGACACTCCGTTAGGCGTAGAAGATAAGGTTTATTAGCTGCAGCTAAGTACAGTTGTCCCAGAAGTACACTCGGTATGTTCTAAGGAGACTGCCACTTTACTTCGTGGCGCACAATCTTTTATAACACACACATTCACAAAGAACACTCCCAATGCATACAGGGTTAACCAATGAGAAGAATGTGAAAACAAGATATTAAGTAACTCAAATAAGCCTCTCTTCCAACTGTGTTTGTCACCCTTCCCCACAAGTTAATCAGTGGTAGTGTTTATAATTCGACTTGCAGGTGGCAGGACACATTTGTATGCCCCGGAGGTCAGTTGTGAAATGAAAGAATATGAGTAAAGAATAGCGAAGGCCAAAGGATAAGATAAAGTCAGGAAAGAATGGTGCGAACCAATAGATAGTCGAGACAGAGATCAGTCAAACCAGACGAGGATTAGTGGAGTCGGCCAGACCCTGACACCAGCTTTAAACAGAGGCAGGAGGTTATTTGACACGTTGCAGTAGGAAGAGGAAAACAACACCTCGTTCACCATGCTGCCTGAGTGAGGGCAACACAAAATGGCGGCGGGACACAAAAATGGTGGCTAAATGCGAACGGGATCGGAAAACTGAATTACCTCACATGAAAGCAGATCCTACTTTCCTATAGTGCTATAGAGAGATGAGGTGCATTGTTGGAGAGTGGTAATGAGGGAATTCATGGAGAAGGAGGAAATGGGGGAGGGGCACCAAAAAAGATTGTTGCACCACGTGCGACCAGTGCTAGGGAATGTTAGACCCCCCCCAACCCCCAAAGTTCGGGTCTAGTTGCGCCCCTGTTGGCACGTACTGCAGAACCTAAGGTTTTCTGGAAGCAGTTCAACTGAGCAAAGGGTAATAATGAGGCTTTTGAATTGTTGTTGTTTTTTCTTTTGCAGCATCTGGTGTGGCTCAAAGAAATCCCAAGCAAGCAGAATTTAGGGAACAATTTCATCCTACAGCGTACTATTTTTTTTTATCAATAGACACACTTACTCCCTAATTGTACATACCAGGTGTTACTATTAACTGATTTGATGATGTTCTCTATATCAACTTCAGAAGGATGGAGGTCTGAGTGGTTTTTCTGTGGTTTGAACTTGTGACCTACACATCAGAGCATTTTTTAGTGACAAATTTCTAATTAATGGATCCATCCAGAAACCAAAACGAATTACCATTACCTAGGGTCACACACAGAAGACTAAAACCACGCTGTTTTCCTGATCATACATTCCCAGACTTCCACGAAAAGTAGGTCTTGTGTATTTTTATTTTTTTTGTAAATATTTTTTATTGAAGTCATACCTGAGACACTATGTATATATCACATTTTACAAAGGAAAAAACATTCCATCAATTAGCAGTGCTAAAATAGTAAGATATTACAGTCAAACAATCAGTAACAGGGTGTAGCTGAATACATAAAAAAAAACAAAGAGTACAGCCAGGAACAATAAAAAAAAATGAAGATAGAAAAGACCTATGGAAATGGGTGGGCATGACCAGACTACAGTTGCTCCAAGTGCCCACGTATGGCACCCAATTTTGCTAGGCCGAGTAGCCGATCACCATTATCGAAAATCAGGTGCATCAACCGGCCTATATTGATAAATTCACGCCACCAAAGCATAGCATTAGGAGCCTGAGCTCCTAATGCTATGCTTTGATGACCCAGCATGACTAATTTAGGGTCCCACCTTACAATAGTTGTGTAGAGCATATTCTACTTACTGAATACTCTCTGCAAATAGTGGAAAATGACAGGACAGGTGGCCAAAATATGAACTGAATCAGTCCAGTCGGTGGAGCATCGAAAACACCTAGAGTCATCCCTCAGATTCATGATAAATAAATGATGTGGAATATAATGAATATCGTTAATGAAATTAAACTGATGGGGTTTAACCCAAGAGACATTCAAGACTGTGTTTGGAAAGACATTTGTTCATCTCATTTCGTCCAGATTTCCTTAATCCCCAAGATGTCAAATCCATCTTTTCACTGAAGTCTGGAAAATATGAGGCCGGTGTTTGATCTCCGCTGCCAGAATCATGCGATACGCTTGACTGATGCCCTTCATAAGTAAGCCCAGCCGCAAATATTCAAGATTGGCATTAGCAGAGCAAACTATGTCTTCCGCTTTCAAACCCACGATAAAATGCTGAATTTGAAGGAAGCAGAAAAAATCCGCAACCCTAAGGGGTCCATTAGGATGTCGGGCGGTGGCACCACCGCGGTGCCGGCGGTGCGGAAAAATGCATTTTTCCGCCCGCGAACAGCGGTCCTCACGCCCGCCATATTAGTATGACCAAACATAGCCCATTTCCCGACTGCCACGGTGCGACGTGCACCGCCATCAAAGTGCGCCCGCCACCGCGGCGATGGGATCCAATGGAGACTCACCGCCGTGCGGAATGACGTCCGCCCCGCTCCACAAATTAGGATGACCCAAACAAGCAGACGCACCGCAGCGGAGAAACCACCCAACCAGAGATGGCAGAAGCACGACAGCGGAGCGCGAAACCAGAGTTCCGGTCCACATCACCCGGTCACGACCGCCATGGACCCAGCTCTACAAGTCTTTCCGGTGCTGTACCTGCTACATCACCAGGAACTCATGGACCGCCACGGGTGCCGCTGCAGGTACGCAATAACACAACACACAACACATGGGCTGACACAGGCTCCAAATCCACATCAGACACCCTGGTGGGGACAGGGACGCATCCACAAGAGCACCCACACATCACCCACCTGCCTCCAAGTCACCCCTCTGCATCCTGGACACACATCTCCCGCGACCATGCAGCAATGTCCCGGTCACGTCACTGCAGCGGTGAACATAAGGAAATACATGTGCGCAATTCAGAAGGCAGGGCCAGTGCCAGGCATGGGCAGGGCACAAAGACCACAGGCCCACACCCCCTCCCACCACACACTAGCACACCTCATGAAGGCACATGCCATGTGCCCTTCCTGTGCACCCCATGCACAACAACAAGCCAGGCCAAGACACACCCTGCACCACACAGCAAACAACCTGGGAGACAGACACTGCAGGAGTGGCTGCACAGGAACACAGAGCACAGTAACACAGGGCCAGGGAAACACACACACCACCACACTACCACACTCAGGGAAACTAAAATGAGGACAAGCACCAAATGAACACATACAAGGAACAAACATCCAAATGGACACACAGCCTGCATAGTCACACATACATACCACAGACTGACACACAGACACATACACACCCCACATGCCAACAGCAATGGAGCACAACAAATAGGAAAACCAAAGTGGGATGCACACAAATGGAAGGCCAAGGAGACACAAAACAAGCATGTGTACATCACAGGCAAGACAAGGAACAGAGAACAACACCCTCACACCATCAAAGCACGCATGGCTGGTACAGGCAGTGAGGACAAACCACAGACATCACAGTGCAACAACACAGGGAGACAGCAAGGCAAACCATGTAGAGGCACAAGGATGAAAGGAAGGCCCTGAATCAAACTGTGAACAGCCACACATCTATACAACTACTTCACAGGAGTACATCAGCAGCACTACACACAGGGACCATTGACACACACCATGACTGACAAACATCAGTAGGAATCTACACACATACCCCCCTCACACCAGCAGCACACAACACCAGTGCCAAACACACTGAAGGCTGGCAATACTTGCCAGTCAACACACACACAAACAATCACACACCCTGGGGATAGCCGCAAACATCACACACACACAGGGATGCCACAACAAATGTCTGCACACACACAACACACACACACACATAGCCCAACAGAAACACACACAGAACAACAACAAGAACAGACATGCCCTGTGCAGCTAAACTGGGGAAAGGCAATGGGAGCACAGACACAACAGGAGGGCACAACATCATCACTCAGGAACAATGCACAGACAACATACCACAACACACACAAGAAGTGCACCATCACAGAAAAACACAGCCACATCAAACAAACAACAGATGCACAGGCAAAACAATCACACAGCAAACACAGCAGAACATCAGGGGATGCACACCAGGCAATGACAAGGCAACAGACACACACAGCACTGAATGCACAACAAGCAGTGTGTGCACATCAGGCATACCAGCCACACACAGACATCATTGACAGAACAGCAACCCACACAACACCATACAGCACAGCACAAAGACAACAGCACACCCAGGAAGTAAAGCAATAACACAGACAACACACATACATCCAACACAACACCAACAGATGCACAAGTCCGGGACACAAAGGTGGAAACAACTTGACCAGAGGACTGGACAGCACACACAGTTGGACTGCATAGGAGCAACCATGACTGCCATACAGCACCAGCACATCACATACAACCCATTGGGGAAATGCCCTGAGTGACACATTGACCCTGGACAAAGAACTGCGCCACAAAGCACAGTGGCACAAATGAAGTGATGGGGAGGCACACACACATGGAAACCAAGGGGACAGCTAACACCAAAGTGAAGTGCACTGCATGCCAGTAGGGGACATGGCAGGAGTGTACCATACACAAAGATAGAAGTGCAGACCCACAATGGGTAGGCATCTGAAGCACAGATAGGGGATGGCATGACAACACACACAACATGCCACACTGGAGGCAAGAAGGCACCATCCGACAGCAAGGCATGAGAAAACACAACCACAATGGCAGTGTGGAACACCGGGTCTGCACAGTCCCCACAAACAGCCACCAGACATGGATGTGCAACAAAACACAACACTGACTCGCCAGTCACACACTCTGCATACTCACAAGCGAGAAAAACAACAAGTAGGAGTCAGACAGAACTGCAAGGACGCACCAACACACAGTACAGTGCACCACATACAGCTCACACATGTGCATACAACCACATCCACAGGGCTGAACAATCAAAACAACAGGCATACAACTCCTGGGTGACACGTGTGTAGTTCACAATGCAGGGGCATGCACACATCAACACTCCCCACAAACTCACCCCTTCACACTGCACACCACCTGACCATCCAAGAGCACACCTGGAAAGTAAGCCATGGGACTAGGATGACTGGCCATCAAAAGATGACCACACACATACACCACTGGGCACACATAAAGGAAGAACACACATACATGATCACCCTAGACAGCCTGCCTGCAAAACTGTGTGCAGTAACCCACTCTGTGCCGGCAGTGCCCCCCAACCTGACATGTGTACAATATAGTTCTCACCCACCAACCTAGTTGGTGGCATGCTTCATCATCGGGCCCACCCAGTGACACCGAGTGTGTCCCGGGTGTGCTTCGACGCCTGGATACAGCGGAGCAGGTATATCTGAGTGTGCAGTGTAGTGACGTGAAGGTGACGATTTAAAAGCTATGCAGGGATCCCAGTACCCGAGGGTAAATTATATTTTAATAAGTGGGTCACTGCTAGCATTAAAAAAGGCTGTTGGATGTTATAGGAATGTTAATTAGGGTTTCCTACATCCAGGTGTGGTCTACATGTTTCAGCCAGGCCTTTATGATTAAAACTGGCTTTCCGCAGGACCAGTGTGTAGGTGCAAATTACTTAGATTTAAGTGATTGTGTAATTTTGAGAAATGTGTAGCACTCGCTAAGGTGCTTTACATGTGAGAGGGAGATTCCCTCTTAGAGCATTACTGGACATAGTTGGCTTGTTGCCAAATATGCCCCATGGAGTAGTTCGGCAGAGGAATGGACCAATACTTTCGGTCAGTTTCTGAGTTGAGCCTCCAGTCGTTCCAGCCGCAGAGACGACTGGAGGCTCAACGCAGACACTGACCGAAAGTATCGGTCCATTCCTCTGCCGGACTACTCCATGGGGCATGTTTGGCAACAAGCCAACTATGTCCAGTAATGCTCTAAGAGGGAATCCCCCTCTCACATGTAAAGCACCTTAGCCAGTGGCCAGTCCAAGGTGCAGAGTGAGTCCATGAGAAGCTGCACAGGCAGGGGGCACACAGCAGTGAACGACAAGGCCAGTGGGCAGGACAAAGTGCAGAGTGAGTCCATGAGAAGCTGCACAGGCAGGGGGCACACAGCAGTGAACGACAAGGCCAGTGGGCAGGACAAAGTGCAGAGCATGTACATGAGAAGCTGCACATGCAAGGGGCAAAACACAAGGCCAGTGGCCAGTCCAAGGTGCAGACTGAGTCCATGAGAAGCTGCACAGGCAGGGGGCACACAGCAGTGAACGACAAGGCCAGTGGGCAGGACAAAGTGCATAGTGAGTCCATGAGAAGCTGCACAGGCAGGGGGCACACAGCAGTGAACGACAAGGCCAGTGGGCAGGACAAAGTGCAGAGCATGTCCATGAGAAGCTGCACAGGGAATGTGTGCGACTGTACCTTTCCATGGCCAGCAACACAGTCAGGGGGTAACAATGTGCAGTACAGGCCCACCTGTGTGAGAGAAAGGTGTTGAGGGTAACTAACACTCAGACTTGGCTGTCAGGTAGACTGGGAGCTGGCTGTGTCTTGGGGACTGTCGGGGCACCTGAACGGGGAGAGAGCGGAACAGCTGCGGTAGAGCTATCAGTGGCTTGGCAAGCCGGAGGGCTCCTTGGACCAGGTTCTGTAGTGGCACGAGAGGGTGGAGTCATGCAGACGGGAGATACGGTGTAGCTGGGAGATTGTGGAGGGGTGCCTTTCCACTTCTTGGGGATTCTAAATGGCTTGCCTGACTTTGGATCAATGGGAAGTGGTGTGGGCACAACAGGCACACTCACCACCAAAGCTGCATCATGTGCAGGCGCTGGCACCCCCTCTGGTGCTGTGCTGGACCCAGCGGAGCGCTTTGCCTGGTTTCGCCTCTGCCCCCCACTTCCCTGTTTACTAGGTGTTACCCCTACAGTGCACTCCGGCCCCTGCTTCACTGGGCTTGGAATGGGAGTCGAGGTGGTCGGTGAATCTGCTTTGGAGCCCTTCCTAGGTGTACCCTTGGCATGCACCACCTCCTTGGAGGGCACAGACCCTGTATGCTTCTCTTTGCGCAATGCTTTAGGGGCAGGAGAGTCCTTGGATGGGGATGCCTCTGAGGCATGTGTGCCTGAGGCCTGCTGCTTTGCTTTTTGTCCACTGGTGTTGCCTGACGGGCTTTTCTCCCTGCTCTCTGGAGTGGCTTTCGTCTTCTGTGGGGATGGTGTCTGCGGCCGGGACCGCTTGGGTTGCTGCTGCTGTGTGCTTCGTGTGCTGTATCGTGACTTTGATGTATGTGGACTGTGGACACTATCGTCAGGCGTGGCCACTGCCAGGTGGGTGGACAAAGGGACTGGAGCTGGACTGTGAGTATGTGCCTGTTGAAGGGCAGACGTCACTGTCGATGACAAAGCATGGACTGTCCGGTGCGGCCCACCCACGTCTGAATGTATGCCCTCCATGAAAGCAACCACCTGGGCCAACTTTTTGTTGTGGTCAATGAAGGCATTGAGGAGAGCTGTCTGGCCTACATACAGCTGGCGCAAAAGGTCCACAGACTCAGCACTGATGGCGGCAGGGGGGACAGGGGCAGCGGTGCCAGGGGTGAAGGACACTCTTCCCCTCTTACTGAGGCGGACATGGGCAGCACCAGAGGAAGTGGCTGGGAGGGTGGGCACTGGCCGCTGTGTGGTGGAAGACAATGCAGAGTCCCCGTTCCCTGTGCCCTCCAACATAGATGCATCCCTGCTGGCATCAGATGATGTGGTGCTTTGCGTCTCAGGCTGGGATTCCTCCAGCAGACTCCTGTCCCCCTCTGAGGCGCTGGTGACATCTGTGTCACTGGGCTCCTGTGCAGCTGTTGTGCTAGTTTCACCACCACTGGTGTCCGTCCCCTGTCCCTCCGTGACCACAGGAGATGCTGCATGAGAGAGATGTAGGGTCAGGTCAGTGACAGCAACAGAATAAACATATGCAAGCAATGCATTACAAAAGATGACCACATCTACATGTTGCACATCACCCTGTGCAATCACATCGTGCCAACTCACTATATAGACTCAAGCAGTGCGCGGAAACTGGAAACTCAGGCATGAGTGAGGCATGTGATGACCACACAGCACAACACCCTGCTTGTGGCTCTGTTCAACCAGACACACAACTAGCTCTGAGCACACCTAGTGACATGATGGGGGCATACTACTTGTTGCCAATGACAGATCTGGATGGAACAGGAGGGGACAACACAGATCCAGACTACAACATGACAGTCCACAATGGACATTAGCCCATGCCACCCACCATGTTGTACTGTGGGGACAATAGAATGGTGCACATTGCTGTCAGATGTGTAGGCCTCCCCAATCTGGGTGCATGCAATGGACGCATTGATGAAGGCACAGCCAGATTGGGCACACTGCCGTTCCCTCCCATGGGATTCCCAAGACTACTCCAGTGCAGAAGAAACCTGTAGAGCGCAACTCAGAATGTAATGTGAATGCACAGCAGTACAGGTAGGGCAAATGCATGACACCGGCACCCAGCACAGCAACCACTTACATGCCACAGCATCACACTACCAACATCACATAGGCCAGCACTAGCACAGGCTCTGTACACATGCAGCCACTCCCCGCCAAAGTCACCCTCCCCAAATGCTCACCCCTGGCTTGCTGCTGATGCTCCTTCAAACGTGCATCCAGCTCAGGCTGTGTCACCGCCAAGATGCAGCCCATTAGTGGTGTCATGCTGTGCCGTGCCAAACGCCCAGTGCGAGGAAGCAGCCCCAGGGTCATCTCCGCCACGTTCTTTGCTAGCCGGCTGATGTCGTTCCACCTCTTGTGGCAGTGGGTGCGCCGTCAGTATGAGACCCCCAAAGCTCGAACCTTCGCTGCAATAGCCCTCCACATGGCCTTCTGCTGGTGTACCTTGAGCTGCAGGCAATGGAGACAAGAGGGGGAAATGATCAGTGACAGTGTTATGTACCGACATCTATCAGTATAGCAGCAAGATACAAACTCATCACATATCCAATGATATGTCTTATCAGAGACTAGAGTACATCTCACATGGTACATCTGCATGGGAAAAGCTGATATGTGAATGCATGCATGTGTGAGGGGGAACACAGTCCCTGCACATCTCACACACATGCAGGATGCCAGCACTGGAACCCCTATGTAGCCTGCCCATAGCTCCAGTCAATTGTTGGGTTGAGCAACACATACATCACATATCAACCTGTGTTTGGGGGGTGACCCACTGTGTCCAAGACTGTGCAGCCCCAATGTCCCTGCCCTGTGAATAGATAACTGTGTCATGGATGTCAAATTGAGGGACATGATCTCACAACTACAGAATGCCGTTCACAAGGGCGGTTGTGTGCAATCTACAGTGCTGAGATGGCCCATAGCTGAAGTGCAATGTGAAAAGACTGATGTCATACTCTGTAAGTGAAGTGATATGTCCTTGTCTTTGTAGACGGGGACTTTGCTGCCCAGCTGGGCTCACACTGAGATGGACTACAGGGGCACACACAGCCATCCAGCCAAGCAATCACTGTCCTGAATACAGCATGAACAACCTTCTTTGTCACTGTATGGCTGACAACACAACACAGGTCACTCATGCATACATGTGCAGGCAGGGAATCCTGTGGCATTGGGTACACACGCCCTCCCCCTGGAGACAGCATGTCATGCAGTGCATGAAACTACCCCACACTCCCAGGCACATACTACATCAGTCCAACTACATGTGTTGCCCCCCTGACCCCCCCCCTGTTGACGACTGACCACGACATTTGGGGCACCATATAGCCTTGGGTACTGTGTGAGCGCCTCGTCCACCAGTACCTCCAGCTTCTCGCTCATGAAGAGACTGGCATGGATCTTCTCTGTCCTTGCCATCACTGTGGACATTAGACAACAGAGGCGGAATTGGGTGGTGAGGTGTCTCAGGCAGCAGTCCCTGGAGGCAGCAGCAGGTTAGGGGTCACAGACAGCAGTCCCTGGAGGTAGCAGCAGATGAGGGGCCTCAGGCAGCAGTCCCTGGAGGCAGCAGCAGTTGAGGGGTCACAGGCAGCAGTCCCTGGAGGCAGCAGCAGGTGAGGGGTCTCAGGCAGCAGTCCCTGGAGGCAGCAGCAGGTGAGGGGTCTCAGGCAGCAGTCCTCAGAGGCAGCAGCAGATGAGGGGTCACAGGCAGCAGTCCCCAGAGGCAGCAGCAGGTGAGGGGTCACAGGTAGCAGTCCCTGGAGGCAGCAGCAGGTGAGGGGTCTCAGGCAGCAGTCCCTGGAGGCAGCAGCAGATGAGGGGTTTCAGGCAGCAGTCCCTGGAGGCAGCAGCAGATGAGGGGTCTCCGGCAGCAGTCCCTGGAGGCAGCAGCAGATAAGGGGTCTCTGGCAGCAGGCTCTGGGAGCAGTGGAAATGTGAGGTTCAATTCCACACATATATAGCCCCCTGGGGTCGTTTGAAAGGTGCCAAGCTGCAGCAATTGGTGGTCCAGGTCTGCCTCTTTCAAATGCATCCAATGACCACCCCCGCAGTGGCGGAGCACACCTACCGTGATTTTCAAAATTGCATCATGCCACCACTATCAAGCTTCCCATTGGCTCTAGGGCAAGCTCCATGGCGGTGACACACCGCAGGAGCCCGGTGTGCGCTAGCGCGATGGTGCATCTTTCAAATGCATCCAATGACCGCCTCCGCGGTGGCGGAGCACGCCTACCGTGATTTTCAAAATTGCATCATGCCACTGCTATCGAGCTTCCCATTGGCTCTAGGTCAAGCTCCATAGTGGTCACACACTGCAGGGGCCAGGCGGTAGCTACCACGATATGGGTGGCGAAGCGTGCCAACCGCCATCTTCCCATGTCTCCATGCCTATCACTACTGCGCATGTGTGAATGGGGGTGCTGGTGACACACCGCCATGGCCAGGTGGTAGCTACCGCGATATGGGTGGCGGAGCATGCCACCCGCCATCTCCCCATGTCTCCCTGCCTATCACTACCGCACATGTGTGAATGGGGGTGCTGGTGACACACCCCCGGGGCCAGGCGGTAGCTACCGCGATATGGGTGGCGGAGCATGCCAACCGCCATCTCCCCATGTCTCCATGCCTATCACTACCGCACATGTGTGAATGGGGGTGCTGGTGACACAACGCCGGGGCCAGGCGGTAGCTACCGTGATATGGGTGGCGGAGCATGCCAACCGCCATCTCCCCATGTCTCCATGCCTATCACTACCGCACATGTGTAAATGGGGGTGCTGGTGACACACCGCTAGGGCAGGCAGTAGCTACCGCGATATGGGTGCCATACATTAACACGAGGCACCGCCCTTCAGGTAGCGGAGCATGCGAACCGCCATCTCCCCATGTCTCCATGCCTATCACTACCGCACATGTGTGAATTGGGGTGCTGGTGACACACCGCTGGGGCCAGGTGGTAGCTACCGCGATATGGGTGCCATACATTGACACAAACTGGGGTGGCGGAGTGAGCTAAAGAATGATGATGGATTAAACCCAGATCAGTTGACTGGGGGTGAGTGCTTGCAATGTTCAACACTCCGTCCATCATCCCCTTTGGTTATACATTGATACGAGGCACCGGCCTTCAGGAGGCGGAGCATGCCAACCACCATCCCCCATGTCTCCATGCCTATCACTACCGCACATGTGTGAATGGGGGTGCTGGTGACACACCGTCGGGGCCAAGCGGTAGCTACCGCGATATGGGTGCCATACAATCGCAATGGCCATCTGGCAAACATCAACAGTGCACAGTGCCCACATGGTCAATGGCACATCATTGTGCACACGATGCCAATGTTCCATTTACTCCACTGATGGCTACACATGCCATATTTGTGTGTGTGATTTCATAGATTGGCCTGTACTCACATGTCACTTATGGATTTGATGGTTGGGTGGGCAGGACAGTGTTGTTATGGACTCTACAATGTGTACACATGTCAATGTGTTGAAGTGCAGTGACAATCACAGCAATGCTCGTCTTAATGAATGATGATCCATTTTGCATTGCCTCTCATGTCTGCTCATGCACACAATCGTAATTCCTGCACTGATGGTGGCCATTGTGTGGTGGATGTGTGCCAGGTTGTAATGACGCATTGAGGTGTTACAGGTACAGCAGCTAGGTATGAGACAGTGGTTTTGATTTGTTGCACATATGCTGGATGCTATACTACCAGGCGTGCCCATGTGAAATGTGGCCATCTCCCTATGTGCATTCACATTGACCAAGGTGGTGTTTGAGGTACTTGTCTTGTGTAAGTTGACAGGTGTGCCCTTTGTGTAGCTGAAGGTGTCCCTACATGTAAGCTGGTCTGTAACGCAATGTAAATGTAAATGTTGTAGACTTGTAAAGCGCACAGCTGCCCCAGCAACGGGGCGTCCCGGCACTGTAGACCGCTGGGGAACCCGTCCTGGCTATCCCTGTGAGATGGTCCCTTTCTGGGTATCTCCAAGGTGAAACCAGGCATCCCCAGCGTCTGTGGGGGGCCGTTGTAGAGATGAGGCAAGCTTAATGCCCAGAGTTGCCGAGTGTGTTCCTGGTTAGAGTAGGTACCGAGGCGAGAATTATCGAGTCCGTTTTGACCCTGGTCCACGACCCTGCCGCGTTGGGAATTGAACCCTGGTCCCTGGCCGATTCTCTGCTTACGGGTCTGCCGCCTCTAACCAGTGAGCCACACCTCTCTACAATATTGATGGCAGTCATTGTTTTCGTTGTGTCATCCAGAACGTGATATGGTGTGCACATCTCATGATGTAGTGCATTGACATGTGTCCACTATCATCTCAAATAGGAGGAGGCCAAATTTGGTTCGTCACTTGACAGTGCTGGAGGACATGGAGGATGTTGCGATCATACGGAAATGCTGTCTGGCTAGAGCTACCCTGAAAACCCTTTGTGATCTGTTGGAGCCCCACCTGCAGCCTCGCCGGACATATCCAACAGCTTTCACCCCTACTTATAAGGTGATGGCGGCCCTGCATTTTTTTGCCACTGGATCGTTCCAAGAGACAGTGGCCAGCGGAGGTGGGATGTCACAACCGATTTTCAGTATGGTGCTGCGTGATGTACCTTCCGCCATGATGAAATACAAGGACAGATACATCCATTTCCCCAGGGGTGCAGAATTGCCAGCTGTGAAGGGAGACTTCTATCCCCTTGCGCACATCCCCAATGTTGTTGGTGCCATTGATTGCACCCATGTCGGGCTTGTGCCACCTCAGGCAAGTGAGCACATTTTCAGGAATCGCAAGCATTACCACTCCATAAATGTGCAGGTGGTATGCCTGGCAGATATGATCATCTCCCACGTATGTGCCAAATTCCCAGGCTCGGCACATGACTCCTACATCCTGCGGAACAACATAGTGCCCCAGCTGATGGCTAATCTACTTCCCGAGCGTGCATGGATTGTGGGTGAGTATGCCAAGTCGTATTGCGTGCTGGGTGTGTGAGCTGCTGCCCTCAGCCTCAGCGACATTGCAATGTCTATTTGTGTTTGTCATACCTAGGTGACTCTGCATATCCCAACCGTCCCTGGTTGCTGAGCCCACTGAGGAATCCCAGTACCCCAGCTGACGTCCGCTACAGTGAGGCCCATGGGAGGACACGATGTGTGGTGGAGCGTACATTTGGTCTGCTCAAGTGACGTTTCTGCTGCCTGGACAAGACCGGAGGTGCACTGGCATACTCACCCTGGAAGGTGTGTCAGATTGTAGTGGCATGCTGCATGCTCCACAACCTAGCCATTCGCAAGGAGATTCCCCTGCTCCTGGATGATGGTGAGGACCCAAGGCCCCAGCCTGCAAACCAAGCCGTGTCCAGTGATGAGGACAGTGGAGAGGAGGAAGGTGTTGACCTGCATCAACAGCTCATCACACGCTACTTCACTTGAAGGTGGGTGACAATGTGCAACATAACCATTGTCTGCTGATATTGCAGTTGTCGTGAAGGGGCATGTGAGAATTGTAACAGCAGCCAGTTGTAGGCTCAGCGGTGTTTGGCAGTGTTTCTGGGACAGGTCATTTGGGAACATCTACTGGATGTGTAGGTTATCCTGATGGTAGGGGTTGTATGATGTCTGTGATGCCACACCCAGACCAGTGAAAGTAGTTCTGTTGTGTTTCCCTAGGTGCCTTCAACTTCTCCTTGCCTACATGCAGCCCATGCTCCTGGTACATTGTGATCATAGTGAAGGCTGTACATCCTGCAATAAAGACGGCGCAGACACAACAACATGTGTGTAAGGATATTTTATTTGCAATGGTGAGATGCGAGGGGGTGTGTACATTTCCATTGCGAGGGGTGGAGCAGTGAGGTGACAGTTGTGGTAGATGAGATAATCGAGTAGTCACCCAGTCCAACAGACAGATGCCATTCACAAGGCAGTGTGGGGAAGGACAGTCCAAAAAGTCAGTGCAGTGGTGGAGAGGGTTGCCATCATGGCTGGCTCCGTGACTGGCATCTGGCAGGTGCTTTGCCTCCAGACACTCCCAGGGTCTTCTTAGGACGGCCCCTTCGTCATTTGGCAGGGGGGGGCCCTGCTGCAGGGCCAGTGGGGACTGAGGACTCACCCCTCTCTGTGGGCGCAGGGGAGGATGGTGAACTGTCATCCTGCGGCCCACCATAGGGAGGTGGAGGTGTTGTTTATGGTGCATGCCTGTCCCTAAGTACCGCCACTTGCTGGCCCAAGAGGTCCACGATTTGTCCCATGCGGGTGTCGATGGACCTCATCAGCAGGATGAGCTTGTGAAACTGTTCATCCAACCGGCTCGTTCATCCCTGGGCCTGTTCATATGCGCCCAGGACTCTGGTGATGTGTTCCAGGGATTGGGTCCCAGCCTCCTGGTGTCCATGGGTGACTCTGCCCCTCCCACCTGCCCTGCTGCCACGGACCTGTTGCCTCACCACTGTGGGCACCCGCATCCTCTCCCTGTCCTCCATCGGTGGTGTGTGCTGGTCATCCTCTGGGACAGGGAGGGTGTTGCAGGCAGCACTGGTGGTGGTGGTGGTGGTATTGGTGGTGGCTGCACAGGCCGTGACAGCAGGGGTCTTCTGTGAAGTTGTTGTTGCCGCAGATGTGGTGGGGGGACGATGGGGTCCTGGGACCTGTAGCTCCCTGGCACACCAGATGGGCCGGCTTCGAGCTCATCGTCCATGGAATCCTGAGAGTCAACATACGAGAGTCCATGTACCGGGGGGGGGGGGGGAGACTGGCTCTGTGGGTTGTTGGTGTTGTCCTCTGCAGTGAGTTCTTGGTCACCTGTGGGTCAGATGGGAAATGGTCATTGTAGTGCGCCCGGCAAGCTTTGTGTTAGCTGTGTGTCATTCACTTTTTGTACACTGCACAATTGACAGATCATCACATTGTTTCCTATGTGCACTACTGTGCTTCATGACATGATGCAGTGGTACATGCATTACTTGTCCTTGGTGTAAGGTGTCAAGGCATACCATGCGACGTGTGCACAATTAATGATTACAGGGCCTTGTTGCCATCTAGGGCCTGGCACAACAATGTTTTAATTGAGGAATCATTGTTGATTTGTCTGACCTGGCAGGCATCACATCTGGCCATGGACTGGCCATTGTCATCTCCTGCATCCCTTTGTCCTGTCATGTGCATATCTTGATTTGTACCACCACACATGCTTTCGTATTTTTCGAATGGTCCTTGTTGCACTTGTCCCATGGCGATGCACATGTAAATAGGTGCTGTGCATGATTGTTCCCTGACTTTCTTCTACTTGTGCATTGGTGTGTCACACTTTGGTAGCTGTGCCAGTTTCCTTAGCTTACCTGTGTGCACTCTGTGCTTGGCAATGGGGTAGGTGTGCCTCTTTGTGCAATGAGAGGGCTGGTGTTGTCATATGGCACCATTTAATTTGTGACGAATGGGTGGGTGCACGTACTGGCAACTTACCTGTAATGTGCCCACATTTGGGTTTGTTATGTCACATATGTGTGTGTGCGTGGTGGCAGCTTACATCTGCTCAGTAGGGTCACAGGACAGAATCATATGTCTCCATACCTGTACGTTTGTTTAGTGTACTGCAGTGGCTTCCAACTGCTTCTGGGTGGGGTGGGGGGAGTGTTCCATCCTGCTGAGGTGGGGGCCAGGGGACATGGTGGGAGTGGTAGTACAGGCCTCTCACCCCCAAACACCCTCATTGTAAAGATGGCTACTTACCTGTAAGTTTGTGTGGTGTACTGCAATGGCTTCCAACTGCTTCTCGGTGGGATGGGGGGAGGGCTCCATCCTGCTGAGATGGGGCCAGGGGGCATGGCGGGAGTGCTAGTGCAGGCCTCCCACCCCTAAACATCCTCACTGTGAAAATGGCTACCTACCTGTAAGTTTGTTTGGTGTACTGCAATGGCTTCCAACTGCTTCAGGGTGGGGTGGGGGGAGGGCTCCATCCTGCTGAGGTGGGGGCCAGAGGGCATGGTGGGAGTGGTAGTGCAGGCCACCCACCCCCAAACACCCTCACTGTGAAGATGGCTACCTACCTGTAAGTTTGTTTGGTGTACTGCAATGGCTTCCAACTGCTTCAGGGTGGGGTGGGGGGAGGGCTCCATCCTGCTGAGGTGGGGGCCAGGGGGCATGGTGGGAGTGGTAGTACAGGCCTCCCACCCCCAAACACCCTCATTGTGAAGATGGCTACCTACCTGTACGTTTGTTTGGTGTACTGCAATGGCTTCCAACTGCTTCTGGGTGGGGTGGGGGGAGGGCTCCATCCTGCAGAGGTGGGGGCCAGGGGGCATGGTGGGAGTGGTAGTGCAGGCCTCCCACCCCCAAACACCCTCATTGTGAAGATGGCTACCTACCTGTTAGTTTGATGAGGGTGATGTAATGGCTTCCAACTGCTTCAGGGTGTGGTGGGGGAGGGCTCCATCCTGTTGAGGTGGGGGCCAGTGGGCATGGTGGGAGTGGTAGTGCAGGCCTCCCACCCCCAAACACCCTCATTGTGAAGATGGCTACCTACCTGTAAGTTTGTTTGGTGTACTGCAATGGCTTCCAACTGCTTCTGGGTGGGGTGGGGGAGGGCTCCATCCTGCTGAGGTGGGGGCCAGGGGGCATGGTGGGAGTGGTAGTGCAGGCCTCCCACCCCCAAACACCCTCACTGTGAAGATGGCTACCTACCTGTTAGTTTCATGAGGGTGATGTAATGGCTTCCAACTGCTTCTGGGTGGGGTGGGGGGTGGGCTCCATCCTGCTGAGGTGGGGGCCAGGAGGCATGGTGGGAGTGGTAGTGTAGGCATACCACCCCCAAACACCCTCATTGTAAAGATGGCTACCTACCTGTAAGTTTGTTTGGTGTACTGCAATGGCTTCCAACTGCTTCTGGGTGGGGTGGGGGGAGGGCTCCATCCTGCTGAGGTGGGGGCAGGGGGCATGGTGGGAGTGGCAGTGCAAAACACCCTCATTGTGAAGATGGCTACCTATCTGTTAGTTTGATGAGGGTGATGTAATGGCTTCCAACTGCTTCAGGGTGGGGGGAGGGCTCCATCCTGCTGAGGTGGGGGCCAGGGGGCATGGTGAGAGTGGTAGTGCAGGCCTCCCACCCCCAAACACCCTCATTGTGAAGATGGCTACCTACCTGTAAGTTTGTTTGATGTACTGCAATGGGTTCCAACTGCTTCTGGGTGGGATGGGGGAGGGCTCCATCCTGCTGGTTTGGGGGCAGGGGGGCATGGTTGGAGTGGTAGTGCAGGCCTCCCACCCCCAAACACCCTCCCAGGGAAGATGGCTACCTACCTGTGAGTTTGATGATGGTAATGTAATGGCTGACACATGCTTCTGGGTGGGATGGGTGGAGGGCTCCATCTTGCTGATGCTGTGGAACAAGGGGGCCTGGTGGGAGTTGTAGTGCGGTCTGCCTGTGCACATGCCCCCATGGTAATGTTGGTAGCTACGTTTGTGGAGAATGGGAGTGGGTGAATGTTGGATCTGTGAGACATGTTTTTGTGAGTGTGTGGTGCAGATGGATGGAATTTGTCCTAGGTGGTGTAGCTTTGTAGTTGTGCGGGACTGTACATAGCAGAGTGGTGGTAGACATGTGTTTGTACTTACCAGCCTCCACTCCCCCGGCTACTCCTGTGGACTCTCTGGATGCAGTATGGCAAGCACCTTCTCCTCCCATGGTGTGAATGGTTTTTGTGGAATGGGAGGGCCACCGCCAGTCCTCTGAGCCAGCTCATGGTTCTTGCTCCTCCTCTCCTTGACAACCCTCTTCAGATCATGCCACCGCTTCATGATCTCCTTTTTTGATCTTGGCGTGGTCCCTACTGCATTGACCCTTTGGACTATCCTTGCCCACATTTGTGTCCTTGTGGCTAATGGTGTCTGTTGGACCAGGCTACCAAAAAGATGTGGTTCCACTCTGACTATCTCATCTACCATGACTGTCAACTCACTCTCTGTGAATTTGGGCATTTTCTGTGTGGCTATGGTGTGTGGTGTGCAAAGTGGTTGTGGGTGCAGGAGTGTGAGGGGTGGTTGTGGTTTGTACGGTGTGTGTTGTGCAGGGGGGTTAGTTGTGCAGGTGTGGAAGTGGTGGTGGTGCTGTGTGTTGTGTGGCTAGTGATGTTGTGTCCTTTGCCTCTCCTGTCAGCTGGGGTGTGTGTCCCTTCTCTCATGGAGTATTGCAAAGGATTGTGGTCAGGGAAGAGGCTGATTTTATTCTTAGCTATGTGGGTGTGTCCAATTGGGGTATTGCTGTCAGGTGTGTTGTCCTGGGATTTGTATGTTTCTTTTTGCTATGTGGTTGTGTCATTGGGGTGCGTTTTGTGTATTTGGGGGGCATGGCTAGTTTTCTGTGTGCACTTTTTGGGCTTATAGTGGGTTTTTTGCTTCGTCCGCCATATTTTTTACGGATCGTCCGCAGCGGTGGCTGTGCTTCAGCTCTTCCGCTGACTCTCCCATTCATCCCATTGTGCGATCGCGGTGGTCGGAGACAGCGGTACGTACCACGGGACCGTCGGGGATATCCTAATTTCCCGTGCGGTGTCTCCGCTATACATGCAGCAGGTTGGTGTTTTTTCCGCTGGACTCCGACCGTCGCAGACGGATTTTGGTCATCTCCGCCCGTTACGGGCGGTTTTTCTTTGCCCCGTTCCGCCGCGGTCGGTGTTTTTTGGCAGATGATCCTAATTTGGCCACCGGTTTTCCCACGGTGCCGGCGGGTTGTTGTTTTCCGCTTCCATGGCGGTCGGGGTGGTTTTCTGGCCGCCATCCTAATAGGCCCCTTAGTGTCTTGAATTGAGTCCGCTTGAAATAAACAGTTTAGATAATACCGGAATATGGGGTAATATCACCTTTCCAGCTTCTGGGAACAACCCTCCTTCCCACCCGAGTACTTTGCTGAGTCGTTTCATGAATGCTGCTAAACAGTAAGCCAGCAGGTCTAGCAGCAAAAGTCCACCAGCCATTTGTGGTCTCTGCAACATCCGTATGTTTGCCCTTGGCTTCTTATATGCCTAAATGACTTTTTGCCAGACCGCTTCTATCGGTACAAAAAAACCTTTAACAAGATACAAAGGTATACACCAAATAAGGTATAAAAAGCGAGGAAGGATGATCATTTTAATTAAGTTGCATTGTCATATTAGACTAATATGTAAACTATGCCATTTACAGAATATCTCCTGAGTTCTATTGGCTAATGCGCCATTGTTTAGCTCAATTGCATTCTCCATTTTCTGAGAAACTTCAACCCCAAGTAAATCGAAACACTTGAGGGCTTGAATGTAGGGTTCAATGTAAAGCACAAAAAGCAAAGGTGAAAGTGGACATCCCTGCCAGGTGCCACGATTAACCTGAGTAAGGTCAGTGAAAGAGCCTGAACTTGAGATTCTTGTGTAGCTATTGAACCCAAGAAATAAAATGTGGACCAAGCCATGAATCGACCATAGCTGCCCAAAGAAAAGGCCATAAAAACTGGTCGAAGGCTTTTTCAGTGTTCAACATTATTACTCTGACCAAATTTCCCTGAGCACAACCAGCTTCTATGGCAGTGATAACCATATTAATGTGGGTGGTAGTATCCCGCCCTGGAGCAAAACCATGTTGATTCCCATCGAATAAACTCCTAGATGACCGTTGCAAGCCTGTTAGCTAAAATCTGAGTATAAATCTTAGAATCAGAATTGATCAGCAAGATCAGCCTATATTAGCCATAATGAGAGGGATTTTTCCCTTTCTTAGGGAAGATGACAATATTGGTTTCTGATTACAAAAATTACAAAAATATTGGTTTCTGTCCATGACCCCAGAATCTGCCCAGATGTCTCAAAAGAGTTAAATAAATCACAGAGGGCTGGCACAAAAAGATGGAACAGTCTGGTGTAAAATTCCAGTGGAAGTTGATCAGGGCCCATGGCCTTGCCTCATGCCAATTGGCCAATAGCGCTTTCGACCTCCAAATTCAAAATACGCCCTTCTAGCCCACGCCGTTGGCTCACAGACAATTTCTGATGATGCTAAGTCAAAAGAAACTGAACAGTTTGATCCATGGAGGGGACCAATTCCTCCAAATACAGTTAAAAGGTATACAACAGCAAAACCCTTTACTGATAAGAGCAGGATCGGTAACTATATTTCTTTGAGGGTTCTCAATGATAGAGATAGCCAAAATATTGGTTCTGTTGCAAACCCCGAAAAAAACTTGGTCCGTTTCATCGCTATTTAAAAAAAAAGTCTTTGTTTGGCCGAGCTTTTTTGATAATGTTATCAAGCATACGTTCCTTAAGGGAGGCTTGGGCAATTATGAACTGATCTATCAAGGAAGCAACGTATCCCCATTCTTGAGCAATTGCAAATCTAACCATTAGAGAGTCTAGATGGAAGAGAGTAAGCTGAGCATTAGCATCAATCTGAACAGCTAGCTTCCTAAGCAAGGAAGAAAAATTTATAGTGTGACCTCTACAAAATGCTGTGACAGCATCCCAAAAAATAAGCATGGATGCCGAACCCAAGTTACACTCCAAAAACAGCCTTGCTTCTTTCTCCATAGAATGAATAAAAGCATCCTCTAAGAGAAGTTTACTGTTGAACATCCAAGACCGTGATTTCAATTCAATAGGGAACCCGGGACCCGAGTGAAAGAAGACAAGGAGTTGTGGTCTGATAATATCATAGGGTTCAGGGAGATGCTAAGATGAGACACAAGAGCAAGAGCTAAACTTGCAAGAAAATATCTATCTGAGGGAAAGATTTATGAGAAGCAGAGAAGTAAGTAAAGCTGTGTTCTCTCAACTGAGAATGCTGCCAAACATCCACCAAAGCATAGGATTCCATCAATTGCAGCAGAGCTTCCCAGGTCCATTTCCTTGAGCTATAGGTAGTTACCATAGAAATTTTAACCCCCGAACATAATAAGAAGAGTCAATCTGAGGATTTAGAGTAACATTGAAGTCACCAGATATTATTAGTGGATCAGGCCATTGATGTAACTTTGAAAGCAGGCTGTTAACGATTACAGGATTACCCGTGTTGGCCCCATAAAGTACATATAATGTATTTTGAAGTTCGCCCCTTCTAACTATAGCAATGAGCCATTATCCACCACATCTATGCATTGATCGATGAGTACCCAACTCTTGTCCCGATCCAATAGAATGATCCTTCTCTGGGATAAAGAAAAACAGGCTGAAACTATAACCTGCTAAACCAGATCGCCAAGAAGAGAGGCCTGTATATTCAGGAGATGAGTTTCCTGTTAGCCAACTAAATGGGCTTGCATTTTTGGGATGCCTCCAGCCCATTTGCATTCCATGAGAGAATATGGATGCACTGGTCAAAACTGAATCACTGATACAACATCAAATCCTATAACATCAAACCACAAAAATATTGGCCCCCAGGGAGAATGTACACATAATTTTAAGGTGGGGCGGGGGATTCGCCACGGGTGCGTTTTAGCACCAATCGTATTCTCATTATTTTTAAACGGGATAGATAATCATTTACAGGTGAATCAGGCTGATGCCCCTATGGTGGCAGGTCATCCCACACCTGTTTTATTATGTGTGGACGATACCGTACTCGTAGCAAGAACCCCGATAGGCTTACACAGACTTATGGACGCATTTTCTGATTCTATGTTACAGAAGAAAATGGTCATAAACAAATCCAAAACATATACCATGATCTGTGGGCCTAAACCCAAACTCCATAAAACCTTTTATATAGAAAAAAGCTCTATTAAGACTGTGAATTCTTTTTTGCTATTTAGGTATTGTTTTTTCAGAAAACGGCTCGTGGTCTCAACACATCAAAATTACCAAAGCTAAAATGAGCAGGGCAACCCAGGGCATTTTTTAATTTTCTTCCAAACTTGGGAGTTGACCAATTAATGAGATGGTAGCCTTGTATAAAGCTAAAGGAACAAGTATATCTCCTTATGGGGCAGGGCTATGGGCCCACACTAACATTAAAAATTTGCAAGTGCAAGAAAACTTGTTCCTGAAACATTTGCTCTATTTACAGCACTTTGCATCAAATACCATTGCTCATTATGATGCGGGTCTCCAGTTTTTAGAAGATCTCCTACTGGCCCAACCATTGCTATTGTGGGACTCTATATGGAAAAGGGAAAAAGCATCTTTTACCAAATCAATTATTTTAGACTGTCTTAAGCTACATAATGCTCTGAAGATCCCATGGCTGCTGTACATTAATACTGCCTTAGAAGCTATGTATAAAACAACAGTATGGACAGAAACATCCAAAACCTTGATACAAATAAAGAAATAAATTAGAGATACCTTTCTACAAAGTAGGATGGCCCAAAGATCCAAGGATGAAAAGAATAAAATTACTGTTACCCAGTATATATCGTATAGCACTGAGATGAGTACGAATAATTATTTATCATACGTGACTTATGCACAGCATCGTTTTGTTCTCATCAGATTAAGATGTGGCATTGTTCATTACCTTGTAGCTTTCCCTACAATGCGGTCTCATCCGCCGGAAGATCATCTATGTCCATGTGACAGTTTAAGTAAACAAAGCATGTTGCACTTTTTGCTGTATTACATATTTTATAAGAATCTTAGACGTTTTTATTTAAAGTCACTTTTTATTACACATAACATCAGGTCACATAAAGTGGCAATGAAATTCCTGATGACATTGGGTGATCCCCTGACCTGCTATAGTGTTGCCCTGTTCATCTTGAAGGCAATAAATCTGCGAAAAGCCCTCAGTTTCTAGCAGTATAGAGCTGACATGAGTTTTTATAGACTTTTAACTTGTGTAATCGATTATTTTGTGTGCAAAACATAATTCTGCCCCATTTATGATGTAACTAATATGAGAATGTTATGGTAATGTTATATAAGATGTAATGATTTTATTATTATATTATTTTGTTTGTACTGGATACAAGATTTTATAATGATTGCTCTTTTATGGCTATCTCTGATAGTCGAATAAAGATTAAAACTGAAACTGAGTCAATAATATCATATACAAAAATATCAACACCCAATACACAAAACTGAAATGACACAAACATCGATAAAACAATATCGTAAAAAAAAAATTTGATAGCAAAAATATCGACAACAAAAAGAACACAAAAATATCTATAACATTAAAACAACATATAACACAACAAAAACATCGATATAAATAATATCGACAACACAAACATTGAAAAAGTACATATAAACAATACCAAAAAATAACATTTAAAAATAAAAATAAACTACTTTCAATAATATAATGAAATAACATGTACCAACCATTAAAAACAAACACTAAAAAATTACAAAATTGGGTGCGGTGGCATGATGCAATTTTGAAGATCGTGGTAGGCGTGCTCCGCCACCACGGAGGCGGTCATTTGAAAGAGGCAGACCTGGACCAACAATTGCTGCAGCTTTGCACCTTTAAAATGACCCCAGGGGGCTATATATGTGTGGGAGTGAGCCTCACATTTCCACTGCTCAAAGAGCCTGCTGCCTGAGACCCCTCACCTGCTGCTGCCTCCAGGGACTGCTGCCTGAGACTCCTCACCTGATGCTACGTCCAGGGACTGCTGCCTGAGAACCCTCACCACCCAATTCCGCCTATGTTGTCTCACGTCCACAGTGATGGCAAGGACAGAGAAGATCCGTGCCAGTCCCTTCACGAGCGCGGAGCTTGAGGTCCTGGTGGACGAGGCGCTCACACAGTACCCAAGGCTATATGGTGCCCCAAATGTCGTGGTAAGTCTACCAACAGTGGTGGGCTAGGGCAGGGGGGCCACACCTGTAGTTGGACTGATGCAGTATGTGCCTGGGACTGTGGGGTAATGTCATGCACTGCCTGACATGTTGTCTCCAGTGGGAGGGTGTGTGTACCCAATGCCACAGCTTTCCCTCCATGCACATGTATGTATGAGTGACCTGTGTTGTGTTGTCAGCCATACAGTGTCACAGAAGGTTGGTCATGCTGTAGTCAGGACAGTGATTGCTTGGCTGGATGGCTGTGTGTGCCCCTGTAGTCCTTCTCAGTGTGAGCCCAGCTGGCCTGCACAGTCCCTGCCTACAAAGACAAGGACACCTCACTCAACTTACAGAGTATGACATCAGTCTTTTCACATTGCACTCCAGCTATGGGCCATCTCAGCACTGTATTTTGCACACAACTTCCCTTGTGAATGGCATTTTGTATTTGTGTGATCATGTCCCTCAATGTGACCACCAGGACACATTCAACTATTCACAGGACAGGGACATTGCTGGCTGTGCAGTCTTAGACACAGTGGGCCCTATTCACAGAACTAACTTAAGACAAAATCCTAAACTTACTACCATTTTCGTATTCACAGAAGGCACTTACTCATTTTGGTATTCACAGAAGACACTTACTCACTTCGGTATTCACAGAAGTTAGGAGTCCTAACTTTAGGACTCCTAAATGCCTTCTGTGAATACCGAAAGTCTTAAAATTAGGATTTTTCTCAGTTTAGGAGTCCTAACGTTAGGACTCCTAACTTTACTACTACTAAACTGAGAAAAATCCTAATTTTAAGGCTTTCGGTATTCACAGAAGGCATTTAGGAGTCCTAAGGTTAGGACTCCTAACTATATTACTACTAAACTGAGAAAAATCCTAATTTTAAGGCTTTCGGTATTCACAGAAGGCATTTAGGAGTCCTAAAGTTAGGAGTCCTAACTTTACTACTACTAAATTGAGAAAAATCCTAATTTTAAGACTTTCGGTATTCACAGAAGGCATTTAGGAGTCCTAAGGTTAGGACTCCTAACTATATTACTACTAAACTGAGAAAAATCTTAATTTTAAGACTTTCGGTATTCACAGAAGGCATTTAGGAGTCCTAAAGTTAGGACTCCTAACTTCTGTGAATACCGAAATGAGTAAGTGCCTTCTGTGAATACCAAAATGAATAAGTGCCTTCTGTGAATACCAAAATGGTAGTAAGTTTAGGATTTTGTCTTAAGTTAGTTCTGTGAATCGGGCCCAGTGAGTCCACCCCCAAACACACGTTGACATGTGATGTATGTGTTGCTCAAGCCAAAAATGGACTGGAGTGTGGGCAGGCTACATGGTTGTTTCAGGGCTGACATGTGCGTGAGATGTGCAGAGACTGCTACATCCTTTCATGATCAGTACCTCTTCCAAAATTAGGAATCGTAATTGACTGATGTTATGTTGGAAAAGTTGAAAATGGTTGGCAATAGGAGATTTAACCTGTCGAATCCAGATGTTGCTTTTGTGCTCGTTGAGTCTTATACAAATTTTTCTCTCTGTTTTTACCCACATTTTGATACCTAACATCAATACACTCAAATACGTACAGGATTAATAATCTAACTGACTTTGTATATGGTTCAATATATATTTGTTTTTATACGTTTTGTTACATGTAATTATCAGCATTCTATGTGTACACCTGCTTATTTATTCAATTCAATGTGTATTGTCATGTTACATCTGCATTTATGCCAGTATACATTGTACACCGTTGGTCCTCTCACCACGCATCACGTGGTCACACAACACCATGTTTCACTGAAGACACCGAGTATCTTATGGATGTTGTTTCGTTCACGAACATTTTGCACTGAGCACATTTCTTTCGTTGTTCGGTCGCGTCACCGCGATACGGAACTACGAGTCTTTCTTCACTGTAGTTTCACACTCTTATTGGAGTTCGGAACTTTTGAACTTTCATCACACGGTCACATGCTTTTTCTAGCAAATACGGTCGCAAGCCGGTTAGCTGTTACACTTCCGGAAACACTACGAACGCTTTGAACGTAGTGCACATCGATAGAAGAGAACTCCACAATTGTAAGTTTAAATCTGCACATTTTTCTTTTCTTTCCACCTTTATGGTTCAGTTTCAACGCTTTGTAGACTAACAGCGTTTGCTCGCAATACATTTACCAGGTTTCCGGTTATCTTTCACAGATCAGTCACCTGGGTACCACCATTACGTGAGTACTCCACCATCGCAAGTTCACGAACATATCGAATTGTTTCTTGCCGTTGATAAACACGTTGTTTTGGCACTGCGTCTTTAGTATCGTTCACAAATGTTTTTTGCACACTAATCATTCTCGTCTCACACACGGTGTCGAAGCGGTAAAACTCTTACTTTAGAATGTACGATTCCGACTAACCGCATAAGATACATGCGATCACCTTGGAGGACAGTTATCACAGTCACAGTTATACAACAGTAAGTGGTTGGACACTTACATACATTTCACAGTTAGTAACAGGCTGATTCTGTGTCTCCTTTTGTTTACAGTTTGGTCCCTGATGAAGGGCTCTGACAGCCCGAAATGCATTGGGCAACCAGGCAACCCTGGATAACTTGTGTAATCTCAATCTGACATGTGGAACTTACAAAAGTTAAATATATTATTTGAGAACTTTTTGAACGTTTAATAAATTGAAGCAATTTGGGACAACGCTATGGTTTACCTATTCATTTAAGTAAAAGGATTGAATTCCACCAGCGAGTGCAAGAAGGGAGACACGCTCCTGAACCAGGAACGTGCATTCATCCATCAGATGGCTCACTCATGCCTGAGTATCCTGTTTCCACGCACTGCTTGAGTCAATGTAGTGAGTTTGCACGATGTGACTGCACAGGGTGGAGTGCAACATGTAGATTTGGTCAAATGTTGTCATGCATTGCTTGCATATGTTTGTTCTGTTGCTGCCACTGACCTGACCCTACATCTCTCTCTCCCATGCAGCATTACCTGTGGTTACGGAGGGACAGGAGATGGACACCAGTGGGGGTGAAACTGGCACCACAGCTGCCCAGAAGCCCAGTGACACAGATGTCACCAGCGCCTCAGAGGGGGACAGGAGTCTGCTGGAGGAGTCCCAGCCTGAGACGCAAAGCACCACGTCATCGATGCCAGTGGAGATGCATCCATGTTGGAGGGCACAGGGAACGGGGACTCTGCATCGACTTCCACCACACTGCGGCCATTGCCCACCCTCCCAGTCACTTCCTCTGGTACTGCCTGTGTCCGCCTCAGTAAGAGGGGGAGAGTGTCCTTCCCCCCTGGCACCGCTGTCCCTGCCACTGTCCCCCCTGCTGCCATCAGTGCTGAGTCTGTGGACCTTTTGCGCCAGCTGTGTGTAGGCCAGACAGCTCTCCTCAATGCCTTCATTGACCACGACAAGAAATTGGCCCAGGTGGTTGCTTTCATGGAGGGCATACATTCCGCCGTGGGTGGGCTGCACCAGACAGTCCAGGCTTTCTCATCAACAGTGACAACTGCCCTGCAGCAGGCACATACTCACAGTCCAGCTCCAGTCCCTTTGTCCACCCCCCTGGCAGTGGCCACGTCTGACGATAGTGACCACGGTACACATACATCAAAGTCACGATACAGCACACGGAGCACACAGCAGCAGCAACCCAAGCAGTCCCGGGCACAGACACCATCCCCACAGAAGACCAGAGGCACAACAGCGCACACGGAGAAAAGCCCGTCAGGCGACACCAGTGGGCAAATAGCAAAGCAGCAGACCTCAGGCACACATGCCTCAGTGGCATCCCCATCCAAGGACTCTCCTGCCCCTAAAGCATCGCGCAAAGATAATCATACAGTGTCTGTGCCCACCAAGGAGGTGGTGCATGCCAAGGGTACACCTAGGAAGGGCTCCAAGGCAGTATCACTAACCACCTTGACTCCCATTCCAAGCCCACTGAAGCAGGGGCCGGAGGGCACTGTAGGGGTAACACCTAGTAAACAGGGGAAGGGGGGGCAGAGGCGAAGCAAGGCAAAGTGTTCCGCTGGGTCCAGTACATCACCAGAGGGGCTGCCAGCGCCTGCACCTGCTGCAGCAGTGGTGGTGAGTGTGCCTGTTGTGCCCACACCACTTCCAATTGATCCAAAGTCAGGCAAGCCATTTAGGATCCCCAAGAAGTGGAAGGACAACCCTCCACAATCGCCCAGCCACACCGTGACTCCCGTCTGCATGACTCTACCTCCACGTGCCACTACACCACCTGGTCCAAGCAGCCCTCTGGCTTGCCAAGCCACTGAAAGCTCTACCTCAGCTGTTCCGCACTCTCCCCCGTCAAGTGCCCCAACAGTCCCGAGA
The DNA here is from genome assembly GCF_964204655.1 of Triturus cristatus. NCBI lineage: Eukaryota > Metazoa > Chordata > Amphibia > Caudata > Salamandridae > Triturus > Triturus cristatus. Next base: position 97,012,667 of record NC_140582.1, read on the forward strand.
CACAGCCAGCTCCCAGTCCGCCTGACAGGCAAGTCTGAGTGTTAATCACCCTCACACACCTGTCTCTCACACAGGTGGGCCTGTACTGCACATTGTTGCCCCCTGCCTGTGCAGCTTCTCATGGACTCAGTCTGCACTTTCTCCTGCCCACTGGCCTTGTCGTTTACTGCTGTGTGCCCCCTGCCTGTGCAGCTTCTCGTGGACTCACTCAGCACCTTGGACTGGCCACTGGCCTTGTGTTTTGCCCCCTGCCTGTGCAGCTTCTCATGGACTCAGTCTGCACTTTGTCCTGTCCACTGGCCTTGTTGTTCACTGCTGTGTGCCCCCTGCCTGTGCAGCTTCTCATGGACTCAGTCAGCACCTTGGATTGGCCACTGGCCTTGTGTTTTGCCCCCTGCCTGTGCAGCATCTCATGGACTCAGACAGCACCTTGGACTGGCCACTGGCCTTGGGTTTTGCCCCCTGCCTGTGCAGCTTCTCATGGACTCAGTCAGCACCTTGGACTGGCCACTGGCCTTGTGTTTTGCCCCCTGCCTGTGCAGCTTCTCATGGACTCAGTCTGCACTTTCTCCTGCCCACTGGCCTTGTCGTTCACTGCTGTGTGTCCCCTGCCTGTGCAGCTTCTCATGGACTCAGTCAGCACCTTGGACTGGCCACTGGTCTTGTGTTTTGCCCCCTGCCTGTGCAGCTTCTCATGGACTCAGTCTGCACTTTGTCCTGCCCACTGGCCTTGTCGTTCACTGCTGTGTGCCCCCCTGCCTGTGCAGCTTCTCATGGACATGCTCTCCATCCTGTGCCTTGCTCTTCTCTTCTCATGGTACCTATCTGTGCACTATGTGAATAAAGACAGTTTCTCCCGTTGTCTATTTTGTCAGTGTCCTTACTGAATAAAGTTAATTTGCTGTTTGTAAATGGTTTACTGTGCCACATGGTCTGTGTGGCACTTCAACATGGTCAATGTTTGGGCTCACTTACTCTCTTTTTTTCAGGGCTGACAGGGTCTTCATTTCTTCTTGACCCAGATACTTGTGGTGGCAATGGTGTAAATTTCGAATGGTTAGCAGTAGTCATTTACTTGATTAGTTCATGTTGGCTCTATTGTAACCATGTCGGGGGGGGGGGTCACTGCCAGCACAGAGTGGGTTTCTGCAGGCAGGCAGGCTGTCCAGGGTCATCATGTATGTGTGTTCTTCCTTTCTGTTTGCCCAGTGGTGTATGTGTGGTCATCTTGTGATGGCCAGTCATCCTAGTCCCATGGCTTACTTTCCATTTGTGCTCTTGGATGGCCAGGTAGTGTGCAGTGTGAATGGGGTGAGTTTGTGGGGAGTGTTGATGTGTACATGCCTCTGCAATGTCAACTACACACGTGTCACCCAGGAGTTGTGTGCTTGTTGTTTTGATTGTTCAGACCTGCGGATGTGGTTGTATGCACATGTGTGAGTTGTATGTAGTGCACTGTGCTGTGTGTTGGTGTGTCCTTGCAGTTCTGTCTGACTCCTACTTGTTGTTTTTGTCGCTTTTGAGTATGTAGAGTGTGTGACTGGCGAGTCAGTGTTGTGTTTTGTTGCACATCCATGTGTCTGGTGGCTGTTTGTGGAGACTGTGCAGACCTGCTGCTCCACACTGCCATTGTGGTTGTGTTTTCTCATGCCTTGCTGTCACATGGTGCCTTCTTCCCTCCAGTGTGGCATGTTGTGTGTGTTGTCATGCCATCCCCTATCTGTGCTTCAGCTGCCTACCCATTGTGGGTCTGCACTCCCTCTCTTTGGGTATTGTACACTCCTGCAATGTCCCCTACTGACATGCAGTATACTTCACTTTGGTGTGAGCTGTCCCCTTGCTTTGTATGTGTGTGTGCCTCCCCATTACTTACTTTGTGCCACTGTGCTTTGTGGTGCAGTTCTTTGTCCAGGGTCAATGTGTCACTCAGGGCATTTCCCCAATGGGTAATGTGTGATGTTCTGGTGCTGTTTATGCAGTTCAACTGTGTGTGCTGCCCAGTCCTTTGTGTCCCAGACGTGTGCATCTATTGGGTGTTGTGTTGTATGTATGTGTGTTGTTTGTGTTTTTGCTTCATTTCCTGGGTGTGCTGTTGTCTTTGTGCTGTGCTGTGTGGTGTGGTGTGGGTTACTGTTCTGTCACTGATGTCTGTGTGTGTCTGGTATGCTTGGTGTGCGCACGCCGCTTGTTGTGCATGCAGTGCTGTGTGTGTGTGTTGCCTTGTGTTTGCCTGGTGTGCATCCCCTGATGTCGTGCTGTGTTTGCTATGTGATTGTTCTGCCTGTGCACCTGTTATTTGTTTGCTGTGGCTGTGTTGTTCTGTGATGGTGCACTTCTTGCGTGTGTTGTGGTATGTTGTCTGTGCATTGTTCCTGGGTGATGGGGTTGTGCACTCCTGTTGTGTCTGTGCTCCTATTGCCTTTCCCCAGTTTAGCTGCACAGGGCATGTCTGTTGTTGTTGTTGTGGCTCTGTGTGTGTTTCTGTTGGGCTATGTGTTTATCTGTTGTACTTGTTTCCACATTTGTGGTGGCATCCCTGTGTGGGTGTGTGTGTTATGTCTGTGGCTGAGCCCAGGGTGTGTGGTTGTTTGTGTGTGTATTGTCTGTCAAGTATTGCCAGCCTTCAGTGTGTTTGACACTGGTGTTGTGTCCTGCTGGTGTGAGGGGGGTATGTGTGTAGATTCTTACCGGTGTTTGTCAGTCCTGAGCTGTGTAGATGGACCCTGTGTGTAGTGCTGCTTGTGTGCTACTGTGGGATAGTTGTATGTATGTGTGACTGTGCAGGCTGTGTGTCCATTTGGGTGTTGATTCCTTGTATGTGTTCATTTGTTGCTTGTCCTCATTGATATTTCCCTGAGTGTGGTGTTGTGTGTGTTTCCCTGGCCCTGTGCTACTGTGCTGTGTGTTGTGTGTTCCTGTGCAGCCACTCCTGCAGTGTGTGTCTCCATGATTGTTTGTTGGGTGGTGCAGGGTTTGTATTGCCCTGGCTTGTTGTTGTGCATGGTGTGCACAGGTGGGGCACATGTCATGTGCCTTCATGGGGTGTGCTAGTGTGTGGTAGAAGTCCCTGTGGTATTTGTGCCCTGCTCATGCCTGGCACTGGCCCTGCCTTCTGCATTGTGCGCATGTATTTGCTTGTGTTCACCGCTGCCGTGACGTGACCGGGACATTGCTGCATGGTGGCGGTAGCTGTGTGTCCAGGATGCAGCGGGGTGACTTTGTGGCAGGTGGCTGATGTGTGGGTGACCTTGTGGATGTGTCCCTGTCCCCCCTAGGGTGTCTGATGTGTATTTGGGACCGGTGTCAGGCCATGTGTTGTGTTTTGTGTTGTTGCGTACCTGCGGTGGCGTCCGCGGCGGTCCATGAGTTCCTTGTGATGTAGCAGGTACAGCACCGGAAAGAAGTGTAGAGTTGGGTCCATGGCGGTCTTGGCCGGGACTCTGGTTTTGCGCTCCGCTGTAGAGCTTCCGCTGTCTCTGGTTGGGCGGTGTCTCTGCTGCGGTGCGTCTGCTTGCTTGTGTCATCCTAATTTGTGGAGCTGGGCGGACGTCATTCCGCACGGCGGTGAGTCTCCATTGGCTCCCACCACCACGGTGGCGGGTGCACTTTGATGGCGGTGCGCATCGCGGCGGTCGGGAATTGGCCTATGTTTGTCCATACTAATTTGGCGGGCGTGATGTCTGCTGCTGGCGGTTGGAAAAAGGCATTTTTCCGTACCGCAAGCGCCGCGGTGGTCCGACCGCCCTACATCCTAATGGACCTCTGGGTATTTTTTCTCACAACTAAATAAAAATAGAGACTAAATAAACAAAAAATCTAAGTAAATGTAACACTTGATTAAAAACAACATTTTCCATTTAAACCAACAGAAAAAATGAAACCATTGAATAAACCACGAAATCAAAAAAATATCCAACAAGAAAATCAAAGCAAGACAAAAGTAAGTTTATTTTCAAATATAATAATTATAAAAATATGTTTACTCTGCCATACTTTATAATTAAAAAGTATATCTATATAAATATATTCACGGATATATAAAAAATGGATTAAGAGCTCAATTAATCACATCACAAAAGGGAAAACAACTTCTGTGCTACATGGGCTATACTTACACGCAAGAGAAAATAACAAGAAAAAAACCCATTGGAAATGTAGTAAATACTACTCCAATTCATGCTATGGGAGAGCCACAACTGTCGAAACAAATTTTATTAATGTAAGGCAGCACAACCATCCCCCCAATGTTACAGAAATCGAGGTCAGAGATGCTTTTGAAATGATCAGAAAAGTAAGCACAAGCTCCCAACAGACCAGTACCCAAATATCACTACGATCCATCCCCCCTGTAAAACGGCTAATAGCAAGAACTAAAAGAGCTACTGCCCAAACACCACCCACCCGCTCAAACTTTTCCAGAAATCAAAATATTACAAAAATACATTCACACACAAAGGTGAGAAATTCATTCTTCATGACAATAACAGTAATGAAAAACAAATTATTATCTTTGCCACTAACAACAACATTCAAAAGTTAAAAAACTGCGAAACATGGATGATGGATGGTACATTCAAAGTTTGCCCCAAGCCTTTTTACCCACTCTATACCATCCACAGCGAAAATGTAGACACTAACATTCCCTTCATATACGCACTACTCCTCAACAAGCAAAATACCACCTACATAAAACTCCTTACAATAATAAAACAACACACCGACAACTACTTCACACAAAAAATGATAATTGAATTTGAACAAGCAATGAGTCAGTCAGTTTTAAAAATATACCCACACACTGCAATACAAGGTTGCTATTATCACTTCAACCAAAGTATCTGGAGACACTTCCAAAAATCTACTCTGAGGGGCCGATTCCGATTTCGGCCGGAAGGGCTCTGAACGATGGTCGGAGTCCTTCCGACCGAATCAGAACATGTTGGCCGGATTTCTTTCCAACCGAGCCATTCTGATGGGCTCGGTCGGAAAGGAATCCGAGTCAGATTTCCGGATGGCTGACAACAGGCTCGGAGAGCCCGTCCGCCGTCTGTAAATCCCTCAGTACTCCCCCAGACGCCTCTTTACGACCGAGGGAGTACGATGGCAGTTTTTCACTGCCTTTTCGTGCCAGTCTTTCCGGCAAGAAAAGGCAGTTGGAAACTGTCTTTGGGGGCCCCCAGTAGGGCCCCCATGGGTGCGAGGCTGCCGAATGGTGGCCTGGGGGCACCTATGGTGCCCCTCTGTGGATCCCTGCACCCGGTGGCAGGCACCTTGGGGTGCCGGCCACATGGTGCAGGGATGAACTGCACCCCTGCTTTTCACAATGCAAGCATGGATTCCGCTCGGAATGCATGCTTGCATTGTGAAGTATACGAGTGTGACCGAACCCTGTTCGGTCGCATCGTACTTGCAGGGCCGTAACCGACAACCGCACGTCAGTCGGTTACGGCTCCTGACCGATGTCGGACGGACCTGAGTCCGTCCGACATCGGAATCGGCCCCTAAGTATAGATTAAGCTGAAAATAGCAACTTTGCTTACCAAATCAAGAAATGAACCCCTTGCGTGCGTTCGGCGGCCAACGGCCATCGCGAGCACTACCTCCATAGTGCTGCGCACGTCCGTTGGCGGACGCGGCTCTGCCCACTACGCTAAACGGCCGCAACGTGGCAGAATTTCTGCCGCGGTAAAAGGGTTAATAGCCCTGGCCTATGTACCAACAACAGAAGTAGCCAACCACTATAATATACTTCTTGAAAGCCCTTTCTACCAAGCCAGTGACTCAAAATTAACACCCTTCCGTGACTACTTTGAAGACACCTGGTTGGGAAGGCTACATAGGTTAGGGCACCGAAGGCAACCAAAGTTCCAAATGCCCTTGTGGAACATCTATGATAGCACACTAGCTCAAAATATTAAAACTAAAAACGCAATGGCAGGATGGCATAATGCCTTCCAAGCCACAATAGGAAGAGGACAACCAACCTCACACAAACTACTAGAAGCCGTAAAAATGAACAGACTTATCAAGAGCTAAGGCTAGAGCAATCCCTGACTAAAATAGGCCCTAAGCTCAGTAAGCAAACACAAACAATGTATGAATACCTACAACACATAACTTAACCATTTTCAAACACCAAAGGCCTAGAGAACCTCGACATGATAGCTAAATCTATGCTATAAACAAAAAACAATACTAAACATCATAAAACATTTTAAAATCACAAAACACTTAAACAACATAATACTACTCTTTTTTATTTAATAATTATAAATGTCATTTAAAAATTAAAAACATACATATAAATATATGACATAATATAATTATTAAAATAAACAAGAAACTAAAAACCAAATGTAACCAAAAACATTTCCCACCCATTATAATAAAACATTACTTACAGTTATGTCGCAGTAGATGGTCCTAAAAAATGAACAAATCCATAGTAGAAAAATCAAAACACAAATCCATTCGAAAGAAAAGCCCCCCAAAAAATGCAAAAATACGACTGTAGAAAAAAGGCTAAATGACCCAATCCTCTCAATATTGGAACCCTCAAAAACCCGCAAATTCAAAGAAACAAAATACGTTTTCCTTTCATGAAACGGGAAATCTGCAACCAAAACCCCCACAATAACATATATAAACCCATACACATTCATTTCAATGTTAAATACAACATAACACAATTAAACCACACATAACTAACACTATACAACCTGTCAAACTTCCTCCAGATGGTCAGAAATGGTAATTTTTTAATATTACATTTTTTACCTGTAAATGACTATTGCATGTGAAGTATCACTTTTGGAACTGAAATAAGTGTGTTTAGAGTCATTTTAATGCCTGAAATTGGTCGAAATAGAAGCTTCTGAGTAGGAGAAAAAGGCTGTAAGTTGGCAATTTTGGTCACATTGAGGATTTAAAAAGTAGTTATTCAACATGAGGCACAATCCAAATGACATTTTGAATCAATTTTTCTACAGTCCAAAAAATCAATTTTCTGATGAAAAACGATGACCCGTGACCTGTCGAACTTCCTCCAGATGGTCAGAAATGGTAATTTTTTAATATTACATTTTTTACCTGTAAATGACTATTGCACGTGAAGTATCACTTTTGGAACTGAAATAAGTGTGTTTAGAGTCATTTTAATGCCTGAAATTGGTTGAAATAGAAGCTTCTGAGTAGGAGAAAAAGTCAATAAAAATGGGAATTTTGGTCACATTGAGGCTTTAAACAGAAGTTATTCAACATGAGGCAGAATCCAACTGACATTTTAAATCAATTTTTCTACAGTCCAAAAAAATCAATTTTCTGTTGAAAAACGATGACCCGTGACATATCGAACGTTCTCCAGATGGTCAGAAATGCTAATTTTTTAATGTTTAATTTTTTGACTGTAAATGACTATTGCATGTGAATTATCACTTTTGGAACTAAAATAAGTGTGTTTAGAGTCATTTTAATGCCTAAAATTGGTCGAAATAGAAGCTTCTGAGTAGGAGAAAAAGTCTGTAAATTGGCAATTTTGGACACATTGAGGATTTAAAAAGTAGTTATTAAACATGAGGCACAATCCAAATGACATTTTGAATCAATTTTTCTACAGTCCAAAAAATCAATTTTCTGATGAAAAACGATGACCCGTGACCTGTCGAACTTCCTCCAGATGGTCAGAAATGGTAGTTTTTTAATGTTTAATTTTTTGACTGTAAATGACTATTGCATGTGAATTATCACTTTTGGAACTAAAATAAGTGTGTTTAGAGTCATTTTAATGCCTGAAATTGGTTGAAATAGAAGCTTCTGAGTAGGAGGAAAAGTCTATAAAAATGGCAATTTTGGTCACATTGAGGCTTGAACCAGAAGTTATTCAACATGAGGCAGAATCCAAATGACATTTTAAATCAATTTTTCTACAGTCCAAAAAAATCAATTTTCTGTTGAAAAACGATGACCCGTGACATATCGAACTTTCTCCAGATGGTCAGAAATGCTAATTTAATAATGTTTAATTTTTTTACTACAAATGACTATTGCATGTGAATTATCACTTTTGGAACTAAAATAAGTGTGTTTAGAGTCATTTTAATGCCTGAAATTGGTTGAAATAGAAGCTTCTGAGTAGGAGAATAATTCTGTAAATTGGCAATTTTGGTCACATTGACGATTTAAAAAGTAGTTATTCAACATGAGGCACAATCCACATGACATTTTGAATCAATTTCTCTACAGTCCAAAAAATCAATTTTCTGTTCAAAAACGATGACCCGTGACCTGTCGAACTTTCTCCAGATGGTCAGAAATGGTAATTTTTTAATGTTTAATTTTTTGACTGTAAATAACTATTGCAAGTGAATTATCACTTTTGGAACTAAAATAAGTGTGTTTAGAGTCATTTTAATGCCTAAATTGGTCGAAATAGAAACTTCTGAGTAGGAGAAAAAGTCTGTAAATTGGCAATTTTGGTCACATTGAGGATTTAAAAAGTAGTTATTTAACATGAGGCACAATCCACATGACATTTTGAATCAATTTTTCTACAGTCCAAAAAATCAATTTTCTGATGAAAAACGATGACCGGTGACCTGTCCAACTTCCTCCAGATGGTCAGAAATGGTAATTTTTTAATGTTGAATTTTTTGACTGTAAATGACTATTGCATGTGAATTATCACTTTTGGAACTAAAATAAGTGTGTTTAGAGTCATTTTAATGCCTGAAATTGGTTGAAATAGAAGCTTCTGAGTAGGAGAAAAAGTCTATAAAAATGGCAATTTTGGTCACATTGAGGCTTTAAACAGAAGATATTCAACATGAGGCACAATCCAAATGACATTGTAATTACATTTTTCTACAGTCCAAAAAATCTATTTTCTTGAAAAACGATGACCCGTGACCTGTCGAACTTTCGCCAAATGGTCAGAAATGGAATTTTTTTTATATTTAATGTTTTGACTGTATATGACTATTGCATGTGAATTAGAACTATTGGAACTGAAATACGTGTGTTTAGAGTCATTTTAATGCCTGAAATTGGTTGAAATAGAAGCTTCTGAGTAGGAGAAAACATGTATAAAAATGGCAATTTTGGTCACATTGAGGCTTTAAACAGTAGTTATTCAACAAGAGCCACAATCCAAATGACATTTTACATCAATTTTTCTTGAGTCCAAAAAATCAATTTTCTGATAAAAAACGATGACCCGTGACCTGTCGAACTTCCTCCAGATGGTCAGAAATGGTAATTTTTTAATGTTTAATTTGTTGACTGTAAATGACTACTGCATGTGAATTAGCACTTTTGGAACTAAAATAAGTGTGTTTAAAGTCATTTTAATGCCTGAAATTGGTCGAAATAGAAGCTTCTGAGTAGGAGAAAAAGTCTGTAAATTGGCAATTTTGGTCACATTGAGGATTTAAAAAGTAGTTATTAAACATGAGGCACAATCCAAATGACATTTTGAATCAATTTTTCTACAGTCCAAAAAATCAATGTTTTGATGAAAAACGATGACCCGTGACATATCGAACTTTCTCCAGATGGTCAGACATGCTAATTTTTTAATGTTTAAGTTTTTTGACTGTAAATGACTATTGCATGTGAATTATCACTTTTGGAACTAAAATAAGTGTGTTTAGAGTCATTTTAATGCCTGAAATTGGTCGAAATAGAAGCTTCTGAGTAGGAGAAAAAGGCTGTAAGTTGGCAATTTTGGTCACATTGAGGATTTAAAAAGTAGTTATTAAACATGAGGCACAATCCAAATGACATTTTAAATACATTTTTCTACAGTACAAAAAAATCTATTTTCTGATGAAAAACGATGACCCGTGACCTGTTGAACTTTCGCCAGATGGTCAGAAATGAAAAAAAAAATATATATTTCATTTTTTGACTGTAAATGACTATTGCATGTGAATTAGAACTCTTGGAACTGAAATAAATGTGTTTAGAGACATTTTAATGCCTGAAATTGGTTGAAATAGAAGCTTCTAAGTAGGAGAAAAAGTCTATAAAAATGGCAATTTTGGTCACATTGAGGCTTTAAGCAGAAGTTATTCAACATGGGGCACAATCCAAATGACATTTTAAATCAATTTTTCTACAGTCCAAAAAATCAATTTTCTGTGCAAAAATGATGACCCGTGACCTGTCGAACTTTCTCCAGATGGTCAGAAATGGTAATTTTTTAATGTTTAATTTTTTGACTGTAAATGACTATTGCAAGTGAATTATCACTTTTGGAACTAAAATAAGTGTGTTTAGAGTCATTTTAATGCCTAAACTGGTCGAAATAGAAACTTCTGAGTAGGAGAAAAAGTCTGTAAATTGGCAATTTTGGTCACATTGAGGCTTTAAAAAGTAGTTATTCAACATGAGGCACAATCCACATGACATTTTGAATCAATTTTTCTACACTCCAAAAAATAAATTTTCTGTTGAAAAACGATGACCCGTGACATTTCGAACTTTCTCCAGATGGTCAGAAATGGTAATTTTTTAATGTTTAATTTTTTGACTGTAAATGACTATTGCATGTGAATTATCACTTTTGGAACTAAAATAAGTGTGTTTAGAGTCATTTTAATGCCTGAAATTGGTTGAGATAGAAGCTTCTGAGTAGGAGAAAAAGTCTATAAAAATGGCAATTTTGGTCACATTGAGGCTTTAAACAGAAGTTATTCAACATGAGGCAGAATCCAAATGACATTTTAAATCAATTTTTCTACAGTTCAAAAAAATCAATTTTCTGTTGAAAAACGATGACCCGTGACATATCGAACTTTCTCCAGATGGTCAGAAATGCTAATTTTTTAATGTTTAATTTTTTGACTGTAAATGACTATTGCATGTGAATTATCACTTTTGGAACTAAAATAAGTGTGTTTAGAGTCATTTTAATGCCTAAAAGTGGTCGAAATAGAAGCTTCTGAGTAGGAGAAAAAGTCTGTAAATTGGCAATTTTGGTCACATTGAGGATTTTAAAAGTAGTTATTAAACATGAGGCACAATCCAAATGACATTTTGAATCAATTTTTCTACAGTCCAAAAAATCTATTTTCTGATGAAAAACGATGACCCGTGACCTGTCGAACTTCCTCCAGATGGTCAGAAATGGTAATTTTTTAATATTACATTTTTTACCGATAAATGACTATTGCATGTGAAGTATTACTTTTGGAACTGAAATAAGTGTGTTTAGAGTCATTTTAATGCCTGAAATTGGTTGAAATAGAGCTTCTGAGTGGGAGACTAATTCTGTAAATTGGCAATTTTGGTCACATTGATGATTTAAAAAGTAGTTATTCAACATGAGGCACAATCCACATGACATTTTGAATCAATTTTTCTACAGTCCAAAAAATCAATTTTCTGATGAAAAACGATGACCCGTGACCTGTCGAACTTCCTCCAGATGGTCAGAAATGGTAATTTTTTAATGTTTAATTTTTTGACTGTAAATGACTATTGCATGTGAATTATCACTTTTGGAACTAAAATAAGTGTGTTTAGAGTCATTTTAATGCCTGAAATTGGTTGAAATAGAAGCTTCTGAGTAGGAGGAAAAGTCTATAAAAATGGCAATTTTGGTCACATTGAGGCTTTAAACAGAAGTTATTCAACATGAGGCAGAATCCAAATGACATTTTAAATCAATTTTTCTACAGTCCAAAAAAATCAATTTTCTGTTGAAAAACGATGACCCGTGACATATCGAACTTTCTCCAGATGGTCAGAAATGCTAATTTTTTAATGTTTAATTTTTTGACTGTAAATGACTATTGCATGTGAATTATCACTTTTGGAACTAAAATAAGTGTGTTTAGAGTCATTTTAATGCCTAAAAGTGGTCGAAATAGAAGCTTCTGAGTAGGAGAAAAAGTCTGTAAATTGGCAATTTTGGTCACATTGAGGCTTTAAAAAGTAGTTATTCAACATGAGGCACAATCCACATGACATTTTGAATCAATTTTTCTACACTCCAAAAAATCAATTTTCTGTTGAAAAACGATGACGATGTCGAACTTTCTCCAGATGGTCAGAAATGGTAATTTTTTAATGTTTAATTTTTTGACTGTAAATGACTATTGCATGTGAATTATCACTTTTGGAACTAAAATAAGTGTGTTTAGAGTCATTTTAATGCCTGAAATTGGTTGAGATAGAAGCTTCTGATTAGGAGAAAAAGTCTATAAAAATGGCAATTTTGGTCACATTGAGGCTTTAAACAGAAGTTATTCAACATGAGGCAGAATCCAAATGACATTTTAAATCAATTTTTCTACAGTCCAAAAAAATCAATTTTCTGTTGAAAAACGATGACCCGTGACATATCGAACTTTCTCCAGATGGTCAGAAATGCTAATTTTTTAATGTTTAATTTTTTGACTGTAAATGACTATTGCATGTGAATTATCACTTTTGGAACTAAAATAAGTGTGTTTAGAGTCATTTTAATGCCTAAAAGTGGTCGAAATAGAAGCTTCTGAGTAGGAGAAAAAGTCTGTAAATTGGCAATTTTGGTCACATTGACGATTTAAAAAGTAGTTATTAAACATGAGGCACAATCCAAATGACATTTTGAATCAACTTTTCTACAGTCCAAAAAATCTATTTTCTGATGAAAAACGATGACCCGTGACCTGTCGAACTTCCTCCAGATGGTCAGAAATGGTAATTTTTTAATATTACATTTTTTACCGATAAATGACTATTGCATGTGAAGTATTACTTTTGGAACTGAAATAAGTGTGTTTAGAGTCATTTTAATGCCTGAAATTGGTTGAAATAGAGCTTCTGAGTGGGAGACTAATTCTGTAAATTGGCAATTTTGGTCACATTGATGATTTAAAAAGTAGTTATTCAACATGAGGCACAATCCACATGACATTTTGAATCAATTTTTCTACAGTCCAAAAAATCAATTTTCTGATGAAAAACGATGACCCGTGACCTGTCGAACTTTCGCCAGATGGTCAGAAATGTAAATTTTTTAATGTTAAATTTTTTGACTGTAAATGACTATTGCATGTGAATTAGAACTCTGGGAACTGAAATAAGTGTGATTAGAGTTATTTTAATGCCTGAAATTGGTTGAAATAGAAGCTTCTGAGTAGGAGAAAAAGGCTATAAAAATGGCAATTTTGGTCATATTGAGGCTTTAAACAGAAGTTATTCAACATGAGGCACAATCCAAATGACATTTTAAATACATTTTTCTACAGTCCAAAAAATCAATTTTCTGATGAAAAACGATGACCCGGGACCTGTCGAACTTTCGCCAGATGGTCAGAAATGGAAAATTTTTTATATTTAATTTTTGACTGTAAATGACTATTGCATATGAATTAGAACTCTTGGATCTGAAATGTGTGTTTAGAGTCATTTTAATGCCTGAAATTGGTTGAAATAGAAGCTTCTGAGTAGGAGAAAAAGTCTATAAAAATGGTAATTTTGGTCACATTGAGGCTTTAAACAGAAGATATTCAACATGAGGCACAATCCAAATGACATTGTAATTACATTTTTCTACAGTCCAAAAAATCTATTTTCTGATGAAAAACGATGACCCGTGACCTGTCGAACTTTCGCCAGATGGTCAGAAATGGAATTTTTTTTATATTTAATTTTTTCACTGTAAATGACTATTGCATGTGAATTAGAACTCTTGGAACTGAAATAAATGTGTTTAGAGTCATTTTAATGCCTGAAATTGGTTGAAATAGAAGCTTCTGAGTAGGAGATAAAGTCTATAAAAATGGCAATTTTGGTCACATTGAGGCTTTAAACAGAAGTTATTCAACATGAGGCACAATCCAAATGACATTTTAAATCAATTTTTCTACAGTCCAAAAAAATCAATTTTTTGTTGAAAAACGATGACCCGTGACATATCGAACTTTCTCCAGATGGTCAGACATGCTAATTTATTAATGTTTAATTTTTTGACTGTAAATGACTATTGCATGTGAATTATCACTTTTGGAACTAAAATAAGTGTGTTTAGAGTCATTTTAATGCCTGAAATTGGTTGAAATAGAAGCTTCTGAGTAGGAGAATAATTCTGTAAATTGGCAATTTTGGTCACATTGACGATTTAAAAAGTAGTTATTCAACATGAGGCACAATCCACATGACATTTTGAATCAATTTTTCTACAGTCCAAAAAATCAATTTTCTGTTCAAAAACGATGACCCGTGACCTGTCGAACTTTCTCCAGATGGTCAGAAATGGTAATTTTTTAATGTTTAATTTTTTGACTGTAAATGACTATTGCAAGTGAATTATCACTTTTGGAACTAAAATAAGTGTGTTTAGAGTCATTTTAATGCCTAAACTGGTAGAAATAGAAACTTCTGAGTAGGAGAAAAAGTCTGTAAATTGGCAATTTTGGTCACATTGAGGCTTTAAAAAGTAGTTATTCAACATGAGGCAGAATCCAAATGACATTTTAAATCAATTTTTCTACAGTCCAAAAAAATCAATTTTCTGTTGAAAAACGATGACCCGTGACATATCGAACTTTCTCCAGATGGTCAGAAATGCTAATTTTTTAATGTTTAATTGTTTGACTGTAAATGACTATTGCATATGAATTATCACTTTTGGAACTAAAATAAGTGTGTTTAGAGTCATTTTAATGCCTAAAAGTGGTCGAAATAGAAGCTTCTAAGTAGGAGAAAAAGTCTGTAAATTGGCAATTTTGGTCACATTGAGGATTTAAAAAGTAGTTATTAAACATGAGGCACTATCCAAATGACATTTTGAATCAATTTTTCTACAGTCCAAAAAATCAATTTTCTGATAAAAAACGATGACCCGTGACCTGTCGAACTTCCTCCAGATGGTCAGAAATGGTAATTTTTTAATGTTTAATTTTTTGACTGTAAATGACTATTGCATGTGAATTATCACTTTTGGAACTAAAATAAGTGTGTTTAGAGTCATTTTAATGCCTGAAATTGGTTGAAATAGAAGCTTCTGAGTAGGAGAAAAAGTCTATAAAAATGGCAATTTTGGTCACATTGAGGCTATATACAGAAGTTATTCAACATGAGGCAGAATCCAAATGACATTTTAAATCAATTTTTCTACTGTCCAAAAAAATAAATTTTCTGTTGAAAAACGATGACCCGTGACATATCGAACTTTCTCCAGATGGTCAGAAATGCTAATTTATTAATGTTTAATTTTTTGACTGTAAATGACTATTGCATGTGAATGATCACTTTTGGAACTAAAATAAGTGTGTTTAGAGTCACTTTAATGCCTGAAATTGGTTGAAATAGAAGCTTCTGAGTAGGAGAATAATTCTGTAAATTGGCAATTTTGGTCACATTGAGGATTTAAAAAGTAGTTATTAAACATGAGGCACAATCCAAATGACATTTTAAATCAATTTTTCTACTGTCCAAAAAATCAATTTTCTGATAAAAAACGATGACCCGTGACCTGTCGAACTTCCTCCAGATGGACGGAAATGGTAATTTTTTAATATTTAATTTTTTGACTGTAAATGACTATTGCATGTGAAGTATCACATTTGGAACTGAAATAAGTGTGTTTAGAGTCATTTTAATGCCTGAAATTGGTTGAAATAGAAGCTTCTGAGTAGGAGAAAAAGTCTATAAAAATGGCAATTTTGGTCACATTGAGGCTTTAAACAGTAGTTATTCAACATGAGGCACAATCCAAATGACATTTTAAATCAATTTTTCTACAGTCCAAAAAATCTATTTACTGATGAAAAACGATGACCCGTGACCTGTCGAACTTCCTCCAGATGGTCAGAAATGGTAATTTTTTAATATTACATTTTTTACCGATAAATGACTACTGCATGTGAAGTATTACTTTTGGAACTGAAATAAGTGTGTTTAGAGTCATTTTAATGCCTGAAATTTGTTGAAATAGAAGCTTCTGAGTGGGAGAATAATTCTGTAAATTGGCAATTTTGGTCACATTGATGATTTAAAAAGTAGTTATTCAACATGAGGCACAATCCACATGACATTTTGAATCAATTTTTCTACAGTCCAAAAACTTTCGCCAGATGGTCAGAAATGTAAATTTTTTAATGTTAAATTTTTTGACTGTAAATGACTATTGCATGTGAATTAGAACTCTTGGAACTGAAATAAGTGTGATTAGAGTTATTTTAATGCCTGAAATTGGTTGAAATAGAAGCTTCTGAGTAGGAGAAAAAGGCTATAAAAATGGCAATTTTGGTCATATTGAGGCTTTAAACAGAAGTTATTCAACATGAGGCACAATCCAAATGACATTTTAAATACATTTTTCTACAGTCCAAAAAATCAATTTTCTGATGAAAAGCGATGACCCGGGTCCTGTCGAACTTTCGCCAGATGGTCAGAAATGGAAATTTTTTTATATTTAATTTTTTCACTGTAAATGACTATTGCATGTGAATTAGAACTCTTGGAACTGAAATAAATGTGTTTAGAGTCATTTTAATGCCTGAAATTGGTTGAAATAGAAGCTTCTGAGTAGGAGATAAAGTCTATAAAAATGGCAATTTTGGTCACATTGAGGCTTTAAACAGAAGTTATTCAACATGAGGCACAATCCAAATGACATTTTAAATACATTTTTCTACAGTCCAAAAAATCAATTTTCTGATGAAAAACGATGACCCGTGACCTGTCGAACTTTCGCCAAATGGTCAGAAATTGAATTTTTTTTATATTTAATGTTTTGACTGTATATGACTATTGCATGTGAATTAGAACTCTTGGAACTGAAATACGTGTGTTTAGAGTCATTTTAATGCCTGAAATTGGTTGAAATAGAAGCTTCTGAGTAGGAGAAAACATGTATAAAAATGGCAATTTTGGTCACATTGAGGCTTTAAACAGTAGTTATTCAACAAGAGCCACAATCCATATGACATTTTACATCAATTTTTCTGGAGTCCAAAAAATCAATTTTCTGATAAAAACGATGACCCGTGACCTGTCGAACTTCCTCCAGATGGTCAGAAATGGTAATTTTTTAACGTTTAAGTTTTTTGACTGTAAATGACTATTGCATGTGAATTATCACTTTTGGAACTAAAATAAGTGTGTTTAGAGTCATTTTAATGTCTGAAATTGGTCGAAATAGAAGCTTCTGAGTAGGAGAAAAAGGCTGTAAGTTGGCAATTTTGGTCACATTGAGGATTTAAAAAGTAGTTATTAAACATGAGGCACAATCCAAATGACATTTTAAATACATTTTTCTACAGTACAAAAAATCTATTTTCTGAAGAAAAACGATGACCTGTGACCTGTCGAAATTCGCCAGATGGTCAGAAATGAAAAAAAAATTATATTACATTTTTTGACTGTAAATGACTATTGCATGTGAATTAGAACTCTTGGAACTGAAATACATGTGTTTAGAGACATTTTAATGCCTGAAATTGGTTGAAATAGAATCTTCTAAGTAGGAGAAAAAGTCTATAAAAATGGCAATTTTGGTCACATTGAGGCTTTAAGCAGAAGTTATTCAACATGGGGCACAATCCAAATGACATTTTAAATCAATTTTTCTATAGTCCAAAAAAATCAATTTTCTGTTGAAAAACGATGACCCGTGACATGTCGAACTTTCTCCAGATGGTCAGAAATGGTAATTTTTTAATGTTTAATTTGTTGACTGTAAATGACTACTGCATGTGAATTATCACTTTTGGAACTAAAATAAGTGTGTTTAAAGTCATTTTAATGCCTGAAATTGGTCGAAATAGAAGCTTCTGAGTAGGAGAAAAAGTCTGTAAATTGGCAATTTTGGTCACATTGAGGATTTAAAAAATAGTTATTAAACATGAGGCACAATCCAAATGACATTTTGAATCAATTTTTCTACAGTCCAAAAAATCAATTTTCTGATGAAAAACGATGACCCGTGACCTGTCGAACTTCCTCCAGATGGTCAGAAATGGTAGTTTTTTAATGTTTAATTTTTTGACTGTAAATGACTATTGCATGTGAATTATCACTTTTGGAACTAAAATAAGTGTGTTTAGAGTCATTTTAATGCCTGAAATTGGTTGAAATAGAAGCTTCTGAGTAGGAGAAAAAGTCTATAAAAATGGCAATTTTGGTCACATTGAGGCTTTAAACAGAAGTTATTCAACATGAGGCAGAATCCAAATGACATTTTAAATCAATTTTTCTACAGTCCAAAAAAATCAATTTTCTGTTGAAAAACGATGACCCGTGACATATCGAACTTTCTCCAGATGGTCAGAAATGCTAATTTTTTAATGTTTAATTTGTTGACTGTAAATGACTACTGCATGTGAATTATCACTTTTGGAACTAAAATAAGTGTGTTTAAAGTCATTTTAATGCCTGAAATTGGTCGAAATAGAAGCTTCTGAGTAGGAGAAAAAGTCTGTAAATTGGCAATTTTGGTCACATTGAGGATTTAAAAAATAGTTATTAAACATGAGGCACAATCCAAATGACATTTTGAATCAATTTTTCTACAGTCCAAAAAATCAATTTTCTGATGAAAAACGATGACCCGTGACCTGTCGAACTTCCTCCAGATGGTCAGAAATGGTAGTTTTTTAATGTTTAATTTTTTGACTGTAAATGACTATTGCATGTGAATTATCACTTTTGGAACTAAAATAAGTGTGTTTAGAGTCATTTTAATGCCTGAAATTGGTTGAAATAGAAGCTTCTGAGTAGGAGAAAAAGTCTATAAAAATGGCAATTTTGGTCACATTGAGGCTTTAAACAGAAGTTATTCAACATGAGGCAGAATCCAAATGACATTTTAAATCAATTTTTCTACAGTCCAAAAAAATCAATTTTCTGTTGAAAAACGATGACCCGTGACATATCGAACTTTCTCCAGATGGTCAGAAATGCTAATTTTTTAATGTTTGATTTTTTGACTGTAAATGACTATTGCGTGTGAATTATCACTTTTGGAACTAAAATAAGTGTGTTTAGAGTCATTTTAATGCCTAAAAGTGGTCGAAATAGAAGCTTCTGAGTAGGAGAAAAAGTCTGTAAATTGGCAATTTTGGTCACATTGAGGATTTAAAAAATAGTTATTAAACATGAGGCACAATCCAAATGACATTTTGAATCAATTTTTCTACAGTCCAAAAAATCAATTTTCTGATGAAAAACAATGACCCGTGACCTGTCGAACTTCCTCCAGATGGTCAGAAATGATAGTTTTTTAATGTTTAATTTTTTGACTGTAAATGACTATTGCATGTGAATTATCACTTTTGGAACTAAAATAAGTGTGTTTAGAGTCATTTTAATGCCTGAAATTGGTTGAAATAGAAGCTTCTGAGTAGGAGGAAAAGTCTATAAAAATGGCAATTTTGGTCACATTGAGGCTTTAAACAGAAGTTATTCAACATGAGGCAGAATCCAAATGACATTTTTAATCAATTTTTCTACAGTCCAAAAAAATCAATTTTCTGTTGAAAAACGATGACCCGTGACATATCGAACTTTCTCCAGATGGTCAGAAATGCTAATTTATTAATGTTTAATTTTTTGACTATAAATGACTATTGGATGTGAATTATCACTTTTGGAACTAAAATAAGTGTGTTTAGAGTCATTTTAATGCCTGAAATTGGTTGAAATAGAAGCTTCTGAGTAGGAGAATAATTCTGTAAATTGGCAATTTTGGTCACATTGACGATTTAAAAAGTAGTTATTCAACATGAGGCACAATCCAAATGACATTTTAAATCAATTTTTCTACAGTCCAAAAAATCAATTTTCTGTTCAAAAACGATGACCCGTGACCTGTCGAACTTTCTCCAGATGGTCAGAAATGGTAATTTTTTAATGTTTAATTTTTTGACTGTAAATAACTATTGCAAGTGAATTATCACTTTTGGAACTAAAATAAGTGTGTTTAGAGTCATTTTAATGCCTAAATTGGTCGAAATAGAAACTTCTGAGTAGGAGAAAAAGTCTGTAAATTGGCAATTTTGGTCACATTGAGGATTTAAAAAGTAGTTATTTAACATGAGGCACAATCCACATGACATTTTGAATCAATTTTTCTACAGTCCAAAAAATCAATTTTCTGATGAAAAACGATGACCGGTGACCTGTCCAACTTCCTCCAGATGGTCAGAAATGGTAATTTTTTAATGTTTAATTTTTTGACTGTAAATGACTATTGCATGTGAATTATCACTTTTGGAACTAAAATAAGTGTGTTTAGAGTCATTTTAATGCCTGAAATTGGTTGAAATAGAAGCTTCTGAGTAGGAGAAAAAGTCTATAAAAATGGCAATTTTGGTCACATTGAGGCTTTAAACAGAAGATATTCAACATGAGGCACAATCCAAATGACATTGTAATTACATTTTTCTACAGTCCAAAAAATCTATTTTCTTGAAAAACGATGACCCGTGACCTGTCGAACTTTCGCCAAATGGTCAGAAATGGAATTTTTTTTATATTTAATGTTTTGACTGTATATGACTATTGCATGTGAATTAGAACTATTGGAACTGAAATACGTGTGTTTAGAGTCATTTTAATGCCTGAAATTTGTCAAAATAGAAGCTTCTGAGTAGGAGAAAAAGTCTATAAAAATTGCAATTTTGGTCACATTGAGGCTTTTAACAGTAGTTATTCAACAAGAGCCACAATCCAAATGACATTTTACATCAATTTTTCTTGAGTCCAAAAAATCAATTTTCTGATAAAAAACGATGACCCGTGACCTGTCGAACTTCCTCCAGATGGTCAGAAATGGTAATTTTTTAATGTTTAAGTTTTTTGACTGTAAATGACTATTGCATGTGAATTATCACTTTTGGAACTAAAATAAGTGTGTTTAGAGTCATTTTAATGCCTGAAGTTGGTCGAAATAGAAGCTTCTGAGTAGGAGAAAAAGGCTGTAAGTTGGCAATTTTGGTCACATTGAGGATTTAAAAAGTAGTTATTAAACATGAGGCACAATCCAAATGACATTTTAAATACATTTTTCTACAGTACAAAAAAATCTATTTTCTGATGAAAAACGATGACCCGTGACCTGTCGAACTTTCGCCAGATGGTCAGAAATGAAAAAAATATATATATTTCATTTTTTGACTGTAAATGACTATTGCATGTGAATTAGAACTCTTGGAACTGAAATAAATGTGTTTAGAGACATTTTAATGCCTGAAATTGGTTGAAATAGAAGCTTCTAAGTAGGAGAAAAAGTCTATAAAAATGGCAATTTTGGTCACATTGAGGCTTTAAGCAGAAGTTATTCAACATGGGGCACAATCCAAATGACATTTTAAATCAATTTTTCTACAGTCCAAAAAAATCAATTTTCTGTTGAAAAACGATGACCCGTGACATGTCAAACTTTC
Organism: Triturus cristatus; assembly: GCF_964204655.1. NCBI lineage: Eukaryota > Metazoa > Chordata > Amphibia > Caudata > Salamandridae > Triturus > Triturus cristatus. The sequence continues at coordinate 97,034,044 of NC_140582.1, forward strand.
TCCAGATGGTCAGAAATGGTAATTTTTTAATGTTTAATTTGTTGACTGTAAATGACTACTGCATGTGAATTATCACTTTTGGAACTAAAATAAGTGTGTTTAGAGTCATTTTAATGCCTGAAATTGGTTGAAATAGAAGCTTCTGAGTAGGAGAATAATTCTGTAAATTGGCAATTTTGGTCACATTGACGATTTAAAAAGTAGTTATTCAACATGAGGCACAATCCACATGACATTTTGAATCAATTTTTCTACAGTCCAAAAAATCAATTTTCTGTTCAAAAACGATGACCCGTGACCTGTCGAACTTTCTCCAGATGGTCAGAAATGGTAATTTTTTAATGTTTAATTTTTTGACTGTAAATGACTATTGCAAGTGAATTATCACTTTTGGAACTAAAATAAGTTTGTTTAGAGTCATTTTAATGCCTAAACTGGTCGAAATGGAAACTTCTGAGTAGGAGAAAAAGTCTGTAAATTGGCAATTTTGGTCACATTGAGGCTTTAAAAAGTAGTTATTCAACATGAGGCACAATCCACATGACATTTTGAATCAATTTTTCTACACTCCAAAAAATCAATTTTCTGTTGAAAAACGATGACCCGTGACATGTCAAACTTTCTCCAGATGGTCAGAAATGGTAATTTTTTAATGTTTAATTTTTTGACTGTAAATGACTATTGCATGTGAATTATCACTTTTGGAACTAAAATAAGTGTGTTTAGAGTCATTTTAATGCCTGAAATTGGTTGAGATAGAAGCTTCTGAGTAGGAGAAAAAGTCTATAAAAATGGCAATTTTGGTCACATTGAGGCTTTAAACAGAAGTTATTCAACATGAGGCAGAATCCAAATGACATTTTAAATCAATTTTTCTACAGTCCAAAAAAATCAATTTTCTGTTGAAAAACGATGACCCGTGACATATCGAACTTTCTCCAGATGGTCAGAAATGCTAATTTTTTAATGTTTAATTTTTTGACTGTAAATGACTATTGCATGTGAATTATCACTTTTGGAACTAAAATAAGTGTGTTTAGAGTCATTTTAATGCCTAAAAGTGGTCGAAATAGAAGCTTCTGAGTAGGAGAAAAAGTCTGTAAATTGGCAATTTTGGTCACATTGACGATTTAAAAAGTAGTTATTAAACATGAGGCACAATCCAAATGACATTTTGAATCAACTTTTCTACAGTCCAAAAAATCTATTTTCTGATGAAAAACGATGACCCGTGACCTGTCGAACTTCCTCCAGATGGTCAGAAATGGTAATTTTTTAATGTTTAAGTTTTTTGACTGTAAATGACTATTGCATGTGAATTATCACTTTTGGAACTAAAATAAGTGTGTTTAGAGTCATTTTAATGCCTGAAGTTGGTCGAAATAGAAGCTTCTGAGTAGGAGAAAAAGGCTGTAAGTTGGCAATTTTGGTCACATTGAGGATTTAAAAAGTAGTTATTAAACATGAGGCACAATCCAAATGACATTTTAAATACATTTTTCTACAGTACAAAAAAATCTATTTTCTGATGAAAAACGATGACCCGTGACCTGTCGAACTTTCGCCAGATGGTCAGAAATGAAAAAAAAAAAATATATTTCATTTTTTGACTGTAAATGACTATTGCATGTGAATTAGAACTCTTGGAACTGAAATAAATGTGTTTAGAGACATTTTAATGCCTGAAATTTGTTGAAATAGAAGCTTCTAAGTAGGAGAAAAAGTCTATAAAAATGGCAATTTTGGTCACATTGAGGCTTTAAGCAGAAGTTATTCAACATGGGGCACAATCCAAATGACATTTTAAATCAATTTTTCTACAGTCCAAAAAAATCAATTTTCTGTTGAAAAACGATGACCCGTGACATGTCGAACTTTCTCCAGATGGTCAGAAATGGTAATTTTTTAATGTTTAATTTGTTGACTGTAAATGACTACTGCATGTGAATTATCACTTTTGGAACTAAAATAAGTGTGTTTAGAGTCATTTTAATGCCTGAAATTGGTTGAAATAGAAGCTTCTGAGTAGGAGAATAATTCTGTAAATTGGCAATTTTGGTCACATTGACGATTTAAAAAGTAGTTATTCAACATGAGGCACAATCCACATGACATTTTGAATCAATTTTTCTACAGTCCAAAAAATCAATTTTCTGTTCAAAAACGATGACCCGTGACCTGTCGAACTTTCTCCAGATGGTCAGAAATGGTAATTTTTTAATGTTTAATTTTTTGACTGTAAATGACTATTGCAAGTGAATTATCACTTTTGGAACTAAAATAAGTTTGTTTAGAGTCATTTTAATGCCTAAACTGGTCGAAATAGAAACTTCTGAGTAGGAGAAAAAGTCTGTAAATTGGCAATTTTGGTCACATTGAGGCTTTAAAAAGTAGTTATTCAACATGAGGCACAATCCACATGACATTTTGAATCAATTTTTCTACACTCCAAAAAATCAATTTTCTGTTGAAAAACGATGACGATGTCGAACTTTCTCCAGATGGTCAGAAATGGTAATTTTTTAATGTTTAATTTTTTGACTGTAAATGACTATTGCATGTGAATTATCACTTTTGGAACTAAAATAAGTGTGTTTAGAGTCATTTTAATGCCTGAAATTGGTTGAGATAGAAGCTTCTGATTAGGAGAAAAAGTCTATAAAAATGGCAATTTTGGTCACATTGAGGCTTTAAACAGAAGTTATTCAACATGAGGCAGAATCCAAATGACATTTTAAATCAATTTTTCTACAGTCCAAAAAAATCAATTTTCTGTTGAAAAACGATGACCCGTGACATATCGAACTTTCTCCAGATGGTCAGAAATGCTAATTTTTTAATGTTTAATTTTTTGACTGTAAATGACTATTGCATGTGAATTATCACTTTTGGAACTAAAATAAGTGTGTTTAGAGTCATTTTAATGCCTAAAAGTGGTCGAAATAGAAGCTTCTGAGTAGGAGAAAAAGTCTGTAAATTGGCAATTTTGGTCACATTGACGATTTAAAAAGTAGTTATTAAACATGAGGCACAATCCAAATGACATTTTGAATCAACTTTTCTACAGTCCAAAAAATCTATTTTCTGATGAAAAACGATGACCCGTGACCTGTCGAACTTCCTCCAGATGGTCAGAAATGGTAATTTTTTAATATTACATTTTTTACCGATAAATGACTATTGCATGTGAAGTATTACTTTTGGAACTGAAATAAGTGTGTTTAGAGTCATTTTAATGCCTGAAATTGGTTGAAATAGAGCTTCTGAGTGGGAGACTAATTCTGTAAATTGGCAATTTTGGTCACATTGATGATTTAAAAAGTAGTTATTCAACATGAGGCACAATCCACATGACATTTTGAATCAATTTTTCTACAGTCCAAAAAATCTATTTTCTGATGAAAAACGATGACCCGTGACCTGTCGAACTTCCTCCAGATGGTCAGAAATGGTAATTTTTTAATGTTTAATTTTTTGACTGTAAATGACTATTGCATGTGAATTATCACTTTTGGAACTAAAATAAGTGTGTTTAGAGTCATTTTAATGCCTGAAATTGGTTGAAATAGAAGCTTCTGAGTAGGAGAAAAAGTCTATAAAAATGGCAATTTTGGTCACATTGAGGCTTTAAACAGAAGTTATTCAACATGAGGCAGAATCCAAATGACATTTTAAATCAATTTTTCTACAGTCCAAAAAAATCAATTTTCTGTTGAAAAACGATGACCCGTGACATATCGAACTTTCTCCAGATGGTCAGAAATGCTAATATTTTAATGTTTGATTTTTTGACTGTAAATGACTATTGCGTGTGAATTATCACTTTTGGAACTAAAATAAGTGTGTTTAGAGTCATTTTAATGCCTAAAAGTGGTCGAAATAGAAGCTTCTGAGTAGGAGAAAAAGTCTGTAAATTGGCAATTTTGGTCACATTGAGGATTTAAAAAGTAGTTATTAAACATGAGGCACAATCCAAATGACATTTTGAATCAATTTTTCTACAGTCCAAAAATCAATTTTCTGATGAAAAACGATGACCCGTGACCTGTCGAACTTCCTCCAGATGGTCAGAAATGGTAATTTTTTAATGTTTAATTTTTTGACTGTAAATGACTATTGCATGTGAATTATCACTTTTGGAACTAAAATAAGTGTGTTTAGAGTCATTTTAATGCCTGAAATTGGTTGAAATAGAAGCTTCTGAGTAGGAGAAAAAGTCTATAAAAATGGCAATTTTGGTCACATTGAGGCTATAAACAGAAGTTATTCAACATGAGGCAGAATCCAAATGACATTTTAAATCAATTTTTCTACAGTCCAAAAAAATAAATTTTCTGTTGAAAAACGATGACCCGTGACATATCGAACTTTCTCCAGATGGTCAGAAATGCTAATTTATTCATGTTTAATTTTTTGACTGTAAATGACTATTGCATGTGAAGTATCACTTTCGGAACTGAAATAAGTGTGTTTAGAGTCATTTTAATGCCTGAAATTGGTTGAAATAGAAGCTTCTGAGTAGGAGAAAAAGTCTATAAAAATGGCAATTTTGGTCACATTGAGGCTTTAAACAGTAGTTATTCAACATGAGGCACAATCCAAATGACATTTTAAATCAATTTTTCTACAGTCCAAAAAATCTATTTTCTGATGAAAAACGATGACCCGTGACCTGTCGAACTTCCTCCAGATGGTCAGAAATGGTAATTTTTTAATATTATATTTTTTACCGATAAATGACTACTGCATGTGAATTAGCACTTTTGGAACTAAAATAAGTGTGTTTAGAGTCATTTTAATGCCTAAAAGTGGTCGAAATAGAAGCTTCTGAGTAGGAGAAAAAGTCTGTAAATTGGCAATTTTGGTCACATTGATGATTTAAAAAGTAGTTATTCAACATGAGGCACAATCCACATGACATTTTGAATCAATTTTTCTACAGTCCAAAAAATCAATTTTCTGATGAAAAACGATGACCTGTCGAACTTTCGCCAGATGGTCAGAAATGGAAATTTTTTAATGTTAAATTTTTTGACTGTAAATGACTATTGCATGTGAATTAGAACTCTTGGAACTGAAATACGTGTGATTAGAGTTATTTTAATGCCTGAAATTGGTTGAAATAGAAGCTTCTGAGTAGGAGAAAAAGGCTATAAAAATGGCAATTTTGGTCATATTGAGGCTTTAAACAGAAGTTATTCAACATGAGGCACAATCCAAATGACATTTTAAATACATTTTTCTACAGTCCAAAAAATCAATTTTCTGATGAAAAACGATGACCCGGGACCTGTCGAACTTTCGCCAGATGGTCAGAAATGGAATTTTTTTTATATTTAATTTTTGACTGTAAATGACTATTGCATATGAATTACAACTCTTGGAACTGAAATAAGTGTGTTTAGAGTCATTTTAATGCCTGAAATTGGTTGAAATAGAAGCTTCTGAGTAGGAGAAAAAGTCTATAAAAATGGCAATTTTGGTCACATTGAGGCTTTAAACAGAAGATATTCAACATGAGGCACAATCCAAATGACATTGTAATTACATTTTTCTACAGTCCAAAAAATCTATTTTCTGATGAAAAACGATGACCCGTGACCTGTCGAACTTTCGCCAGATGGTCAGAAATGGAATTTTTTTTATATTAAATTTTTTCACTGTAAATGACTATTGCATGTGAATTAGAACTCTTGGAACTGAAATAAATGTGTTTAGAGTCATTTTAATGCCTGAAATTGGTTGAAATAGAAGCTTCTGAGTAGGAGATAAAGTCTATAAAAATGGCAATTTTGGTCACATTGAGGCTTTAAACAGAAGTTATTCAACATGAGGCACAATCCAAATGACATTTTAAATACATTTTTCTACAGTCCAAAAAATCAATGTTTTGATGAAAAACGATGACCCGTGACCTGTCGAACTTCCTCCAGATGGTCAGAAATGGTAATTTTTTAATGTTTAATTTTTTGACTGTAAATGACTATTGCATGTGAATTATCACTTTTGGAACTAAAATAAGTGTGTTTAGAGTCATTTTAATGCCTGAAATTGGTTGAAATAGAAGCTTCTGAGTAGGAGGAAAAGTCTATAAAAATGGCAATTTTGGTCACATTGAGGCTTTAAACAGTAGTTATTCAACATGAGGCACAATCCAAATGACATTTTAAATCAATTTTTCTACAGTCCAAAAAATCTATTTACTGATGAAAAACGATGACCCGTGACCTGTCAAACTTCCTCCAGATGGTCAGAAATGGTAATTTTTTAATATTACATTTTTTACCGATAAATGACTACTGCATGTGAAGTATTACTTTTGGAACTGAAATAAGTGTGTTTAGAGTCATTTTAATGCCTGAAATTTGTTGAAATAGAAGCTTCTGAGTGGGAGAATAATTCTGTAAATTGGCAATTTTGGTCACATTGATGATTTAAAAAGTAGTTATTCAACATGAGGCACAATCCACATGACATTTTGAATCAATTTTTCTACAGTCCAAAAACTTTCGCCAGATGGTCAGAAATGTAAATTTTTTAATGTTAAATTTTTTGACTGTAAATGACTATTGCATGTGAATTAGAACTCTTGGAACTGAAATAAGTGTGATTAGAGTTATTTTAATGCCTGAAATTGGTTGAAATAGAAGCTTCTGAGTAGGAGAAAAAGGCTATAAAAATGGCAATTTTGGTCATATTGAGGCTTTAAACAGAAGTTATTCAACATGAGGCACAATCCAAATGACATTTTAAATACATTTTTCTACAGTCCAAAAAATCAATTTTCTGATGAAAAGCGATGACCCGGGACCTGTCGAACTTTCGCCAGATGGTCAGAAATGGAAAATTTTTTATATTTAATTTTTTCACTGTAAATGACTATTGCATGTGAATTAGAACTCTTGGAACTGAAATAAATGTGTTTAGAGTCATTTTAATGCCTGAAATTGGTTGAAATGGAAGCTTCTGAGTAGGAGATAAAGTCTATAAAAATGGCAATTTTGGTCACATTGAGGCTTTAAACAGAAGTTATTCAACATGAGGCACAATCCAAATGACATTTTAAATACATTTTTCTACAGTCCAAAAAATCAATTTTCTGATGAAAAACGATGACCCGTGACCTGTCGAACTTTCGCCAAATGGTCAGAAATGGAATTTTTTTTATATTTAATGTTTTGACTGTATATGACTATTGCATGTGAATTAGAACTCTTGGAACTGAAATACGTGTGTTTAGAGTCATTTTAATGCCTGAAATTGGTTGAAATAGAAGCTTCTGAGTAGGAGAAAACATGTATAAAAATGGCAATTTTGGTCACATTGAGGCTTTAAACAGTAGTTATTCAACAAGAGCCACAATCCATATGACATTTTACATCAATTTTTCTGGAGTCCAAAAAATCAATTTTCTGATAAAAACGATGACCCGTGACCTGTCGAACTTCCTCCAGATGGTCAGAAATGGTAATTTTTTAACGTTTAAGTTTTTTGACTGTAAATGACTATTGCATGTGAATTATCACTTTTGGAACTAAAATAAGTGTGTTTAGAGTCATTTTAATGTCTGAAATTGGTCGAAATAGAAGCTTCTGAGTAGGAGAAAAAGGCTGTAAGTTGGCAATTTTGGTCACATTGAGGATTTAAAAAGTAGTTATTAAACATGAGGCACAATCCAAATGACATTTTAAATACATTTTTCTACAGTACAAAAAATCTATTTTCTGAAGAAAAACGATGACCTGTGACCTGTCGAAATTCGCCAGATGGTCAGAAATGAAAAAAATAAATTATATTACATTTTTTGACTGTAAATGACTATTGCATGTGAATTAGAACTCTTGGAACTGAAATACATGTGTTTAGAGACATTTTAATGCCTGAAATTGGTTGAAATAGAATCTTCTAAGTAGGAGAAAAAGTCTATAAAAATGGCAATTTTGGTCACATTGAGGCTTTAAGCAGAAGTTATTCAACATGGGGCACAATCCAAATGACATTTTAAATCAATTTTTCTATAGTCCAAAAAAATCAATTTTCTGTTGAAAAACGATGACCCGTGACATGTCGAACTTTCTCCAGATGGTCAGAAATGCTAATTTTTTAATGTTTGATTTTTTGACTGTAAATGACTATTGCGTGTGAATTATCACTTTTGGAACTAAAATAAGTGTGTTTAGAGTCATTTTAATGCCTAAAAGTGGTCGAAATAGAAGCTTCTGAGTAGGAGAAAAAGTCTGTAAATTGGCAATTTTGGTCACATTGAGGATTTAAAAAATAGTTATTAAACATGAGGCACAATCCAAATGACATTTTGAATCAATTTTTCTACAGTCCAAAAAATCAATTTTCTGATGAAAAACGATGACCCGTGACCTGTCGAACTTCCTCCAGATGGTCAGAAATGATAGTTTTTTAATGTTTAATTTTTTGACTGTAAATGACTATTGCATGTGAATTATCACTTTTGGAACTAAAATAAGTGTGTTTAGAGTCATTTTAATGCCTGAAATTGGTTGAAATAGAAGCTTCTGAGTAGGAGGAAAAGTCTATAAAAATGGCAATTTTGGTCACATTGAGGCTTTAAACAGAAGTTATTCAACATGAGGCAGAATCCAAATGACATTTTAAATCAATTTTTCTACAGTCCAAAAAAATCAATTTTCTGTTGAAAAACGATGACCCGTGACATATCGAACTTTCTCCAGATGGTCAGAAATGCTAATTTATTAATGTTTAATTTTTTGACTATAAATGACTATTGGATGTGAATTATCACTTTTGGAACTAAAATAAGTGTGTTTAGAGTCATTTTAATGCCTGAAATTGGTTGAAATAGAAGCTTCTGAGTAGGAGAATAATTCTGTAAATTGGCAATTTTGGTCACATTGACGATTTAAAAAGTAGTTATTCAACATGAGGCACAATCCACATGACATTTTGAATCAATTTTTCTACAGTCCAAAAAATCAATTTTCTGTTCAAAAACGATGACCCGTGACCTGTCGAACTTTCTCCAGATGGTCAGAAATGGTAATTTTTTAATGTTTAATTTTTTGACTGTAAATAACTATTGCAAGTGAATTATCACTTTTGGAACTAAAATAAGTGTGTTTAGAGTCATTTTAATGCCTAAATTGGTCGAAATAGAAACTTCTGAGTAGGAGAAAAAGTCTGTAAATTGGCAATTTTGGTCACATTGAGGATTTAAAAAGTAGTTATTTAACATGAGGCACAATCCACATGACATTTTGAATCAATTTTTCTACAGTCCAAAAAATCAATTTTCTGATGAAAAACGATGACCGGTGACCTGTCCAACTTCCTCCAGATGGTCAGAAATGGTAATTTTTTAATGTTTAATTTTTTGACTGTAAATGACTATTGCATGTGAATTATCACTTTTGGAACTAAAATAAGTGTGTTTAGAGTCATTTTAATGCCTGAAATTGGTTGAAATAGAAGCTTCTGAGTAGGAGAAAAAGTCTATAAAAATGGCAATTTTGGTCACATTGAGGCTTTAAACAGTAGATATTCAACATGAGGCACAATCCAAATGACATTGTAATTACATTTTTCTACAGTCCAAAAAATCTATTTTCTTGAAAAACGATGACCCGTGACCTGTCGAACTTTCGCCAAATGGTCAGAAATGGATTTTTTTTTATATTTAATGTTTTGACTGTATATGACTATTGCATGTGAATTAGAACTATTGGAACTGAAATACGTGTGTTTAGAGTCATTTTAATGCCTGAAATTTGTCAAAATAGAAGCTTCTGAGTAGGAGAAAAAGTCTATAAAAATTGCAATTTTGGTCACATTGAGGCTTTAAACAGTAGTTATTCAACAAGAGCCACAATCCAAATGACATTTTACATCAATTTTTCTTGAGTCCAAAAAATCAATTTTCTGATAAAAAACGATGACCCGTGACCTGTCGAACTTCCTCCAGATGGTCAGAAATGGTAATTTTTTAATGTTTAAGTTTTTTGACTGTAAATGACTATTGCATGTGAATTATCACTTTTGGAACTAAAATAAGTGTGTTTAGAGTCATTTTAATGCCTGAAGTTGGTCGAAATAGAAGCTTCTGAGTAGGAGAAAAAGGCTGTAAGTTGGCAATTTTGGTCACATTGAGGATTTAAAAAGTAGTTATTAAACATGAGGCACAATCCAAATGACATTTTAAATACATTTTTCTACAGTACAAAAAAATCTATTTTCTGATGAAAAACGATGACCCGTGACCTGTCGAACTTTCGCCAGATGGTCAGAAATGAAAAAAAAAAATATATTTCATTTTTTGACTGTAAATGACTATTGCATGTGAATTAGAACTCTTGGAACTGAAATAAATGTGTTTAGAGACATTTTAATGCCTGAAATTGGTTGAAATAGAAGCTTCTAAGTAGGAGAAAAAGTCTATAAAAATGGCAATTTTGGTCACATTGAGGCTTTAAGCAGAAGTTATTCAACATGGGGCACAATCCAAATGACATTTTAAATCAATTTTTCTACAGTCCAAAAAAATCAATTTTCTGTTGAAAAACGATGACCCGTGACATGTCGAACTTTCTCCAGATGGTCAGAAATGGTAATTTTTTAATGTTTAATTTGTTGACTGTAAATGACTACTGCATGTGAATTATCACTTTTGGAACTAAAATAAGTGTGTTTAGAGTCATTTTAATGCCTGAAATTGGTTGAAATAGAAGCTTCTGAGTAGGAGAATAATTCTGTAAATTGGCAATTTTGGTCACATTGACGATTTAAAAAGTAGTTATTCAACATGAGGCACAATCCACATGACATTTTGAATCAATTTTTCTACAGTCCAAAAAATCAATTTTCTGTTCAAAAACGATGACCCGTGACCTGTCGAACTTTCTCCAGATGGTCAGAAATGGTAATTTTTTAATGTTTAATTTTTTGACCGTAAATGACTATTGCAAGTGAATTATCACTTTTGGAACTAAAATAAGTTTGTTTAGAGTCATTTTAATGCCTAAACTGGTCGAAATGGAAACTTCTGAGTAGGAGAAAAAGTCTGTAAATTGGCAATTTTGGTCACATTGAGGCTTTAAAAAGTAGTTATTCAACATGAGGCACAATCCACATGACATTTTGAATCAATTTTTCTACACTCCAAAAAATCAATTTTCTGTTGAAAAACGATGACCCGTGACATGTCGAACTTTCTCCAGATGGTCAGAAATGGTAATTTTTTAATGTTTAATTTTTTGACTGTAAATGACTATTGCATGTGAATTATCACTTTTGGAACTAAAATAAGTGTGTTTAGAGTCATTTTAATGCCTGAAATTGGTTGAGATAGAAGCTTCTGAGTAGGAGAAAAAGTCTATAAAAATGGCAATTTTGGTCACATTGAGGCTTTAAACAGAAGTTATTCAACATGAGGCAGAATCCAAATGACATTTTAAATCAATTTTTCTACAGTCCAAAAAAATCAATTTTCTGTTGAAAAACGATGACCCGTGACATATCGAACTTTCTCCAGATGGTCAGAAATGCTAATTTTTTAATGTTTAATTTTTTGACTGTAAATGACTATTGCATGTGAATTATCACTTTTGGAACTAAAATAAGTGTGTTTAGAGTCATTTTAATGCCTAAAAGTGGTCGAAATAGAAGCTTCTGAGTAAGAGAAAAAGTCTGTAAATTGGCAATTTTGGTCACATTGACGATTTAAAAAGTAGTTATTAAACATGAGGCACAATCCAAATGACATTTTGAATCAACTTTTCTACAGTCCAAAAAATCTATTTTCTGATGAAAAACGATGACCCGTGACCTGTCGAACTTCCTCCAGATGGTCAGAAATGGTAATTTTTTAATATTACATTTTTTACCGATAAATGACTATTGCATGTGAAGTATTACTTTTGGAACTGAAATAAGTGTGTTTAGAGTCATTTTAATGCCTGAATTTGGTTGAAATAGAGCTTCTGAGTGGGAGACTAATTCTGTAAATTGGCAATTTTGGTCACATTGATGATTTAAAAAGTAGTTATTCAACATGAGGCACAATCCACATGACATTTTGAATCAATTTTTCTACAGTCCAAAAAATCAATTTTCTGATGAAAAACGATGACCCGTGACCTGTCGAACTTTCGCCAGATGGTCAGAAATGGTAATTTTTTAATGTTTAATTTGTTGACTGTAAATGACTACTGCATGTGAATTAGCACTTTTGGAACTAAAATAAGTGTGTTTAAAGTCATTTTAATGCCTGAAATTGGTCGAAATAGAAGCTTCTGAGTAGGAGAAAAAGTCTGTAAATTGGCAATTTTGGTCACATTGAGGATTTAAAAAGTAGTTATTAAACATGAGGCACAATCCAAATGACATTTTGAATCAATTTTTCTACAGTCCAAAAAATCAATGTTTTGATGAAAAACGATGACCCGTGACCTGTCGAACTTCCTCCAGATGGTCAGAAATGGTAATTTTTTAATGTTTAATTTTTTGACTGTAAATGACTATTGCATGTGAATTATCACTTTTGGAACTAAAATAAGTGTGTTTAGAGTCATTTTAATGCCTGAAATTGGTTGAAATAGAAGCTTCTGAGTAGGAGAAAAAGTCTATAAAAATGGCAATTTTGGTCACATTGAGGCTTTAAACAGAAGTTATTCAACATGAGGCAGAATCCAAATGACATTTTAAATCAATTTTTCTACAGTCCAAAAAAATCAATTTTCTGTTGAAAAACGATGACCCGTGACATATCGAACTTTCTCCAGATGGTCAGAAATGCTAATATTTTAATGTTTGATTTTTTGACTGTAAATGACTATTGCGTGTGAATTATCACTTTTGGAACTAAAATAAGTGTGTTTAGAGTCATTTTAATGCCTAAAAGTGGTCGAAATAGAAGCTTCTGAGTAGGAGAAAAAGTCTGTAAATTGGCAATTTTGGTCACATTGAGGATTTAAAAAGTAGTTATTAAACATGAGGCACAATCCAAATGACATTTTGAATCAATTTTTCTACAGTCCAAAAATCAATTTTCTGATGAAAAACGATGACCCGTGACCTGTCGAACTTCCTCCAGATGGTCAGAAATGGTAATTTTTTAATGTTTAATTTTTTGACTGTAAATGACTATTGCATGTGAATTATCACTTTTGGAACTAAAATAAGTGTGTTTAGAGTCATTTTAATGCCTGAAATTGGTTGAAATAGAAGCTTCTGAGTAGGAGAAAAAGTCTATAAAAATGGCAATTTTGGTCACATTGAGGCTATAAACAGAAGTTATTCAACATGAGGCAGAATCCAAATGACATTTTAAATCAATTTTTCTACAGTCCAAAAAAATAAATTTTCTGTTGAAAAACGATGACCCGTGACATATCGAACTTTCTCCAGATGGTCAGAAATGCTAATTTATTAATGTTTAATTTTTTGACTGTAAATGACTATTGCATGTGAAGTATCACTTTCGGAACTGAAATAAGTGTGTTTAGAGTCATTTTAATGCCTGAAATTGGTTGAAATAGAAGCTTCTGAGTAGGAGAAAAAGTCTATAAAAATGGCAATTTTGGTCACATTGAGGCTTTAAACAGTAGTTATTCAACATGAGGCACAATCCAAATGACATTTTAAATCAATTTTTCTACAGTCCAAAAAATCTATTTTCTGATGAAAAACGATGACCCGTGACCTGTCGAACTTCCTCCAGATGGTCAGAAATGGTAATTTTTTAATATTATATTTTTTACCGATAAATGACTATTGCATGTGAAGTATTACTTTTGGAACTGAAATAAGTGTGTTTAGAGTCATTTTTATGCCTGAAATTGGTTGAAATAGAAGCTTCTGAGTGGGAGAATAATTCTGTAAATTGGCAATTTTGGTCACATTGATGATTTAAAAAGTAGTTATTCAACATGAGGCACAATCCACATGACATTTTGAATCAATTTTTCTACAGTCCAAAAAATCAATTTTCTGATGAAAAACGATGACCTGTCGAACTTTCGCCAGATGGTCAGAAATGGAAATTTTTTAATGTTATATTTTTTGACTGTAAATGACTATTGCATGTGAATTAGAACTCTTGGAACTGAAATAAGTGTGATTAGAGTTATTTTAATGCCTGAAATTTGTTGAAATAGAAGCTTCTGAGTAGGAGAAAAAGGCTATCAAAATGGCAATTTTGGTCATATTGAGGCTTTAAACAGAAGTTATTCAACATGAGGCACAATCCAAATGACATTTTAAATACATTTTTCTACAGTCCAAAAAATCAATTTTCTGATGAAAAACGATGACCCGGGACCTGTCGAACTTTCGCCAGATGGTCAGAAATGGAAATTTTTTTATATTTAATTTTTGACTGTAAATGACTATTGCATATGAATTACAACTCTTGGAACTGAAATAAGTGTGTTTAGAGTCATTTTAATGCCTGAAATTGGTTGAAATAGAAGCTTCTGAGTAGGAGAAAAAGTCTATAAAAATGGCAATTTTGGTCACATTGAGGCTTTAAACAGAAGATATTCAACATGAGGCACAATCCAAATGACATTGTAATTACATTTTTCTACAGTCCAAAAAATCTATTTTCTGATGAAAAACGATGACCCGTGACCTGTCGAACTTTCGCCAGATGGTCAGAAATGGAATTTTTTTTATATTAAATTTTTTCACTGTAAATGACTATTGCATGTGAATTAGAACTCTTGGAACTGAAATAAATGTGTTTAGAGTCATTTTAATGCCTGAAATTGGTTGAAATAGAAGCTTCTGAGTAGGAGATAAAGTCTATAAAAATGGCAATTTTGGTCACATTGAGGCTTTAAACAGAAGTTATTCAACATGAGGCACAATCCAAATGACATTTTAAATACATTTTTCTACAGTCCAAAAAATCAATGTTTTGATGAAAAACGATGACCCGTGACCTGTCGAACTTCCTCCAGATGGTCAGAAATGGTAATTTTTTAATGTTTAATTTTTTGACTGTAAATGACTATTGCATGTGAATTATCACTTTTGGAACTAAAATAAGTGTGTTTAGAGTCATTTTAATGCCTGAAATTGGTTGAAATAGAAGCTTCTGAGTAGGAGAAAAAGTCTATAAAAATGGCAATTTTGGTCACATTGAGGCTTTAAACAGAAGTTATTCAACATGAGGCAGAATCCAAATGACATTTTAAATCAATTTTTCTACAGTCCAAAAAAATCAATTTTCTGTTGAAAAACGATGACCCGTGACATATCGAACTTTCTCCAGATGGTCAGAAATGCTAATTTTTTAATGTTTAATTTTTTGACTGTAAATGACTATTGCGTGTGAATTATCACTTTTGGAACTAAAATAAGTGTGTTTAGAGTCATTTTAATGCCTAAAAGTGGTCGAAATAGAAGCTTCTGAGTAGGAGAAAAAGTCTGTAAATTGGCAATTTTGGTCACATTGATGATTTAAAAAGTAGTTATTCAACATGAGGCACAATCCACATGACATTTTGAATCAATTTTTCTACAGTCCAAAAAATCAATTTTCTGATGAAAAACGATGACCTGTCGAACTTTCGCCAGATGGTCAGAAATGGAAATTTTTTAATGTTAAATTTTTTGACTGTAAATGACTATTGCATGTGAATTAGAACTCTTGGAACTGAAATACGTGTGATTAGAGTTATTTTAATGCCTGAAATTGGTTGAAATAGAAGCTTCTGAGTAGGAGAAAAAGGCTATAAAAATGGCAATTTTGGTCATATTGAGGCTTTAAACAGAAGTTATTCAACATGAGGCACAATCCAAATGACATTTTAAATACATTTTTCTACAGTCCAAAAAATCAATTTTCTGATGAAAAACGATGACCCGGGACCTGTCGAACTTTCGCCAGATGGTCAGAAATGGAAATTTTTTTATATTTAATTTTTGACTGTAAATGACTATTGCATATGAATTAGAACTCTTGGAACTGAAATAAGTGTGTTTAGAGTCATTTTAATGCCTGAAATTGGTTGAAATAGAAGCTTCTGAGTAGGAGAAAAAGTCTATAAAAATGGCAATTTTGGTCACATTGAGGCTTTAAACAGTAGTTATTCAACATGAGGCACAATCCAAATGACATTTTAAATCAATTTTTCTACAGTCCAAAAAATCTATTTACTGATGAAAAACGATGACCCGTGACCTGTCGAACTTTCGCCAGATGGTCAGAAATGGAATTTTTTTTATATTTAATTTTTTCACTGTAAATGACTATTGCATGTGAATTAGAACTCTTGGAACTGAAATAAATGTGTCTAGAGTCATTTTAATGCCTGAAATTGGTTGAAATAGAAGCTTCTGAGTAGGAGAAAAAGTCTATAAAAATTGCAATTTTGGTCACATTGAGGCTATAAACAGAAATTATTCAACATGAGGCAGAATCCAAATGACATTTTAAATCAATTTTTCTACAGTCCAAAAAAATAAATTTTCTGTTGAAAAACGATGACCCGTGACATATCGAACTTTCTCCAGATGGTCAGAAATGCTAATTTATTAATGTTTAATTTTTTGACTGTAAATGACTATTGCATGTGAATTATCACTTTTGGAACTGAAATAAGTGTGTTTAGAGTCACTTTAATGCCTGAAATTGGTTGAAATAGAAGCTTCTGAGTAGGAGAATAATTATGTAAATTGGCAATTTTGGTCACATTGAGGATTTAAAAAGTAGTCATTAAACATGAGGCACAATCCAAATGACATTTTGAATCAATTTTTCTACTGTCCAAAAAATCAATTTTCTGATAAAAAACGATGACCCGTGACCTGTCGAACTTCCTCCAGATGGACGGAAATGGTAATTCTGTAATATTTAGTTTTTTGACTCTGAATGACTATTGCATGTGAAGTATCACTTTTGGAACTGAAATAAGTGTGTTTAGAGTCATTTTAATGCCTGAAATTGGTTGAAATAGAAGCTTCTGAGTAGGAGAAAAAGTCTATAAAAATGGCAATTTTGGTCACATTGAGGCTTTAAACAGTAGTTATTCAACATGAGGCACAATCCAAATGACATTTTAAATCAATTTTTCTACAGTCCAAAAAATCTATTTTCTGATGAAAAACGATGACCCGTGACCTGTCGAACTTCCTCCAGAGGGTCAGAAATGGTAATTTTTTAATGTTACATTTTTTACCGATAAATGACTATTGCATGTGAAGTGTTACTTTTGGAACTGAAATAAGTGTGTTTAGAGTCATTTTAATGCCTGAAATTGGTTGAAATAAAAGCTCCTGAGTGGGAGAATAATTCTGTAAATTGGCAATTTTGGTCACATTGATGATTTAAAAAGTAGTTATTCAACATGAGGCACAATCCACATGACATTTTGAATCAATTTTTCCACAGTCCAAAAAATCAATTTTCTGATGAAAAACGATGACCCGTGACCTGTCGAACTTTCGCCAGATGGTCAGAAATGGAAATTTTTTAATGTTAAATTTTTTGACTGTAAATGACTATTGCATGTGAATTAGAACTCTTGGAACTGAAATAAGTGTGATTAGAGTTATTTTAATGCCTGAAATTGGTTGAAATAGAAGCTTCTGAGTAGGAGAAAAAGGCTATAAAAATGGCAATTTTGGTCATATTGAGGCTTTAAACAGAAGTTATTCAACATGAGGCACAATCCAAATGACATTTTAAATACATTTTTCTACAGTCCAAAAAATCAATTTTCTGATGAAAAACGATGACCCGGGACCTGTCGAACTTTCGCCAGATGGTCAGAAATGGAAATTTTTTTATATTTAATTTTTGACTGTAAATGACTATTGCATATGAATTAGAACTCTTGGAACTGAAATAAGTGTGTTTAGAGTCATTTTAATGCCTGAAATTGGTTGAAATAGAAGCTTCTGAGTAGGAGAAAAAGTCTATAAAAATGGCAATTTTGGTCACATTGAGGCTTTAAACAGAAGATATTCAACATGAGGCACAATCCAAATGACATTGTAATTACGTTTTTCTACTGTCCAAAAAATCAATTTTCTGATAAAAAACGATGACCCGTGACCTGTCGAACTTCCTCCAGATGGACGGAAATGGTAATTCTGTAATATTTAATTTTTTGACTCTGAATGACTATTGCATGTGAAGTATCACTTTTGGAACTGAAATAAGTGTGTTTAGAGTCATTTTAATGCCTGAAATTGGTTGAAATAGAAGCTTCTGAGTAGGAGAAAAAGTCTATAAAAATGGCAATTTTGGTCACATTGAGGCTTTAAACAGTAGTTATTCAACATGAGGCACAATCCAAATGACATTTTAAATCAATTTTTCTACAGTCCAAAAAATCTATTTTCTGATGAAAAACGATGACCCGTGACCTGTCGAACTTCCTCCAGAGGGTCAGAAATGGTAATTTTTTAATGTTACATTTTTTACCGATAAATGACTATTGCATGTGAAGTGTTACTTTTGGAACTGAAATAAGTGTGTTTAGAGTCATTTTAATGCCTGAAATTGGTTGAAATAAAAGCTCCTGAGTGGGAGAATAATTCTGTAAATTGGCAATTTTGGTCACATTGATGATTTAAAAAGTAGTTATTCAACATGAGGCACAATCCACATGACATTTTGAATCAATTTTTCCACAGTCCAAAAAATCAATTTTCTGATGAAAAACGATGACCCGTGACCTGTCGAACTTTCGCCAGATGGTCAGAAATGGAAATTTTTTAATGTTAAATTTTTTGACTGTAAATGACTATTGCATGTGAATTAGAACTCTTGGAACTGAAATAAGTGTGATTAGAGTTATTTTAATGCCTGAAATTGGTTGAAATAGAAGCTTCTGAGTAGGAGAAAAAGTCTATAAAAATGGCAATTTTGGTCACATTGAGGCTTTAAACAGAAGATATTCAACATGAGGCACAATCCAAATGACATTGTAATTACGTTTTTCTACAGTCCAAAAAATCTATTTTCTGATGAAAAACGATGACCCGTGACCTGTCGAACTTTCGCCAGATGGTCAGAAATGGAATTTTTTTATATTTAATTTTTTCACTGTAAATGACTATTGCATGTGAATTAGAACTCTTGGAACTGAAATAAATGTGTTTAGAGTCATTTTAATGCCTGAAATTGGTTGAAATAGAAGCTTCTGAGTAGGAGATAAAGTCTATAAAAATGGCAATTTTGGTCACATTGAGGCTTTAAACAGAAGTTATTCAACATGAGGCAGAATCCAATTGACATTTTAAATCAATTTTTCTACAGTCCAAAAAAATCAATTTTCTGTTGAAAAACGATGACCCGTGACATATCGAACTTTCTCCAGATGGTCAGAAATGCTAATTTTTTAATGTTTAATTTTTTGACTGTAAATGACTATTGCATGTGAATTATCACTTTTGGAACTAAAATAAGTGTGTTTAGAGTCATTTTAATGCCTAAAAGTGGTCGAAATAGAAGCTTCTGAGTAGGAGAAAAAGTCTGTAAATTGGCAATTTTGGTCACATTGAGGATTTAAAAAGTAGTTATTAAACATGAGGCACAATCCAAATGACATTTTGAATCAATTTTTCTACAGTCCAAAAAATCAATTTTCTGATGAAAAACGATGACCCGTGACCTGTCGAACTTCCTCCAGATGGTCAGAAATGATAATTTTTTAATGTTTAATTTTTTGACTGTAAATGACTATTGCATGTGAATTATCACTTTTGGAACTAAAATAAGTGTGTTTAGAGTCATTTTAATGCCTGAAATTGGTTGAAATAGAAGCTTCTGAGTAGGAGAAAAAGTCTATAAAAATTGCAATTTTGGTCACATTGAGGCTATAAACAGAAGTTATTCAACATGAGGCAGAATCCAAATGACATTTTAAATCAATTTTTCTACAGTCCAAAAAAATTAATTTTCTGTTGAAAAACGATGACCCGTGACATATCGAACTTTCTCCAGATGGTCAGAAATGCTAATTTATTAATGTTTAATTTTTTGACTGTAAATTACTATTGCATGTGAATTATCACTTTTGGAACTGAAATAAGTGTGTTTAGAGTCACTTTAATGCCTGAAATTGGTTGAAATAGAAGCTTCTGAGTAGGAGAATAATTCTGTAAATTGGCAATTTTGGTCACATTGAGGATTTAAAAAGTAGTTATTAAACATGAGGCACA
The DNA here is from genome assembly GCF_964204655.1 of Triturus cristatus. Lineage (NCBI taxonomy): Eukaryota > Metazoa > Chordata > Amphibia > Caudata > Salamandridae > Triturus > Triturus cristatus. The sequence continues at coordinate 97,054,210 of NC_140582.1, forward strand.
ATCCAAATGACATTTTAAATCAATTTTTCTACTGTCCAAAAAATCAATTTTCTGATAAAAAACGATGACCCGTGACCTGTCGAACTTCCTCCAGATGGACGGAAATGGTAATTTTTTAATATTTAATTTTTTGACTGTAAATGACTATTGCATGTGAAGTATCACTTTTGGAACTGAAATAAGTGTGTTTAGAGTCATTTTAATGCCTGAAATTGGTTGAAATAGAAGCTTCTGAGTAGGAGAAAAAGTCTATAAAAATGGCAATTTTGGTCACATTGAGGCTTTAAACAGTAGTTATTCAACATGAGGCACAATCCAAATGACATTTTAAATCAATTTTTCTACAGTCCAAAAAATCTATTTTCTGATGAAAAACGATGACCCGTGACCTGTCGAACTTCCTCCAGAGGGTCAGAAATGGTAATTTTTTAATGTTACATTTTTTACCGATAAATGACTATTGCATGTGAAGTGTTACTTTTGGAACTGAAATAAGTGTGTTTAGAGTCATTTTAATGCCTGAAATTGGTTGAAATAAAAGCTCCTGAGTGGGAGAATAATTCTGTAAATTGGCAATTTTGGTCACATTGATGATTTAAAAAGTAGTTATTCAACATAAGGCACAATCCACATGACATTTTGAATCAATTTTTCTACAGTCCAAAAAATCAATTTTCTGATGAAAAACGATGACCCGTGACCTGTCGAACTTTTGCCAGATGGTCAGAAATGGAAATTTTTTAATGTTAAATTTTGTGACTGTAAATGACTATTGCATGTGAATTAGAACTCTTGGAACTGAAATAAGTGTGATTAGAGTTATTTTAATGCCTGAAATTGGTTGAAATAGAAGCTTCTGAGAAGGAGAAAAAGGCTATAAAAATGTCAATTTTGGTCATATTGAGGCTTTAAACAGAAGTTATTCAACATGAGGCACAATCCAAATGACATTTTAAATACATTTTTCTACAGTCCAAAAAATCAATTTTCTGATGAAAAACGATGACCCGGGACCTGTCGAACTTTCGCCAGATGGTCAGAAATGGAAATTTTTTTATATTTAATTTTTGACTGTAAATGACTATTGCATATGAATTAGAACTCTTGGAACTGAAATAAGTGTGTTTAGAGTCATTTTAATGCCTGAAATTGGTTGAAATAGAAGCTTCTGAGTAGGAGAAAAAGTCTATAAAAATGGCAATTTTGGTCACATTGAGGCTTTAAACAGAAGATATTCAACATGAGGCACAATCCAAATGACATTGTAATTACATTTTTCTACAGTCCAAAAAATCTGTTTTCTGATGAAAAACGATGACCCGTGACCTGTCGAACTTCCTCCAGATGGTCAGAAATGGTAATTTTTTAATGTTTAAGTTTTTTGACTGTAAATGACTATTGCATGTGAATTATCACTTTTGGAACTAAAATAAGTGTGTTTAGAGTCATTTTAATGTCTGAAATTGGTCGAAATAGAAGCTTCTGAGTAGGAGAAAAAGGCTGTAAGTTGGCAATTTTGGTCACATTGAGGATTTAAAAAGTAGTTATTAAACATGAGGCACAATCCAAATGACATTTTAAATACATTTTTCTACAGTACAAAAAATCTATTTTCTGAAGAAAAACGATGACCCGTGACCTGTCGAACTTTCGCCAGATGGTCAGAAATGAAAAAAAAAATTATATTTCATTTTTTGACTGTAAATGACTATTGCATGTGAATTAGAACTCTTGGAACTGAAATAAATGTGTTTAGAGACATTTTAATGCCTGAAATTGGTTGAAATAGAATCTTCTAAGTAGGAGAAAAAGTCTATAAAAATGGCAATTTTGGTCACATTGAGGCTTTAAGCAGAAGTTATTCAACATGGGGCACAATCCAAATGACATTTTAAATCAATTTTTCTACAGTCCAAAAAAATCAATTTTCTGTTGAAAAACAATGACCCGTGACATGTCGAACTTTCTCCAGATGGTCAGAAATGGTAATTTTTTAATGTTTAATTTGTTGACTGTAAATGACTACTGCATGTGAATTATCACTTTTGGAACTAAAATAAGTGTGTTTAAAGTCATTTTAATGCCTGAAATTGGTTGAAATAGAAGCTTCTGAGTAGGAGAAAAAGGCTATAAAAATGGCAATTTTGGTCATATTGAGGCTTTAAACAGAAGTTATTCAACATGAGGCACAATCCAAATGACATGTTAAATACATTTTTCTACAGTCCAAAAAATCAATTTTCTGATGAAAAACGATGACCCGGGACCTGTCGAACTTTCGCCAGATGGTCAGAAATGGAAAAAATTTTATATTTAATTTTTGACTGTAAATGACTATTGCATCTGAATTAGAACTCTTGGAACTGAAATAAGTGTGTTTAGAATCATTTTAATGCCTGAAATAGAAGCTTCTGAGTAGGAGAAAAAGTCTATAAAAATGGCAATTTTGGTCACATTGAGGCTTTAAACAGAAGATATTCAACATGAGGCACAATCCAAATGACATTGTAATTACATTTTTCTACAGTCCAAAAAATCTATTTTCTGATGAAAAACGATGACCCGTGACATATCGAACTTTCTCCAGATGGTCAGAAATGCTAATTTATTAATGTTTAATTTTTTGACTGTAAATGACTATTGCATGTGAATTATCACTTTTGGAACTAAAATAAGTGTGTTTAGAGTCACTTTAATGCCTGAAATTGGTTGAAATAGAAGCTTCTGAGTAGGAGATAAAGTCTATAAAAATGGCAATTTTGGTCACATTGAGGCTTTAAAGAGAAGTTATTCAACATGAGGCACAATCCAAATGACATTTTAAATCAATTTTTCTACAGTCCAAAAAAATCAATTTTCTGTTGAAAAACGATGACCCGTGACATATCGAACTTCCTCCAGATGGTCAGAAATGCTAAGTTATTAATGTTTAATTTTTTGACTGTAAATGACTCTTGCATGTGAATTATGACTTTTGGAACTAAAATAAGTGTGTTTAGAGTCATTTTAATGCCTGAAATTGGTTGAAATAGAAGCTTCTGAGTAGGAGAATAATTCTGTAAATTGGCAATTTTGGTCACATTGACGATTTAAAAAGTAGTTATTCAACATGAGGCACAATCCACATGACATTTTGAATCAATTTTTCTACAGTCCAAAAAATCAATTTTCTGTTCAAAAACGATGACCCGTGACCTGTCGAACTTTCTCCAGATGGTCAGAAATGGTAATTTTTTAATGTTTAATTTTTTGACTGTAAATGACTATTGCAAGTGAATTATCACTTTTGGAACTAAAATAAGTGTGTTTAGAGTCATTTTAATGCCTAAATTGGTCGAAATAGAAACTTCTGAGTAGGAGAAAAAGTCTATAAAAATGGCAATTTTGGTCACATTGAGGCTTTAAACAGAAGTTATTCAACATGAGGCAGAATCCAAATGACATTTTAAATCAAATTTTCTACAGTCCAAAAAAATCAATTTTCTGTTGAAAAACGATGACCCGTGACATATCGAACTTTCTCCAGATGGTCAGAAATGCTAATTTTTTAATGTTTAATTTTTTGACTGTAAATGACTATTGCATGTGAATTATCACTTTCGGAACTAAAATAAGTTTGTTTAGAGTCATTTTAATGCCTAAAAGTGGTCGAAATAGAAGCTTCTGAGTAGGAGAAAAAGTCTGTAAATTGGCAATTTTGGTCACATTGAGGATTTAAAAAGTAGTTATTAAACATGAGGCACAATCCAAATGACATTTTGAATCAATTTTTCTACAGTCCAAAAAATCAATTTTCTGATGAAAAACGATGACCCGTGACCTGTCGAACTTCCTCCAGATGGTCAGAAATGGTAATTTTTTAATGTTTAATTTTTTGACTGTAAATGACTATTGCATGTGAATTATCACTTTTGGAACTAAAATAAGTGTGTTTAGAGTCATTTTAATGCCTGAAATTGGTTGAAATAGAAGCTTCTGAGAAGGAGAAAAAGTCTATAAAAATGGCAATTTTGGTCACATTGAGGCTATAAACAGAAGTTATTCAACATGAGGCAGAATCCAAATGACATTTTAAATCAATTTTTCTACAGTCCCAAAAAATAAATTTTCTGTTGAAAAACGATGACCCGTGACATATCAAACTTTCTCCAGATGGTCAGAAATGCTAATTTATTAATGTTTAATTTTTTGACTGTAAATGACTATTGCATGTGAATTATCACTTTTGGAACTAAAATAAGTGTGTTTAGAGTAACTTTACAGCCTGAAATTGGTTGAAATATAAGCTTCTGAGTAGGAGAATAATTCTGTAAATTGGCAATTTTGGTCACATTGAGGATTTAAAAAGTAGTTATTAAACATGAGGCACAATCCAAATGACATTTTAAATCAATTTTTAAACTGTCCAAAAAATCAATTTTCTGATAAAAAACGATGACCCGTGACCTGTCGAACTTCCTCCAGATGGACGGAAATGGTAATTTTTTAATATTTAATTTTTTGACTGTAAATGACTATTGCATGTGAAGTATCACTTTTGGAACTGAAATAAGTGTGTTTAGAGTCATTTTAATGCCTGAAATTGGTTGAAATAGAAGCTCCTGAGTAGGAGAAAAAGTCTATAAAAATGGCAATTTTGGTCACATTGAGGCTTTAAACAGTAGTTATTCAACATGAGGCACAATCCAAATGACATTTTAAATCAATTTTTCTACAGTCCAAAAAATCTATTTTCTGATGAAAAACGATGACCCGTGACCTGTCGAACTTCCTCCAGATGGTCAGAAATGGTAATTTTTTAATATAACATTTTTTACCGATAAATGACTATTGCATGTGAAGTATTACTTTTGGAACTGAAATGAGTGTGTTTAGAGTCATTTTAATGCCTGAAATTGGTTGAAATAGAAGCTTCTGAGTGGGAGAATAATTCTGTAAATTGGCAATTTTGGTCACATTGATGATTTAAAAAGTAGCTATTCAACATGAGGCACAATCCACATGACATTTTGAATCAATTTTTCTACAGTCCAAAAAATCAATTTTCTGATGAAAAACGATGACCCGTGACCTGTCGAACTTTCGCCAGAGGGTCAGAAACGGAAATTTTTTAATGTTAAAATTTTTGACTGTAAATGACTATTGCATGTGAATTAGAACTCTTGGAACTGAAATAAGTGTGATTAGAGTTATTTTAATGCCTGAAATTGGTTGAAATAGAAGCTTCTGAGTAGGAGAAAAAGGCTATAAAAATGGCAATTTTGGTCATATTGAGGCTTTAAACAGAAGTTATTCAACATGAGGCACAATCCAAATGACATTTTAAATACATTTTTCTACAGTCCAAAAAATCAATTTTCTGATGAAAAACGATGACCCGTGACCTGTCGAACTTTCGCCAAATGATCAGAAATGGAATTTTTTTTATATTTAATTTTTTCACTGTAAATGACTATTGCATGTGAATTAGAACTCTTGGAACTGAAATAAATGTGTTTAGAGTCATTTTAATGCCTGAAATTGGTTGAAATAGAAGCTTCTGAGTAGGAGATAAAGTCTATAAAAACTGGCAATTTTGGTCACATTGAGGCTTTAAACAGAAGTTATTCAACATGAGGCACAATCCAAATGACATTTTAAATACATTTTTCTACAGTCCAAAAAAATAAATTTTCTGTTGAAAAACGATGACCCGTGACATATCGAACTTTCTCCAGATGGTCAGAAATGCTAATTTATTAATGTTTAATTTTTTGACTGTAAATGACTATTGCATGTGAATGATCACTTTTGGAACTAAAATAAGTGTGTTTAGAGTCATTTTAATGCCTGAAATTGGTTGAAATAGAAGCTTCTCAGTAGGAGAAAAAGTCTATAAAAATGGCAATTTTGGTCACATTGAGGGTATAAACAGAAGTTATTCAACATGAGGCAGAATCCAAATGACATTTTAAATCAATTTTTCTACACTCCAAAAAAACTTAATTTTCTGTTGAAAAACGATGACCCGTGACATATCGAACTTTCTCCAGATGGTCAGAAATGCTAATTTATTAATGTTTAATTTTTTGACTGTAAATGACTATTGCATGTGAATTATCACTTTTGGAACTAAAATAAGTGTGTTTAGAGTCACTTTAATGCCTGAAATTGGTTGAAATAGAAGCTTCTGAGTAGGAGAATAATTCTGTAAAGTGGCAATTTTGGTCACATTGAGGATTTAAAAAGTAGTTATTAAACATGAGGCACAATCCAAATGACATTTTAAATCAATTTTTCTACTGTCCAAAAAATCAATTTTCTGCTGAAAAACGATGACCCGTGACCTGTCGAACTTTCGCCAAATGATCAGAAATGGAATTTTTTTTATATTTAATTTTTTCACTGTAAATGACTATTGCATGTGAATTAGAACTCTTGGAACTGAAATAAATGTGTTTAGAGTCATTTTAATGCCTGAAATTGGTTGAAATAGAAGCTTCTGAGTAGGAGATAAAGTCTATAAAAACTGGCAATTTTGGTCACATTGAGGCTTTAAACAGAAGTTATTCAACATGAGGCACAATCCAAATGACATTTTAAATACATTTTTCTACAGTCCAAAAAATCAATTTTCTGATGAAAAACGATGACCCGTGACCTGTCGAACTTCCTCCAGATGATCAGAAATGGTAATTTTTTAATGTTTAATTTTTTGACTGTAAATGACTATTGCATGTGAATTATCACTTTTGGAACTAAAATAAGTGTGTTTAGAGTCATTTTAATGCCTGAAATTGGTTGAAATAGAAGCTTCTGAGTAGGAGAAAAAGTCTATAAAAATGGCAATTTTGGTCACATTGAGGGTATAAACAGAAGTTATTCAACATGAGGCAGAATCCAAATGACATTTTAAATCAATTTTTCTACAGTCCAAAAAAATAAATTTTCTGTTGAAAAACGATGACCCGTGACATATCGAACTTTCTCCAGATGGTCAGAAATGCTAATTTATTAATGTTTAATTTTTTGACTGTAAATGACTATTGCATGTGAATGATCACTTTTGGAACTAAAATAAGTGTGTTTAGAGTCATTTTAATGCCTGAAATTGGTTGAAATAGAAGCTTCTGAGTAGGAGAAAAAGTCTATAAAAATGGCAATTTTGGTCACATTGAGGGTATAAACAGAAGTTATTCAACATGAGGCAGAATCCAAATGACATTTTAAATCAATTTTTCTACAGTCCAAAAAAATAAATTTTCTGTTGAAAAACGATGACCCGTGACATATCGAACTTTCTCCAGATGGTCAGAAATGCTAATTTATTAATGTTTAATTTTTTGACTGTAAATGACTATTGCATATGAATAAGAACTCTTGGAACTGAAATAAGTGTGTTTAGAGTCATTTTAATGCCTGAAATTGGTTGAAATAGAAGCTTCTGAGTAGGAGAAAAAGTCTATAAAAATGGCAATTTTGGTCACATTGAGGCTTTAAACAGAAGATATTCAACATGAGGCACAATCCAAATGACATTGTAATTACATTTTTCTACAGTCCAAAAAATCTATTTTCTGATGAAAAACGATGACCCGTGACCTGTCGAACTTTCGCCAGATGGTCAGAAATGGAATTTTTTTTATATTTAATTTTTTCACTGTAAATGACTATTGCATGTGAATTAGAACTCTTGGAACTGAAATAAATGTGTTTAGAGTCATTTTAATGCCTGAAATTGGTTGAAATAGAAGCTTCTGAGTAGGAGATAAAGTCTATAAAAATGGCAATTTTGGTCACATTGAGGCTTTAAACAGAAGTTATTCAACATGAGGCACAATCCAAATGACATTTTAAATCAATTTTTCTACAGTCCAAAAAAATCAATTTTCTGTTGAAAAACGATGACCCGTGACATATCGAACTTTCTCCAGATGGTCAGAAATGCTAATTTATTAATGTTTAATTTTTTGACTGTAAATGACTATTGCATGTGAATTATCACTTTTGGAACTAAAATAAGTGTGTTTAGAGTCATTGTAATGCCTAAAAGTGGTCGAAATAGAAGCTTCTGAGTAGGAGAATAAGTCTGTAAATTGGCAATTTTGGTCACATTGAGGATTTAAAAAGTAGTTATTAAACATGAGGCACAATCCAAATGACATTTTGAATCAATTTTTCTACAGTCCAAAAAATCAATTTTCTGATGAAAAACGATGACCCGTGACCTGTCGAACTTCCTCCAGATGGTCAGAAATGGTAATTTTTTAATGTTTAATTTTTTGACTGTAAATGACTATTGCATGTGAATTATCACTTTTGGAACTAAAATAAGTGTGTTTAGAGTCATTTTAATGCCTGAAATTGGTTGAAATAGAAGCTTCTGAGTAGGAGAAAAAGTCTATAAAAATTGCAATTTTGGTCACATTGAGGCTATAAACAGAAATTATTCAACATGAGGCAGAATCCAAATGACATTTTAAATCAATTTTTCTACAGTCCAAAAAAATAAATTTTCTGTTGAAAAACGATGACCCGTGACATATCGAACTTTCTCCAGATGGTCAGAAATGCTAATTTATTAATGTTTAATTTTTTGACTGTAAATGACTATTGCATGTGAATTATCACTTTTGGAACTGAAATAAGTGTGTTTAGAGTCACTTTAATGCCTGAAATTGGTTGAAATAGAAGCTTCTGAGTAGGAGAATAATTATGTAAATTGGCAATTTTGGTCACATTGAGGATTTAAAAAGTAGTCATTAAACATGAGGCACAATCCAAATGACATTTTGAATCAATTTTTCTACTGTCCAAAAAATCAATTTTCTGATAAAAAACGATGACCCGTGACCTGTCAAACTTCCTCCAGATGGACGGAAATGGTAATTCTGTAATATTTAATTTTTTGACTCTAAATGTCTATTGCATGTGAAGTATCACTTTTGGAACTGAAATAAGTGTGTTTAGAGTCATTTTAATGCCTGAAATTGGTTGAAATAGAAGCTTCTGAGTAGGAGAAAAAGTCTGTAAAAATGGCAATTTTGGTCACATTGAGGCTTTAAACAGTAGTTATTCAACATGAGGCACAATCCAAATGACATTTTAAATCAATTTTTCTACAGTCCAAAAAATCTATTTTCTGATGAACTTCCTCCAGAGGGTCAGAAATGGTAATTTTTGAAATAGAAGGTTGAAATAGAAGCTTCTGAGTAGGAGAAAAAGGCTATAAAAATGGCAATTTTGGTCATATTGAGGCTTTAAACAGAAGTTATTCAACATGAGGCACAATCCAAATGACATTTTAAATACATTTTTCTACAGTCCAAAAAATCAATTTTCTGATGAAAAACGATGACCCGGGACCTGTCGAACTTTCGCCAGATGGTCAGAAATGGAAATTTTTTTATATTTAATTTTTGACTGTAAATGACTATTGCATATGAATTAGAACTCTTGGAACTGAAATAAGTGTGTTTAGAGTCATTTTAATGCCTGAAATTGGTTGAAATAGAAGCTTCTGAGTAGGAGAAAAAGTCTATAAAAATGGCAATTTTGGTCACATTGAGGCTTTAAACAGAATATATTCAACATGAGGCACAATCCAAATGACATTGTAATTACGTTTTTCTACAGTCCAAAAAATCTATTTTCTGATGAAAAACGATGACCCGTGACCTGTCGAACTTTCGCCAGATGGTCAGAAATGGAATTTTTTTATATTTAATTTTTTCACTGTAAATGACTATTGCATGTGAATTAGAACTCTTGGAACTGAAATAAATGTGTTTAGAGTCATTTTAATGCCTGAAATTGGTTGAAATAGAAGCTTCTGAGTAGGAGATAAAGTCTATAAAAATGGCAATTTTGGTCACATTGAGGCTTTAAACAGAAGTTATTCAACATGAGGCAGAATCCAATTGACATTTTAAATCAATTTTTCTACAGTCCAAAAAAATCAATTTTCTGTTGAAAAACGATGACCCGTGACATATCGAACTTTCTCCAGATGGTCAGAAATGCTAATTTTTTAATGTTTAATTTTCTGACTGTAAATGACTATTGCATGTGAATTATCACTTTTGGAACTAAAATAAGTGTGTTTAGAGTCATTTTAATGCCTAAAAGTGGTCGAAATAGAAGCTTCTGAGTAGGAGAAAAAGTCTGTAAATTGGCAATTTTGGTCACATTGAGGATTTAAAAAGTAGTTATTAAACATGAGGCACAATCCAAATGACATTTTGAATCAATTTTTCTACAGTCCAAAAAATCAATTTTCTGATGAAAAACGATGACCCGTGACCTGTCGAACTTCCTCCAGATGGTCAGAAATGGTAATTTTTTAATGTTTAATTTTTTGACTGTAAATGACTATTGCATGTGAATTATCACTTTTGGAACTAAAATAAGTGTGTTTAGAGTCATTTTAATGCCTGAAATTGGTTGAAATAGAAGCTTCTGAGTAGGAGAAAAAGTCTTTAAAAATTGCAATTTTGGTCACATTGAGGCTATAAACAGAAGTTATTCAACATGAGGCAGAATCCAAATGACATTTTAAATCAATTTTTCTACAGTCCAAAAAAATTAATTTTCTGTTGAAAAACGATGACCCGTGACATATCGAACTTTCTCCAGATGGTCAGAAATGCTAATTTATTAATGTTTAATTTTTTGACTGTAAATGACTATTGCATGTGAATTATCACTTTTGGAACTGAAATAAGTGTGTTTAGAGTCACTTTAATGCCTGAAATTGGTTGAAATAGAAGCTTCTGAGTAGGAGAATAATTATTTAAATTGGCAATTTTGGTCAAATTGAGGATTTAAAAAGTAGTTATTAAACATGAGGCACAATCCAAATGACATTTTAAATCAATTTTTCTACTGTCCAAAAAATCAATTTTTCTGATAAAAAACGATGACCCGTGACCTGTCGAACTTCCTCCAGATGGACGGAAATGGTAATTTTGTAATATTTAATTTTTTTGACTGTAAATGACTATTGCATGTGAAGTATCACTTTTGGAACTGAAATAAGTGTGTTTAGAGTCATTTTAATGCCTGAAATTGGTTGAAATAGAAGCTTCTGAGTAGGAGAAAAAGTCTATAAAAATGGCAATTTTGGTCACATTGAGGCTTTAAACAGTAGTTATTCAACATGAGGCACAATCCAAATGACATTTTAAATCAATTTTTCTACAGTCCAAAAAATCTATTTTCTGATGAAAAACGATGACCCGTGACGTGTCGAACTTCCTCCAGAGGGTCAGAAATGGTAATTTTTTAATGTTACATTTTTTACCGATAAATGACTATTGCATGTGAAGTGTTACTTTTGGAACTGAAATAAGTGTGTTTAGAGTCATTTTAATGCCTGAAATTGGTTGAAATAAAAGCTCCTGAGTGGGAGAATAATTCTGTAAATTGGCAATTTTGGTCACATTGATGATTTAAAAAGTAGTTATTCAACATGAGGCACAATCCACATGACATTTTGAATCAATTTTTTTACAGTCCAAAAAATCAATTTTCTGATGAAAAACGATGACCCGTGACCTGTCAAACTTTCGCCAGATGGTCAGAAATGGAAATTTTTTAATGTTAAATTTTTTGACTGTAAATGACTATTGCATGTGAATTAGAACTCTTGGAACTGAAATAAGTGTGATTAGAGTTATTTTAATGCCTGAAATTGGTTGAAATAGAAGCTTCTGAGTAGGAGAAAAAGGCTATAAAAATGTCAATTTTGGTCATATTGAGGCTTTAAACAGAAGTTATTCAACATGAGGCACAATCCAAATGACATTTTAAATAAATTTTTCTACAGTCCAAAAAATCAATTTTCTGATGAAAAACGATGACCCGGGACCTGTCGAACTTTCGCCAGATGGTCAGAAATGGAAATTTTTTTATATTTAATTTTTGACTGTAAATGACTATTGCATATGAATTAGAACTCTTGGAACTGAAATAAGTGTGTTTAGAGTCATTTTAATGCCTGAAATTGGTTGAAATAGAAGCTTCTGAGTAGGAGAAAAAGTCTATAAAAATGGCAATTTTGGTCACATTGAGGCTTTAAACAGAAGATATTCAACATGAGGCACAATCCAAATGACATTGTAATTACATTTTTCTACAGTCCAAAAAATCTATTTTCTGATGAAAAACGATGACCCGTGACCTGTCGAACTTTCGCCAGATGGTCAGAAATGGAATTTTTTTATATTTAATTTTTTCACTGTAAATGACTATTGCATGTGAATTAGAACTCTTGGAACTGAAATAAATGTGTTTAGAGTCATTTTAATGCCTGAAATTGGTTGAAATAGAAGCTTCTGAGTAGGAGATAAAGTCTATAAAAATGGCAATTTTGGTCACATTGAGGCTTTAAACAGAAGTTATTCAACATGAGGCACAATCCAAATGACATTTTAAATCAATTTTTCTACAGTCCAAAAAAATCAATTTTCTGTTGAAAAACGATGACCCGTGACATATCGAACTTCCTCCAGATGGTCAGAAATGCTAATTTATTAATGTTTAATTTTTTGACTGTAAATGACTATTGCATGTGAATTATCACTTTTGGAACTAAAATAAGTGTGTTTAGAGTCATTTTAATGCCTGAAATTGGTTGAAATAGAAGCTTCTGAGTAGGAGAAAAAGTCTATAAAAATGGCAATTTTGGTCACATTGAGGCTATAAACAGAAGTTATTCAACATGAGGCAGAATCCAAATGACATTTTAAATCAATTTTTCTACAGTCCAAAAAAATAAATTTTCTGTTGAAAAACGATGACCCGTGACATACCGAACTTTCTCCAGATGGTCAGAAATGCTAATTTATTAATGTTTAATTTTTTGACTGTAAATGACTATTGCATGTGAATTATCACTTTTGGAACTAAAATAAGTGTGTTTAGAGTCACTTTAATGCCTGAAATTGGTTGAAATAGAAGCTTCTGAGTAGGAGAATAATTCTGTAAATTGGCAATTTTGGTCACATTGAGGATTTAAAAAGTAGTTATTAAACATGAGGCACAATCCAAATGACATTTTAAATCAATTTTTCTACTGTCCAAAAAATCAATTTTCTGATAAAAAACGATGACCCGTGACCTGTCGAACTTCCTCCAGATGGACGGAAATGGTAATTTTTTAATATTTAATTTTTTGACTGTAAATGACTATTGCATGTGAAGTATCACTTTTGGAACTGAAATAAGTGTGTTTAGAGTCATTTTAATGCCTGAAATTGGTTGAAATAGAAGCTTCTGAGTAGGAGAAAAAGTCTATAAAAATGGCAATTTTGGTCACATTGAGGCTTTAAACAGTAGTTATTCAACATGAGGCACAATCCAAATGACATTTTAAATCAATTTTTCTACAGTCCAAAAAATCTATTTTCTGATGAAAAACGATGACCCGTGACCTGTCGAACTTCCTCCAGAGGGTCAGAAATGGTAATTTTTTAATGTTACATTTTTTACCGATAAATGACTATTGCATGTGAAGTGTTACTTTTGGAACTGAAATAAGTGTGTTTAGAGTCATTTTAATGCCTGAAATTGGTTGAAATAAAAGCTCCTGAGTGGGAGAATAATTCTGTAAATTGGCAATTTTGGTCACATTGATGATTTAAAAAGTAGTTATTCAACATGAGGCACAATCCACATGACATTTTGAATCAATTTTTTTACAGTCCAAAAAATCAATTTTCTGATGAAAAACGATGACCCGTGACCTGTCAAACTTTCGCCAGATGGTCAGAAATGGAAATTTTTTAATGTTAAATTTTTTGACTGTAAATGACTATTGCATGTGAATTAGAACTCTTGGAACTGAAATAAGTGTGATTAGAGTTATTTTAATGCCTGAAATTGGTTGAAATAGAAGCTTCTGAGTAGGAGAAAAAGGCTATAAAAATGTCAATTTTGGTCATATTGAGGCTTTAAACAGAAGTTATTCAACATGAGGCACAATCCAAATGACATTTTAAATACATTTTTCTACAGTCCAAAAAATCAATTTTCTGATGAAAAACGATGACCCGGGACCTGTCGAACTTTCGCCAGATGGTCAGAAATGGAAATTTTTTTATATTTAATTTTTGACTGTAAATGACTATTGCATATGAATTAGAACTCTTGGAACTGAAATAAGTGTGTTTAGAGTCATTTTAATGCCTGAAATTGGTTGAAATAGAAGCTTCTGAGTAGGAGAAAAAGTCTATAAAAATGGCAATTTTGGTCACATTGAGGCTTTAAACAGAAGATATTCAACATGAGGCACAATCCAAATGACATTGTAATTACATTTTTCTACAGTCCAAAAAATCTATTTTCTGATGAAAAACGATGACCCGTGACCTGTCGAACTTCCTCCAGATGGTCAGAAATGGTAATTTTTTAATGTTTAAGTTTTTTGACTGTAAATGACTATTGCATGTGAATTATCACTTTTGGAACTAAAATAAGTGTGTTTAGAGTCATTTTAATGTCTGAAATTGGTCGAAATAGAAGCTTCTGAGTAGGAGAAAAAGGCTGTAAGTTGGCAATTTTGGTCACATTGAGGATTTAAAAAGTAGTTATTAAACATGAGGCACAATCCAAATGACATTTTAAATACATTTTTCTACAGTACAAAAAATCTATTTTCTGAAGAAAAACGATGACCCGTGACCTGTCGAACTTTCGCCAGATGGTCAGAAATGAAAAAAAAAATTATATTTCATTTTTTGACTGTAAATGACTATTGCATGTGAATTAGAACTCTTGGAACTGAAATAAATGTGTTTAGAGACATTTTAATGCCTGAAATTGGTTGAAATAGAATCTTCTAAGTAGGAGAAAAAGTCTATAAAAATGGCAATTTTGGTCACATTGAGGCTTTAAGCAGAAGTTATTCAACATGGGGCACAATCCAAATGACATTTTAAATCAATTTTTCTACAGTCCAAAAAAATAAATTTTCTGTTGAAAAACAATTACCCGTGACATGTCGAACTTTCTCCAGATGGTCAGAAATGGTAATTTTTTAATGTTTAATTTGTTGACTGTAAATGACTACTGCATGTGAATTATCACTTTTGGAACTAAAATAAGTGTGTTTAAAGTCATTTTAATGCCTGAAATTGGTTGAAATAGAAGCTTCTGAGTAGGAGAAAAAGGCTATAAAAATGGCAATTTTGGTCATATTGAGGCTTTAAACAGAAGTTATTCAACATGAGGCACAATCCAAATGACATGTTAAATACATTTTTCTACAGTCCAAAAAATCAATTTTCTGATGAAAAACGATGACCCGGGACCTGTCGAACTTTCGCCAGATGGTCAGAAATGGAAAAAATTTTATATTTAATTTTTGACTGTAAATGACTATTGCATCTGAATTAGAACTCTTGGAACTGAAATAAGTGTGTTTAGAATCATTTTAATGCCTGAAATAGAAGCTTCTGAGTAGGAGAAAAAGTCTATAAAAATGGCAATTTTGGTCACATTGAGGCTTTAAACAGAAGATATTCAACATGAGGCACAATCCAAATGACATTGTAATTACATTTTTCTACAGTCCAAAAAATCTATTTTCTGATGAAAAACGATGACCCGTGACATATCGAACTTTCTCCAGATGGTCAGAAATGCTAATTTATTAATGTTTAATTTTTTGACTGTAAATGACTATTGCATGTGAATTATCACTTTTGGAACTAAAATAAGTGTGTTTAGAGTCACTTTAATGCCTGAAATTGGTTGAAATAGAAGCTTCTGAGTAGGAGATAAAGTCTATAAAAATGGCAATTTTGGTCACATTGAGGCTTTAAACAGAAGTTATTCAACATGAGGCACAATCCAAATGACATTTTAAATCAATTTTTCTACAGTCCAAAAAAATCAATTTTCTGTTGAAAAACGATGACCCGTGACATATCGAACTTTCTCCAGATGGTCAGAAATGCTAAGTTATTAATGTTTAATTTTTTGACTGTAAATGACTCTTGCATGTGAATTATGACTTTTGGAACTAAAATAAGTGTGTTTAGAGTCATTTTAATGCCTGAAATTGGTTGAAATAGAAGCTTCTGAGTAGGAGAATAATTCTGTAAATTGGCAATTTTCGTCACATTGACGATTTAAAAAGTAGTTATTCAACATGAGGCACAATCCACATGACATTTTGAATCAATTTTTCTACAGTCCAAAAAATCAATTTTCTGTTCAAAAACGATGACCCGTGACCTGTCGAACTTTCTCCAGATGGTCAGAAATGGTAATTTTTTAATGTTTAATTTTTTGACTGTAAATGACTATTGCAAGTGAATTATCACTTTTGGAACTAAAATAAGTGTGTTTAGAGTCATTTTAATGCCTAAATTGGTCGAAATAGAAACTTCTGAGTAGGAGAAAAAGTCTATAAAAATGGCAATTTTGGTCACATTGAGGCTTTAAACAGAAGTTATTCAACATGAGGCAGAATCCAAATGACATTTTAAATCAATTTTTCTACAGTCCAAAAAAATCAATTTTCTGTTGAAAAACGATGACCCGTGACATATCGAACTTTCTCCAGATGGTCAGAAATGCTAATTTTTTAATGTTTAATTTTTTGACTGTAAATGACTATTGCATGTGAATTATCACTTTCGGAACTAAAATAAGTTTGTTTAGAGTCATTTTAATGCCTAAAAGTGGTCGAAATAGAAGCTTCTGAGTAGGAGAAAAAGTCTGTAAATTGGCAATTTTGGTCACATTGAGGATTTAAAAAGTAGTTATTAAACATGAGGCACAATCCAAATGACATTTTGAATCAATTTTTCTACAGTCCAAAAAATCAATTTTCTGATGAAAAACGATGACCCGTGACCTGTCGAACTTCCTCCAGATGGTCAGAAATGGTAATTTTTTAATGTTTAATTTTTTGACTGTAAATGACTATTGCATGTGAATTATCACTTTTGGAACTAAAATAAGTGTGTTTAGAGTCATTTTAATGCCTGAAATTGGTTGAAATAGAAGCTTCTGAGAAGGAGAAAAAGTCTATAAAAATGGCAATTTTGGTCACATTGAGGCTATAAACAGAAGTTATTCAACATGAGGCAGAATCCAAATGACATTTTAAATCAATTTTTCTACAGTCCAAAAAAATAAATTTTCTGTTGAAAAACGATGACCCGTGACATATCAAACTTTCTCCAGATGGTCAGAAATGCTAATTTATTAATGTTTAATTTTTTGACTGTAAATGACTATTGCATGTGAATTATCACTTTTGGAACTAAAATAAGTGTGTTTAGAGTCACTTTACAGCCTGAAATTGGTTGAAATAGAAGCTTCTGAGTAGGAGAATAATTCTGTAAATTGGCAATTTTGGTCACATTGAGGATTTAAAAAGTAGTTATTAAACATGAGGCACAATCCAAATGACATTTTAAATCAATTTTTAAACTGTCCAAAAAATCAATTTTCTGATAAAAAACGATGACCCGTGACCTGTCGAACTTCCTCCAGATGGACGGAAATGGTAATTTTTTAATATTTAATTTTTTGACTGTAAATGACTATTGCATGTGAAGTATCACTTTTGGAACTGAAATAAGTGTGTTTAGAGTCATTTTAATGCCTGAAATTGGTTGAAATAGAAGCTTCTGAGTAGGAGAAAAAGTCTATAAAAATGGCAATTTTGGTCACATTGAGGCTTTAAACAGTAGTTATTCAACATGAGGCACAATCCAAATGACATTTTAAATCAATTTTTCTACAGTCCAAAAAATCTATTTTCTGATGAAAAACGATGACCCGTGACCTGTCGAACTTCCTCCAGATGGTCAGAAATGGTAATTTTTTAATATAACATTTTTTACCGATAAATGACTATTGCATGTGAAGTATTACTTTTGGAACTGAAATGAGTGTGTTTAGAGTCATTTTAATGCCTGAAATTGGTTGAAATAGAAGCTTCTGAGTGGGAGAATAATTCTGTAAATTGGCAATTTTGGTCACATTGATGATTTAAAAAGTAGCTATTCAACATGAGGCACAATCCACATGACATTTTGAATCAATTTTTCTACAGTCCAAAAAATCAATTTTCTGATGAAAAACGATGACCCGTGACCTGTCGAACTTTCGCCAGAGGGTCAGAAACGGAAATTTTTTAATGTTAAAATTTTTGACTGTAAATGACTATTGCATGTGAATTAGAACTCTTGGAACTGAAATAAGTGTGATTAGAGTTATTTTAATGCCTGAAATTGGTTGAAATAGAAGCTTCTGAGTAGGAGAAAAAGGCTATAAAAATGGCAATTTTGGTCATATTGAGGCTTTAAACAGAAGTTATTCAACATGAGGCACAATCCAAATGACATTTTAAATACATTTTTCTACAGTCCAAAAAATCAATTTTCTGATGAAAAACGATGACCCGTGACCTGTCGAACTTTCGCCAAATGATCAGAAATTGAATTTTTTTTATATTTAATTTTTTCACTGTAAATGACTATTGCATGTGAATTAGAACTCTTGGAACTGAAATAAATGTGTTTAGAGTCATTTTAATGCCTGAAATTGGTTGAAATAGAAGCTTCTGAGTAGGAGATAAAGTCTATAAAAACTGGCAATTTTGGTCACATTGAGGCTTTAAACAGAAGTTATTCAACATGAGGCACAATCCAAATGACATTTTAAATACATTTTTCTACAGTCCAAAAAAATAAATTTTCTGTTGAAAAACGATGACCCGTGACATATCGAACTTTCTCCAGATGGTCAGAAATGCTAATTTATTAATGTTTAATTTTTTGACTGTAAATGACTATTGCATGTGAATTATCACTTTTGGAACTAAAATAAGTGTGTTTAGAGTCATTTTAATGCCTGAAATTGGTTGAAATAGAAGCTTCTGAGTAGGAGAAAAAGTCTATAAAAATGGCAATTTTGGTCACATTGAGGGTATAAACAGAAGTTATTCAACATGAGGCAGAATCCAAATGACATTTTAAATCAATTTTTCTACAGTCCAAAAAAATAAATTTTCTGTTGAAAAACGATGACCCGTGACATATCGAACTTTCTCCAGATGGTCAGAAATGCTAATTTATTAATGTTTAATTTTTTGACTGTAAATGACTATTGCATGTGAATGATCACTTTTGGAACTAAAATAAGTGTGTTTAGAGTCATTTTAATGCCTGAAATTGGTTGAAATAGAAGCTTCTGAGTAGGAGAAAAAGTCTATAAAAATGGCAATTTTGGTCACATTGAGGGTATAAACAGAAGTTATTCAACATGAGGCAGAATCCAAATGACATTTTAAATCAATTTTTCTACAGTCCAAAAAAATAAATTTTCTGTTGAAAAACGATGACCCGTGACATATCGAACTTTCTCCAGATGGTCAGAAATGCTAATTTATTAATGTTTAATTTTTTGACTGTAAATGACTATTGCATGTGAATTATCACTTTTGGAACTAAAATAAGTGTGTTTAGAGTCACTTTAATGCCTGAAATTGGTTGAAATAGAAGCTTCTGAGTAGGAGAATAATTCTGTAAAGTGGCAATTTTGGTCACATTGAGGATTTAAAAAGTAGTTATTAAACATGAGGCACAATCCAAATGACATTTTAAATCAATTTTTCTACTGTCCAAAAAAATCAATTTTCTGTTGAAAAACGATGACCCGTGACATATCGAACTTTCTCCAGATGGTCAGAAATGCTAAGTTATTAATGTTTAATTTTTTGACTGTAAATGACTCTTGCATGTGAATTATGACTTTTGGAACTAAAATAAGTGTGTTTAGAGTCATTTTAATGCCTGAAATTGGTTGAAATAGAAGCTTCTGAGTAGGAGAATAATTCTGTAAATTGGCAATTTTCGTCACATTGACGATTTAAAAAGTAGTTATTCAACATGAGGCACAATCCACATGACATTTTGAATCAATTTTTCTACAGTCCAAAAAATCAATTTTCTGTTCAAAAACGATGACCCGTGACCTGTCGAACTTTCTCCAGATGGTCAGAAATGGTAATTTTTTAATGTTTAATTTTTTGACTGTAAATGACTATTGCAAGTGAATTATCACTTTTGGAACTAAAATAAGTGTGTTTAGAGTCATTTTAATGCCTAAATTGGTCGAAATAGAAACTTCTGAGTAGGAGAAAAAGTCTATAAAAATGGCAATTTTGGTCACATTGAGGCTTTAAACAGAAGTTATTCAACATGAGGCAGAATCCAAATGACATTTTAAATCAATTTTTCTACAGTCCAAAAAAATCAATTTTCTGTTGAAAAACGATGACCCGTGACATATCGAACTTTCTCCAGATGGTCAGAAATGCTAATTTTTTAATGTTTAATTTTTTGACTGTAAATGACTATTGCATGTGAATTATCACTTTCGGAACTAAAATAAGTTTGTTTAGAGTCATTTTAATGCCTAAAAGTGGTCGAAATAGAAGCTTCTGAGTAGGAGAAAAAGTCTGTAAATTGGCAATTTTGGTCACATTGAGGATTTAAAAAGTAGTTATTAAACATGAGGCACAATCCAAATGACATTTTGAATCAATTTTTCTACAGTCCAAAAAATCAATTTTCTGATGAAAAACGATGACCCGTGACCTGTCGAACTTCCTCCAGATGGTCAGAAATGGTAATTTTTTAATGTTTAATTTTTTGACTGTAAATGACTATTGCATGTGAATTATCACTTTTGGAACTAAAATAAGTGTGTTTAGAGTCATTTTAATGCCTGAAATTGGTTGAAATAGAAGCTTCTGAGAAGGAGAAAAAGTCTATAAAAATGGCAATTTTGGTCACATTGAGGCTATAAACAGAAGTTATTCAACATGAGGCAGAATCCAAATGACATTTTAAATCAATTTTTCTACAGTCCAAAAAAATAAATTTTCTGTTGAAAAACGATGACCCGTGACATATCAAACTTTCTCCAGATGGTCAGAAATGCTAATTTATTAATGTTTAATTTTTTGACTGTAAATGACTATTGCATGTGAATTATCACTTTTGGAACTAAAATAAGTGTGTTTAGAGTCACTTTACAGCCTGAAATTGGTTGAAATAGAAGCTTCTGAGTAGGAGAATAATTCTGTAAATTGGCAATTTTGGTCACATTGAGGATTTAAAAAGTAGTTATTAAACATGAGGCACAATCCAAATGACATTTTAAATCAATTTTTAAACTGTCCAAAAAATCAATTTTCTGATAAAAAACGATGACCCGTGACCTGTCGAACTTCCTCCAGATGGACGGAAATGGTAATTTTTTAATATTTAATTTTTTGACTGTAAATGACTATTGCATGTGAAGTATCACTTTTGGAACTGAAATAAGTGTGTTTAGAGTCATTTTAATGCCTGAAATTGGTTGAAATAGAAGCTTCTGAGTAGGAGAAAAAGTCTATAAAAATGGCAATTTTGGTCACATTGAGGCTTTAAACAGTAGTTATTCAACATGAGGCACAATCCAAATGACATTTTAAATCAATTTTTCTACAGTCCAAAAAATCTATTTTCTGATGAAAAACGATGACCCGTGACCTGTCGAACTTCCTCCAGATGGTCAGAAATGGTAATTTTTTAATATAACATTTTTTACCGATAAATGACTATTGCATGTGAAGTATTACTTTTGGAACTGAAATGAGTGTGTTTAGAGTCATTTTAATGCCTGAAATTGGTTGAAATAGAAGCTTCTGAGTGGGAGAATAATTCTGTAAATTGGCAATTTTGGTCACATTGATGATTTAAAAAGTAGCTATTCAACATGAGGCACAATCCACATGACATTTTGAATCAATTTTTCTACAGTCCAAAAAATCAATTTTCTGATGAAAAACGATGACCCGTGACCTGTCGAACTTTCGCCAGAGGGTCAGAAACGGAAATTTTTTAATGTTAAAATTTTTGACTGTAAATGACTATTGCATGTGAATTAGAACTCTTGGAACTGAAATAAGTGTGATTAGAGTTATTTTAATGCCTGAAATTGGTTGAAATAGAAGCTTCTGAGTAGGAGAAAAAGGCTATAAAAATGGCAATTTTGGTCATATTGAGGCTTTAAACAGAAGTTATTCAACATGAGGCACAATCCAAATGACATTTTAAATACATTTTTCTACAGTCCAAAAAATCAATTTTCTGATGAAAAACGATGACCCGTGACCTGTCGAACTTTCGCCAAATGATCAGAAATTGAATTTTTTTTATATTTAATTTTTTCACTGTAAATGACTATTGCATGTGAATTAGAACTCTTGGAACTGAAATAAATGTGTTTAGAGTCATTTTAATGCCTGAAATTGGTTGAAATAGAAGCTTCTGAGTAGGAGATAAAGTCTATAAAAACTGGCAATTTTGGTCACATTGAGGCTTTAAACAGAAGTTATTCAACATGAGGCACAATCCAAATGACATTTTAAATACATTTTTCTACAGTCCAAAAAAATAAATTTTCTGTTGAAAAACGATGACCCGTGACATATCGAACTTTCTCCAGATGGTCAGAAATGCTAATTTATTAATGTTTAATTTTTTGACTGTAAATGACTATTGCATGTGAATTATCACTTTTGGAACTAAAATAAGTGTGTTTAGAGTCATTTTAATGCCTGAAATTGGTTGAAATAGAAGCTTCTGAGTAGGAGAAAAAGTCTATAAAAATGGCAATTTTGGTCACATTGAGGGTATAAACAGAAGTTATTCAACATGAGGCAGAATCCAAATGACATTTTAAATCAATTTTTCTACAGTCCAAAAAAATAAATTTTCTGTTGAAAAACGATGACCCGTGACATATCGAACTTTCTCCAGATGGTCAGAAATGCTAATTTATTAATGTTTAATTTTTTGACTGTAAATGACTATTGCATGTGAATGATCACTTTTGGAACTAAAATAAGTGTGTTTAGAGTCATTTTAATGCCTGAAATTGGTTGAAATAGAAGCTTCTGAGTAGGAGAAAAAGTCTATAAAAATGGCAATTTTGGTCACATTGAGGGTATAAACAGAAGTTATTCAACATGAGGCAGAATCCAAATGACATTTTAAATCAATTTTTCTACAGTCCAAAAAAATAAATTTTCTGTTGAAAAACGATGACCCGTGACATATCGAACTTTCTCCAGATGGTCAGAAATGCTAATTTATTAATGTTTAATTTTTTGACTGTAAATGACTATTGCATGTGAATTATCACTTTTGGAACTAAAATAAGTGTGTTTAGAGTCACTTTAATGCCTGAAATTGGTTGAAATAGAAGCTTCTGAGTAGGAGAATAATTCTGTAAAGTGGCAATTTTGGTCACATTGAGGATTTAAAAAGTAGTTATTAAACATGAGGCACAATCCAAATGACATTTTAAATCAATTTTTCTACTGTCCAAAAAATCAATTTTCTGTTAAAAAACGATGACCCGTGACCTGTCGAACTTCCTCCAGATGGACGGAAATGGTAATTTTTTAATATTTAATTTTTTGACTGTAAATGACTATTGCATGTGAAGTATCACTTTTGGAACTGAAATAAGTGTGTTTAGAGTCATTTTAATGCCTGAAATTGGTTGAAATAGAAGCTTCTGAGTAGGAGAAAAAGTCTATAAAAATGGCAATTTTGGTCACATTGAGGCTTTAAACAGTAGTTATTCAACATGAGGCACAATCCAAATGATATTTTAAATCAATTTTTCTACAGTCCAAAAAATCTATTTTCTGATGAAAAACGATGACCCGTGACCTGTCGAACTTCCTCCAGATGGTCAGAAATGGTAATTTTTTAATATTACATTTTTTACCGATAAATGACTATTGCATGTGAAGTATTACTTTTGGAACTGAAATAAGTGTGTTTAGAGTCATTTTAATGCCTGAAATTGGTTGAAATAGAAGCTTCTGAGTGGGAGAATAATTCTGTAAATTGGCAATTTTGGTCACATTGATGATTTAAAAAGTAGTTATTCAACATGAGGCACAATCCACATGACATTTTGAATCAATTTTTCTACAGTCCAAAAGATCAATTTTCTGATGAAAAACGATGACCCGTGACCTGTCGAACTTTCGCCAGATGGTCAGAAATGGAAATTTTTTAATGTTAAATTTTTTGACTGTAAATGACTATTGCATGTGAATTATCACTTTTGGAACTAAAATAAGTGTGTTTAGAGTCATTTTAATGCCTAAATTGGTCGAAATAGAAACTTCTGAGTAGGAGAAAAAGTCTGTAAATTGGCAATTTTGGTCACATTGAGGCTTTAAAAAGTAGTTATTCAACATGAGGCACAATCCAAATGACATTTTAAATCAATTTTTCTACAGTCCAAAAAATCAATTTTCTGATAAAAAACGATGACCCGTGACCTGTCGAACTTCCTCCAGATGGACGGAAATGGTAATTTTTTAATATTTAATTTTTTGACTGTAAATGACTATTGCATGTGAAGTATCACTTTTGGAACTGAAATAAGTGTGTTTAGAGTCATTTTAATGCCTGAAATTGGTTGAAATAAAAGCTCCTGAGTGGGAGAATAATTCTGTAAATTGGCAATTTTGGTCACATTGATGATTTAAAAAGTAGTTATTCAACATGAGGCACAATCCACATGACATTTTGAATCAATTTTTCTACAGTCCAAAAAATCAATTTTCTGATGAAAAACGATGACCCGTGACCTGTCGAACTTTTGCCAGATGGTCAGAAATGGAAATTTTTTAATGTTAAATTTTTTGACTGTAAATGACTATTGCATGTGAAATAGAACTCTTGGAACTGAAATAAGTGTGTTTAGAGTCATTTTAATGCCTGAAATTGGTTGAAATACAAGCTTCTGAGTAGGAGAAAAAGTCTATAAAAATGGAAATTTTGGTCACATTGAGGCTTTAAACAGAAGATATTCAACATGAGGCACAATCCAAATGACATTGTAATTACATTTTTCTACAGTCCAAAAAATCTATTTTCTGATGAAAAACGATGACCCGTGACCTGTCGAACTTTCGCCAGATGGTCAGAAATGGAATTTTTTTTATATTTAATTTTTTCACTGTAAATGACTATTGCATGTGAATTAGAACTCTTGGAACTGAAATAAATGTGTTTAGAGTCATTTTAATGCCTGAAACTGGTTGAAATAGAAGCTTCTGAGTAGGAGATAAAGTCTATAAAAATGGCAATTTTGGTCACATTGAGGCTTTAAACAGAAGTTATTCAACATGAGGCAGAATCCAAATGACATTTCAAATCAATTTTTCTACAGTCCCAAAAAATAAATTTTCTGTTGAAAAACGATGACCTGTGACATATCAAACTTTCTCCAGATGGTCAGAAATGCTAATTTATTAATGTTTAATTTTTTGACTGTAAATGACTATTGCATGTGAATTATCACTTTTGGAACTAAAATAAGTGTGTTTAGAGTCACTTTACAGCCTGAAATTGGTTGAAATAGAAGCTTCTGAGTAGGAGAATAATTCTGTAAATTGGCAATTTTGGTCACATTGAGGATTTAAAAAGTAGTTATTAAACATGAGGCACAATCCAAATGACATTTTAAATCAATTTTTCTACTGTCCAAAAAATCAATTTTCTGATAAAAAACGATGACCCGTGACCTGTCGAACTTCCTCCAGATGGTCAGAAATGGTAATTTTTTAATATAACATTTTTTACCGATAAATGACTATTGCATGTGAAGTATTACTTTTGGAACTGAAATGAGTGTGTTTAGAGTCATTTTAATGCCTGAAATTGGTTGAAATAGAAGCTTCTGAGTGGGAGAATAATTCTGTAAATTGGCAATTTTGGTCACATTGATGATTTAAAAAGTAGCTATTCAACATGAGGCACAATCCACATGACATTTTGAATCAATTTTTCTACAGTCCAAAAAATCTATTTTCTGATGAAAAACGATGACCCGTGACCTGTCGAACTTTCGCCAGATGGTCAGAAACGGAAATTTTTTAATGTTAAAATTTTTGACTGTAAATGACTATTGCATGTGAATTAGAACTCTTGGAACTGAAATAAGTGTGATTAGAGTTATTTTAATGCCTGAAATTGGTTGAAATAGAAGCTTCTGAGTAGGAGAAAAAGGCTATAAAAATGGCAATTTTGGTCATATTGAGGCTTTAAACAGAAGTTATTCAACATGAGGCACAATCCAAATGACATTTTAAATACATTTTTCTACAGTCCAAAAAATCAATTTTCTGATGAAAAACGATGACCCGTGACCTGTCGAACTTTCGCCAAATGATCAGAAATGGAATTTTTTTTATATTTAATTTTTTCACTGTAAATGACTATTGCATGTGAATTAGAACTCTTGGAACTGAAATAAATGTGTTTAGAGTCATTTTAATGCCTGAAATTGGTTGAAATAGAAGCTTCTGAGTAGGAGATAAAGTCTATAAAAACTGGCAATTTTGGTCACATTGAGGCTTTAAACAGAAGTTATTCAACATGAGGCACAATCCAAATGACATTTTAAATACATTTTTCTACAGTCCAAAAAATCAATTTTCTGATGAAAAACGATGACCTGTGACCTGTCGAACTTCCTCCAGATGATCAGAAATGGTAATTTTTTAATGTTTAATTTTTTGACTGTAAATGACTATTGCATGTGAATTATCACTTTTGGAACTAAAATAAGTGTGTTTAGAGTCATTTTAATGCCTGAAATTGGTTGAAATAGAAGCTTCTGAGTAGGAGAAAAAGTCTATAAAAATGGCAATTTTGGTCACATTGAGGGTATAAACAGAAGTTATTCAACATGAGGCAGAATCCAAATGACATTTTAAATCAATTTTTCTACAGTCCAAAAAAATAAATTTTCTGTTGAAAAACGATGACCCGTGACATATCGAACTTTCTCCAGATGGTCAGAAATGCTAATTTATTAATGTTTAATTTTTTGACTGTAAATGACTATTGCATGTGAATGATCACTTTTGGAACTAAAATAAGTGTGTTTAGAGTCATTTTAATGCCTGAAATTGGTTGAAATAGAAGCTTCTGAGTAGGAGAAAAAGTCTATAAAAATTGCAATTTTGGTCACATTGAAGGTATAAACAGAAGTTATTCAACATGAGGCAGAATCCAAATGACATTTTAAATCAATTTTTCTACAGTCCAAAAAAATAAATTTTCTGTTGAAAAACGATGACCTGTGACATATCGAACTTTCTCCAGATGGTCAGAAATGCTAATTTATTAATGTTTAATTTTTTGACTGTAAATGACTATTGCATGTGAATTATCACTTTTGGAACTAAAATAAGTGTGTTTAGAGTCACTTTAATGCCTGAAATTGGTTGAAATAGAAGCTTCTGAGTAGGAGAATAATTCTGTAAAGTGGCAATTTTGGTCACATTGAGGATTTAAAAAGTAGTTATTAAACATGAGGCACAATCCAAATGACATTTTAAATCAATTTTTCTACTGTCCAAAAAATCAATTTTCTGATGAAAAACGATGACCCGTGACCTGTCGAACTTTCGCCAAATGATCAGAAATGGAATTTTTTTTATATTTAATTTTTTCACTGTAAATGACTATTGCATGTGAATTAGAACTCTTGGAACTGAAATAAATGTGTTTAGAATCATTTTAATGCCTGAAATTGGTTGAAATAGAAGCTTCTGAGTAGGAGATAAAGTCTATAAAAACTGGCAATTTTGGTCACATTGAGGCTTTAAACAGAAGTTATTCAACATGAGGCACAATCCAAATGACATTTTAAATACATTTTTCTACAGTCCAAAAAAATCAATTTTCTGATGAAAAACGATGACCCGTGACATATCGAACTTTCTCCAGATGGTCAGAAATGCTAATTTATTAATGTTTAATTTTTTGACTGTAAATGACTATTGCATGTGAATTATCACTTTTGGAACTAAAATAAGTATGTTTAGAGTCACTTTAATGCCTGAAATTGGTTGAAATAGAAGCTTCTGAGTAGGAGAATAATTCTGTAAAGTGGCAATTTTGGTCACATTGAGGATTTAAAAAGTAGTTATTCAACATGAGGCACAATCCAAATGACATTTTAAATACATTTTTCTACAGTCCAAAAAATCAATTTTCTGATGAAAAACGATGACCCGTGACCTGTCGAACTTTCGCCAAATGATCAGAAATGGAATTTTTTTTATATTTAATTTTTTCACTGTAAATGACTATTGCATGTGAATTAGAACTCTTGGAACTGAAATAAATGTGTTTAGAGTCATTTTAATGCCTGAAATTGGTTGAAATAGAAGCTTCTGAGTAGGAGATAAAGTCTATAAAAACTGGCAATTTTGGTCACATTGAGGCTTTAAACAGAAGTTATTCAACATGAGGCACAATCCAAATGACATTTTAAATACATTTTTCTACAGTCCAAAAAATCAATTTTCTGATGAAAAACGATGACCCGTGACCTGTCGAACTTCCTCCAGATGATCAGAAATGGTAATTTTTTAATGTTTAATTTTTTGACTGTAAATGACTATTGCATGTGAATTATCACTTTTGGAACTAAAATAAGTGTGTTTAGAGTCATTTTAATGCCTGAAATTGGTTGAAATAGAAGCTTCTGAGTAGGAGAAAAAGTCTATAAAAATGGCAATTTTGGTCACATTGAGGGTATAAACAGAAGTTATTCAACATGAGGCAGAATCCAAATGACATTTTAAATCAAATTTTCTACAGTCCAAAAAAATAAATTTTCTGTTGAAAAACGATGACCCGTGACATATCGAACTTTCTCCAGATGGTCAGAAATGCTAATTTATTAATGTTTAATTTTTTGACTGTAAATGACTATTGCATGTGAATGATCACTTTTGGAACTAAAATAAGTGTGTTTAGAGTCATTTTAATGCCTGAAATTGGTTGAAATAGAAGCTTCTGAGTAGGAGAAAAAGTCTATAAAAATGGCAATTTTGGTCACATTGAGGGTATAAACAGAAGTTATTCAACATGAGGCAGAATCCAAATGACATTTTAAATCAATTTTTCTACAGTCCAAAAAAATAAATTTTCTGTTGAAAAACGATGACCCGTGACATATCGAACTTTCTCCAGATGGTCAGAAATGCTAATTTATTAATGTTTAATTTTTTGACTGTAAATGACTATTGCATGTGAATTATCACTTTTGGAACTAAAATAAGTGTGTTTAGAGTCACTTTAATGCCTGAAATTGGTTGAAATAGAAGCTTCTGAGTAGGAGAATAATTCTGTAAAGTGGCAATTTTGGTCACATTGAGGATTTAAAAAGTAGTTATTAAACATGAGGCACAATCCAAATGACATTTTAAATCAATTTTTCTACTGTCCAAAAAATCAATTTTCTGTTAAAAAACGATGACCCGTGACCTGTCGAACTTCCTCCAGATGGACGGAAATGGTAATTTTTTAATATTTAATTTTTTGACTGTAAATGACTATTGCATGTGAAGTATCACTTTTGGAACTGAAATAAGTGTGTTTAGAGTCATTTTAATGCCTGAAATTGGTTGAAATAGAAGCTTCTGAGTAGGAGAAAAAGTCTATAAAAATGGCAATTTTGGTCACATTGAGGCTTTAAACAGTAGTTATTCAACATGAGGCACAATCCAAATGACATTTTAAATCAATTTTTCTACAGTCCAAAAAATCTATTTTCTGATGAAAAACGATGACCCGTGACCTGTCGAACTTCCTCCAGATGGTCAGAAATGGTAATTTTTTAATATTACATTTTTTACCGATAAATGACTATTGCATGTGAAGTATTACTTTTGGAACTGAAATAAGTGTGTTTAGAGTCATTTTAATGCCTGAAATTGGTTGAAATAGAAGCTTCTGAGTGGGAGAATAATTCTGTAAATTGGCAATTTTGGTCACATTGATGATTTAAAAAGTAGTTATTCAACATGCGGCACAATCCACATGACATTTTGAATCAATTTTTCTACAGTCCAAAAAATCAATTTTCTGATGAAAAACGATGACCCGTGACATATCGAACTTTCTCCAGATGGTCAGAAATGCTAATTTATTAATGTTTAATTTTTTGACTGTAAATGACTATTGCATGTGAATGATCACTTTTGGAACTAAAATAAGTGTGTTTAGAGTCATTTTAATGCCTGAAATTGGTTGAAATAGAAGCTTCTCAGTAGGAGAAAAAGTCTATAAAAATGGCAATTTTGGTCACATTGAGGGTATAAACAGAAGTTATTCAACATGAGGCAGAATCCAAATGACATTTTAAATCAATTTTTCTACAGTCCAAAAAAATTAATTTTCTGTTGAAAAACGATGACCCGTGACATATCGAACTTTCTCCAGATGGTCAGAAATGCTAATTTATTAATGTTTAATTTTTTGACTGTAAATGACTATTGCATGTGAATTATCACTTTTGGAACTAAAATAAGTGTGTTTAGAGTCACTTTAATGCCTGAAATTGGTTGAAATAGAAGCTTCTGAGTAGGAGAATAATTCTGTAAAGTGGCAATTTTGGTCACATTGAGGATTTAAAAAGTAGTTATTAAACATGAGGCACAATCCAAATGACATTTTAAATCAATTTTTCTACTGTCCAAAAAATCAATTTTCTGATGAAAAACGATGACCCGTGACCTGTCGAACTTTCGCCAAATGATCAGAAATGGAATTTTTTTTATATTTAATTTTTTCACTGTAAATGACTATTGCATGTGAATT
The DNA here is from genome assembly GCF_964204655.1 of Triturus cristatus. Taxonomy (NCBI): domain Eukaryota; kingdom Metazoa; phylum Chordata; class Amphibia; order Caudata; family Salamandridae; genus Triturus; species Triturus cristatus. Next base: position 97,084,911 of record NC_140582.1, read on the forward strand.
AGAACTCTTGGAACTGAAATAAATGTGTTTAGAGTCATTTTAATGCCTGAAATTGGTTGAAATAGAAGCTTCTGAGTAGGAGATAAAGTCTATAAAAACTGGCAATTTTGGTCACATTGAGGCTTTAAACAGAAGTTATTCAACATGAGGCACAATCCAAATGACATTTTAAATACATTTTTCTACAGTCCAAAAAATCAATTTTCTGATGAAAAACGATGACCCGTGACCTGTCGAACTTCCTCCAGATGATCAGAAATGGTAATTTTTTAATGTTTAATTTTTTGACTGTAAATGACTATTGCATGTGAATTATCACTTTTGGAACTAAAATAAGTGTGTTTAGAGTCATTTTAATGCCTGAAATTGGTTGAAATAGAAGCTTCTGAGTCGGAGAAAAAGTCTATAAAAATGGCAATTTTGGTCACATTGAGGGTATAAACAGAAGTTATTCAACATGAGGCAGAATCCAAATGACATTTTAAATCAAATTTTCTACAGTCCAAAAAAATAAATTTTCTGTTGAAAAACGATGACCCGTGACATATCGAACTTTCTCCAGATGGTCAGAAATGCTAATTTATTAATGTTTAATTTTTTGACTGTAAATGACTATTGCATGTGAATGATCACTTTTGGAACTAAAATAAGTGTGTTTAGAGTCATTTAATGCCTGAAATTGGTTGAAATAGAAGCTTCTGAGTAGGAGAAAAAGTCTATAAAAATGGCAATTTTGGTCACATTGAGGGTATAAACAGAAGTTATTCAACATGAGGCAGAATCCAAATGACATTTTAAATCAATTTTTCTACAGTCCAAAAAAATAAATTTTCTGTTGAAAAACGATGACCCGTGACATATCGAACTTTCTCCAGATGGTCAGAAATGCTAATTTATTAATGTTTAATTTTTTGACTGTAAATGACTATTGCATGTGAATTATCACTTTTGGAACTAAAATAAGTGTGTTTAGAGTCACTTTAATGCCTGAAATTGGTTGAAATAGAAGCTTCTGAGTAGGAGAATAATTCTGTAAAGTGGCAATTTTGGTCACATTGAGGATTTAAAAAGTAGTTATTAAACATGAGGCACAATCCAAATGACATTTTAAATCAATTTTTCTACTGTCCAAAAAATCAATTTTCTGTTAAAAAACGATGACCCGTGACCTGTCGAACTTCCTCCAGATGGACGGAAATGGTCATTTTTTAATATTTAATTTTTTGACTGTAAATGACTATTGCATGTGAAGTATCACTTTTGGAACTGAAATAAGTGTGTTTAGAGTCATTTTAATGCATGAAATTGGTTGAAATAGAAGCTTCTGAGTAGGAGAAAAAGTCTATAAAAATGGCAATTTTGGTCACATTGAGGCTTTAAACAGTAGTTATTCAACATGAGGCACAATCCAAATGACATTTTAAATCAATTTTTCTACAGTCCAAAAAATCTATTTTCTGATGAAAAACGATGACCCGTGACCTGTCGAACTTCCTCCAGATGGTCAGAAATGGTAATTTTTTAATATTACATTTTTTACCGATAAATGACTATTGCATGTGAAGTATTACTTTTGGAACTGAAATAAGTGTGTTTAGAGTCATTTTAATGCCTGAAATTGGTTGAAATAGAAGCTTCTGAGTGGGAGAATAATTCTGTAAATTGGCAATTTTGGTCACATTGATGATTTAAAAAGTAGTTATTCAACATGAGGCACAATCCACATGACATTTTGAATCAATTTTTCTACAGTCCAAAAAATAAATTTTCTGATGAAAAACGATGACCCGTGACCTGTCGAACTTTCGCCAGATGGTCAGAAATGGAAATTTTTTAATGTTAAATTTTTTGACTGTAAATGACTATTGCATGTGAATTATCACTTTTGGAACTAAAATAAGTGTGTTTAGAGTCATTTTAATGCCTAAATTGGTCGAAATAGAAACTTCTGAGTAGGAGAAAAAGTCTGTAAATTGGCAATTTTGGTCACATTGAGGCTTTAAAAAGTAGTTATTCAACATGAGGCACAATCCAAATGACATTTTAAATCAATTTTTCTACAGTCCAAAAAATCAATTTTCTGATAAAAAACGATGACTTGTGACCTGTCGAACTTCCTCCAGATGGACGGAAATGGTAATTTTTTAATATTTAATTTTTTGACTGTAAATGACTATTGCATGTGAAGTATCACTTTTGGAACTGAAATAAGTGTGTTTAGAGTCATTTTAATGCCTGAAATTGGTTGAAATAAAAGCTCCTGAGTGGGAGAATAATTCTGTAAATTGGCAATTTTGGTCACATTGATGATTTAAAAAGTAGTTATTCAACATGAGGCACAATCCACATGACATTTTGAATCAATTTTTCTACAGTCCAAAAAATCAATTTTCTGATGAAAAACGATGACCCGTGACCTGTCGAACTTTTGCCAGATGGTCAGAAATGGAAATTTTTTAATGTTAAATTTTTTGACTGTAAATGACTATTGCATGTGAAATAGAACTCTTGGAACTGAAATAAGTGTGTTTAGAGTCATTTTAATGCCTGAAATTGGTTGAAATACAAGCTTCTGAGTAGGAGAAAAAGTCTATAAAAATGGCAATTTTGGTCACATTGAGGCTTTAAACAGAAGATATTCAACATGAGGCACAATCCAAATGACATTGTAATTACATTTTTCTACAGTCCAAAAAATCTATTTTCTGATGAAAAACGATGACCCGTGACCTGTCGAACTTTCGCCAGATGGTCAGAAATGGAATTTTTTTTATATTTAATTTTTTCACTGTAAATGACTATTGCATGTGAATTAGAACTCTTGGAACTGAAATAAATGTGTTTAGAGTCATTTTAATGCCTGAAACTGGTTGAAATAGAAGCTTCTGAGTAGGAGATAAAGTCTATAAAAATGGCAATTTTGGTCACATTGAGGCTTTAAACAGAAGTTATTCAACATGAGGCAGAATCCAAATGACATTTCAAATCAATTTTTCTACAGTCCCAAAAAATAAATTTTCTGTTGAAAAACGATGACCCGTGACATATCAAACTTTCTCCAGATGGTCAGAAATGCTAATTTATTAATGTTTAATTTTTTGACTGTAAATGACTATTGCATGTGAATTATCACTTTTGGAACTAAAATAAGTGTGTTTAGAGTCACTTTACAGCCTGAAATTGGTTGAAATAGAAGCTTCTGAGTAGGAGAATAATTCTGTAAATTGGCAATTTTGGTCACATTGAGGATTTAAAAAGTAGTTATTAAACATGAGGCACAATCCAAATGACATTTTAAATCAATTTTTCTACTGTCCAAAAAATCAATTTTCTGATAAAAAACGATGACCCGTGACCTGTCGAACTTCCTCCAGATGGTCAGAAATGGTAATTTTTTAATATAACATTTTTTACCGATAAATGACTATTGCATGTGAAGTATTACTTTTGGAACTGAAATGAGTGTGTTTAGAGTCATTTTAATGCCTGAAATTGGTTGAAATAGAAGCTTCTGAGTGGGAGAATAATTCTGTAAATTGGCAATTTTGGTCACATTGATGATTTAAAAAGTAGCTATTCAACATGAGGCACAATCCACATGACATTTTGAATCAATTTTTCTACAGTCCAAAAAATCTATTTTCTGATGAAAAACGATGACCCGTGACCTGTCGAACTTTCGCCAGATGGTCAGAAACGGAAATTTTTTAATGTTAAAATTTTTGACTGTAAATGACTATTGCATGTGAATTAGAACTCTTGGAACTGAAATAAGTGTGATTAGAGTTATTTTAATGCCTGAAATTGGTTGAAATAGAAGCTTCTGAGTAGGAGAAAAAGGCTATAAAAATGGCAATTTTGGTCATATTGAGGCTTTAAACAGAAGTTATTCAACATGAGGCACAATCCAAATGACATTTTAAATACATTTTTCTACAGTCCAAAAAATCAATTTTCTGATGAAAAACGATGACCCGTGACCTGTCGAACTTTCGCCAAATGATCAGAAATGGAATTTTTTTTATATTTAATTTTTTCACTGTAAATGACTATTGCATGTGAATTAGAACTCTTGGAACTGAAATAAATGTGTTTAGAGTCATTTTAATGCCTGAAATTGGTTGAAATAGAAGCTTCTGAGTAGGAGATAAAGTCTATAAAAACTGGCAATTTTGGTCACATTGAGGCTTTAAACAGAAGTTATTCAACATGAGGCACAATCCAAATGACATTTTAAATACATTTTTCTACAGTCCAAAAAATCAATTTTCTGATGAAAAACGATGACCCGTGACCTGTCGAACTTCCTCCAGATGATCAGAAATGGTAATTTTTTAATGTTTAATTTTTTGACTGTAAATGACTATTGCATGTGAATTATCACTTTTGGAACTAAAATAAGTGTGTTTAGAGTCATTTTAATGCCTGAAATTGGTTGAAATAGAAGCTTCTGAGTAGGAGAAAAAGTCTATAAAAATGGCAATTTTGGTCACATTGAGGGTATAAACAGAAGTTATTCAACATGAGGCAGAATCCAAATGACATTTTAAATCAATTTTTCTACAGTCCAAAAAAATAAATTTTCTGTTGAAAAACGATGACCCGTGACATATCGAACTTTCTCCAGATGGTCAGAAATGCTAATTTATTAATGTTTAATTTTTTGACTGTAAATGACTATTGCATGTGAATGATCACTTTTGGAACTAAAATAAGTGTGTTTAGAGTCATTTTAATGCCTGAAATTGGTTGAAATAGAAGCTTCTGAGTAGGAGAAAAAGTCTATAAAAATTGCAATTTTGGTCACATTGAAGGTATAAACAGAAGTTATTCAACATGAGGCAGAATCCAAATGACATTTTAAATCAATTTTTCTACAGTCCAAAAAAATAAATTTTCTGTTGAAAAACGATGACCCGTGACATATCGAACTTTCTCCAGATGGTCAGAAATGCTAATTTATTAATGTTTAATTTTTTGACTGTAAATGACTATTGCATGTGAATTATCACTTTTGGAACTAAAATAAGTGTGTTTAGAGTCACTTTAATGCCTGAAATTGGTTGAAATAGAAGCTTCTGAGTAGGAGAATAATTCTGTAAAGTGGCAATTTTGGTCACATTGAGGATTTAAAAAGTAGTTATTAAACATGAGGCACAATCCAAATGACATTTTAAATCAATTTTTCTACTGTCCAAAAAATCAATTTTCTGATGAAAAACGATGACCCGTGACCTGTCGAACTTTCGCCAAATGATCAGAAATGGAATTTTTTTTATATTTAATTTTTTCACTGTAAATGACTATTGCATGTGAATTAGAACTCTTGGAACTGAAATAAATGTGTTTAGAATCATTTTAATGCCTGAAATTGGTTGAAATAGAAGCTTCTGAGTAGGAGATAAAGTCTATAAAAACTGGCAATTTTGGTCACATTGAGGCTTTAAACAGAAGTTATTCAACATGAGGCACAATCCAAATGACATTTTAAATACATTTTTCTACAGTCCAAAAAATCAATTTTCTGATGAAAAACGATGACCCGTGACCTGTCGAACTTCCTCCAGATGATCAGAAATGGTAATTTTTTAATGTTTAATTTTTTGACTGTAAATGACTATTGCATGTGAATTATCACTTTTGGAACTAAAATAAGTGTGTTTAGAGTCATTTTAATGCCTGAAATTGGTTGAAATAGAAGCTTCTGAGTAGGAGAAAAAGTCTATAAAAATGGCAATTTTGGTCACATTGAGGGTATAAACAGAAGTTATTCAACATGAGGCAGAATCCAAATGACATTTTAAATCAATTTTTCTACAGTCCAAAAAAATAAATTTTCTGTTGAAAAACGATGACCCGTGACATATCGAACTTTCTCCAGATGGTCAGAAATGCTAATTTATTAATGTTTAATTTTTTGACTGTAAATGACTATTGCATGTGAATGATCACTTTTGGAACTAAAATAAGTGTGTTTAGAGTCATTTTAATGCCTGAAATTGGTTGAAATAGAAGCTTCTGAGTAGGAGAAAAAGTCTATAAAAATGGCAATTTTGGTCACATTGAGGGTATAAACAGAAGTTATTCAACATGAGGCAGAATCCAAATGACATTTTAAATCAATTTTTCTACAGTCCAAAAAAATTAAATTTTCTGTTGAAAAACGATGACCCGTGACATATCGAACTTTCTCCAGATGGTCAGAAATGCTAATTTATTAATGTTTAATTTTTTGACTGTAAATGACTATTGCATGTGAATTATCACTTTTGGAACTAAAATAAGTGTTTAGAGTCACTTTAATGCCTGAAATTGGTTGAAATAGAAGCTTCTGAGTAGGAGAATAATTCTGTAAAGTGGCAATTTTGGTCACATTGAGGATTTAAAAAGTAGTTATTAAACATGAGGCACAATCCAAATGACATTTTAAATCAATTTTTCTACTGTCCAAAAAATCAATTTTCTGTTAAAAAACGATGACCCGTGACCTGTCGAACTTCCTCCAGATGGACGGAAATGGTAATTTTTTAATATTTAATTTTTTGACTGTAAATGACTATTGCATGTGAAGTATCACTTTTGGAACTGAAATAAGTGTGTTTAGAGTCATTTTAATGCCTGAAATTGGTTGAAATAGAAGCTTCTGAGTAGGAGAAAAAGTCTATAAAAATGGCAATTTTGGTCACATTGAGGCTTTAAACAGTAGTTATTCAACATGAGGCACAATCCAAATGACATTTTAAATCAATTTTTCTACAGTCCAAAAAATCTATTTTCTGATGAAAAACGATGACCCGTGACCTGTCGAACTTCCTCCAGATGGTCAGAAATGGTAATTTTTTAATATTACATTTTTTACCGATAAATGACTATTGCATGTGAAGTATTACTTTTGGAACTGAAATAAGTGTGTTTAGAGTCATTTTAATGCCTGAAATTGGTTGAAATAGAAGCTTCTGAGTAGGAGAATAATTCTGTAAATTGGCAATTTTGGTCACATTGATGATTTAAAAAGTAATTATTCAACATGAGGCACAATCCACATGACATTTTGAATCAATTTTTCTACAGTCCAAAAAATCAATTTTCTGATGAAAAACGATGACCCGTGACCTGTCGAACTTTTGCCAGATGGTCAGAAATGGAAATTTTTTAATGTTAAATTTTTTGACTGTAAATGACTATTGCATGTGAAATAGAACTCTTGGAACTGAAATAAGTGTGTTTAGAGTCATTTTAATGCCTGAAATTGGTTGAAATACAAGCTTCTGAGTAGGAGAAAAAGTCTATAAAAATGGCAATTTTGGTCACATTGAGGCTTTAAACAGAAGATATTCAACATGAGGCACAATCCAAATGACATTGTAATTACATTTTTCTACAGTCCAAAAAATCTATTTTCTGATGAAAAACGATGACCCGTGACCTGTCGAACTTTCGCCAGATGGTCAGAAATGGAATTTTTTTTATATTTAATTTTTTCACTGTAAATGACTATTGCATGTGAATTAGAACTCTGTGGAAATGTGGATTTTCCTGATCAGTTATGTCCCCTATCTTGGACCCCAACGGTTCTATATGCATGTTACAAGTACATGTATGTTCCCTCCAGTTCCAGTTTCTAAGACGCAAACATATGTGTGTCTACCGTCGACATGTTCTCTGTCAGATCCGCCATCGATGGGCTGGATATTCGATTCCTAGGTATGAAAGGCCACCGACTTTATATGGCTAAGTTACTACATTTTTACAGCTCAGGCAAGTAGGCCCGATTCTGTCCTCAAAGCCTTTCCCTGCTCTCTGTCTTTGACAGCTTCAGCTTGAGCTCGCATCTGTATCCATGAACTTTGTCCTACTCCCTGTGCAGCTAACGGTGCCTGCCTCGGCCAGTTTTCGCCTGTCTGCCAAGAAGTTGTATTTCACCTTCGAATTATCTATTTTGCTCTTCAGCCGATGCATTCCTGTCTAGTGATTTAGGTAAACATTTCCTTTAGCTCACAAGCAAAGGACTCAGCCTTTCCGTCCTCCTGCAAGTGATTCATAGCCCTGTTGCCATGGAAAGTTTTCTATCCCTCGCATCTCATATAGACACTTAGACGCTTGTACACGCACACAGTCAGTATAGAATAGATTCTGTCCGAGAGTCTCTTCCTTGTGGATAACATAGTTCTTTAAACATAGGATGTTAGATATGATTTGGGATTAGGTTGACTTGACCCCCAGACTTCTCGTCTCCACATGTAGAGCTAAATGTCAAGTCCCTTCACCCCCTAGTTGCACGTCAATTACACGTCATGCTGCTGCGCGCGCATCTATGCCAAGTATTATCTTATAGATCCACCTATGTCTGATAATGCAAACCAATCATGTTTCTTTTATTCCTTATTACGCCTAGTTTCGATTACGTACCTGTTTTGTCACTCTTCTTATCAAATGTTACGCCTTCTACATTCGTTTCATTGTAATGCACTTATTATAAAAATACATGTCTGTCAATAAATTATTGTACTTCACTTCCTGAACCCTCGTGGTGACGGAACCTGAAGGCCGCGACTCGAGTCGGCCATTTTGAATGGAATAAAGCCCATTAGAAAACCTCTTATACCACGGATTCTGCCTCTTGTTATTTTGAGCTATTTTACTTTATTTAAGATCCCGTATGAAATTCAGTCCGGTATTTTTATTTACCACATAATGGCGCCCGAATAGGGACACTTTCTCATCTCACGCGCCGGCGGTGCGTTGCAGGCCCGGTCTCCTGCCACAGCTGGACGGACCATAAACGCGTACCAGCAGGATTTCCTGTAAGCTCCCTCCGGTCAAGCGGGGGCGACTGAGGCTGCGATCAACCCAGACGAGGCGGTGAGAAGTGCGAAGTATCCCGACCAGAGCCTAGCTGAGAGAGCAAGATCCGAGGTATACTGAGGCCCACCAGGTTTTCCGAAATCCCGACGTCCAGAGGGTCCGCTGTCCGCAGTTATCGAGTCCTGTCCATTCTCTGAGGCCTTCCGTTTCAAGGAGCTACTCGGTGAGTACCATCGCCGGGGAGGCGTGTTGACGCGCACATAGGTTGTGCCGGTCAAGACGGATTTGGGTACACAAATCCGGTCTGCACTGTTTAGCAGTGTATATGTACTGTTTAGCAGTATATCAAGTATTCCGAAGTATTCAGTTATTGTCAAGAATTCAGCGTGGTGATTAGTTAGGCAGACTGTCATCATTGTCGATCATTGTTATAATGTTTAATGTTTAATGTTTAAAGTATTCAGAAATGTCTTGCATATTGTGGTATGAATGACTGTTCATTGTTCACTGTTCATTTATTGTGTTTTTCGTATTAAGAAAATTCAAGAGTAAGTATCAGATCAGTTGTAAATATGCCGCTCTTCTCGAAGTTAAGACAGATTACTACTAGAAAAGGGGTGCTTGAAGAAGCAGTTCCTATTCCTCCTAGGGACACTCCAGGGCATTTTATGTACCATAAACATGGCTTAGATGCCATATTGTTTCTTGATCTATGGGTAGATTATACCAAGGGATTGCCGGAAAGTCAAAGGTGGCCCGTAGCGGGAACCTGGGATGCAGAGTGCATCATGAAAGTGGAGGAAGAGTTATGGAAAAGAAAGGTCAGACAGTCACAGAAAGACGCTGTTGAGTTATGGCGTAAAGAATCTCATAGACGAACAGAAAAAGCACGTAGACAAGAAGAGAGGAGTAAAGAAAGTTCAAATAAAGTTCAAGAAAATCTATTAATTGAGGAAGGTATCCGAGTGAGATCAGAACAAGTAAATAGACAAAGAAATGCTCTTATGAATGGTATGTATCCCCTTCTAGCCGAAGGACTACCTAAGGCTGATCCAGAGATGCCAAAAGACTTGCCACCCCCATTATTTCCAATTAAGGTACATCCAAAAGGGCATCCCAGAACCGCAGAAGATGTTTTTCTTTCCTCATATCTAGACGATGCAGCCCCCGAGTATGCTAACGCCACACCACATAGACCGTCTGGCGGAGGGGTTCAACGTCAGGATCAGGTATCTGTACCCGTGCAACAGCAAGTCCCGACGCAAGCTTCGGCAAGCACATCTGTTTCCGCATCTGTCTCCGCAGTCGATCCTATAGGGGTATCGACACCCATAGTTGCTGTGTCACGTTCAACGAATCCATTCACACCCGACGCCCCAGATGGGGCCACGGGAGGTGCTAGCAGTACTTTTACACCACCTAGAATAAATAAACTTGTCTTTCAAGAGTCAGCACATTCACGTACACCTAAATTCGTAAGTGAACGTACGCTTAAGGAACTCCTTGTAAATTGTAGATATGACCCGGTGGTTGGTAAAGAGGATGAAATGGTCCTGGCATCATTACGTATCAGGCGAGCCGCAGAGTATTTAGCGAGGTTACCAGGGATGACTACGCATCTGGATAACATATATCATTTTGTTCAAACAGGACGAGATCCAGGATGTATTAACAGAGCTATGGAATTCCAGAAAGTAGAGATACAGGGGGAACTGTTACGTTTCCTCATAAACTGTGTAATCAGAAATCAAGATCGTCCGGGGGTAGACCCGAATGCAATGCTTACTCTTACAAGATGGAGTCAGAATATATCAGAAGGGAGACACGATAAGCAAAATTGTATAATAGCCATGTGCCGAAAAATACGTAAAGAAATAGAGCGTATTCATGAAGAAAGATTGGGAACAGACGAGTTTGAGCCAGATGAAGTGTCCGAATCAGGGAATTCCGCAAGACAGTCAGAGACCATAGCCTATGTAGGCAGAGGAAGATCCTGTGATAATGCTAGATGTTTTCCTGATCCAATACATTCTGTATGCCCAAAAAACAGCAGAACGTATCCGACGCCTGTAATAAATCTGAAGTCTCCTGAACATTCGTTTCAAGCCGCAGATAAGATACTACGAGAACGAAGGGGTTACCACCTCCTCGATTCCATGGATGAGCAAGAATTAGCCAGATCAGCCGTTCACTGGATTGACAGTCCTGAAAAATACGGTGATGAGACCGTAGCACACACGTTTCTCAATCTCAGTACAGATGAACAACGCTTAGCTGGAATCTATATGATTCAGCAACTCCTCATATTATATAAGTGCCAACATGCTGACCCTGGTCCTTTACCTGATATATTAACGGAACTACTCACGAACAGATGGAGAGGTTCTAGTAACAAGCTAATTAAAGAGATATTAGTGTCACGTAAACAGTATGTCCTTTTTGTAAGTCCGGATTCTCTCTCGCTGCCCCACAGAGAAAGAACGCCGTACTATATGGATAGACAAAATCCTTTACGGGAAGTGCACCCAATAAAAGGCGAAGACAATGAGTTTCACCGTGTATTTGTTTACACACCCATATCAAAAATGGAATTATTAGAAATGAAGAAAGTAGTACCTAGTCATGACAAAGACCCAGCGGGTTTCCACCGAGAAATTAAAGACATGTTACTGATGGGAGAGTACACCTTTCCTGATATTATGACGATATTAAAGGTGCTTTTGCCTGCTGGCATTTATGAAAAACTGAAAGAAAAAGAGTGGGAAGTAGGAGACCAAAAGATAGACTGGACAGCATTAGCAGAGGAAGAAAGGAGCCGAACTGCAGGTTCAGGGCTCGGGGATAAAGTTAAACTGTTACCAGGTTTACTAGTACAGGTACTGCCACGTTTATTAACTACAAAAAAGGAAGATTGGGGTGCAATCACAGCCTGCAAACAAAAGCAAGATGAAGACACAAGCGATTATTATGCTCGATTTGAAAAATGTTTTGGTATAAGTAGTGGTATAAAAGCAAGTAGTGACTCATATCCACATTTATTTGTGACAAAATTAGTGGAAAATGCATTACCTCCAGTGAAGAATAGAATATTGAAATTCGAGAGTACCTGGCAAAGTAACACTCCGTCGCAAATGCTACAAATGTTACAGTATCATCACAATAGAATTAGGGATGAACAAGAACACGAGCATAGACGCATGAAGGATACAAAAATGAAAATGCTAGTTTCTCAGACAGTACCAGCAGATGGTCACAAAAAGGGTGTGACACATTCTGGTGATTCTGCAGTTCCTGTAAAAGGAACCTGCAATTACTGTAAACAACTAGGCCATTATGTACATGATTGTCCAGTCCTGAAACGTAATATAGCTACAGGTATTGCAAAAGAGAGACCACGATTAGTTAGACAAGATCAGAATGAACAAGGACCTATGCAGCATGGACAGTCCATGCCAGTTCAGCAACAGTCCATGCCAGCCTCACAGCAACCCATACAGTTTGTGCCAGCTGCACCACCGTTGCCTGCTACTGCCACACAAACCACAACACGACAAATGTATCAGACTGCACAGTATGAATACCCTGAATATCAGCGCTACGCATGAACCAGCCTAGAGAGGGAAGTTGACTTACCGCTTATCGAGATTCCTGTAGATCAAGAAGGACCTTATGTACATAGTGAATTATTAGGTCAAGATAGAAAATTCTTACTCGATACAGGGGCAAGTCGAACAACTATAAAACGAAGTGAAGTTCCGGGGGCACCCCTCTCAGGCTCTCAAAATGTTTCCCTTGGTTTTTCGGGAAAACCTATTGTTAATGAAGTATCACAGCCTCTACCACTTACGATAGGACCTTTGACACGAACTACAGATTTATTGCTTACTAAATCATGCCCAGAAAATCTGTTAGGAATTAAAACTCTGAAAGCACTAGGAGCCATAATATGTTGTTCTCCGGAAGGAGTAAGGTTGTTTTTGCGGGATTTTAAAGGTCACTATGTGTCTAGAGACATGGATCCCCGACTACAGACTTTACCAGTACATCTATGGGCACAAGGCCCTACGGATGTTGGCTGCATGAACATTACACCCTATCGAGTTACATTGAAAGCAGGAGTGGTACTACCACGAATGCGACAATACAAGTTACCGCATGATGCTGTAGTGGCTTTGCTGAAAATCATTGATGAGCTGATTGCCCAGGGAGTAGTTGTAGAAACAGACTCCAATGTATGTAATTCACCGATAATTCCGATTCTTAAACGAACTGATCCTACTGCTCCGCCAGTATACCGATTGGTTATTGATTTGCGTGAACTAAACAAGTGTATTGTACCACAATTCCCTGTGGTCCCTGATATATCATCATTGTTGACAGCAATTGATTCCGAAGCAACATTCTTTACTGTAATCGATCTCAAGAATGCCTTTTTCAGCGTCCCAATAGATCCGGAAAGCCAATACTTGTTCGGATTCAGTTTAAATGGGCGCAGCTTTAAATTCTCACGCGCTCCCCAAGGATTCACAGAAAGCCCCAGCATCTACAGCCAAGCATTGAAACGAGAACTTGACAGTATCCACATGCCAGTCAATACTGCACTGCTTCAATATGTCGATGATCTGCTGATCACCGCGAGAAGCGAGTCAGAATGTGAAAAAGCTTCTCTGACAGTTTTACATTTCCTAGCCGACAAGGGGCACAAGGTGTCCCCTTCTAAGCTGCAATTCTGTGTTCAGCGAGTTATTTATCTTGGTCACTCGCTGTCCAAGGAGGGAAGGCAGCTTACACCAGATCGCATCCAGTTAATTGCTAACATGTCAATACCCCAGACACAAAAGGAGGTGCGAGCTTTCATAGGCCTCACTTCATATTGTAGGCAGTGGATCCCTCAGTACGCATTTTTAGCAAAACCACTCATTCAGTTAACCACACAGGAGGCAGCCACATCGACTGTTCTCCCTTGGACTCAGGAACATACACAAGCTTTTGAAAGCCTAAAGAAAGCTTTATGTCAAGCACCTGTTTTAGCAACACCATGTTATAGCAAACATTTTACACTCTTTGTTACAGAACGCGAAGGTACTGCCTTGTCAGTACTCACTCAGGATCAAGCAGGATCACGCAAGCCATGTGCTTATTTTTCCAGTACATTAGATCCCGTAGCTCAGGCTTTGCCTGCATGCCTGAAATCAGTGGCAGCGACAGCTTTAGCAATCAGACAAAGCGATGCCATAGTATTAGGACACCCATTGACAGTACAAGTACCACATGCAGTAGAGGTTCTTGTGAACCGAACACAAACACAACACTTGACCATAGCAAGACTTACCGGTTATGAACTGACATTGTTTCAACCACACATAGAGATCCGACGGTGTAATACATTGAATCCTGCTACACTATTACCTGTAATTGGAACAGACCCACTAGCTCATGATTGTGTTGAAATCATTGAAATAAAGACGAAACCTAGACAAGACTTGACAGACGTTCCATTGTTAGATCCAGACCTGACGTTGTATGTAGACGGATCGTGCATGAGAACAAGTACAGGAGATTTAGTGGCCGCGTATGCAGTCACAACAGACACTGAAGTTATTGAGACACATTGTATAGATACTCTGTCAGCCCAAGCAGCAGAACTTATTGCTCTAACGCAAGCCTGTATTCAAGCCACAAATAAGAAAGTTAATGTATACACTGACTCACGTTATGCATTCGGAGTTGTACACGACTTCGGCGTGCTGTGGCGAGAGAGAGGATATTTAACGTCCCATGGTGCCCACATTCAGCACGGACCCCTCATTCATGCTTTGTTAGACGCAATACATCTACCCACTGCTATATCGATTATGAAATGTAAAGCACACACGAAGGTTACTGATACCATTTCTCAAGGCAATGATTTAGCTGACAGAACAGCTAAACAGACTGCTCAGAATCGCACATTAGACATGACAAAGCCAATAGTTCAGACACCAACACAGTGTATGACAATTAAGGATCCCGCACTTGACGTAATTGACATACAGACACATGCCACAGCAGAAGAAATAAAGAAGTGGACTGAACTAGGAGGGATCCAGACAGATCAAGGATGGATGACGAAGGAGAAATCTGTATGGTTTCTCCCTGATTCCATGGTTCAAGCCATTATAGCTACAGTTCACAGTCCAGCACATTTAGGAGAGAAGGCTATGCTAGACAGCATTCAGCACATTTGGTTCAATAAACATTTACGAGCAGCAGCTAAACAAAAAGTTCGTACCTGTATGATATGTTGTCAGTTTAATCCAGGAAAGAGTGTTCCCGTAGAGCAGGGTGGATTTCAGCCTCCTGACCATCCTTTTGAAGTCCTCCAGATGGATTATATTCAGATGGAACGTTGTCGAGGATTCAAATATGTCCTCGTAGTTGTCTGCGCTCTCTCCCGTTGGACAGAGGCGTATCCCGTATCAGATTACACTGCCCCGACTACTGCCAAGCAGCTAGTTCGAGAATTCTTCCCACGGTACGGTTTACCACGTGTTGTATATTCAGATAACGGTCAGCCTTTCTCATCCGAATTAATGAAACATGTCTCACTCTTGTTGGGATATCAGTGGAAATTCCACTGTGTCCGACACCCCGAGGCAGCAGGTCTCGTAGAAAGACATAACCAGACACTGAAAATCAGACTGTCCAAAATATGTAGAGAGAAAGGTGTCGACTGGATAGTAGCCTTACCAGTTGCGCTATTCTACATGAGAATGGTAGCACACTCTCGAACAGGGCTATCCCCTTATGAAGTGATCTTTGGTAGACCACCGAATATGTGGGGGACGCCTATACCCCGTAAAATAACTGATGTTGACTGTAATATGCTGACAGATTACCTGGCTTCCTTGATGTCTGCACTACAATCTTGTCGTTCACAGGTAGTCGCAGCTTTTCCCGACAACACCGAGGTGAAACCTCATGATGTAATTCCCGGTGATTATGTTCTCATCAGAAATTTTGATCGGAAAACCCAACTGGAGCCAAGGTGGAGGCTTCCTAAGTTGGTCCTGCTGACGACCAGAACAGCTGTGAAGATCGAAGGGAGGAAAGGCTGGGTGCATTCCAGCCATATAAAAAAATTTCATGGACTTCCTCCTGACACAAACAGTACTTCCCGTGTGTCTTCCCCCATTGACTCAAAGCTACCTTTGGCTGAGGCCAGTAGCACCGAACTCTATAAACAGAAACTCAGGTCCAGATCTAAACTGTCGGACGATTTGATTGTTTAAGTCCTCTCCAAGGTGAAGCGGTTGAATCTGTCCCGACATGTATCCCTTAGGTCTGAATCATGTAGAGTCCAGAATCATAATGAAACGACATGCTTATTGTAAATCACTGCGTAGCCACTGTATTGTGACTTTATTAATTTTGTTTTCCTTGAGTTTTTTAATAGTTACTGCAAGTATATTGTTGCATATGTATTATCCTGTTTCTAAACGTACTTTCAATATAACTGGTGAACATTCTTTTAGTGACCTACCGCCACATGAGTTGTCCTATAGACTTGCGCTGCGCAATAACACATTCATTAGTATGTTACATCATTCCCATCAGACTAGTAATGCCACCAATTGTTGGGTGTGTGGCCGACTCCCTCCCTATCAGAATAACAAAGGAGTTCTGCCTTTCTTTCCACATCCATTCACACACAATGGCTCCTGTGGAGCATGGTTTAGTTTATTAAATTCCATAGACCCAGACACAGCAGTTTATCAACAACACTGGATATGGGGAAATCTGAATATAGTTTTATTCAAAGTCTGTCACCCCAATAAGGAGGGTCACCCCAGTAGAACAGGAACTGATTTAGAAAATGAAGTGTATAAATTAGGTAATTTTACGCCTAATCTTATGATTTTGAATGTCAAATCCGAAGTTGAACTAATTCTGCCCACTATGTCTGTATTTCCAGTTAAGGGTGAATTATGTGTGAGAAAAGTTGGTTCCATACATATGGGCCATAGCCAATGCGTTACTACAATAGAATATAGTAATCAAGGTAAATCTTCATTTAGAGCTTCTCGCCATTCTTACTTTATATGTGGTCAGACGGCATATATGCGTCTGCCTCTAGATTGGGATGGTACCTGTTACATAGCATTCCTTTTGCCACCTGTTTTCCTAGCTCCCCCTGATTATTATCGAAATGTTCATTTAGTACATAAAAGAGAGCGGAGAGATCTCCCAGTTGTCGATTATACTGAGACGGCATGGGACAAGTATGTAGATTTCAATAAAGGTATCTTTCCCTATATAGGTACCATATCAAATAGTAAGCTGATACGCAGACTCACCAAGACTCTTGAAGCTGTAGTAAACGAGACTATAGCCGCCCTAGGCAATCTGACAGAGGAACAATCAGTGATGAGAATTGTTGTTCTCCAGAATCGTCTTGTCCTTGACGTCATCCTGGCCGATAGGGGCGGAGCTTGCAGGGTCATCGGATCCAGCTGCTGCATATTCATACCAGAAAATTCGCCATCTGTATATAAAGCTATAACACGCCTTCATAAGATTGTAAGCCAGATACACGAAAATCCAGGCACTTGGACGTGGTCCGGGTGGTTTTGGAGTGTGATATCAGCCTGGGGATGGAGAGTTCTATCCTTCCTAGGTATTGGCCTTCTTATGCTCTTCAGTTGTTGTTTATGCCTACAATGTGGACCAGTGATTTGTGGTCTGTGTGCCACATCATGCATTCCATATCAAAGTTCTCGTTCAAAATGCCGGAAGAAGAAGGAAGAAGAAATGATGCTCCATGAGCAAATCAATGGAATGATGAAGATTGATGTCTCGTGAAGGGCAAGAAGGGGACAAGGAGGGAATGTGGAAATGTGGATTTTCCTGATCAGTTATGTCCCCTATCTTGGACCCCAACGGTTCTATATGCATGTTACAAGTACATGTATGTTCCCTCCAGTTCCAGTTTCTAAGACGCAAACATATGTGTGTCTACCGTCGACATGTTCTCTGTCAGATCCGCCATCGATGGGCTGGATATTCGATTCCTAGGTATGAAAGGCCACCGACTTTATATGGCTAAGTTACTACATTTTTACAGCTCAGGCAAGTAGGCCCGATTCTGTCCTCAAAGCCTTTCCCTGCTCTCTGTCTTTGACAGCTTCAGCTTGAGCTCGCATCTGTATCCATGAACTTTGTCCTACTCCCTGTGCAGCTAACGGTGCCTGCCTCGGCCAGTTTTCGCCTGTCTGCCAAGAAGTTGTATTTCACCTTCGAATTATCTATTTTGCTCTTCAGCCGATGCATTCCTGTCTAGTGATTTAGGTAAACATTTCCTTTAGCTCACAAGCAAAGGACTCAGCCTTTCCGTCCTCCTGCAAGTGATTCATAGCCCTGTTGCCATGGAAAGTTTTCTATCCCTCGCATCTCATATAGACACTTAGACGCTTGTACACGCACACAGTCAGTATAGAATAGATTCTGTCCGAGAGTCTCTTCCTTGTGGATAACATAGTTCTTTAAACATAGGATGTTAGATATGATTTGGGATTAGGTTGACTTGACCCCCAGACTTCTCGTCTCCACATGTAGAGCTAAATGTCAAGTCCCTTCACCCCCTAGTTGCACGTCAATTACACGTCATGCTGCTGCGCGCGCATCTATGCCAAGTATTATCTTATAGATCCACCTATGTCTGATAATGCAAACCAATCATGTTTCTTTTATTCCTTATTACGCCTAGTTTCGATTACGTACCTGTTTTGTCACTCTTCTTATCAAATGTTACGCCTTCTACATTCGTTTCATTGTAATGCACTTATTATAAAAATACATGTCTGTCAATAAATTATTGTACTTCACTTCCTGAACCCTCGTGGTGACGGAACCTGAAGGCCGCGACTCGAGTCGGCCATTTTGAATGGAATAAAGCCCATTAGAAAACCTCTTATACCACGGATTCTGCCTCTTGTTATTTTGAGCTATTTTACTTTATTTAAGATCCCGTATGAAATTCAGTCCGGTATTTTTATTTACCACAACTCTTGGAACTGAAATAAATGTGTTTAGAGTCATTTTAATGCCTGAAACTGGTTGAAATAGAAGCTTCTGAGTAGGAGATAAAGTCTATAAAAATGGCAATTTTGGTCACATTGAGGCTTTAAACAGAAGTTATTCAACATGAGGCAGAATCCAAATGACATTTCAAATCAATTTTTCTACAGTCCCAAAAAATAAATTTTCTGTTGAAAAACGATGACCCGTGACATATCAAACTTTCTCCAGATGGTCAGAAATGCTAATTTATTAATGTTTAATTTTTTGACTGTAAATGACTATTGCATGTGAATTATCACTTTTGGAACTAAAATAAGTGTGTTTAGAGTCACTTTACAGCCTGAAATTGGTTGAAATAGAAGCTTCTGAGTAGGAGAATAATTCTGTAAATTGGCAATTTTGGTCACATTGAGGATTTAAAAAGTAGTTATTAAACATGAGGCACAATCCAAATGACATTTTAAATCAATTTTTCTACTGTCCAAAAAATCAATTTTCTGATAAAAAACGATGACCCGTGACCTGTCGAACTTCCTCCAGATGGTCAGAAATGGTAATTTTTTAATATAACATTTTTTACCGATAAATGACTATTGCATGTGAAGTATTACTTTTGGAACTGAAATGAGTGTGTTTAGAGTCATTTTAATGCCTGAAATTGGTTGAAATAGAAGCTTCTGAGTGGGAGAATAATTCTGTAAATTGGCAATTTTGGTCACATTGATGATTTAAAAAGTAGCTATTCAACATGAGGCACAATCCACATGACATTTTGAATCAATTTTTCTACAGTCCAAAAAATCTATTTTCTGATGAAAAACGATGACCCGTGACCTGTCGAACTTTCGCCAGATGGTCAGAAACGGAAATTTTTTAATGTTAAAATTTTTGACTGTAAATGACTATTGCATGTGAATTAGAACTCTTGGAACTGAAATAAGTGTGATTAGAGTTATTTTAATGCCTGAAATTGGTTGAAATAGAAGCTTCTGAGTAGGAGAAAAAGGCTATAAAAATGGCAATTTTGGTCATATTGAGGCTTTAAACAGAAGTTATTCAACATGAGGCACAATCCAAATGACATTTTAAATACATTTTTCTACAGTCCAAAAAATCAATTTTCTGATGAAAAACGATGACCCGTGACCTGTCGAACTTTCGCCAAATGATCAGAAATGGAATTTTTTTTATATTTAATTTTTTCACTGTAAATGACTATTGCATGTGAATTAGAACTCTTGGAACTGAAATAAATGTGTTTAGAGTCATTTTAATGCCTGAAATTGGTTGAAATAGAAGCTTCTGAGTAGGAGATAAAGTCTATAAAAACTGGCAATTTTGGTCACATTGAGGCTTTAAACAGAAGTTATTCAACATGAGGCACAATCCAAATGACATTTTAAATACATTTTTCTACAGTCCAAAAAATCAATTTTCTGATGAAAAACGATGACCCGTGACCTGTCGAACTTCCTCCAGATGATCAGAAATGGTAATTTTTTAATGTTTAATTTTTTGACTGTAAATGACTATTGCATGTGAATTATCACTTTTGGAACTAAAATAAGTGTGTTTAGAGTCATTTTAATGCCTGAAATTGGTTGAAATAGAAGCTTCTGAGTAGGAGAAAAAGTCTATAAAAATGGCAATTTTGGTCACATTGAGGGTATAAACAGAAGTTATTCAACATGAGGCAGAATCCAAATGACATTTTAAATCAATTTTTCTACAGTCCAAAAAAAAAAATTTTCTGTTGAAAAACGATGACCCGTGACATATCGAACTTTCTCCAGATGGTCAGAAATGCTAATTTATTAATGTTTAATTTTTTGACTGTAAATGACTATTGCATGTGAATGATCACTTTTGGAACTAAAATAAGTGTGTTTAGAGTCATTTTAATGCCTGAAATTGGTTGAAATAGAAGCTTCTGAGTAGGAGAAAAAGTCTATAAAAATTGCAATTTTGGTCACATTGAAGGTATAAACAGAAGTTATTCAACATGAGGCAGAATCCAAATGACATTTTAAATCAATTTTTCTACAGTCCAAAAAAATAAATTTTCTGTTGAAAAACGATGACCCGTGACATATCGAACTTTCTCCAGATGGTCAGAAATGCTAATTTATTAATGTTTAATTTTTTGACTGTAAATGACTATTGCATGTGAATTATCACTTTTGGAACTAAAATAAGTGTGTTTAGAGTCACTTTAATGCCTGAAATTGGTTGAAATAGAAGCTTCTGAGTAGGAGAATAATTCTGTAAAGTGGCAATTTTGGTCACATTGAGGATTTAAAAAGTAGTTATTAAACATGAGGCACAATCCAAATGACATTTTAAATCAATTTTTCTACTGTCCAAAAAATCAATTTTCTGATGAAAAACGATGACCCGTGACCTGTCGAACTTTCGCCAAATGATCAGAAATGGAATTTTTTTTATATTTAATTTTTTCACTGTAAATGACTATTGCATGTGAATTAGAACTCTTGGAACTGAAATAAATGTGTTTAGAATCATTTTAATGCCTGAAATTGGTTGAAATAGAAGCTTCTGAGTAGGAGATAAAGTCTATAAAAACTGGCAATTTTGGTCACATTGAGGCTTTAAACAGAAGTTATTCAACATGAGGCACAATCCAAATGACATTTTAAATACATTTTTCTACAGTCCAAAAAATCAATTTTCTGATGAAAAACGATGACCCGTGACCTGTCGAACTTCCTCCAGATGATCAGAAATGGTAATTTTTTAATGTTTAATTTTTTGACTGTAAATGACTATTGCATGTGAATTATCACTTTTGGAACTAAAATAAGTGTGTTTAGAGTCATTTTAATGCCTGAAATTGGTTGAAATAGAAGCTTCTGAGTAGGAGAAAAAGTCTATAAAAATGGCAATTTTGGTCACATTGAGGGTATAAACAGAAGTTATTCAACATGAGGCAGAATCCAAATGACATTTTAAATCAATTTTTCTACAGTCCAAAAAAATAAATTTTCTGTTGAAAAACGATGACCCGTGACATATCGAACTTTCTCCAGATGGTCAGAAATGCTAATTTATTAATGTTTAATTTTTTGACTGTAAATGACTATTGCATGTGAATGATCACTTTTGGAACTAAAATAAGTGTGTTTAGAGTCATTTTAATGCCTGAAATTGGTTGAAATAGAAGCTTCTGAGTAGGAGAAAAAGTCTATAAAAATGGCAATTTTGGTCACATTGAGGGTATAAACAGAAGTTATTCAACATGAGGCAGAATCCAAATGACATTTTAAATCAATTTTTCTACAGTCCAAAAAAATTAAATTTTCTGTTGAAAAACGATGACCCGTGACATATCGAACTTTCTCCAGATGGTCAGAAATGCTAATTTATTAATGTTTAATTTTTTGACTGTAAATGACTATTGCATGTGAATTATCACTTTTGGAACTAAAATAAGTGTTTAGAGTCACTTTAATGCCTGAAATTGGTTGAAATAGAAGCTTCTGAGTAGGAGAATAATTCTGTAAAGTGGCAATTTTGGTCACATTGAGGATTTAAAAAGTAGTTATTAAACATGAGGCACAATCCAAATGACATTTTAAATCAATTTTTCTACTGTCCAAAAAATCAATTTTCTGATGAAAAACGATGACCCGTGACCTGTCGAACTTTCGCCAAATGATCAGAAATGGAATTTTTTTTATATTTAATTTTTTCACTGTAAATGACTATTGCATGTGAATTAGAACTCTTGGAACTGAAATAAATGTGTTTAGAATCATTTTAATGCCTGAAATTGGTTGAAATAGAAGCTTCTGAGTAGGAGATAAAGTCTATAAAAACTGGCAATTTTGGTCACATTGAGGCTTTAAATAGAAGTTATTCAACATGAGGCACAATCCAAATGACATTTTAAATACATTTTTCTACAGTCCAAAAAATCAATTTTCTGATGAAAAACGATGACCCGTGACCTGTCGAACTTCCTCCAGATGATCAGAAATGGTAATTTTTTAATGTTTAATTTTTTGACTGTAAATGACTATTGCATGTGAATTATCACTTTTGGAACTAAAATAAGTGTGTTTAGAGTCACTTTAATGCCTGAAATTGGTTGAAATAGAAGCTTCTGAGTAGGAGAATAATTCTGTAAAGTGGCAATTTTGGTCACATTGAGGATTTAAAAAGTAGTTATTAAACATGAGGCACAATCCAAATGACATTTTAAATCAATTTTTCTACTGTCCAAAAAATCAATTTCTGTTAAAAAACGATGACCCGTGACCTGTCGAACTTCCTCCAGATGGACGGAAATGGTAATTTTTTAATATTTAATTTTTTGACTGTAAATGACTATTGCATGTGAAGTATCACTTTTGGAACTGAAATAAGTGTGTTTAGAGTCATTTTAATGCCTGAAATTGGTTGAAATAGAAGCTTCTGAGTAGGAGAAAAAGTCTATAAAAATGGCAATTTTGGTCACATTGAGGCTTTAAACAGTAGTTATTCAACATGAGGCACAATCCAAATGACATTTTAAATCAATTTTTCTACAGTCCAAAAAATCTATTTTCTGATGAAAAACGATGACCCGTGACCTGTCGAACTTCCTCCAGATGGTCAGAAATGGTAATTTTTTAATATTACATTTTTTACCGATAAATGACTATTGCATGTGAAGTATTACTTTTGGAACTGAAATAAGTGTGTTTAGAGTCATTTTAATGCCTGAAATTGGTTGAAATAGAAGCTTCTGAGTGGGAGAATAATTCTGTAAATTGGCAATTTTGGTCACATTGATGATTTAAAAAGTAATTATTCAACATGAGGCACAATCCACATGACATTTTGAATCAATTTTTCTACAGTCCAAAAAATCAATTTTCTGATGAAAAACGATGACCCGTGACCTGTCGAACTTTCGCCAGATGGTCAGAAATGGAAATTTTTTAATGTTAAATTTTTTGACTGTAAATGACTATTGCATGTGAATTATCACTTTTGGAACTAAAATAAGTGTGTTTAGAGTCATTTTAATGCCTGAAATTGGTTGAAATAGAAGCTTCTGAGTGGGAGAATAATTCTGTAAATTGGCAATTTTGGTCACATTGATGATTTAAAAAGTAGCTATTCAACATGAGGCACAATCCACATGACATTTTGAATCAATTTTTCTACAGTCCAAAAAATCTATTTTCTGATGAAAAACGATGACCCGTGACCTGTCGAACTTTCGCCAGATGGTCAGAAACGGAAATTTTTTAATGTTAAAATTTTTGACTGTAAATGACTATTGCATGTGAATTAGAACTCTTGGAACTGAAATAAGTGTGATTAGAGTTATTTTAATGCCTGAAATTGGTTGAAATAGAAGCTTCTGAGTAGGAGAAAAAGGCTATAAAAATGGCAATTTTGGTCATATTGAGGCTTTAAACAGAAGTTATTCAACATGAGGCACAATCCAAATGACATTTTAAATACATTTTTCTACAGTCCAAAAAATCAATTTTCTGATGAAAAACGATGACCCGTGACCTGTCGAACTTTCGCCAAATGATCAGAAATGGAATTTTTTTTATATTTAATTTTTTCACTGTAAATGACTATTGCATGTGAATTAGAACTCTTGGAACTGAAATAAATGTGTTTAGAGTCATTTTAATGCCTGAAATTGGTTGAAATAGAAGCTTCTGAGTAGGAGATAAAGTCTATAAAAACTGGCAATTTTGGTCACATTGAGGCTTTAAACAGAAGTTATTCAACATGAGGCACAATCCAAATGACATTTTAAATACATTTTTCTACAGTCCAAAAAATCAATTTTCTGATGAAAAACGATGACCCGTGACCTGTCGAACTTCCTCCAGATGATCAGAAATGGTAATTTTTTAATGTTTAATTTTTTGACTGTAAATGACTATTGCATGTGAATTATCACTTTTGGAACTAAAATAAGTGTGTTTAGAGTCATTTTAATGCCTGAAATTGGTTGAAATAGAAGCTTCTGAGTAGGAGAAAAAGTCTATAAAAATGGCAATTTTGGTCACATTGAGGGTATAAACAGAAGTTATTCAACATGAGGCAGAATCCAAATGACATTTTAAATCAATTTTTCTACAGTCCAAAAAAATAAATTTTCTGTTGAAAAACGATGACCCGTGACATATCGAACTTTCTCCAGATGGTCAGAAATGCTAATTTATTAATGTTTAATTTTTTGACTGTAAATGACTATTGCATGTGAATGATCACTTTTGGAACTAAAATAAGTGTGTTTAGAGTCATTTTAATGCCTGAAATTGGTTGAAATAGAAGCTTCTGAGTAGGAGAAAAAGTCTATAAAAATTGCAATTTTGGTCACATTGAAGGTATAAACAGAAGTTATTCAACATGAGGCAGAATCCAAATGACATTTTAAATCAATTTTTCTACAGTCCCAAAAAATTAATTTTCTGTTGAAAAACGATGACCCGTGACATATCGAACTTTCTCCAGATGGTCAGAAATGCTAATTTATTAATGTTTAATTTTTTGACTGTAAATGACTATTGCATGTGAATTATCACTTTTGGAACTAAAATAAGTGTGTTTAGAGTCACTTTAATGCCTGAAATTGGTTGAAATAGAAGCTTCTGAGTAGGAGAATAATTCTGTAAAGTGGCAATTTTGGTCACATTGAGGATTTAAAAAGTAGTTATTAAACATGAGGCACAATCCAAATGACATTTTAAATCAATTTTTCTACTGTCCAAAAAATCAATTTTCTGATGAAAAACGATGACCCGTGACCTGTCGAACTTTCACCAAATGATCAGAAATGGAATTTTTTTTATATTTAATTTTTTCACTGTAAATGACTATTGCATGTGAATTAGAACTCTTGGAACTGAAATAAATGTGTTTAGAATCATTTTAATGCCTGAAATTGGTTGAAATAGAAGCTTCTGAGTAGGAGATAAAGTCTATAAAAACTGGCAATTTTGGTCACATTGAGGCTTTAAATAGAAGTTATTCAACATGAGGCACAATCCAAATGACATTTTAAATACATTTTTCTACAGTCCAAAAAATCAATTTTCTGATGAAAAACGATGACCCGTGACCTGTCGAACTTCCTCCAGATGATCAGAAATGGTAATTTTTTAATGTTTAATTTTTTGACTGTAAATGACTATTGCATGTGAATTATCACTTTTGGAACTAAAATAAGTGTGTTTAGAGTCATTTTAATGCCTGAAATTGGTTGAAATAGAAGCTTCTGAGTAGGAGAAAAAGTCTATAAAAATGGCAATTTTGGTCACATTGAGGGTATAAACAGAAGTTATTCAACATGAGGCAGAATCCAAATGACATTTTAAATCAATTTTTCTACAGTCCAAAAAAATAAATTTTCTGTTGAAAAACGATGACCCGTGACATATCGAACTTTCTCCAGATGGTCAGAAATGCTAATTTATTAATGTTTAATTTTTTGACTGTAAATGACTATTGCATGTGAATTATCACTTTTGGAACTAAAATAAGTGTGTTTAGAGTCACTTTAATGCCTGAAATTGGTTGAAATAGAAGCTTCTGAGTAGGAGAATAATTCTGTAAAGTGGCAATTTTGGTCACATTGAGGATTTAAAAAGTAGTTATTAAACATGAGGCACAATCCAAATGACATTTTAAATCAATTTTTCTACTGTCCAAAAAATCAATTTCTGTTAAAAAACGATGACCCGTGACCTGTCGAACTTCCTCCAGATGGACGGAAATGGTAATTTTTTAATATTTAATTTTTTGACTGTAAATGACTATTGCATGTGAAGTATCACTTTTGGAACTGAAATAAGTGTGTTTAGAGTCATTTTAATGCCTGAAATTGGTTGAAATAGAAGCTTCTGAGTAGGAGAAAAAGTCTATAAAAATGGCAATTTTGGTCACATTGAGGCTTTAAACAGTAGTTATTCAACATGAGGCACAATCCAAATGACATTTTAAATCAATTTTTCTACAGTCCAAAAAATCTATTTTCTGATGAAAAACGATGACCCGTGACCTGTCGAACTTCCTCCAGATGGTCAGAAATGGTAATTTTTTAATATTACATTTTTTACCGATAAATGACTATTGCATGTGAAGTATTACTTTTGGAACTGAAATAAGTGTGTTTAGAGTCATTTTAATGCCTGAAATTGGTTGAAATAGAAGCTTCTGAGTGGGAGAATAATTCTGTAAATTGGCAATTTTGGTCACATTGATGATTTAAAAAGTAATTATTCAACATGAGGCACAATCCACATGACATTTTGAATCAATTTTTCTACAGTCCAAAAAATCAATTTTCTGATGAAAAACGATGACCCGTGACCTGTCGAACTTTCGCCAGATGGTCAGAAATGGAAATTTTTTAATGTTAAATTTTTTGACTGTAAATGACTATTGCATGTGAATTATCACTTTTGGAACTAAAATAAGTGTGTTTAGAGTCATTTTAATGCCTAAATTGGTCGAAATAGAAACTTCTGAGTAGGAGAAAAAGTCTGTAAATTGGCAATTTTGGTCACATTGAGGCTTTAAAAAGTAGTTATTCAACATGAGGCACAATCCACATGACATTTTGAATCAATTTTTCTACACTCCAAAAAATCAATTTTCTGTTGAAAAACGATGACCCGTGACATGTCGAACTTTCTCCAGATGGTCAGAAATGCTAATTTTTTAATGTTTAATTTTTTAACTGTAAATGACTATTGCATGTGAATTATCATTTTTGGAACTAAAATAAGTGTGTTTAGAGTCATTTTAATGCCTGAAATTGGTTGAAATAGAAGCTTCTGAGTAGGAGAAAAAGTCTATAAAAATGGCAATTTTGGTCACATTGAGGCTTTAAACAGTAGTTATTCAACATGAGGCACAATCCAAATGACATTTTAAATCAATTTTTCTACAGTCCAAAAAATCTATTTTCTGATGAAAAACGATGACCCGTGACCTGTCGAACTTCCTCCAGATGGTCAGAAATGGTAATTTTTTAATATTACATTTTTTACCGATAAATGACTATTGCATGTGAAGTATTACTTTTGGAACTGAAATAAGTGTGTTTAGAGTCATTTTAATGCCTGAAATTGGTTGAAATAGAAGCTTCTGAGTGGGAGAATAATTCTGTAAATTGGCAATTTTGGTCACATTGATGATTTAAAAAGTAATTATTCAACATGAGGCACAATCCACATGACATTTTGAATCAATTTTTCTACAGTCCAAAAAATCAATTTTCTGATGAAAAACGATGACCCGTGACCTGTCGAACTTTCGCCAGATGGTCAGAAATGGAAATTTTTTAATGTTAAATTTTTTGACTGTAAATGACTATTGCATGTGAATTATCACTTTTGGAACTAAAATAAGTGTGTTTAGAGTCATTTTAATGCCTGAAATTGGTTGAAATAGAAGCTTCTGAGTGGGAGAATAATTCTGTAAATTGGCAATTTTGGTCACATTGATGATTTAAAAAGTAGCTATTCAACATGAGGCACAATCCACATGACATTTTGAATCAATTTTTCTACAGTCCAAAAAATCTATTTTCTGATGAAAAACGATGACCCGTGACCTGTCGAACTTTCGCCAGATGGTCAGAAACGGAAATTTTTTAATGTTAAAATTTTTGACTGTAAATGACTATTGCATGTGAATTAGAACTCTTGGAACTGAAATAAGTGTGATTAGAGTTATTTTAATGCCTGAAATTGGTTGAAATAGAAGCTTCTGAGTAGGAGAAAAAGGCTATAAAAATGGCAATTTTGGTCATATTGAGGCTTTAAACAGAAGTTATTCAACATGAGGCACAATCCAAATGACATTTTAAATACATTTTTCTACAGTCCAAAAAATCAATTTTCTGATGAAAAACGATGACCCGTGACCTGTCGAACTTTCGCCAAATGATCAGAAATGGAATTTTTTTTATATTTAATTTTTTCACTGTAAATGACTATTGCATGTGAATTAGAACTCTTGGAACTGAAATAAATGTGTTTAGAGTCATTTTAATGCCTGAAATTGGTTGAAATAGAAGCTTCTGAGTAGGAGATAAAGTCTATAAAAACTGGCAATTTTGGTCACATTGAGGCTTTAAACAGAAGTTATTCAACATGAGGCACAATCCAAATGACATTTTAAATACATTTTTCTACAGTCCAAAAAATCAATTTTCTGATGAAAAACGATGACCCGTGACCTGTCGAACTTCCTCCAGATGGTCAGAAATGGTAATTTTTTAATGTTTAATTTTTTGACTGTAAATGACTATTGCATGTGAATTATCACTTTTGGAACTAAAATAAGTGTGTTTAGAGTCATTTTAATGCCTGAAATTGGTTGAAATAGAAGCTTCTGAGTAGGAGAAAAAGTCTATAAAAATGGCAATTTTGGTCACATTGAGGGTATAAACAGAAGTTATTCAACATGAGGCAGAATCCAAATGACATTTTAAATCAATTTTTCTACAGTCCAAAAAAATAAATTTTCTGTTGAAAAACGATGACCCGTGACATATCGAACTTTCTCCAGATGGTCAGAAATGGTAATTTTTTAATGTTTAATTTTTTGACTGTAAATGACTATTGCATGTGAATTATCACTTTTGGAACTAAAATAAGTGTGTTTAGAGTCACTTTAATGCCTGAAATTGGTTGAAATAGAAGCTTCTGAGTAGGAGAATAATTCTGTAAAGTGGCAATTTTGGTCACATTGAGGATTTAAAAAGTAGTTATTAAACATGAGGCACAATCCAAATGACATTTTAAATCAATTTTTCTACTGTCCAAAAAATCAATTTTCTGTTAAAAAACGATGACCCGTGACCTGTCGAACTTCCTCCAGATGGACGGAAATGGTAATTTTTTAATATTTAATTTTTTGACTGTAAATGACTATTGCATGTGAAGTATCACTTTTGGAACTGAAATAAGTGTGTTTAGAGTCATTTTAATGCCTGAAATTGGTTGAAATAGAAGCTTCTGAGTAGGAGAAAAAGTCTATAAAAATGGCAATTTTGGTCACATTGAGGCTTTAAACAGTAGTTATTCAACATGAGGCACAATCCAAATGACATTTTAAATCAATTTTTCTACAGTCCAAAAAATCTATTTTCTGATGAAAAACGATGACCCGTGACCTGTCGAACTTCCTCCAGATGGTCAGAAATGGTAATTTTTTAATATAACATTTTTTACCGATAAATGACTATTGCATGTGAAGTATTACTTTTGGAACTGAAATAAGTGTGTTTAGAGTCATTTTAATGCCTGAAATTGGTTGAAATAGAAGCTTCTGAGTGGGAGAATAATTCTGTAAATTGGCAATTTTGGTCACATTGATGATTTAAAAAGTAGTTATTTAACATGAGGCACAATCCACATGACATTTTGAATCAATTTTTCTACAGTCCAAAAAATCAATTTTCTGATGAAAAACGATGACCCGTGACCTGTCGAACTTTCGCCAGATGGTCAGAAATGGAAATTTTTTAATGTTAAATTTTTTGACTGTAAATGACTATTGCATGTGAATTATCACTTTTGGAACTAAAATACGTGTGTTTAGAGTCATTTTAATGCCTAAATTGGTCGAAATAGAAACTTCTGAGTAGGAGAAAAAGTCTGTAAATTGGCAATTTTGGTCACATTGAGGCTTTAAAAAGTAGTTATTCAACATGAGGCACAATCCACATGACATTTTGAATCAATTTTTCTACACTCCAAAAAATCAATTTTCTGTTGAAAAACGATGACCCGTGACATGTCGAACTTTCTCCAGATGGTCAGAAATGCTAATTTTTTAATGTTTAATTTTTTGACTGTAAATGACTATTGCATGTGAATTATCACTTTTGGAACTAAAATAAGTGTGTTTAGAGTCATTTTAATGCCTAAAAGTGGTCGAAATAGAAGCTTCTGAGTAGGAGAAAAAGTCTGTAAATTGGCAATTTTGGTCACATTGAGGATTTAAAAAGTAGTTATTAAACATGAGGCACAATCCAAATGACATTTTGAATCAATTTTTCTACAGTCCACAAAATCAATTTTCTGATGAAAAATGATGACCCGTGACCTGTCGAACTTCCTCCAGATGGTCAGAAATGGTAATTTTTTAATGTTTAATTTTTTGACTGTAAATGACTATTGCATGTGAATTATCACTTTTGGAACTAAAATAAGTGTGTTTAGAGTCATTTAAATGCCTGAAATTGGTTGAAATAGAAGCTTCTGAGTAGGAGAAAAAGTCTATAAAAATGGCAATTTTGGTCACATTGAGGCTATAAATAGAAGTTATTCAACATGAGGCAGAATCCAAATGACATTTTAAATCAATTTTTCTACAGTCCAAAAAAATAAATTTTCTGTTGAAAAACGATGACCCGTGACATATCGAACTTTCTCCAGATGGTCAGAAATGCTAATTTATTAAAGTTTAATTTTTTGACTGTAAATGACTATTGCATGTGAATTATCACTTTTGGAACTAAAATAAGTGTGTTTAGAGTCACTTTAATGCCTGAAATTGGTTGAAATAGAAGCTTCTGAGTAGGAGAATATTTCTGTGAATTGGCAATTTTGGTCACATTGAGGATTTAAAAAGTAGTTATTAAACATGAGGCACAATCCAAATGACATTTTAAATCAATTTTTCTACAGTCCAAAAAATCAATTTTCTGATAAAAAACGATGACCCGTGACCTGTCGAACTTCCTCCAGATGGACGGAAATGGTAATTTTTTAATATTTAATTTTTTGACTGTAAATGACTATTGCATGTGAAGTATCACTTTTGGAACTGAAATAAGTGTGTTTAGAGTCATTTTAATGCCTGAAATTGGTTGAAATAGAAGCTTCTGAGTAGGAGAAAAAGTCTATAAAAATGGCAATTTTGGTCACATTGAGGCTTTAAACAGTAGTTATTCAACATGAGGCACAATCCAAATGACATTTTAAATCAATTTTTCTACAGTCCAAAAAATCTATTTTCTGATGAAAAACGATGACCCGTGACCTGTCGAACTTCCTCCAGATGGTCAGAAATGGTAATTTTTTAATATAACATTTTTTACCGATAAATGAATATTGCATGTGAAGTATTACTTTTGGAACTGAAATAAGTGTGTTTAGAGTCATTTTAATGCCTGAAATTGGTTGAAATAGAAGCTTCTGAGTGGGAGAATAATTCTGTAAATTGGCAATTTTGGTCACATTGATGATTTAAAAAGTAGTTATTCAACATGAGGCACAATCCACATGACATTTTGAATCAATTTTTCTACAGTCCAAAAAATCAATTTTCTGATGAAAAACGATGACCCGTGACCTGTCGAACTTTTGCCAGATGGTCAGAAATGGAAATTTTTTAATGTTAAATTTTTTGACTGTAAATGACTATTGCATGTGAATTAGAACTCTTGGAACTGAAATAAGTGTGATTAGAGTTATTTTAATGCCTGAAATTGGTTGAAATAGAAGCTTCTGAGTAGGAGAAAAAGGCTATAAAAATGGCAATTTGGTCATATTGAGGCTTTAAACAGAAGTTATTCAACATGAGGCACAATCCAAATGACATTTTAAATACATTTTTCTACAGTCCAAAAAACTCAATTTTCTGATGAAAAACGATGACCCGGGACCTGTCGAACTTTCGCCAGATGGTCAGAAATGGAAATTTTTTTATATTTAATTTTTGACTGTAAATGACTATTGCATATGAATTAGAACTCTTGGAACTGAAATAAGTGTGTTTAGAGTCCTTTTAATGCCTGAAATTGGTTGAAATAGAAGCTTCTGAGTAGGAGAAAAAGTCTATAAAAATGGCAATTTTGGTCACATTGAGGCTTTAAACAGAAGATATTCAACATGAGGCACAATCCAAATGACATTGTAATTAAATTTTTCTACAGTCCAAAAAATCTATTTTCTGATGAAAAACGATGACCCGTGACCTGTCGAACTTTCGCCAGATGGTCAGAAATGGAATTTTTTTTATATTTAATTTTTTCACTGTAAATGACTATTGCATGTGAATTAGAACTCTTGGAACTGAAATAAATGTGTTTAGAGTCATTTTAATGCCTGAAATTGGTAGAAATAGAAGCTTCTGAGTAGGAGAAAACTTGTATAAAAATGGCAATTTTGGTCACATTGAGGCTTTAAACAGTAGTTATTCAACAAGAGCCACAATCCAAATGACATTTTACATCAATTTTTCTTGAGTCCAAAAAATCAATTTTCTGATAAAAAACGATGACCCGTGACCTGTCGAACTTCCTCCAGATGGTCAGAAATGGTAATTTTTTAATGTTTAAGTTTTTTGACTGTAAATGACTATTGCATGTGAATTATCACTTTTGGAACTAAAATAAGTGTGTTTAGAGTCATTTTAATGCCTGAAATTGGTCGAAATAGAAGCTTCTGAGTAGGAGAAAAGGCTGTAAGTTGGCAATTTTGGTCACATTGAGGATTTAAAAAGTAGTTATTAAACATGAGGCACAATCCAAATGACATTTTAAATACATTTTTCTACAGTACAAAAAATCTATTTTCTGATGAAAAACGATGACCCGTGACCTGTCGAACTTTCGCCAGATGGTCAGAAATGAAAAAAAAAATTATATTTCATTTTTTGACTGTAAATGACTATTGCATGTGAATTAGAACTCTTGGAACTGAAATAAATGTGTTTAGAGATATTTTAATGCCTGAAATTGGTTGAAATAGAACCTTCTAAGTAGGAGAAAAAGTCTATAAAAATGGCAATTTTGGTCACATTGAGGCTTTAAGCAGAAGTTATTCAACATGGGGCACAATCCAAATGACATTTTAAATCAATTTTTCTACAGTCCAAAAAAATTAATTTTCTGTTGAAAAACGATAACCCGTGACATGTCGAACTTTCTCCAGATGGTCAGAAATGGTAATTTTTTAATGTTTAATTTGTTGACTGTAAATGACTACTGCATGTGATTTATCACTTTTGGAACTAAAATAAGTGTGTTTAAAGTCATTTTAATGCCTGAAATTGGTCGAAATAGAAGCTTCTGAGTAGGAGAAAAAGTCTGTAAATTGGCAATTTTGGTCACATTGAGGATTTAAAAAGTAGTTATTAAACATGAGGCACAATCCAAATGACATTTTGAATCAATTTTTCTACAGTCCAAAAAATCAATGTTCTGATGAAAAACGATGACCCCGTGACCTGTCGAACTTCCTCCAGATGGTCAGAAATGGAAATTTTTTAATGTTTAATTTTTTGACTGTAAATGACTATTGCATGTGAATTATCTCTTTTGGAACTAAAATAAGTGTGTTTAGAGTCATTTTAATGCCTGAAATTGGTTGAAATAGAAGCTTCTGAGTAGGAGAAAAAGTCTATAAAAATGGCAATTTTGGTCACATTGAGGCTTTAAACAGAAGTTATTCAACATGAGGCAGAATCCAAATGACATTTTAAATCAATTTTTCTACAGTCCAAAAAAATCAATTTTCTGTTGAAAAACGATGACCCGTGACATATCGAACTTTCTCCAGATGGTCAGAAATGCTAATTTTTTAATGTTTAATTTTTTGACTGTAAATGACTATTGCATGTCAATTATCACTTTTGGAACTAAAATAAGTGTGTTTAGAGTCATTTTAATGCCTAAAAGTGGTTGAAATAGAAGCTTCTGAGTAGGAGAAAAAGTCTGTAAATTGGCAATTTTGGTCACATTGAGGATTTAAAAAGTAGTTATTCAACATGAGGCACAATCCAAATGACATTTTGAATCAATTTTTCTACAGTCCAAAAAATCAATTTTCTGATGAAAAACGATGACCCGTGACCTGTCGAACTTCCTCCAGATGGTCAGAAATGGTAATTTTTTAATGTTTAATTTTTTGACTGTAAATGACTATTGCATGTGAATTATCACTTTTGGAACTAAAATAAGTGTGTTTAGAGTCATTTTAATGCCTGAAATTGGTTGAAATAGAAGCTTCTGAGTAGAAGAAAAAGTCTATAAAAATGGCAATTTTGGTCACATTGAGGCTATAAACAGTAGTTATTCAACATGAGGCACAATCCAAATGACATTTTAAATCAATTTTTCTACAGTCCAAAAACTCTATTTTCTGATGAAAAACGATGACCCGTGACCTGTCAAACTTCCTCCAGATGGTCAGAAATGGTAATTTTTTAATATTACATTTTTTACCGATAAATGACTATTGCATGTGAAGTATTACTTTTGGAACTGAAATAAGTGTGTTTAGAGTCATTTTAATGCCTAAAATTGGTTGAAATAGAAGCTTCTGAGTGGGAGAATAATTCTGTAAATTGGCAATTTTGGTCACATTGATGATTTAAAAAGTAGTTATTCAACATGAGGCACAATCCACATGACATTTTGAATCAATTTTTCTACAGTCCAAAAAATCAATTTTCTGATGAAAAACGATGACCCGTGACCTGTCGAACTTTCGCCAGATGGTCAGAAATGGAAATTTTTTAATGTTACATTTTTTGACTGTAAATGACTATTGCATGTGAATTAGAACTCTTGGAACTGAAATAAGTGTGTTTAGAGTCATTTTAATGCCTGAAATTGGTTGAAATAGAAGCTTCTGAGTAGGAGAAAAAGTCTATAAAAATGGCAATTTTGGTCACATTGAGGGTATAAACAGAAGTTATTCAACATGAGGCAGAATCCAAATGACATTTTAAATCAATTTTTCTACAGTCCAAAAAAATAAATTTTCTGTTGAAAAACGATGACCCGTGA
Source organism: Triturus cristatus (assembly GCF_964204655.1). Classification (NCBI taxonomy): domain Eukaryota; kingdom Metazoa; phylum Chordata; class Amphibia; order Caudata; family Salamandridae; genus Triturus; species Triturus cristatus. The sequence continues at coordinate 97,120,564 of NC_140582.1, forward strand.
CATATCGAACTTTCTCCAGATGGTCAGAAATGGTAATTTTTTAATGTTTAATTTTTTGACTGTAAATGACTATTGCATGTGAATTATCACTTTTGGAACTAAAATAAGTGTGTTTAGAGTCACTTTAATGCCTGAAATTGGTTGAAATAGAAGCTTCTGAGTAGGAGAATAATTCTGTAAAGTGGCAATTTTGGTCACATTGAGGATTTAAAAAGTAGTTATTAAACATGAGGCACAATCCAAATGACATTTTAAATCAATTTTTCTACTGTCCAAAAAATCAATTTTCTGTTAAAAAACGATGACCCGTGACCTGTCGAACTTCCTCCAGATGGACGGAAATGGTAATTTTTTAATATTTAATTTTTTGACTGTAAATGACTATTGCATGTGAAGTATCACTTTTGGAACTGAAATAAGTGTGTTTAGAGTCATTTTAATGCCTGAAATTGGTTGAAATAGAAGCTTCTGAGTAGGAGAAAAAGTCTATAAAAATGGCAATTTTGATCACATTGAGGCTTTAAACAGTAGTTATTCAACATGAGGCACAATCCAAATGACATTTTAAATCAATTTTTCTACAGTCCAAAAAATCTATTTTCTGATGAAAAACGATGACCCGTGACCTGTCGAACTTCCTCCAGATGGTCAGAAATGGTAATTTTTTAATATTACATTTTTTACCGATAAATGACTATTGCATGTGAAGTATTACTTTTGGAACTGAAATAAGTGTGTTTAGAGTCATTTTAATGCCTGAAATTGGTTGAAATAGAAGCTTCTGAGTGGGAGAATAATTCTGTAAATTGGCAATTTTGGTCACATTGATGATTTAAAAAGTAGTTATTCAACATGAGGCACAATCCACATGACATTTTGAATCAATTTTTCTACAGTCCAAAAAATCAATTTTCTGATGAAAAACGATGACCCGTGACCTGTCGAACTTTCGCCAGATGGTCAGAAATGGAAATTTTTTAATGTTAAATTTTTTGACTGTAAATGACTATTGCATGTGAATTATCACTTTTGGAACTAAAATAAGTGTGTTTAGAGTCATTTTAATGCCTAAAAGTGGTCGAAATAGAAGCTTCTGAGTAGGAGAAAAAGTCTGTAAATTGGCAATTTTGGTCACATTGAGGATTTAAAAAGTAGTTATTCAACATGAGGCACAATCCAAATGACATTTTGAATCAATTTTTCTACAGTCCAAAAAATCAATTTTCTGATGAAAAACGATGACCCGTGACCTGTCGAACTTCCTCCAGATGGTCAGAAATGGTAATATTTTAATGTTTAATTTTTTGACTGTAAATGACTATTGCATGTGAATTATCACTTTTGGAACTAAAATAAGTGTGTTTAGAGTCATTTTAATGCCTGAAATTGGAAATAGAAGCTTCTGAGTAGGAGAAAAAGTCTATAAAAATGGCAATTTTGGTCACATTGAGGCTATAAACAGTAGTTATTCAACATGAGGCACAATCCAAATGACATTTTAAATCAATTTTTCTACAGTCCAAAAAATCTATTTTCTGATGAAAAACGATGACCCGTGACCTGTCGAACTTCCTCCAGATGGTCAGAAATGGTAATTCTTTAATATTACATTTTTTACCGATAAATGACTATTGCATGTGAAGTATTACTTTTGGAACTGAAATAAGTGTGTTTAGAGTCATTTTAATGCCTAAAATTGGTTGAAATAGAAGCTTCTGAGTGGGAGAATAATTCTGTAAATTGGCAATTTTGGTCACATTGATGATTTAAAAAGTAGTTATTCAACATGAGGCACAATCCACATGACATTTTGAATCAATTTTTCTACAGTCCAAAAAATCAATTTTCTGATGAAAAACGATGACCCGTGACCTGTCGAACTTTCGCCAGATGGTCAGAAATGGAAATTTTTTAATGTTACATTTTTTGACTGTAAATGACTATTGCATGTGAATTAGAACTCTTGGAACTGAAATAAGTGTGATTAGAGTTATTTTAATGCCTGAAATTGGTTGAAATAGAAGCTTCTGAGTAGGAGAAAAAGGCTATAAAAATGGCAATTTTGGTCATATTGAGGCTTTAAACAGAAGTTATTCAACATGAGGCACAATCCAAATGACATGTTAAATACATTTTTCTACAGTCCAAAAAATCAATTTCCTGATGAAAAACGATGACCCGGGACCTGTCGAACTTTCGCCAGATGGTCAGAAATGGAAATTTTTTTATATTTAATTTTTGACTGTAAATGACTATTGCATATGAATTAGAACTCTTGGAACTGAAATAAGTGTGTTTAGAGTCATTTTAATGCCTGAAATTGGTTGAAATAGAAGCTTCTGAGTAGGAGAAAAAGTCTATAAAAATGGCAATTTTGGTCACATTGAGGCTTTAAACAGAAGATATTCAACATGAGGCGCAATCCAAATGACATTGTAATTACATTTTTCTACAGTCCAAAAAATCTATTTTCTGATGAAAAACGATGACCCCTGACCTGTCGAACTTTCGCCAGATGGTCAGAAATGGAACTTTTTTTATATTTAATTTTTTCACTGTAAATGACTATTGCATGTGAATTAGAAATCTTGGAACTGAAATAAATGTGTTTAGAGTCATTTTAATGCCTGAAATTGGTTGAAATAGAAGCTTCTGAGTAGGAGATAAAGTCTATAAAAATGGCAATTTTGGTCACATTGAGGCTTTAAACAGAAGTTATTCAACATGAGGCACAATCCAAATGACATTTTAAATCAATTTTTCTACAGTCCAAAAAAATCAATTTTCTGTTGAAAAACGATGACCCGTGACATATCGAACTTTCTCTAGATGGTCAGAAATGCTAATTTATTAATGTTTAATTTTTTGACTGTAAATGACTATTGCATGTGAATTATCACTTTTGGAACTAAAATAAGTGTGTTTAGAGTCATTTTAATGCCTGAAATTGGTTGAAATAGAAGCTTCTGAGTAGGAGAATAATTCTGTAAATTGGCAATTTTGGTCACATTGACGATTTAAAAAGTAGTTATTCAACATGAGGCACAATCCACATGACATTTTGAATCAATTTTTCTACAGTCCAAAAAATCAATTTTCTGTTCAAAAACGATGACCCGTGACCTGTCGAACTTTCTCCAGATGGTCAGAAATGGTAATTTTTGAATGTTTAATTTTTTGACTGTAAATGACTATTGCAAGTGAATTATCACTTTTGGAACTAAAATAAGTGTGTTTAGAGTCATTTTAATGCCTAAATTGGTCGAAATAGAAACTTCTGAGTAGGAGAAAAAATCTGTAAATTGGCAATTTTGGTCACATTGAGGATTTAAAAAGTAGTTATTAAACATGAGGCACAATCCAAATGACATTTTGAATCAATTTTTCTACAGTCCAAAAAATCTATTTTCTGATGAAAAACGATGACCCGTGACCTGTCGAACTTCCTCCAGATTGTCAGAAATGGTAATTTTTTAATGTTTAATTTTTTGACTGTAAATGACTATTGCATGTGAATTATCACTTTTGGAACTAAAATAAGTGTGTTTAGAGTCATTTTAATGCCTGAAATTGGTTGAAATAGAAGCTTCTGAGAAGGAGAAAATGTCTATAAAAATGGCAATTTTGGTCACATTGAGGCTATAAACAGATGTTATTCAACATGAGGCAGAATCCAAATGACATTTTAAATCAATTTTCTACAGTCCAAAAAAATCAATTTTCTGTTGAAAAACGATGACCCGTGACATATCGAACTTTCTCCAGATGGTCAGAAATGCTAATTTATTAATGTTGAATTTTTTGACTGTAAATGACTATTGCATGTGAATTATCACTTTTGGAACTAAAATAAGTGTGTTTAGAGTCACTTTACAGCCTGAAATTGGTTGAAATAGAAGCTTCTGAGTAGGAGAATAATTCTGTAAATTGGCAATTTTGGTCACATTGAGGATTTAAAAGTAGTTATTAAACATGAAGCACAATCCAAATGACATTTTAAATCAATTTTTCTACAGTCCAAAAAATCTATTTTCTGATGAAAAACGATGACCCGTGACCTGTCGAACTTCCTCCAGATGGTCAGAAATGGTAATTTTTTAATATAACATTTTTTACCGATAAATGACTATTGCATGTGAAGTATTACTTTTGGAACTGAAATAAGTGTGTTTAGAGTCATTTTAATGCCTGAAATTGGTTGAAATACAAGCTTCTGAGTGGGAGAATAATTCTGTAAATTGGCAATTTTGGTCACATTGATGATTTAAAAAGTAGTTATTCAACATGAGGCACAATCCACATGACATTTTGAATCAATTTTTCTACAGTCCAAAAAATCAATTTTCTGATGAAAAACGATGACCCGTGACCTGTCGAACTTTTGCCAGATGGTCAGAAATGGAAATTTTTTAATGTTAAATTTTTTGACTGTAAATGACTATTGCATGTGAATTAGAACTCTTGGAACTGAAATAAGTGTGATTAGAGTTATTTTAATGCCTGAAATTGGTTGAAATAGAAGCTTCTGAGTAGGAGAAAAAGGCTATAAAAATGGCAATTTGGTCATATTGAGGCTTTAAACAGAAGTTATTCAACATGAGGCACAATCCAAATGACATTTTAAATACATTTTTCTACAGTCCAAAAAACTCAATTTTCTGATGAAAAACGATGACCCGGGACCTGTCGAACTTTCGCCAGATGGTCAGAAATGGAAATTTTTTTATATTTAATTTTTGACTGTAAATGACTATTGCATATGAATTAGAACTCTTGGAACTGAAATAAGTGTGTTTAGAGTCCTTTTAATGCCTGAAATTGGTTGAAATAGAAGCTTCTGAGTAGGAGAAAAAGTCTATAAAAATGGCAATTTTGGTCACATTGAGGCTTTAAACAGAAGATATTCAACATGAGGCACAATCCAAATGACATTTTAAATACATTTTTCTACAGTCCAAAAAATCAATTTTCTAATGAAAAACGATGACCCGTGACCTGTCGAACTTTCGCCAAATGGTCAGAAAGGGAATTTTTTTTATATTTAATGTTTTGACTGTATCTGACATTGCATGTGAATTAGAACTCTTGGAACTGAAATACGTGTGTTTAGAGTCATTTTAATGCCTGAAATTGGTTGAAATAGAAGCTTCTGAGTAGGAGAAAACATGTATAAAAATGGCAATTTTGGTCACATTGAGGCTTTAAACAGTAGTTATTCAACAAGAGCCACAATCCAAATGACATTTTACATCAATTTTTCTAGAGTCCAAAAAATCAATTTTCTGATAAAAAACGATGACCCGTGACCTGTCGAACTTCCTCCAGATGGTCAGAAATGGTAATTTTTTAATGTTTAAGTTTTTTGACTGTAAATGACTATTGCATGTGAATTATCACTTTTGGAACTAAAATAAGTGTGTTTAGAGTCATTTTAATGCCTGAAATTGGTCGAAATAGAAGCTTCTGAGTAGGAGAAAAGGCTGTAAGTTGGCAATTTTGGTCACATTGAGGATTTAAAAAGTAGTTATTAAACATGAGGCACAATCCAAATGACATTTTAAATACATTTTTCTACAGTACAAAAAATCTATTTTCTGATGAAAAACGATGACCCGTGACCTGTCGAACTTTCGCCAGATGGTCAGAAATGAAAAAAAAAATTATATTTCATTTTTTGACTGTAAATGACTATTGCATGTGAATTAGAACTCTTGGAACTGAAATAAATGTGTTTAGAGACATTTTAATGCCTGAAATTGGTTGAAATAGAAGCTTCTAAGTAGGAGAAAAAGTCTATAAAAATGGCAATTTTGGTCACATTGAGGCTTTAAGCAGAAGTTATTCAACATGGGGCACAATCCAAATGACATTTTAAATCAATTTTTCTACAGTCCAAAAAAATTAATTTTCTGTTGAAAAACGATAACCCGTGACATGTCGAACTTTCTCCAGATGGTCAGAAATGGTAATTTTTTAATGTTTAATTTGTTGACTGTAAATGACTACTGCATGTGATTTATCACTTTTGGAACTAAAATAAGTGTGTTTAAAGTCATTTTAATGCCTGAAATTGGTCGAAATAGAAGCTTCTGAGTAGGAGAAAAAGTCTATAAAAATGGCAATTTTGGTCACATTGAGGCTATAAACAGAAGTTATTCAACATGAGGCACAATCCAAATGACATTTTGAATCAATTTTTCTACAGTCCAAAAAATCAATGTTCTGATGAAAAACGATGACCCCGTGACCTGTCGAACTTCCTCCAGATGGTCAGAAATGGTAATTTTTTAATATTACATTTTTTACCGATAAATGAAATAAATGTGTTTAGAGACATTTTAATGCCTGAAATTGGTTGAAATAGAAGCTTCTAAGTAGGAGAAAAAGTCTATAAAAATGGCAATTTTGGTCACATTGAGGCTTTAAGCAGAAGTTATTCAACATGAGGCACAATCCAAATGACATTTTAAATCAATTTTTCTACAGTCCAAAAACTCTATTTTCTGATAAAAAACGATGACCCGTGACCTGTCGAACTTCCTCCAGATGGTCAGAAATGGTAATTTTTTAATATTACATTTTTTACCGATAAATGACTATTGCATGTGAAGTATTACTTTTGGAACTGAAATAAGTGTGTTTAGAGTCATTTTAATGCCTAAAATTGGTTGAAATAGAAGCTTCTGAGTGGGAGAATAATTCTGTAAATTGGCAATTTTGGTCACATTGATGATTTAAAAAGTAGTTATTCAACATGAGGCACAATCCACATGACATTTTGAATCAATTTTTCTACAGTCCAAAAAATCAATTTTCTGATGAAAAACGATGACCCGTGACCTGTCGAACTTTCGCCAGATGGTCAGAAATGGAAATTTTTTAATGTTACATTTTTTGACTGTAAATGACTATTGCATATGAATTAGAACTCTTGGAACTGAAATAAGTGTGTTTAGAGTCATTTTAATGCCTGAAATTGGTTGAAATAGAAGCTTCTGAGTAGGAGAAAAAGGCTATAAAAATGGCAATTTTGGTCATATTGAGGCTTTAAACAGAAGTTATTCAACATGAGGCACAATCCAAATGACATGTTAAATACATTTTTCTACAGTCCAAAAAATCAATTTCCTGATGAAAAACGATGACCCGGGACCTGTCGAACTTTCGCCAGATGGTCAGAAATGGAAATTTTTTTATATTTAATTTTTGACTGTAAATGACTATTGCATATGAATTAGAACTCTTGGAACTGAAATAAGTGTGTTTAGAGTCATTTTAATGCCTGAAGCTTCTGAGTAGGAGAAAAAGTCTATAAAAATGGCAATTTTGGTCACATTGAGGCTTTAAACAGAAGATATTCAACATGAGGCGCAATCCAAATGACATTGTAATTACATTTTTCTACAGTCCAAAAAATCTATTTTCTGATGAAAAACGATGACCCCTGACCTGTCGAACTTTCGCCAGATGGTCAGAAATGGAACTTTTTTATATTTAATTTTTTCACTGTAAATGACTATTGCATGTGAATTAGAACTCTTGGAACTGAAATAAATGTGTTTAGAGTCATTTTAATGCCTGAAATTGGTTGAAATAGAAGCTTCTGAGTAGGAGATAAAGTCTATAAAAATGGCAATTTTGGTCACATTGAGGCTTTAAATAGAAGTTATTCAACATGAGGCACAATCCAAATGACATTTTAAATCAATTTTTCTACAGTCCAAAAAAATCAATTTTCTGTTGAAAAACGATGACCCGTGACATATCGAACTTTCTCTAGATGGTCAGAAATGCTAATTTATTAATGTTTAATTTTTTGACTGTAAATGACTATTGCATATGAATTAGAACTCTTGGAACTGAAATAAGTGTGTTTAGAGTCATTTTAATGCCTGAAATTGGTTGAAATAGAAGCTTCTGAGTAGGAGAAAAAGTCTATAAAAATGGCAATTTTGGTCACATTGAGGCTTTAAACAGAAGATATTCAACATGAGGCGCAATCCAAATGACATTGTAATTACATTTTTCTACAGTCCAAAAAATCTATTTTCTGATGAAAAACGATGACCCCTGACCTGTCGAACTTTCGCCAGATGGTCAGAAATGGAACTTTTTTATATTTAATTTTTTCACTGTAAATGACTATTGCATCTGAATTAGAACTCTTGGAACTGAAATAAATGTGTTTAGAGTCATTTTAATGCCTGAAATTGGTTGAAATAGAAGCTTCTGAGTAGGAGAATAATTCTGTAAATTGGCAATTTTGGTCACATTGACGATTTAAAAAGTAGTTATTCAACATGAGGCACAATCCACATGACATTTTGAATCAATTTTTCTACAGTCCAAAAAATCAATTTTCTGTTCAAAAACGATGACCCGTGACCTGTCGAACTTTCTCCAGATGGTCAGAAATGGTAATTTTTGAATGTTTAATTTTTTGACTGTAAATGACTATTGCAAGTGAATTATCACTTTTGGAACTAAAATAAGTGTGTTTAGAGTCATTTTAATGCCTAAATTGGTCGAAATAGAAACTTCTGAGTAGGAGAAAAAATCTGTAAATTGGCAATTTTGGTCACATTGAGGATTTAAAAAGTAGTTATTAAACATGAGGCACAATCCAAATGACATTTTGAATCAATTTTTCTACAGTCCAAAAAATCAATTTTCTGATGAAAAACGATGACCCGTGACCTGTCGAACTTCCTCCAGATGGTCAGAAATGGTAATTTTTTAATGTTTAATTTTTTGACTGTAAATGACTATTGCATGTGAATTATCACTTTTGGAACTAAAATAAGTGTGTTTAGAGTCATATTAATGCCTGAAATTGGTTGAAATAGAAGCTTCTGAGTAGGAGAAAAAGTCTATAAAAATGGCAATTTTGGTCACATTGAGGCTATAAACAGAAGTTATTCAACATGAGGCAGAATACAAATGACATTTTAAATCAATTTTTCTACAGTCCAAAAAAATAAATTTTCTGTTGAAAAACGATGACCCGTGACATATCGAACTTTCTCCAGATGGTCAGAAATGCTAATTTATTAATGTTGAATTTTTTGACTGTAAATGACTATTGCATGTGAATTATCACTTTTGGAACTAACATAAGTGTGTTTAGAGTCACTTTACAGCCTGAAATTGGTTGAAATAGAAGCTTCTGAGTAGGAGAATAATTCTGTAAATTGGCAATTTTGGTCACATTGAGGATTTAAAAAGTAGTTATTAAACATGAAGCACAATCCAAATGACATTTTAAATCAATTTTTCTACTGTCCAAAAAATCTATTTTCTGATGAAAAACGATGACCCGTGACCTGTCGAACTTCCTCCAGATGGACGGAAATGGTAATTTTTTAATATTTAATTTTTTGACTGTAAATGACTATTGCATGTGAAGTATCACTTTTGGAACTGAAATAAGTGTGTTTAGAGTCATTTTAATGCCTGAAATTGGTTGAAATAGAAGCTTCTGAGTAGGAGAAAAAGTCTATAAAAATGGCAATTTTGGTCACATTGAGGCTTTAAACAGTAGTTATTTAACATGAGGCACAATCCAAATGACATTTTAAATCAATTTTTCTACAGTCCAAAAAATCTATTTTCTGATGAAAAATGATGACCCGTGACCTGTCGAACTTCCTCCAGATGGTCAGAAATGGTAATTTTTTAATATTACATTTTTTACCGATAAATGACTATTGCATGTGAAGTATTACTTTTGGAACTGAAATAAGTGTGTTTAGAGTCATTTTAATGCCTGAAATTGGTTGAAATAGAAGCTTCTGAGTGAGAGAATAATTCTGTAAATTGGCAATTTTGGTCACATTGATGATTTAAAAAGTAGTTATTCAACATGAGGCACAATCCACATGACATTTTGAATCAATTTTTCTACAGTCCAAAAAATCAATTTTCTGATGAAAAACGATGACCCGTGACCTGTCGAACTTTCGCCAGATGGTCAGAAATGGAAATTTTTTAATGTTAAATTTTTTGACTGTAAATGACTATTGCATGTGAATTAGAACTCTTGGAACTGAAATAAGTGTGATTAGAGTCATTTTAATGCCTGAAATTGGTTAAAATAGAAGCTTCTTAGTAGGAGAAAAAGGCTATAAAAATGGCAATTTTGGTCATATTGAGGCTTTAAACAGAAGTTATTCAACATGAGGCACAATCCAAATGACATTTTAAATACATTTTTCTACAGTCCAAAAAAACAATTTTCTGATGAAAAACGATGACCCGGGACCTGTCGAACTTTCGCCAGATGGTCAGAAATGGAAATTTTTTTATATTTAATTTTTGACTGTAAATGACTATTGCATATGAATTAGAACTCTTGGAACTGAAATAAGTGTGTTTAGAGTCATTGTAATGCCTGAAATTGGTTGAAATAGAAGCTTCTGAGTAGGAGAAAACATGTATAAAAATGGCAATTTTGGTCACATTGAGGCTTTAAAGAGTAGTTATTCAACAAGAGGCACAATCCAAATGACATTTTACATCAATTTTTCTTGAGTCCAAAAAATCAATTTTCTGATGAAAAACGATGACCCGTGACCTGTCGAACTTCCTCCAGATGGTCAGAAATGGTAATTTTTTAATGTTTAATTTTTTGACTGTAAATGACTATTGCATGTGAATTATCACTTTTGGAACTAAAATAAGTGTGTTTAGAGTCATTTTAATGCCTGAAATTGGTTGAAATAGAAGGTTCTGAGTAGGAGAAAAAGTCTATAAAAATGGCAAATTTGGTCACATTGAGGCTATAAACAGAAGTTATTCAACATGAGGCAGAATCCAAATGACATTTTAAATCAATTTTTCTACAGTCCAAAAAAATCCATTTTCTGTTGAAAAGCGATGACCCGTGACATATCGAACTTTCTCCAGATTGTCAGAAATGCTAATTTATTAATGTTTAATTTTTTGACTGTAAATGACTATTGCATGTGAATTATCACTTTTGGAACTAAAATAAGTGTGTTTAGAGTCATTTTAATGCCTGAAATTGGTTGAAATAGAAGCTTCTGAGCAGAATAATTCTGTAAATTGGCAATTTTGGTCACATTTAGGATTTAAAAAGTAGTTATTCAACATGAGGCACAATCCAAATGACATTTTAAATCAATTTTTCTACAGTCCAAAAAATCAATTTTCTGATAAAAAACGATGACCTGTGACCTGTCGAACTTCCTCCAGATGGTCGGAAATGGTAATTTTTTAATATTTAATTTTTTGACTGTAAATGACTATTGCATGTGAAGTATCACTTTTGGAACTGAAATAAGTGTGTTTAGAGTCATTTTAATGCCTGAAATTGGTTAAAATAAAAGCTTCTGAGGAGGAGAAAAAGTCTATAAAAATGGCAATTTTGGTCACATTGAGGATGTAAAAAGTAGTTATTCAACATGAGGCACAATCCAAATGTCATTTTGAATCTTTTTTTCTACAGTCCAAAAAATCAATTTTCTGATGAAAAACGATGACCCGTGACCTGTCGAACTTCCTCCAGATGGTCAGAAATGGTAATTTTTTAATATTACATTTTTTACCTATAAATGACTATTGCATGTGAAGTATTACTTTTGGAACTGAAATAAGTGGGTTTAGAGTCATTTTAATGCCTGAAATTGGTTGAAATAGAAGCTTCTGAGTGGGAGAATAATTCTGTAAATTGGCAATTTTGGTCACATTGACAATTTAAAAAGTAGTTATTCAACATGAGGCACAATCCACATGACATTTTGAATCAATTTTTCTACAGTCCAAAAAATCAATTTTCTGATGAAAAACGATGACCCGTGACCTGTCGAACTTTCGCAAGATGGTCAGAAATAGAAATGTTTTAATGTTTAATTTTTTGACTGTAAATGACTATTGCATGTGAATTAGAACTCTTGGAACTGAAATAAGTGTGATTAGAGTCATTTTAATGCCTGAAATTGGTTGAAATAGAAGCTTCTGAGTAGGAGAAAAAGTCTATAAAAATGGCAATTTTGGTCACATTGAGGCTTTAAACAGAAGTTATTCAACATGAGGCACAATCCAAATGACATTGTAATTACATTTTTCTACAGTCCAAAAAATCTATTTTCTGATGAAAAACGATGACCCGTGGACCTGTCGAACTTTCGCCAGATGGTCAGAAATTGAATTTTTTTTATATTTAATTTTTTCACTGTAAATGACTATTGCATGTGAATTAGAACTCTTGGAACTGAAATAAATGTGTTTAGAGTCATTCTAATGCCTGAAATTGGATGGAATAGAAGCTTCTGAGTCGGAGATAAAGTCTATAAAAATGGCAATTTTGGTCACATTGAGGCTTTAAACAGTAGTTATTCAACATGAGGCACAATCCAAATGACATTTTAAATCAATTTTTCTACAGTGCAAAAAATCAATTTTCTGATGAAAAACGATGACCCCGTGACCTGTCGAACTTTCGCCAGATGGGCAGAAATGGACATTTTTTAATGTTTAATTTTTTGACTGTAAATGACTATTGCATGTGAATTCGAACTCTTGGAACTGAAATAGGTGTGTTTAGAGTAATTTTAATGCCTGAAATTGGTCGAAATAGAAGCTTCTGAGTAAGAGAAAAAGTCTGTAAATTGGCAATTTTGGCAATTTTTCTACAGTCCAAAAAATCAATTTTCTGTTGAAAAACGATGACCCGTGACCTGTCGAACTTTCTCCAGATGGTCAGAAATGGTAATTTTTTAATGTTTAATTTTTTGACTGTAAATGACTATTGCATGTGAAGTATCACTTTTGGAACTGAAATAAGTGTGTTTAGAGTCATTTCAATGCCTGAAATTGGTTGAAATAGAAGCTTCTGAGTAAGAGAAAAAGTCTATAAAAATGGCAATTTTGGTCACATTGAGGCTTTAAACAGTAGTTATTCAACATGAGGCACAATCCACATGACATTTTGAATACATTTTTCTACAGTCCAAAAATCAATTTTCTGTTGAAAAAGGATGACCCGTGACCTGTCGAACTTTCGCCAGATGGTCAGAAATGGCATTTTTTTTTATATTTAATTTTTTCACTGTAAATTACTATTGCATGTGAATTAGAACTCTTGGAACTGAAACAATTGTGTTTAGAGTCCTTATAATGCCTGAAATTGGTCGAAATAGAAGCTTCTGAGTAGGAGAAAAAGTCTATAAAAATTTTAATTTTGGTCACATTGAGGCTTTAAACAGTAGTTATTCAACATGAGGCACAATCCAAATGACATTTTAAATCAATTTTTCTACAGTCCAAAACATCAATTTTCTGATGAAAAACGATGACCCGTGACCTGTCGAACTTCCTCCAGATGGTCAGTAATGGTAATTTTTTAATATTACATTTTTTACCTGTAAATGACTATTGCATGTGAAGTATCAGCTTTGGAACTGAAATAAGTGTGTTTAGAGTCATTTTAATGCCTGAAATTGGTTGAAATAGAAGCTTCTGAGTAGGAGAAAAAGTCTGTAAATTGGCAATTTTGGCCCCATTGACGATTGAAAAAGTAGTTATTTAACATGAGGCACAATCCACATGACATTTTGAATCAATTTTTCGGCAGTCCAAAAAATCAATTTTCTGTTGAAAAACGATGACCCGTGATCTGTCGAACTTTCTCCAGATGGTCAGAAATGGTAATTTTTTAACATTTCATTTTTTGACTGTAAATGACTATTGCATGTGAAGTATCACTTTTGGAACTGAAATAAGTGTGTTTAGAGTCATTTTAATGCCTGAAATTGGTTGAAATAGAAGCTTCTGAGTAGGAGAAAAAGTCTATAAAAATTGCAATTTTGGTCACCTTGAGGCTTTAAACAGAAGTTATTCAACATGAGGCACAATCCAAATGGCATTTTAAATACATTTTTCTACAGTCCAAAAAAATCAATTTTCTGATGAAAAACGATGACCCGTGACCTGTCGAACTTTCTCCAGATGGTCAGAAATGGTAATTTTTTAATGTTTAATTTGTTGACTGTAAATGACTACTGCATGTGAATTATCACTTTTGGAACTAAAATAAGTGTGTTTAGAGTCATTTTAATGCCTGAAATTGGTCGAAATAGAAGCTCCTGAGTAGGAGAAAAAGTCTGTAAATTGGCAATTTTGGTCACATTGAGGATTTAAAAAGTAGTTATTAAACATGAGGCACAATCCAAATGACATTTTGAATCAATTTTTCTACAGTCCAAAAAATCAATGTTCTGATGAAAAACGATGACCCGTGACCTGTCAAACTTTCTCCAGATGGTCAGAAATTGTAATTTTTTAATGTTTAATTTTTAGACTGTAAATGACTAATGCATGTGAATTAAAACTTTTGGAACTGAAATAAGTGTGTTTAGAGTCATTATTATGCCTGAAATCGGTTGAAATAGAAGCTTCTGAGTAGGAGAAAAAGTCTGTAAATTGGTAATTTTGGTCACATTGAGGATTTAAATAGTAGTTATTTAACATGAGGCACAATCCAAATGTCATTTTAAATCAATTTTTCTACAGTCCAAAAAATCAATTTTCTGATGAAAAATGATGATCCGTGACCTGTCGAACTTTCTCCAGATGGTCAGACATTGTAATTTTTTAATGTTTAATTTTTTGACTGTAAATGACTATTGCATGTGAATTAGAACTCTTGGAACTGAAACAATTGTGTTTAGAGTCATTATAATGCCTGAAATTGGTCGAAATAGAAGCTTCTGAGTAGGAGAAAAAGTCTATAAAAATGGCAATTTTGGTCACATTGAGGCTTTAAACAGAAGTTATTCAACATGAGGCACAATCCAAATGACATTTTAAATACATTTTTCGACAGTCCAAAAAATCAATTTTCTGATGAAAAACGATGACCCGTGCGTGACCTGTCGAACTTTCGCCAGATAGTCAGAAATGGAAATGTTTTCATATTTAATTTTTTCACTGTAAATGACTATTGCATGGGAATTAGAACTCTTGGAACTTAAATAAATGTGTTTAGAGTCATTTTAATGCCTGAAATTGGTCAAAATAGAAGCTTCTGAGTAGGAGAAAAAGTCTGTAAATTGGCAATTTTGGTCACATTGAGGATTTCAAAAGTAGTTATTAAACATGAGGCACAATCCAAATGACATTTTGAATCAATTTTTCTACAGTCCAAAAAATCAATTTTCTGATGAAAAACGATGACCCGTGACCTGTCGAACTTCCTCCAGATGGTCAGAAATGGTAATTTTTTAATGTTTAATTTTTTGACTGTAAATGACTATTGCATGTGAATTATCACTTTTGGAACTAAAATAAGTGTGTTTAGAGTCATTTTAATGCCTGAAATTGGTTGAAATAGAAGCTTCTGAGTAGAATAATTCTGTAAATTGGCAATTTTGGTCACATTTAGGATTTAAAAAGTAGTTATTCAACATGAGGCACAATCCAAATGACATTTTAAATCAATTTTTCTACAGTCCAAAAAATCAATTTTCTGATAAAAAACGATGACCTGTGACCTGTCGAACTTCCTCCAGATGGTCGGAAATGGTAATTTTTTAATATTTAATTTTTTGACTGTAAATGACTATTGCATGTGAAGTATCACTTTTGGAACTGAAATAAGTGTGTTTAGAGTCATTTTAATGCCTGAAATTAGTTAAAATAAAAGCTTCTGAGGAGGAGAAAAAGTCTATAAAAATGGCAATTTTGGTCACATTGAGGATGTAAAAAGTAGTTATTCAACATGAGGCACAATCCAAATGTCATTTTGAATCTTTTTTTCTACAGTCCAAAAAATCATTTTTCTGATGAAAAACGATGACCCGTGACCTGTCGAACTTCCTCCAGATGGTCAGAAATGGTAATTTTTTAATATTACATTTTTTACCTATAAATGACTATTGCATGTGAAGTATTACTTTTGGAACTGAAATAAGTGGGTTTAGAGTCATTTTAATGCCTGAAATTGGTTGAAATAGAAGCTTCTGAGTGGGAGAATAATTCTGTAAATTGGCAATTTTGGTCACATTGACGATTTAAAAAGTAGTTATTCAACATGAGGCACAATCCACATGACATTTTGAATCAATTTTTCTACAGTCCAAAAAATCAATTTTCTGATGAAAAACGATGACCCGTGACCTGTCGAACTTTCGCAAGATGGTCAGAAATAGAAATTTTTTAATGTTTAATTTTTTGACTATAAATGACTATTGCATGTGAATTAGAACTCTTGGAACTGAAATAAGTGTGATTAGAGTCATTTTAATGCCTGAAATTGGTTGAAATAGAAGCTTCTGAGTAGGAGAAAAAGTCTATAAAAATGGCAATTTTGGTCACATTGAGGCTTTAAACAGAAGTTATTCAACATGAGGCACAATCCAAATGACATTGTAATTACATTTTTCTACAGTCCAAAAAATCTATTTTCTGATGAAAAACGATGACCCGTGACCTGTCGAACTTTCGCCAGATGGTCAGAAATGGAATTTTTTTTATATTTAATTTTTTCACTGTAAATGACTATTGCATGTGAATTAGAACTCTTGGAACTGAAATAAATGTGTTTAGAGTCATTCTAATGCCTGAAATTGGTTGAAATAGAAGCTTCTGAGTCGGAGATAAAGTCTATAAAAATGGCAATTTTGGTCACATTGAGGCTTTAAACAGTAGTTATTCAACATGAGGCACAATCCAAATGACATTTTAAATCAATTTTTCTACAGTGCAAAAAATCTATTTTCTGATGAAAAACGATGACCCCGTGACCTGTCGAACTTTCGCCAGATGGTCAGAAATGGACATTTTTTAATGTTTAATTTTTTGACTGTAAATGACTATTGCATGTGAATTAGAACTCTTGGAACTGAAATAGGTGTGTTTAGAGTAATTTTAATGCCTGAAATTGGTCGAAATAGAAGCTTCTGAGTAGGAGAAAAAGTCTGTAAATTGGCAATTTTGGCAATTTTTCTACAGTCCAAAAAATCAATTTTCTGTTGAAAAACGATGACCCGTGACCTGTCGAACTTTCTCCAGATGGTCAGAAATGGTAATTTTTTAATGTTTAATTTTTTGACTGTAAATGACTATTGCATGTGAAGTATCACTTTTGGAACTGAAATAAGTGTGTTTAGAGTCATTTCAATGCCTGAAATTGGTTGAAATAGAAGCTTCTGAGTAAGAGAAAAAGTCTATAAAAATGGCAATTTTGGTCACATTGAGGCTTTAAACAGTAGTTATTCAACATGAGGCACAATCCACATGACATTTTGAATAAATTTTTCTACAGTCCAAAAAATCAATTTTCTGTTGAAAAAGGATGACCCGTGACCTGTCGAACTTTCGCCAGATGGTCAGAAATGGCATTTTTTTTTATATTTAATTTTTTCACTGTAAATTACTATTGCATGTGAATTAGAACTCTTGGAACTGAAACAATTGTGTTTAGAGTCATTATAATGCCTGAAATTGGTCGAAATAGAAGCTTCTGAGTAGGAGAAAAAGTCTATAAAATTTTTAATTTTGGTCACATTGAGGCTTTAAACAGTAGTTATTCAACATGAGGCACAATCCAAATGACATTTTAAATCAATTTTTCTACAGTCCAAAACATCAATTTTCTGATGAAAAACGATGACCCGTGACCTGTCGAACTTCCTCCAGATGGTCAGTAATGGTAATTTTTTAATAATACATTTTTTATCTGTAAATGACTATTGCATGTGAAGTATCACTTTTGGAACTGAAATAAGTGTGTTTAGAGTCATTTTAATGCCTGAAATTGGTTGAAATAGAAGCTTCTGAGTAGGAGAAAAAGTCTGTAAATTGGCAATTTTGGCCACATTGACGATTTAAAAAGTAGTTATTTAACATGAGGCACAATCCACATGACATTTTAAATCAATTTTTCTACAGTCCAAAAAATCAATTTTCTGATGAAAAATGATGATCCGTGACCTGTCGAACTTTCTCCAGATGGTCAGACATTGTAATTTTTTAATGTTTAATTTTTAGACTGTAAATGACTAATGCATGTGAATTAAAACTTTTGGAACTGAAATAAGTTTGTTTAGAGTCATTATTATGCCTGAAATCGGTTGAAATAGAAGCTTCTGAGTAGGAGAAAAAGTCTGTAAATTGGTAATTTTGGTCACATTGAGGGTTTAAAAAGTAGTTATTTAACATGAGGCACAATCCAAATGTCATTTTAAATCAATTTTTCTACAGTCCAAAAAATCAATTTTCTGATGAAAAATGATGATCCGTGACCTGTCGAACTTTCTCCAGATGGTCAGACATTGTAATTTTTTAATGTTTAATTTTTTGACTGTAAATGACTATTGCATGTGAATTAGAACTCTTGGAACTGAAACAATTGTGTTTAGAGTCATTATAATGCCTGAAATTGGTCGAAATAGAAGCTTCTGAGTAGGAGAAAAAGTCTATAAAAATGGCAATTTTGGTCACATTGAGGCTTTAAACAGAAGTTATTCAACATGAGGCACAATCCAAATGACATTTTAAATACATTTTTCGACAGTCCAAAAAATCAATTTTCTGATGAAAAACGATGACCCGTGCGTGACCTGTCGAACTTTCGCCAGATAGTCAGAAATGGAAATTTTTTCATATTTAATTTTTTCACTGTAAATGACTATTGCATGTGAATTAGAACTCTTGGAACTTAAATACATGTGTTTAGAGTCATTTTAATGCCTGAAATTGGTCAAAATAGAAGCTTCTGAGTAGGAGAAAAAGTCTGTAAATTGGCAATTTTGGTCACATTGAGGATTTCAAAAGTAGTTATTAAACATGAGGCACAATCCAAATGACATTTTGAATCAATTTTTCTACAGTCCAAAAAATCAATTTTCTGATGAAAAACGATGACCCGTGACCTGTCGAACTTCCTCCAGATGGTCAGAAATGGTAATTTTTTAATGTTTAATTTTTTGACTGTAAATGACTATTGCATGTGAATTATCACTTTTGGAACTAAAATAAGTGTGTTTAGAGTCATTTTAATGCCTGAAATTGGTTGAAATAGAAGCTTCTGAGTAGAATAATTCTGTAAATTGGCAATTTTGGTCACATTTAGGATTTAAAAAGTAGTTATTCAACATGAGGCACAATCCAAATGACATTTTAAATCAATTTTTCTACAGTCGAAAAAATCAATTTTCTGATAAAAAACGATGACCTGTGACCTGTCGAACTTCCTCCAGATGGTCGGAAATGGTAATTTTTTTAATATTTAATTTTTTGACTGTAAATGACTATTGCATGTGAAGTATCACTTTTGGAACTGAAATAAGTGTGTTTAGAGTCATTTTAATGCCTGAAATTGGTTAAAATAAAAGCTTCTGAGGAGGAGAAAAAGTCTATAAAAATGGCAATTTTGGTCACATTGAGGATGTAAAAAGTAGTTATTCAACATGAGGCACAATCCAAATGTCATTTTGAATCTTTTTTTCTACAGTCCAAAAAATCAATTTTCTGATGAAAAACGATGACCCGTGACCTGTCGAACTTCCTCCAGATGGTCAGAAATGGTAATTTTTTAATATTACATTTTTTACCTATAAATGACTATTGCATGTGAAGTATTACTTTTGGAACTGAAATAAGTGGGTTTAGAGTCATTTTAATGCCTGAAATTGGTTGAAATAGAAGCTTCTGAGTGGGAGAATAATTCTGTAAATTGGCAATTTTGGTCACATTGACGATTTAAAAAGTAGTTATTCAACATGAGGCACAATCCACATGACATTTTGAATCAATTTTTCTACAGTCCAAAAAATCAATTTTCTGATGAAAAACGATGACCCGTGACCTGTCGAACTTTCGCAAGATGGTCAGAAATAGAAATTTTTTAATGTTTAATTTTTTGACTGTAAATGACTATTGCATGTGAATTAGAACTCTTGGAACTGAAATAAGTGTGATTAGAGTCATTTTAATGCCTGAAATTGGTTGAAATAGAAGCTTCTGAGTAGGAGAAAAAGTCTATAAAAATGGCAATTTTGGTCACATTGAGGCTTTAAACAGAAGTTATTCAACATGAGGCACAATCCAAATGACATTGTAATTACATTTTTCTACAGTCCAAAAAATCTATTTTCTGATGAAAAACGATGACCCGTGACCTGTCGAACTTTCGCCAGATGGTCAGAAATGGAATTTTTTTTATATTTAATTTTTTCACTGTAAATGACTATTGCATGTGAATTAGAACTCTTGGAACTGAAATAAATGTGTTTAGAGTCATTCTAATGCCTGAAATTGGTTGAAATAGAAGCTTCTGAGTCGGAGATAAAGTCTATAAAAATGGCAATTTTGGTCACATTGAGGCTTTAAACAGTAGTTATTCAACATGAGGCACAATCCAAATGACATTTTAAATCAATTTTTCTACAGTGCAAAAAATCAATTTTCTGATGAAAAACGATGACCCCGTGACCTGTCGAACTTTCGCCAGATGGTCAGAAATGGACATTTTTTAATGTTTAATTTTTTGACTGTAAATGACTATTGCATGTGAATTAGAACTCTTGGAACTGAAATAGGTGTGTTTAGAGTAATTTTAATGCATGAAATTGGTCGAAATAGAAGCTTCTGAGTAGGAGAAAAAGTCTGTAAATTGGCAATTTTGGCAATTTTTCTACAGTCCAAAAAATCAATTTTCTGTTGAAAAACGATGACCCGTGACCTGTCGAACTTTCTCCAGATGGTCAGAAATGGTAATTTTTTAATGTTTAATTTTTTGACTGTAAATGACTATTGCATGTGAAGTATCACTTTTGGAACTGAAATAAGTGTGTTTAGAGTCATTTCAATGCCTGAAATTGGTTGAAATAGAAGCTTCTGAGTAAGAGAAAAAGTCTATAAAAATGGCAATTTTGGTCACATTGAGGCTTTAAACAGTAGTTATTCAACATGAGGCACAATCCACATGACATTTTGAATAAATTTTTCTACAGTCCAAAAAATCAATTTTCTGTTGAAAAAGGATGACCCGTGACCTGTCGAACTTTCGCCAGATGGTCAGAAATGGCATTTTTTTTTATATTTAATTTTTTCACTGTAAATTACTATTGCATGTGAATTAGAACTCTTGGAACTGAAACAATTGTGTTTAGAGTCATTATAATGCCTGAAATTGGTCGAAATAGAAGCTTCTGAGTAGGAGAAAAAGTCTATAAAAATTTTAATTTTGGTCACATTGAGGCTTTAAACAGTAGTTATTCAACATGAGGCACAATCCAAATGACATTTTAAATCAATTTTTCTACAGTCCAAAACATCAATTTTCTGATGAAAAACGATGACCCGTGACCTGTCGAACTTCCTCCAGATGGTCAGTAATGGTAATTTTTTAATATTACATTTTTTACCTGTAAATGACTATTGCATGTGAAGTATCACTTTTGGAACTGAAATAAGTGTGTTTAGAGTCATTTTAATGCCTGAAATTGGTTGAAATAGAAGCTTCTGAGTAGGAGAAAAAGTCTGTAAATTGGCAATTTTGGCCACATTGACGATTTAAAAAGTAGTTATTTAACATGAGGCACAATCCACATGACATTTTGAATCAATTTTTCGGCAGTCCAAAAAATCAATTTTCTGTTGAAAAACGATGACCCGTGATCTGTCGAACTTTCTCCAGATGGTCAGAAATGGTAATTTTTTAACATTTCATTTTTTGACTGTAAATGACTATTGCATGTGAAGTATCACTTTTGGAACTGAAATAAGTGTGTTTAGAGTCATTTTAATGCCTGAAATTGGTTGAAATAGAAGCTTCTGAGTAGGAGAAAAAGTCTATAAAAATGGCAATTTTGGTCACCTTGAGGCTTTAAACAGAAGTTATTCAACATGAGGCACAATCCAAATGACATTTTAAATACATTTTTCTACAGTCCAAAAAGTCAATTTTCTGATGAAAAACGATGACCCGTGACCTGTCGAACTTTCGCCAGATGGTCAGAAATGGAATTTTTTTTATATTTAATTTTTTGACTTTATATGACTATTGCATGTGAATTAGAACTCTTGGAACTGAAATACGTGTGTTTAGAGTCATTTTAATGCCTGAAATTGGATGAAATAGAAGCTTCTGAGTAGGAGAAAACATGTATAAAAATGGCAATTTTGGTCACATTGAGGCTTTAAACAGTAGTTATTCAACAAGAGGCACAATCCAAATGACATTTTACATCAATTTTTCTAGAGTCCAAAAAATCAATTTTCTGATAAAAAACGATGACCCGTGACCTGTCGAACTTCCTCCAGATTGTCGGAAATGGTAATTTTTTAATGTTTAAGTTTTTTGACTGTAAATGACTATTGCATGTGAATTATCACTTTTGGAACTAAAATAAGTGTGTTTAGAGTCATTTTAATGCCTGAAATTGGTCTAAATAGAAGCTTCTGAGTAGGAGAAAAAGGCTGTAAGTTGGCAATTTTGGTCACATTGAGGATTTAAAAAGTAGTTATTAAACATGAGGCACAATCCAAATGATATTTAAATACATTTTTCTACAGTACAAAAAATCTATTTTCTGATGAAAAACGATGACCCGTGACCTGTCGAACTTTCGCCAGATGGTCAGAAATGAAAAAAAAAATGATATTTCATTTTTTGACTGTAAATGACTATTGCATGTGAATTAGAACTCTTGGAACTGAAATACATGTGTTTAGAGACATTTTAATGCCTGAAATTGGTTGAAATAGAAGCTTCTAAGTAGGAGAAAAAGTCTATAAAAATGGCAATTTTGGTCACATTGAGGCTTTAAGCAGAAGGTATTCGACATGGGGCACAATCCAAATGACATTTTAAATCAATTTTTCTACAGTCCCAAAAAATCAATTTTCTGTTGAAAAACGATGACCCGTGACATGTCGAACTTTCTCCAGATGGTCAGAAATGGTAATTTTTTAATGTTTAATTTGTTGACTGTAAATGACTACTGCATGTGAATTAGATCTCTTGGAACTGAAATAAGTGTGTTTAGAGCCATTTTAATGCCTGAAATTGGTCGAAATAGAAGCTTCTGAGTAGGAGAAAAAGTCTGTAAATTGGTAATTTTGGTCACATTGAGGATTTAAAAAGTAGTTATTCAACATGAGGCACAATCCAAATGTCATTTTGAATCAATTTTTCTACAGTCCAAAAAAATCAATTTTCTGATGAAAAATGATGATCAGTGACCTGTCGAACTTTCTCCAGATGGTCAGAAATTGTAATTTTTTAATGTTTAATTTTTTGACTGTAATGACTATTGCATGTGAATTAGAACTCTTGGAACTGAAACAATTGTGTTTAGAGTCATTATAATGCCTGAAATTGGTCGAAATAGAAGCTTCTGAGTAGGAGAAAAAGTCTATAAAAATGTTAATTTTGGTCACATTGAGGCTTTAAACAGTAGTTATTCAACATGAGGCACAATCCAAATGACATTTTAAATCAATTTTTCTACAGTCCAAAACATCAATTTTCTGATGAAAAACGATGACCCGTGACCTGTCAAACTTCCTCCAGATGGTCAGAAATGGTAATTTTTTAATTTTCCATTTTTTACCTGTAAATGACTATTGCATGTGAAGTATCACTTTTGGAACTGAAAAAAGTGTGTTTAGAGTCATTTTAATGCCTGAAATTGGTTGAACTAGAAGCTTCTGAGTAGGAGAAAAAGTCTGTAAATTGGCAATTTTGGCCACATTAAAAAGTAGTTATTTAACATGAGGCACAATCCACATGACATTTTGAATCAATTTTTCGGCAGTCCAAAAAATCAATTTTCTGTTGAAAAACGATGACCCGTGACCTGTCGAACTTTCTCCAGATGGTCAGAAATGGTAATTTTTTAACATTTCATTTTTTGACTGTAAATGACTATTGCATGTGAAGTATCACTTTTGGAACTGAAATAAGTGTGTTTAGAGTCATTGTAATGCCTGAAATTGGTTGAAATAGAAGCTTCTGAGTAGGAGAAAAAGTCTATAAAAATGGCAATTTTGGTCACATTGAGGCTTTAAACAGAAGTTATTCAACATGAGGCACAATCCAAATGGCATTTTAAATACATTTTTCTACAGTCCAAAAAATCAATTTTCTGATGAAAAACGATGACCCGTGACCTGTCGAACTTTCGCCAGATGGTCAGAAATGGAATTTTTTTTAGATTTAATTTTTTGTTTGTAAATGACTATTGCATGTGAATTAGAACTCTTGGAACTGAAATAAGTGTGTTTAGAGTCATTTTAATGCCTGAAATTGGTCGAAATAGAAGCTTCTGAGTAGGAGAAAAAGTCTATAAAAATGGCAATTTTGGTCACATTGAGGCTTTAAACAGAAGTTATTCAACATGAGGCACAATCCAAATGACATTTTAAATATATTTTTCTACAGTCCAAAAAATCAATTTTCTGATGAAAAAGGATGACCCGTGACCTGTCGAACTTTCGCCAGATGGTCAGAAATGGAAATTTTTTCATATTTAATTTTTTCACTGTAAATGACTATTGCATGTGAATTAGAACTCTTGGAACTTAAATAAATGTGTTTAGAGTCATTTTAATGCCTGAAATTGGTCAAAATAGAAGCTTCTGAGTAGGAGAAAAAGTCTGTAAATTGGCAATTTTGGTCACATTGAGGATTTAAAAAGTAGTTATTAAACATGAGGCACAATCCAAATGACATTTTGAATCAATTTTTCTACAGTCCAAAAAATCAATTTTCTGATGAAAAACGATGACCCGTGACCTGTCGAACTTCCTCCAGATGGTCAGAAATGGTAATTTTTTAATGTTTAATTTTTTGACTGTAAATGACTATTGCATGTGAATTATCACTTTTGGAACTAAAATAAGTGTGTTTAGAGTCATTTTAATGCCTGAAATTGGTTGAAATAGAAGCTTCTGAGTAGGAGAAAAAGTCTATAAAAATGGCAATTTTGGTCACATTGAGGCTTTAAACAGAAGTTATTCAACATGAGGCACAATCCAAATGACATTTTAAATACATTTTTCTACAGTCCAAAAAGTCAATTTTCTGATGAAAAACGATGACCCGTGACCTGTCGAACTTTCGCCAGATGGTCAGAAATGGAATTTTTTTTATATTTAATTTTTTGACTTTATATGACTATTGCATGTGAATTAGAACTCTTGGAACTGAAATACGTGTGTTTAGAGTCATTTTAATGCCTGAAATTGGATGAAATAGAAGCTTCTGAGTAGGAGAAAACATGTATAAAAATGGCAATTTTGGTCACATTGAGGCTTTAAACAGTAGTTATTCAACAAGAGGCACAATCCAAATGACATTTTACATCAATTTTTCTAGAGTCCAAAAAATCAATTTTCTGATAAAAAACGATGACCCGTGACCTGTCGAACTTCCTCCAGATGGTCGGAAATGGTAATTTTTTAATGTTTAAGTTTTTTGACTGTAAATGACTATTGCATGTGAATTATCACTTTTGGAACTAAAATAAGTGTGTTTAGAGTCATTTTAATGCCTGAAATTGGACTAAATAGAAGCTTCTGAGTAGGAGAAAAAGGCTGTAAGTTGGCAATTTTGGTCACATTGAGGATTTAAAAAGTAGTTATTAAACATGAGGCACAATCCAAATGATATTTAAATACATTTTTCTACAGTACAAAAAATCTATTTTCTGATGAAAAACGATGAACCGTGACCTGTCGAACTTTCGCCAGATGGTCAGAAATGAAAAAAAAATGATATTTCAGTTTTTTGACTGTAAATGACTATTGCATGTGAATTAGAACTCTTGGAACTGAAATACATGTGTTTAGAGACATTTTAATGCCTGAAATTGGTTAAAATAGAAGCTTCTAAGTAGGAGAAAAAGTCTATAAAAATGGCAATTTTGGTCACATTGAGGCTTTAAGCAGAAGTTATTCGACATGGGGCACAATCCAAATGACATTTTAAATCAATTTTTCTACAGTCCCAAAAAATCAATTTTCTGTTGAAAAACGATGACCCGTGACATGTCGAACTTTCTCCAGATGGTCAGAAATGGTAATTTTTTAATGTTTAATTTGTTGACTGTAAATGACTACTGCATGTGAATTATCACTTTTGGAACTAAAATAAGTGTGTTTAGAGTCATTTTAATGCCTGAAATTGGTCGAAATAGAAGCTTCTGAGTAGGAGAAAAAGTCTATAAAAATGGCAATTTTGGTCACATTGAGGCTTTAAACAGTAGTTATTCAACATGAGGCACAATCCAAATGACATTTTAAATCTTTTTTCTACAGTCCAAAAAATCAATTTTCTGATGAAAAACGATGACCCGTGACCTGTCGAACTTCCTCCAGATGGTCAGAAATGGTAATTTTTTAATATTACATTTTTTACCTATAAATGACTATTGCATGTGAAGTATTACTTTTGGAACTGAAATAAGTGTGTTTAGATTCATTTTAATGCCTGAAATTGGTTGAAATAGAAGCTTCTGAGTGGGAGAATAATTCTGTAAATTGGCAATTTTGGTCACATTGACGATTTAAAAAGTAGTTATTCAACATGAGGCACAATCCACATGACATTTTGAATCAATTTTTCTACAGTCCAAAAAATCAATTTTCTGATGAAAAACGATGACCCGTGACCTGTCGAACTTTCGCAAGATGGTCAGAAATAGTAATTTTTTAATGTTTAATTTTTTGACTGTAAATGACTATTGCATGTGAATTAGAACTCTTGGAACTGAAATAAGTGTGATTAGAGTCATTTTAATGCCTGAAATTGGTTGAAATAGAAGCTTCTGAGTAGGAGAAAAAGGCTATAAAAATGGCAATTTTGGTCATATTGAGGCTTCAAACAGAAGTTATTTAACATGAGGCACAATCCAAATGACATTCTAAATATATTTTTCTACAGTCCAAAAAATCTATTTTCTGATGAAAAATGATGACCCGGGACCTGTTAAACTTTCGCCAGATGGTCAGAAATGGAAATTTTTTTATATTTAATTTTTTGACTGTAAATGACTATTGCATATGAATTAGAACTCTTGGAACTGAAATAAGTGTGTTTAGAGTCATTTTAATGCCTGAAATTGGTTGAAATAGAAGGTTCTGAGTAGGAGAATAATTCTGTAAATTGGCAATTTTGGTCACATTGACGATTTAAAAAGTAGTTATTCAACATGAGGCACAATCCACATGACATTTTGAATCAATTTTTCTACAGTCCAAAAAATCAATTTTCTGATGAAAAACGATGACCCGTGACCTGTCGAACTTTCGCAAGATGGTCAGAAATAGAAATTTTTTAATGTTTAATTTTTTTACTGTAAATGACTATTGCATGTGAATTAGAACTCTTGGAACTGAAATAAGTGTGATTAGAGTCATTTTAATGCCTGAAATTGGTTGAAATAGAAGCTTCTGAGTAGGAGAAAAAGGCTATAAAAATGGCAATTTTGGTCACATTGAGGCTTTAAACAGTAGTTATTCAACATGAGGCACAATCCAAATGACATTTTAAATCTTTTTTCTACAGTCCAAAAAATCAATTTTCTGATGAAAAACGATGACCCGTGACCTGTCGAACTTCCTCCAGATGGTCAGAAATGGTAATTTTTTAATATTACATTTTTTACCTATAAATGACTATTGCATGTGAAGTATTACTTTTGGAACTGAAATAAGTGTGTTTAGATTCATTTTAATGCCTGGAATTGGTTGAAATAGAAGCTTCTGAGTGGGAGAATAATTCTGTAAATTGGCAATTTTGGTCACATTGACGATTTAAAAAGTAGTTATTCAACATGAGGCACAATCCACATGACATTTTGAATCAATTTTTCTACAGTCCAAAAAATCAATTTTCTGATGAAAAACGATGACCCGTGACCTGTCGAACTTTCGCAAGATGGTCAGAAATAGAAATTTTTTAATGTTTAATTTTTTGACTGTAAATGACTATTGCATGTGAATTAGAACTCTTGGAACTGAAATAAGTGTGATTAGAGTCATTTTAATGCCTGAAATTGGTTGAAATAGAAGCTTCTGAGTAGGAGAAAAAGGCTATAAAAATGGCAATTTTGGTCATATTGAGGCTTTAAACAGAAGTTATTTAACATGAGGCACAATCCAAATGACATTCTAAATATATTTTTCTACAGTCCAAAAAATCAATTTTCTGATGAAAAATGATGACCCGGGACCTGTTGAACTTTCGCCAGATGGTCAGAAATGGAAATATTTTTATATTTAATTTTTTGACTGTAAATGACTATTGCATATGAATTAGAACTCTTGGAACTAAAATAAGTGTGTTTAGAGTCATTTTAATGCCTGAAATTGGTCGAAATAGAAGCTTCTGAGTAGGAGAAAAAGTCTATAAAAATGGCAATTTTGGTCACATTGAGGCTTTAAACAGTAGTTATTCAACATGAGGCACAATCCAAATGACATTTTAAATCTTTTTTCTACAGTCCAAAAAATCAATTTTCTGATGAAAAACGATGACCCGTGACCTGTCGAACTTCCTCCAGATGGTCAGAAATGATAATTTTTTAATATTACATTTTTTACCTATAAATGACTACTGCATGTGAATTAGATCTCTTGGAACTGAAATAAGTGTGTTTAGAGCCATTTTAATGCCTGAAATTGGTCGAAATAGAAGCTTCTGAGTAGGAGAAAAAGTCTGTAAATTGGTAATTTTGGTCACATTGAGGATTTAAATAGTAGTTATTTAACATGAGGCACAATCCAAATGTCATTTTAAATCAATTTTTCTACAGTCCAAAAAATCAATTTTCTGATGAAAAATGATGATCCGTGACCTGTCGAACTTTCGCAAGATGGTCAGAAATAGAAATTTTTTAATGTTTAATTTTTTGACTGTAAATGACTATTGCATGTGAATTAGAACTCTTGGAACTGAAATAAGTGTGATTAGAGTCATTTTAATGCCTGAAATTGGTTGAAATAGAAGCTTCTGAGTAGGAGAAAAAGTCTATAAAAATGGCAATTTTGGTCACATTGAGGCTTTAAACAGAAGTTATTCAACATGAGGCACAATCCAAATGACATTTTAAATAAATTTTTCTACAGTCCAAAAAGTCAATTTTCTGATGAAAAACGATGACCCGTGACCTGTCGAACTTTCGCCAGATGGTCAGAAATGGAATTTTTTTTATATTTAATTTTTTGACTTTATATGACTATTGCATGTCAATTAGAACTCTTGGAACTGAAATACGTGTGTTTAGAGTCATTTTAATGCCTGAAATTGGATGAAATAGAAGCTTCTGAGTAGGAGAAAACATGTATAAAAATGGCAATTTTGGTCACATTGAGGCTTTAAACAGTAGTTATTCAACAAGAGGCACAATCCAAATGACATTTTACATCAATTTTTCTAGAGTCCAAAAAATCAATTTTCTGATAAAAAACGATGACCCGTGACCTGTCGAACTTCCTCCAGATGGTCGGAAATGGTAATTTTTTAATGTTTAAGTTTTTTGACTGTAAATGACTATTGCATGTGAATTATCACTTTTGGAACTAAAATAAGTGTGTTTAGAGTCATTTTAATGCCTGAAATTGGTCTAAATAGAAGCTTCTGAGTAGGAGAAAAAGGCTGTAAGTTGGCAATTTTGTTCACATTGAGGATTTAAAAAGTAGTTATTAAACATGAGGCACAATCCAAATGATATTTAAATACATTTTTCTACAGTACAAAAATTCTATTTTCTGATGAAAAACGATGAACCGTGACCTGTCGTACTTTCGCCAGATGGTCAGAAATGAAAAAAAAAATGATATTTCAGTTTTTTGACTGTAAATGACTATTGCATGTGAATTAGAACTCTTGGAACTGAAATACATGTGTTTAGAGACATTTTAATGCCTGAAATTGGTTGAAACAGAAGCTTCTAAGTAGGAGAAAAAGTCTATAAAAATGGCAATTTTGGTCACATTGAGGCTTTAAGCAGAAGTTATTCGACATGGGGCACAATCCAAATGACATTTTAAATCAATTTTTCTACAGTCCCAAAAAATCAATTTTCTGTTGAAAAACGATGACCCGTGACATGTCGAACTTTCTCCAGATGGTCAGAAATGGTAATTTTTTAATGTTTAATTTGTTGACTGTAAATGACTACTGCATGTGAATTATCACTTTTGGAACTAAAATAAGTGTGTTTAGAGTCATTTTAATGCCTGAAATTGGTCGAAATAGAAGCTTCTGAGTAGGAGAAAAAGTCTATAAAAATGGCAATTTTGGTCACATTGAGGCTTTAAACAGTAGTTATTCAACATGAGGCACAATCCAAATGACATTTTAAATCTTTTTTCTACAGTCCAAAAAATCAATTTTCTGATGAAAAACGATGACCCGTGACCTGTCGAACTTCCTCCAGATGGTCAGAAATGGTAATTTTTTAATATTACATTTTTTACCTATAAATGACTATTGCATGTGAAGTATTACTTTTGGAACTGAAATAAGTGTGTTTAGATTCATTTTAATGCCTGAAATTGGTTGAAATAGAAGCTTCTGAGTGGGAGAATAATTCTGTAAATTGGCAATTTTGGTCACATTGACGATTTAAAAAGTAGTTATTCAACATGAGGCACAATCCACATGACATTTTGAATCAATTTTTCTACAGTCCAAAAAATCAATTTTCTGATGAAAAACGATGACCCGTGACCTGTCGAACTTTCGCAAGATGGTCAGAAATAGAAATTTTTTAATGTTTAATTTTTTGACTGTAAATGACTATTGCATGTGAATTAGAACTCTTGGAACTGAAATAAGTGTGATTAGAGTCATTTTAATGCCTGAAATTGGTTGAAATAGAAGCTTCTGAGTAGGAGAAAAAGGCTATAAAAATGGCAATTTTGGTCATATTGAGGCTTTAAACAGAAGTTATTTAACATGAGGCACAATCCAAATGACATTCTAAATATATTTTTCTACAGTCCAAAAAATCTATTTTCTGATGAAAAATGATGACCCGGGACCTGTTAAACTTTCGCCAGATGGTCAGAAATGGAAATTTTTTTATATTTAATTTTTTGACTGTAAATGACTATTGCATATGAATTAGAACTCTTGGAACTGAAATAAGTGTGTTTAGAGTCATTTTAATGCCTGAAATTGGTTGAAATAGAAGGTTCTGAGTAGGAGAATAATTCTGTAAATTGGCAATTTTGGTCACATTGACGATTTAAAAAGTAGTTATTCAACATGAGGCACAATCCACATGACATTTTGAATCAATTTTTCTACAGTCCAAAAAATCAATTTTCTGATGAAAAACGATGACCCGTGACCTGTCGAACTTTCGCAAGATGGTCAGAAATAGAAATTTTTTAATGTTTAATTTTTTTACTGTAAATGACTATTGCATGTGAATTAGAACTCTTGGAACTGAAATAAGTGTGATTAGAGTCATTTTAATGCCTGAAATTGGTTGAAATAGAAGCTTCTGAGTAGGAGAAAAAGGCTATAAAAATGGCAATTTTGGTCACATTGAGGCTTTAAACAGTAGTTATTCAACATGAGGCACAATCAAAATGACATTTTAAATCAATTTTTCTACAGTCCAAAAAATCAATTTTCTGATAAAAAACGATGACCCGTGACCTGTTGAACTTCCTCCACATGGTCAGAAATGGTAATTTTTTAATATTTAATTTTTTGACTGTAAATGACTATTGCATGTGAAGTATCACTTTTGGAACTGAAATAAGTGTGTTTAGAGTCATTTTAATGCCTGAAATTGGTTGAAATAGAAGCTTCTGAGTGGGAGAATAAGTCTGTAAATTGGCAATTTTGGTCACATTGACGATGTAAAAAGTAGTTATTCAACATGAGGCACAATCCAAATGTCATTTTGAATCTTTTTTTCTACAGTCCAAAAAATCAATTTTCTGATGAAAAACGATGACCCGTGACCTGTCGAACTTCCTCCAGATGGTCAGAAATGGTAATTTTTTAATATTACATTTTTTACCTATAAATGACTATTGCATGTGAAGTATTACTTTTGGAACTGAAATAAGTGTGTTTAGATTCATTTTAATGCCTGGAATTGGTTGAAATAGAAGCTTCTGAGTGGGAGAATAATTCTGTAAATTGGCAATTTTGGTCACATTGACGATTTAAAAAGTAGTTATTCAACATGAGGCACAATCCACATGACATTTTGAATCAATTTTTCTACAGTCCCAAAAATCAATTTTCTGATGAAAAACGATGACCCGTGACCTGTCGAACTTTCGCAAGATGGTCAGAAATAGAAATTTTTTAATGTTTAATTTTTTGACTGTAAATGACTATTGCATGTGAATTAGAACTCTTGGAACTGAAATAAGTGTGATTAGAGTCATTTTAATGCCTGAAATTGGTTGAAATAGAAGCTTCTGAGTAGGAGAAAAAGGCTATAAAAATGGCAATTTTGGTCATATTGAGGCTTTAAACAGAAGTTATTTAACATGAGGCACAATCCAAATGACATTCTAAATATATTTTTCTACAGTCCAAAAAATCAATTTTCTGATGAAAAATGATGACCCGGGACCTGTTGAACTTTCGCCAGATGGTCAGAAATGGAAATTTTTTTATATTTAATTTTTTGACTGTAAATGACTATTGCATATGAATTAGAACTCTTGGAACTGAAATAAGTGTGTTTAGAGTCATTTTAATGCCTGAAATTGGTTGAAATAGAAGGTTCTGAGTAGGAGAAAAAGTCTATAAAAATGGCAAATTTGGTCACATTGAGGCTATAAACAGAAGTTATTCAACATGAGGCAGAATCCAAATGACATTTTAAATCAATTTTTCTACAGTCCAAAAAAATCAATTTTCTGTTGAAAAGCGATGACCCGTGACATATCGAACTTTCTCCAGATGGTCAGAAATGCTAATTTATTAATGTTTAATTTTTTGACTGTAAATGACTATTGCATGTGAATTATCACTTTTGGAACTAAAATAAGTGTGTTTAGAGTCATTTTAATGCTCGAAATTGGTTGAAATAGAAGCTTCTGAGTAGGAGAATAATTCTGTAAATTGGCAATTTTGGTCACATTAAGGATTTAAAAAGTAGTTATTCAACATGAGGCACAATCCAAATGACATTTTAAATCAATTTTTCTACAGTCCAAAAAATCAATTTTCTGATGAAAAATGATGATCCGTGACCTGTCGAACTTTCTCCAGATGGTCAGAAATTGTAATTTTTTAATGTTTAATTTTTTGACTGGAAATGACTATTGCATGTGAAGTATCACTTTTGGAACTGAAATAAGTGTTTTAGAGTCATTTTAATGCCTGAAATTGGTTGAAATAGAAGCTTCTGAGTAGGAGAAAAAGTCTATAAAAATGGCAATTTTGGTCACATTGAGGCTTTAAACAGTAGTTATTCAACATGAGGCACAATCAAAATGACATTTTAAATCAATTTTTCTACAGTCCAAAAAATCAATTTTCTGATAAAAAACGATGACCCGTGACCTGTCGAACTTCCTCCACATGGTCAGAAATGGTAATTTTTTAATATTAAATTTTTTGACTGTAAATGACTATTGCATGTGAAGTATCACTTTTGGAACTGAAATAAGTGTGTTTAGAGTCATTTTAATGCCTGAAATTGGTTGAAATAGAAGCTTCTGAGTGGGAGAATAAGTCTGTAAATTGGCAATTTTGGTCACATTGACGATTTAAAAAGTAGTTTTTCAACATGAGGCACAATCCACATGACATTTTGAATCAATTTTTCTACAGTCCAAAAAATCAATTTTCTGATGAAAAACGATGACCCGTGACCTGTCGAAC
Organism: Triturus cristatus; assembly: GCF_964204655.1. NCBI lineage: Eukaryota > Metazoa > Chordata > Amphibia > Caudata > Salamandridae > Triturus > Triturus cristatus. Next base: position 97,154,402 of record NC_140582.1, read on the forward strand.
TTTCGCAAGATGGTCAGAAATAGTAATTTTTTAATGTTTAATTTTTTGACTGTAAATGACTATTGCATGTGAATTAGAACTCTTGGAACTGAAATAAGTGTGATTAGAGTCATTTTAATGCCTGAAATTGGTTGAAATAGAAGCTTCTGAGTAGGAGAAAAAGGCTATAAAAATGGCAATTCTGGTCATATTGAGGCTTTAAACAGAAGTTATTTAACATGAGGCACAATCCAAATGACATTCTAAATATATTTTTCTACAGTCCAAAAAATCAATTTTCTCATGAAAAATGATGACCCGGGACCTGTTGAACTTTCGCCAGATGGTCAGAAATGGAAATTTTTTTATACTTAATTTTTTGACTGTAAATGACTATTGCATATGAATTAGAACTCTTGGAACTGAAATAAGTGTGTTTAGAGTCATTTTAATGCCTGAAATTGGTTGAAATAGAAGCTTCTGAGTAGGAGAAAAAGTCTATAAAAATGGCAATTTTGGTCACATTGAGGCTTTAAACAGAAGTTATTCAACATGAGCCACAATCCAAATGACATTTTAAATACATTTTTCTACAGTCCAAAAAGTCAATTTTCTGATGAAAAACGATGACCCGTGACCTGTCGAACTTTCGCCAGATGGTCAGAAATTGAATTTTTTTTATATTTAATTTTTTGACTTTATATGACTATTGCATGTGAATTAGAACTCTTGGAACTGAAATACGTGTGTTTAGAGTCATTTTAATGCCTGAAATTGGATGAAATAGAAGCTTCTGAGTAGGAGAAAACATGTATAAAAATGGCAATTTTGGTCACATTGAGGCTTTAAACAGTAGTTATTCAACAAGAGGCACAATCCAAATGACATTTTACATCAATTTTTCTAGAGTCCAAAAAATCAATTTTCTGATAAAAAACGATGACCCGTGACCTGTCGAACTTCCTCCAGATGGTCGGAAATGGTAATTTTTTAATGTTTAAGTTTTTTGACTGTAAATGACTATTGCATGTGAATTATCACTTTTGGAACTAAAATAAGTGTGTTTAGAGTCATTTTAATGCCTGAAATTGGTCTAAATAGAAGCTTCTGAGTAGGAGAAAAAGGCTGTAAGTTGGCAATTTTGGTCACATTGAGGATTTAAAAAGTAGTTATTAAACATGAGGCACAATCCAAATGATATTTAAATACATTTTTCTACAGTACAAAAAATCTATTTTCTGATGAAAAACGATGACCCGTGACCTGTCGAACTTTCGCCAGATGGTCAGAAATGAAAAAAAAAATGATATTTCATTTTTTGACTGTAAATGACTATTGCATGTGAATTAGAACTCTTGGAACTGAAATACATGTGTTTAGAGACATTTTAATGCCTGAAATTGGTTGAAATAGAAGCTTCTAAGTAGGAGAAAAAGTCTATAAAAATGGCAATTTTGGTCACATTGAGGCTTTAAGCAGAAGTTATTCGACATGGGGCACAATCCAAATGACATTTTAAATCAATTTTTCTACAGTCCCAAAAAATCAATTTTCTGTTGAAAAACGATGACCCGTGACATGTCGAACTTTCTCCAGATGGTCAGAAATGGTAATTTTTTAATGTTTAATTTGTTGACTGTAAATGACTACTGCATGTGAATTAGATCTCTTGGAACTGAAATAAGTGTGTTTAGAGCCATTTTAATGCCTGAAATTGGTCGAAATAGAAGCTTCTGAGTAGGAGAAAAAGTCTGTAAATTGGTAATTTTGGTCACATTGAGGATTTAAAAAGTAGTTATTCAACATGAGGCACAATCCAAATGTCATTTTGAATCAATTTTTCTACAGTCCAAAAAATCAATTTTCTGATGAAAAATGATGATCCGTGACCTGTCGAACTTTCTCCAGATGGTCAGAAATTGTAATTTTTTAATGTTTAATTTTTTGACTGTAATGACTATTGCATGTGAATTAGAACTCTTGGAACTGAAACAATTGTGTTTAGAGTCATTATAATGCCTGAAATTGGTCGAAATAGAAGCTTCTGAGTAGGAGAAAAAGTCTATAAAAATGTTAATTTTGGTCACATTGAGGCTTTAAACAGTAGTTATTCAACATGAGGCACAATCCAAATGACATTTTAAATCAATTTTTCTACAGTCCAAAACATCAATTTTCTGATGAAAAACGATGACCCGTGACCTGTCAAACTTCCTCCAGATGGTCAGAAATGGTAATTTTTTAATTTTCCATTTTTTACCTGTAAATGACTATTGCATGTGAAGTATCACTTTTGGAACTGAAATAAGTGTGTTTAGAGTCATTTTAATGCCTGAAATTGGTTGAAATAGAAGCTTCTGAGTAGGAGAAAAAGTCTGTAAATTGGCAATTTTGGCCACATTAAAAAGTAGTTATTTAACATGAGGCAAAATCCACATGACATTTTGAATCAATTTTTCGGCAGTCCAAAAAATCAATTTTCTGTTGAAAAACGATGACCCGTGACCTGTCGAACTTTCTCCAGATGGTCAGAAATGGTAATTTTTTAACATTTCATTTTTTGACTGTAAATGACTATTGCATGTGAAGTATCACTTTTGGAACTGAAATAAGTGTGTTTAGAGTCATTGTAATGCCTGAAATTGGTTGAAATAGAAGCTTCTGAGTAGGAGAAAAAGTCTATAAAAATGGCAATTTTGGTCACATTGAGGCTTTAAACAGAAGTTATTCAACATGAGGCACAATCCAAATGGCATTTTAAATACATTTTTCTACAGTCCAAAAAATCAATTTTCTGATGAAAAACGATGACCCGTGACCTGTCGAACTTTCGCCAGATGGTCAGAAATGGAATTTTTTTTAGATTTAATTTTTTGTTTGTAAATGACTATTGCATGAGAATTAGAACTCTTGGAACTGAAATAAGTGTGTTTAGAGTCATTTTAATGCCTGAAATTGGTCGAAATAGAAGCTTCTGAGTAGGAGAAAAAGTCTATAAAAATGGCAATTTTGGTCACATTGAGGCTTTAAACAGAAGTTATTCAACATGAGGCACAATCCAAATGACATTTTAAATATATTTTTCTACAGTCCAAAAAATCAATTTTCTGATGAAAAAGGATGACCCGTGACCTGTCGAACTTTCGCCAGATGGTCAGAAATGGAAATTTTTTCATATTTAATTTTTTCACTGTAAATGACTATTGCATGTGAATTAGAACTCTTGGAACTTAAATAAATGTGTTTAGAGTCATTTTAATGCCTGAAATTGGTCAAAATAGAAGCTTCTGAGTAGGAGAAAAAGTCTGTAAATTGGCAATTTTGGTCACATTGAGGATTTAAAAAGTAGTTATTAAACATGAGGCACAATCCAAATGACATTTTGAATCAATTTTTCTACAGTCCAAAAAATCAATATTCTGATGAAAAACGATGACCCGTGACCTGTCGAACTTCCTCCAGATGGTCAGAAATGGTAATTTTTTAATGTTTAATTTTTTGACTGTAAATGACTATTGCATGTGAATTATCACTTTTGGAACTAAAATAAGTGTGTTTAGAGTCATTTTAATGCCTGAAATTGGTCGAAATAGAAGCTTCTGAGTAGGAGAAAAAGTCTATAAAAATGGCAATTTTGGTCACATTGAGGCTTTAAACAGAAGTTATTCAACATGAGGCACAATCCAAATGACATTTTAAATATATTTTTCTACAGTCCAAAAAATCAATTTTCTGATGAAAAAGGATGACCCGTGACCTGTCGAACTTTCGCCAGATGGTCAGAAATGGAAATTTTTTCATATTTAATTTTTTCACTGTAAATGACTATTGCATGTGAATTAGAACTCTTGGAACTTAAATAAATGTGTTTAGAGTCATTTTAATGCCTGAAATTGGTCAAAATAGAAGCTTCTGAGTAGGAGAAAAAGTCTGTAAATTGGCAATTTTGGTCACATTGAGGATTTAAAAAGTAGTTATTAAACATGAGGCACAATCCAAATGACATTTTGAATCAATTTTTCTACAGTCCAAAAAATCAATATTCTGATGAAAAACAATGACCCGTGACCTGTCGAACTTCCTCCAGATGGTCAGAAATGGTAATTTTTTAATGTTTAATTTTTTGACTGTAAATGACTATTGCATGTGAATTATCACTTTTGGAACTAAAATAAGTGTGTTTAGAGTCATTTTAATGCCTGAAATTGGTTGAAATAGAAGCTTCTGAGTAGGAGAAAAAGTCTATAAAAATGGCAATTTTGGTCACATTGAGGCTTTAAACAGAAGTTATTCAACATGAGGCACAATCCAAATGACATTTTAAATACATTTTTCTACAGTCCAAAAAGTCAATTTTCTGATGAAAAACGATGACCCGTGACCTGTCGAACTTTCACCAGATGGTCAGAAATGGAATTTTTTTTATATTTAATTTTTTGACTTTATATGACTATTGCATGTGAATTAGAACTCTTGGAACTGAAATACGTGTGTTTAGAGTCATTTTAATGCCTGAAATTGGATGAAATAGAAGCTTCTGAGTAGGAGAAAACATGTATAAAAATGTCAATTTTGGTCACATTGAGGCTTTAAACAGTAGTTATTCAACAAGAGGCACAATCCAAATGACATTTTACATCAATTTTTCTAGAGTCCAAAAAATCAATTTTCTGATAAAAAACGATGACCCGTGACCTGTCGAACTTCCTCCAGATGGTCGGAAATGGTAATTTTTTAATGTTTAAGTTTTTTGACTGTAAATGACTATTGCATGTGAATTATCACTTTTGGAACTAAAATAAGTGTGTTTAGAGTCATTTTAATGCCTGAAATTGGTCTAAATAGAAGCTTCTGAGTAGGAGAAAAAGGCTGTAAGTTGGCAATTTTGGTCACATTGAGGATTTAAAAAGTAGTTATTAAACATGAGGCACAATCCAAATGATATTTAAATACATTTTTCTACAGTACAAAAAATCTATTTTCTGATGAAAAACGATGACCCGTGACCTGTCGAACTTTCGCCAGATGGTCAGAAATGAAAACAAAAATGATATTTCATTTTTTTGACTGTAAATGACTATTGCATGTGAATTAGAACTCTTGGAACTGAAATACATGTGTTTAGAGACATTTTAATGCCTGAAATTGGTTGAAATAGAAGCTTCTAAGTAGGAGAAAAAGTCTATAAAAATGGCAATTTTGGTCACATTGAGGCTTTAAGCAGAAGTTATTCGACATGGGGCACAATCCAAATGACATTTTAAATCAATTTTTCTACAGTCCCAAAAAATCAATTTTCTGTTGAAAAACGATGACCCGTGACATGTCGAATTTTCTCCAGATGGTCAGAAATGGTAATTTTTTAATGTTTAATTTGTTGACTGTAAATGACTACTGCATGTGAATTATCACTTTTGGAACTAAAATAAGTGTGTTTAGAGTCATTTTAATGCCTGAAATTGGTCGAAATAGAAGCTTCTGAGTAGGAGAAAAAGTCTATAAAAATGGCAATTTTGGTCACATTGAGGCTTTAAACAGTAGTTATTTAACATGAGGCACAATCCAAATGTCATTTTAAATCAATTTTTCTACAGTCCAAAAAATCAATTTTCTGATGAAAAACGATGATCCGTGACCTGTCGAACTTTCGCAAGATGGTCAGAAATAGAAATTTTTTAATGTTTAATTTTTTGACTGTAAATGACTATTGCATGTGAATTAGAACTCTTGGAACTGAAATAAGTGTGATTAGAGTCATTTTAATGCCTGAAATTGGTTGAAATAGAAGCTTCTGAGTAGGAGAAAAAGGCTATAAAAATGGCAATTTTGGTCATATTGAGGCTTTAAACAGAAGTTATTTAACATGAGGCACAATCCAAATGACATTCTAAATATATTTTTCTACAGTCCAAAAAATCAATTTTCTGATGAAAAATGATGACCCGGGACCTGTTGAACTTTCGCCAGATGGTCAGAAATGGAAATTTTTTTATATTTAATTTTTTGACTGTAAATGACTATTGCATATGAATTAGAACTCTTGGAACTGAAATAAGTGTGTTTAGAGTCATTTTAATGCCTGAAATTGGTTGAAATAGAAGGTTCTGAGTAGGAGAATAATTCTGTAAATTGGCAATTTTGGTCACATTGACGATTTAAAAAGTAGTTATTCAACATGAGGCACAATCCACATGACATTTTGAATCAATTTTTCTACAGTCCAAAAAATCAATTTTCTGATGAAAAACGATGACCCGTGACCTGTCGAACTTTCGCAAGATGGTCAGAAATAGAAATTTTTTAATGTTTAATTTTTTGACTGTAAATGACTATTGCATGTGAATTAGAACTCTTGGAACTGAAATAAGTGTGATTAGAGTCATTTTAATGCCTGAAATTGGTTGAAATAGAAGCTTCTGAGTAGGAGAAAAAGGCTATAAAAATGGCAATTTTGGTCACATTGAGGCTTTAAACAGTAGTTATTCAACATGAGGCACAATCCAAATGACATTTTAAATCTTTTTTCTACAGTCCAAAAAATCAATTTTCTGATGAAAAACGATGACCCGTGACCTGTCGAACTTCCTCCAGATGGTCAGAAATGGTAATTTTTTAATATTACATTTTTTACCTATAAATGACTATTGCATGTGAAGTATTACTTTTGGAACTGAAATAAGTGTGTTTAGATTCATTTTAATGCCTGAAATTCGTTGAAATAGAAGCTTCTGAGTGGGAGAATAATTCTGTAAATTGGCAATTTTGGTCACATTGACGATTTAAAAAGTAGTTATTCAACATGAGGCACAATCCACATGACATTTTGAATCAATTTTTCTACAGTCCAAAAAATCAATTTTCTGATGAAAAACGATGACCCGTGACCTGTCGAACTTTCGCAAGATGGTCAGAAATAGAAATTTTTTAATGTTTAATTTTTTGACTGTAAATGACTATTGCATGTGAATTAGAACTCTTGGAACTGAAATAAGTGTGATTAGAGTCATTTTAATGCCTGAAATTGGTTGAAATAGAAGCTTCTGAGTAGGAGAAAAAGGCTATAAAAATGGCAATTTTGGTCATATTGAGGCTTTAAACAGAAGTTATTTAACATGAGGCACAATCCAAATGACATTCTAAATATATTTTTCTACAGTCCAAAAAATCAATTTTCTGATGAAAAATGATGACCCGGGACCTGTTGAACTTTCGCCAGATGGTCAGAAATGGAAATTGTTTTATATTTAATTTTTTGACTGTAAATGACTATTGCATATGAATTAGAACTCTTGGAACTGAAATAAGTGTGTTTAGAGTCATTTTAATGCCTGAAATTGGTTGAAATAGAAGGTTCTGAGTAGGAGAAAAAGTCTATAAAAATGACAAATTTGGTCACATTGAGGCTATAAACAGAAGTTATTCAACATGAGGCAGAATCCAAATGACATTTTAAATCAATTTTTCTACAGTCCAAAAAAATCAATTTTCTGTTGAAAAGCGATGACCCGTGACATATCGAACTTTCTCCAGATGGTCAGAAATGCTAATTTATTAATGTTTAATTTTTTGACTGTAAATGACTATTGCATGTGAATTATCACTTTTGGAACTAAAATAAGTGTGTTTAGAGTCATTTTAATGCTCGAAATTGGTTGAAATAGAAGCTTCTGAGTAGGAGAATAATTCTGTAAATTGGCAATTTTGGTCACATTGAGGATTTAAAAAGTAGTTATTCAACATGAGGCACAATCCAAATGACATTTTAAATCAATTTTTCTACAGTCCAAAAAATCAATTTTCTGATGAAAAATGATGATCCGTGACCTGTTGAACTTTCTCCAGATGGTCAGAAATTGTAATTCTTTAATGTTTAATTTTTTGACTGGAAATGACTATTGCATGTGAAGTATCACTTTTGGAACTGAAATAAGTGTTTTAGAGTCATTTTAATGCCTGAAATTGGTTGAAATAGAAGCTTCTGAGTAGGAGAAAAAGTCTATAAAAATGGCAATTTTGGTCACATTGAGGCTTTAAACAGTAGTTATTCAACATGAGGCACAATCAAAATGACATTTTAAATCAATTTTTCTACAGTCCAAAAAATCAATTTTCTGATAAAAAACGATGACCCGTGACCTGTCGAACTTCCTCCACATGGTCAGAAATGGTAATTTTTTAATATTTAATTTTTTGACTGTAAATGACTATTGCATGTGAAGTATCACTTTTGGAACTGAAATAAGTGTGTTTAGAGTCATTTTAATGCCTGAAATTGGTTGAAATAGAAGCTTCTGAGTGGGAGAAATAAGTCTGTAAATTGGCAATTTTGGTCACATTGACGATTTAAAAAGTAGTTATTCAACATGAGGCACAATCCACATGACATTTTGAATCAATTTTTCTACAGTCCAAAAAATCAATTTTCCGATGAAAAACGATGACCCGTGACCTGTCGAACTTTCGCAAGATGGTCAGAAATAGTAATTTTTTAATGTTTAATTTTTTGACTGTAAATGACTATTGCATGTGAATTAGAACTCTTGGAACTGAAATAAGTGTGATTAGAGTCATTTTAATGCCTGAAATTGGTTGAAATAGAAGCTTCTGAGTAGGAGAAAAAGGCTATAAAAATGGCAATTCTGGTCATATTGAGGCTTTAAACAGAAGTTATTTAACATGAGGCACAATCCAAATGACATTCTAAATATATTTTTCTACAGTCCAAAAAATCAATTTTCTCATGAAAAATGATGACCCGGGACCTGTTGAACTTTCGCCAGATGGTCAGAAATGGAAAATTTTTTATATTTAATTTTTTGACTGTAAATGACTATTGCATATGAATTAGAACTCTTGGAACTGAAATAAGTGTGTTTAGAGTCATTTTAATGCCTGAAATTGGTTGAAATAGAAGCTTCTGAGTAGGAGAAAAAGTCTATAAAAATGGCAATTTTGATCACATTGAGGCTTTAAACAGAAGTTATTCAACATGAGGCACAATCCAAATGACATTGTAATTACATTTTTCTACAGTCCAAAAAATCTATTTTCTGATGAAAAACGATGACCCGTGACCTGTCGAACTTTCGCCAGATGGTCAGAAATGGAATTTTTTTTATATTTAATTTTTTCACTGTAAATGACTATTGCATGTGAATTAGAACTCTTGGAACTGAAATACATGTGTTTAGAGTCATTCTAATGCCTGAAATTGGTTGAAATAGAAGCTTCTGAGTCGGAGATAAAGTCTATAAAAATGGCAATTTTGGTCACATTGAAGCTTTAAACAGTAGTTTTTCAACATGAGGCACAATCCAAATGACATTTTAAATCAATTTTTCTACAGTGCAAAAAATCAATTTTCTGATGAAAAACGATGACCCCGTGACCTGTCGAACTTTCGCCAGATGGTCAGAAATGGACATTTTTTAATGTTTAATTTTTTGACTGTAAATGACTATTGCATGTGAATTAGAACTCTTGGAACTGAAATAGGTGTGTTTAGAGTAATTTTAATGCCTGAAATTGGTCGAAATAGAAGCTTCTGAGTAGGAGAAAAAGTCTGTAAATTGGCAATTTTGGCAATTTTTCTACAGTCCAAAAAATCAATTTTCTGTTGAAAAACGATGACCCGTGACCTGTCGAACTTTCTCCAGATGGTCAGAAATGGTAATTTTTTAATGTTTAATTTTTTGACTGCAAATGACTATTGCATGTGAAGTATCACTTTTGGAACTGAAATAAGTGTGTTTAGAGTCATTTCAATGCCTGAAATTGGTTGAAATAGAAGCTTCTGAGTAAGAGAAAAAGTCTATAAAAATGGCAATTTTGGTCACATTAAGGCTTTAAACAGTAGTTATTCAACATGAGGCACAATCCACATGACATTTTGAATACATTTTTCTACAGTCCAAAAAATCAATTTTCTGTTGAAAAAGGATGACCCGTGACCTGTCGAACTTTCGCCAGATGGTCAGAAATGGCATTTTTTTTATATTTAATTTTTTCACTGTAAATTACTATTGCATGTGAATTAGAACTCTTGGAACTGTTATAAATGTGTTTAGAGTCATTTTTATGCCTGAAATCGGTCACAAAAGAAGCTTCTGAGTAAATGTAGGAGAAAAAGTCTGCAAAAATGGCAATTTTGGTCACATTGAGGCTTTAAAAAGTAGTTATTCAACAAGAGGCACAATCCACATGACAGTTTGAATCAATTTTTCTACACTCCAAAAAATCAATTTTCTGTTGAAAAACGATGACCTGTGACAGGTCGAACTTTCTCCAGATGGTCAGAAATGGTAAATTTTTAATGTTTAATTTTTTGACTGTAAATGACTATTGCATGTGAATTATCATTTTTGGAACTAAAATAAGTGTGTTTAGAGTCATTTTAATGCCTGAAATTGGTCGAAATAGAAGCTTCTCAATAGGAGAAAAAGTCTGTAAATTGTCAATTTTGGTCACATTGACGATTTAAAAAGTAGTTATTCAACATGAGGCACAATCCACATGACATTTTGAATCAATTTTTCTACCGTCCAAAAAATCAATTTTCTGATGAAAAATGATGATCCGTGACCTGTCGAACTTTCTCCAGATGGTCAGAAATTGTAATTTTTTAATGTTTAATTTTTTGACTGGAAATGACTATTGCATGTGAAGTATCACTTTTGGAACTGAAATAAGTGTTTTAGAGTCATTTTAATGCCTGAAATTGGTTGAAATAGAAGCTTCTCAGTAGGAGAAAAAGTCTATAAAAATGGCAATTTTGGTCACATTGAGGCTTTAAACAGTAGTTATTCAACATGAGGCACAATCAAAATGACATTTTAAATCAATTTTTCTACAGTCCAAAAAATCAATTTTCTGATAAAAAACGATGACCCGTGACCTGTCGAACTTCCTCCACATGGTCAGAAATGGTAATTTTTTAATATTTAATTTTTTGACTGTAAATGACTATTGCATGTAAAGTATCACTTTTGGAACTGAAATAAGTGTGTTTAGAGTCATTTTAATGCCTGAAATTGGTTGAAATAGAAGCTTCTGAGTGGGAGAATAAGTCTGTAAATTGGCAATTTTGGTCACATTGACAATTTAAAAAGTAGTTATTCAACATGAGGCACAATCCACATGACATTTTGAATCAATTTTTCTACAGTCCAAAAAATCAATTTTCTGATGAAAAACGATGACCCGTGACCTGTCGAACTTTCGCAAGATGGTCAGAAATAGTAATTTTTTAATGTTTAATTTTTTGACTGTAAATGACTATTGCATGTGAATTAGAACTCTTGGAACTGAAATAAGTGTGATTAGAGTCATTTTAATGCCTGAAATTGGTTGAAATAGAAGCTTCTGAGTAGGAGAAAAAGGCTATAAAAATGGCAATTCTGGTCATATTGAGGCTTTAAACAGAAGTTATTTAATATGTGGCACAATCCAAATGACATTCTAAATATATTTTTCTACAGTCCAAAAAATCAATTTTCTCATGAAAAATGATGACCCGGGACCTGTTGAACTTTCGCCAGATGGTCAGAAATGGAAATTTTTTTATATTTAATTTTTTGACTGTAAATTACTATTGCATATGAATTAGAACTCTTGGAACTGAAATAAGTGTGTTTAGAGTCATTTTAATGCCTGAAATTGGTTGAAATAGAAGCTTCTGAGTAGGAGAAAAAGTCTATAAAAATGGCAATTTTGGTCACATTGAGGCTTTAAACAGAAGTTATTCAACATGAGGCACAATCCAAATGACATTTTAAATACATTTTTCTACAGTCCAAAAAGTAAATTTTCTGATGAAAAACGATGACCCGTGACCTGTCGAACTTTCGCAAGATGGTCAGAAATAGTAATTTTTTAATGTTTAATTTTTTGACTTTATATGACTATTGCATGTGAATTAGAACTCTTGGAACTGAAATACGTGTGTTTAGAGTCATTTTAATGCCTGAAATTGGATGAAATAGAAGCTTCTGAGTAGGAGAAAACATGTATAAAAATGGCAATTTTGGTCACATTGAGGCTTTAAACAGTAGTTATTCAACAAGAGGCACAATCCAAATGACATTTTACATCAATTTTTCTAGAGTCCAAAAAATCAATTTTCTGATAAAAAACGATGACCCGTGACCTGTCGAACTTCCTCCAGATGGTCGGAAATGGTAATTTTTTAATGTTTAAGTTTTTTGACTGTAAATGACTATTGCATGTGAATTATCACTTTTGGAACTAAAATAAGTGTGTTTAGAGTCATTTTAATGCCTGAAATTGGTCTAAATAGAAGCTTCTGAGTAGGAGAAAAAGGCTGTAAGTTGGCAATTTTGGTCACATTGAGGATTTAAAAAGTAGTTATTAAACATGAGGCACAATCCAAATGAAATTTAAATACATTTTTCTACAGTACAAAAAATCTATTTTCTGATGAAAAACGATGACCCGTGACCTGTCGAACTTTCGCCAGATGGTCAGAAATGAAAAAAAAAATGATATTTCATTTTTTGACTGTAAATGACTATTGCATGTGAATTAGAACTCTTGGAACTGAAATACATGTGTTTAGAGACATTTTAATGCCTGAAATTGGTTGAAATAGAAGCTTCTAAGTAGGAGAAAAAGTCTATAAAAATGGCAATTTTGGTCACATTGAGGCTTTAAGCAGAAGTTATTCGACATGGGGCACAATCCAAATGACATTTTAAATCAATTTTTCTACAGTCCCAAAAAATCAATTTTCTGTTGAAAAACGATGACCCGTGACATGTCGAACTTTCTCCAGATGGTCAGAAATGGTAATTTTTTAATGTTTAATTTGTTGACTGTAAATGACTACTGCATGTGAATTAGATCTCTTGGAACTGAAATAAGTGTGTTTAGAGTCATTATAATGCCTGAAATTGGTCGAAATAGAAGCTTCTGAGTAGGAGAAAAAGTCTATAAAAATGTTAATTTTGGTCACATTGAGGCTTTAAACAGTAGTTATTCAACATGAGGCACAATCCAAATTACATTTTAAATCAATTTTTCTACAGTCCAAAACATCAATTTTCTGATGAAAAACGATGACCCGTGACCTGTCAAACTTCCTCCAGATGGTCAGAAATGGTAATTTTTTAATTTTCCATTTTTTACCTGTAAATGACTATTGCATGTGAAGAATCACTTTTGGAACTGAAATAAGTGTGTTTAGAGTCCTTTTAATGCCTGAAATTGGTTGAAATAGAAGCTTCTGAGTAGGAGAAAAAGTCTGTAAATTGGCAATTTTGGCCACATTAAAAAGTAGTTATTTAACATGAGGCACAATCCACATGACATTTTGAATCAATTTTCCGGCAGTCCAAAAAATCAATTTTCTGTTGAAAAACGATGACCCGTGACCTGTCGAACTTTCTCCAGATGGTCAGAAATGGAAATTTTTTAACATTTCATTTTTTGACTGTAAATGACTATTGCATGTGAAGTATCACTTTTGGAACTGAAATAAGTGTGATTAGAGTCATTTTAATGCCTGAAATTGGTTGAAATAGAAGCTTCTGAGTAGGAGAAAAAGGCTATAAAAATGGCAATTTTGGTCACATTGAGGCTTTAAACAGTAGTTATTCAACATGAGGCACAATCCAAATGACATTTTAAATCTTTTTTCTACAGTCCAAAAAATCAATTTTCTGATGAAAAACGATGACCCGTGACCTGTCGAACTTCCTCCAGATGGTCAGAAATGGTAATTTTTTAATATTACATTTTTTACCTATAAATGACTATTGCATGTGAAGTATTACTTTTGGAACTGAAATAAGTGTGTTTAGATTCATTTTAATGCCTGAAATTGGTTGAAATAGAAGCTTCTGAGTGGGAGAATAATTCTGTAAATTGGCAATTTTGGTCACATTGACGATTTAAAAAGTAGTTATTCAACATGAGGCACAATCCACATGACATTTTGAATCAATTTTTCTACAGTCCAAAAAATCAATTTTCTGATGAAAAACGATGACCCGTCGAACTTTCGCAAGATGGTCAGAAATGGAAATTTTTTTATATTTAATTTTTGGACTGTAAATGACTATTGCATATGAATTAGAACTCTTGGAACTGAAATAAGTGTGTTTAGAGTCATTTTAATGCCTGAAATTGGTTGAAATAGAAGGTTCTCAGTAGGAGAAAAAGTCTATAAAAATGGCAAATTTGGTCACATTGAGGCTATAAACAGAAGTTATTCAACATGAGGCAGAATCCAAATGACATTTTAAATCAATTTTTCTACAGTCCAAAAAAATCAATTTTCTGTTGAAAAGCGATGACCCGTGACATATCGAACTTTCGCCAGATGGTCAGAAATGAAAACAAAAATGATATTTCAGTTTTTTGACTGTAAATGACTATTGCATGTGAATTAGAACTCTTGGAACTGAAATACATGTGTTTAGAGACATTTTAATGCCTGAAATTGGTTGAAATAGAAGCTTCTAAGTAGGAGAAAAAGTCTATAAAAATGGCAATTTTGGTCACATTGAGGCTTTAAGCAGAAGTTATTCGACATGGGGCACAATCCAAATGACATTTTAAATCAATTTTTCTACAGTCCCAAAAAATCAATTTTCTGTTGAAAAACGATGACCCGTGACATGTCGAATTTTCTCCAGATGGTCAGAAATGGTAATTTTTTAATGTTTAATTTGTTGACTGTAAATGACTACTGCATGTGAATTATCACTTTTGGAACTAAAATAAGTGTGTTTAGAGTCATTTTAATGCCTGAAATTGGTCGAAATAGAAGCTTCTGAGTAGGAGAAAAAGTCTATAAAAATGGCAATTTTGGTCACATTGAGGCTTTAAACAGTAGTTATTCAACATGAGGCACAATCCAAATGACATTTTAAATCTTTTTTCTACAGTCCAAAAAATCAATTTTCTGATGAAAAACGATGACCCGTGACCTGTCGAACTTCCTCCAGATGGTCAGAAATGATAATTTTTTAATATTACATTTTTTACCTATAAATGACTACTGCATGTGAATTAGATCTCTTGGAACTGAAATAAGTGTGTTTAGAGCCATTTTAATGCCTGAAATTGGTCGAAATAGAAGCTTCTGAGTAGGAGAAAAAGTCTGTAAATTGGTAATTTTGGTCACATTGAGGATTTAAATAGTAGTTATTTAACATGAGGCACAATCCAAATGTCATTTTAAATCAATTTTTCTACAGTCCAAAAAATCAATTTTCTGATGAAAAATGATGATCCGTGACCTGTCGAACTTTCGCAAGATGGTCAGAAATAGAAATTTTTTAATGTTTAATTTTTTGACTGTAAATGACTATTGCATGTGAATTAGAACTCTTGGAACTGAAATAAGTGTGATTAGAGTCATTTTAATGCCTGAAATTGGTTGAAATAGAAGCTTCTGAGTAGGAGAAAAAGGCTATAAAAATGGCAATTTTGGTCATATTGAGGCTTTAAACAGAAGTTATTTAACATGAGGCACAATCCAAATGACATTCTAAATATATTTTTCTACAGTCCAAAAAATCAATTTTCTGATGAAAAATGATGACCCGGGACCTGTTGAACTTTATCCAGATGGTCAGAAATGGAAATTTTTTTATATTTAATTTTTTGACTGAAAATGACTATTGCATATGAATTAGAACTCTTGGAACTGAAATAAGTGTGTTTAGAGTCATTTTAATGCCTGAAATTGGTTGAAATAGAAGGTTCTGAGTAGGAGAATAATTCTGTAAATTGGCAATTTTGGTCACATTGACGATTTAAAAAGTAGTTATTCAACATGAGGCACAATCCACATGACATTTTGAATCAATTTTTCTACAGTCCAAAAAATCAATTTTCTGATGAAAAACGATGACCCGTGACCTGTCGAACTTTCGCAAGATGGTCAGAAATAGAAATTTTTTAATGTTTAATTTTTTGACTGTAAATGACTATTGCATGTGAATTAGAACTCTTGGAACTGAAATAAGTGTGATTAGAGTCATTTTAATGCCTGAAATTGGTTGAAATAGAAGCTTCTGAGTAGGAGAAAAAGGCTATAAAAATGGCAATTTTGGTCACATTGAGGCTTTAAACAGTAGTTATTCAACATGAGGCACAATCCAAATGACATTTTAAATCTTTTTTCTACAGTCCAAAAAATCAATTTTCTGATGAAAAACGATGACCCGTGACCTGTCGAACTTCCTCCAGATGGTCAGAAATGGTAATTTTTTAATATTACATTTTTTACCTATAAATGACTATTGCATGTGAAGTATTACTTTTGGAACTGAAATAAGTGTGTTTAGATTCATTTTAATGCCTGAAATTCGTTGAAATAGAAGCTTCTGAGTGGGAGAATAATTCTGTAAATTGGCAATTTTGGTCACATTGATGATTTAAAAAGTAGTTATTCAACATGAGGCACAATCCACATGACATTTTGAATCAATTTTTCTACAGTCCAAAAAATCAATTTTCTGATGAAAAACGATGACCCGTGACCTGTCGAACTTTCGCAAGATGGTCAGAAATAGAAATTTTTTAATGTTTAATTTTTTGACTGTAAATGACTATTGCATGTGAATTAGAACTCTTGGAACTGAAATAAGTGTGATTAGAGTCATTTTAATGCCTGAAATTGGTTGAAATAGAAGCTTCTGAGTAGGAGAAAAAGGCTATAAAAATGGCAATTTTGGTCATATTGAGGCTTTAAACAGAAGTTATTTAACATGAGGCACAATCCAAATGACATTCTAAATATATTTTTCTACAGTCCAAAAAATCAATTTTCTGATGAAAAATGATGACCCGGGACCTGTTGAACTTTCGCCAGATGGTCAGAAATGGAAATTGTTTTATATTTAATTTTTTGACTGTAAATGACTATTGCATATGAATTAGAACTCTTGGAACTGAAATAAGTGTGTTTAGAGTCATTTTAATGCCTGAAATTGGTTGAAATAGAAGGTTCTGAGTAGGAGAAAAAGTCTATAAAAATGGCAAATTTGGTCACATTGAGGCTATAAACAGAAGTTATTCAACATGAGGCAGAATCCAAATGACATTTTAAATCAATTTTTCTACAGTCCAAAAAAAATCAATTTTCTGTTGAAAAGCGATGACCCGTGACATATCGAACTTTCTCCAGATGGTCAGAAATGCTAATTTATTAATGTTTAATTTTTTGACTGTAAATGACTATTGCATGTGAATTATCACTTTTGGAACTAAAATAAGTGTGTTTAGAGTCATTTTAATGCTCGAAATTGGTTGAAATAGAAGCTTCTGAGTAGGAGAATAATTCTGTAAATTGGCAATTTTGGTCACATTGAGGATTTAAAAAGTAGTTATTCAACATGAGGCACAATCCAAATGACATTTTAAATCAATTTTTCTACAGTCCAAAAAATCAATTTTCTGATGAAAAATGATGATCCGTGACCTGTCGAACTTTCTCCAGATGGTCAGAAATTGTAATTCTTTAATGTTTAATTTTTTGACTGGAAATGACTATTGCATGTGAAGTATCACTTTTGGAACTGAAATAAGTGTTTTAGAGTCATTTTAATGCCTGAAATTGGTTGAAATAGAAGCTTCTGAGTAGGAGAAAAAGTCTATAAAAATGGCAATTTTGGTCACATTGAGGCTTTAAACAGTAGTTATTCAACATGAGGCACAATCAAAATGACATTTTAAATCAATTTTTCTACAGTCCAAAAAATCAATTTTCTGATAAAAAACGATGACCCGTGACCTGTCGAACTTCCTCCACATGGTCAGAAATGGTAATTTTTTAATATTTAATTTTTTGACTGTAAATGACTATTGCATGTGAAGTATCACTTTTGGAACTGAAATAAGTGTGTTTAGAGTCATTTTAATGCCTGAAATTGGTTGAAATAGAAGCTTCTGAGTGGGAGAATAAGTCTGTAAATTGGCAATTTTGGTCACATTGACGATTTAAAAAGTAGTTATTCAACATGAGGCACAATCCACATGACATTTTGAATCAATTTTTCTACAGTCCAAAAAATCAATTTTCTGATGAAAAACGATGACCCGTGACCTGTCGAACTTTCGCAAGATGGTCAGAAATAGTAATTTTTTAATGTTTAATTTTTTGACTGTAAATGACTATTGCATGTGAATTAGAACTCTTGGAACTGAAATAAGTGTGATTAGAGTCATTTTAATGCCTGAAATTGGTTGAAATAGAAGCTTCTGAGTAGGAGAAAAAGGCTATAAAAATGGCAATTCTGGTCATATTGAGGCTTTAAACAGAAGGTATTTAACATGAGGCACAATCCAAATGACATTCTAAATATATTTTTCTACAGTCCAAAAAATCAATTTTCTCATGAAAAATGATGACCCGGGACCTGTTGAACTTTCGCCAGATGGTCAGAAATGGAAAATTTTTTATATTTAATTTTTTGACTGTAAATGACTATTGCATATGAATTAGAACTCTTGGAACTGAAATAAGTGTGTTTAGAGTCATTTTAATGCCTGAAATTGGTTGAAATAGAAGCTTCTGAGTAGGAGAAAAAGTCTATAAAAATGGCAATTTTGATCACATTGAGGCTTTAAACAGAAGTTATTCAACATGAGGCACAATCCAAATGACATTGTAATTACATTTTTCTACAGTCCAAAAAATCAATTTTCTGATAAAAAACGATGACCCGTGACCTGTCGAACTTCCTCCACATGGTCAGAAATGGTAATTTTTTAATATTTAATTTTTTGACTGTAAATGACTATTGCATGTAAAGTATCACTTTTGGAACTGAAATAAGTGTGTTTAGAGTCATTTTAATGCCTGAAATTGGTTGAAATAGAAGCTTCTGAGTGGGAGAATAAGTCTGTAAATTGGCAATTTTGGTCACATTGACAATTTAAAAAGTAGTTATTCAACATGAGGCACAATCCACATGACATTTTGAATCAATTTTTCTACAGTCCAAAAAATCAATTTTCTGATGAAAAACGATGACCCGTGACCTGTCGAACTTTCGCAAGATGGTCAGAAATAGTAATTTTTTAATGTTTAATTTTTTGACTGTAAATGACTATTGCATGTGAATTAGAACTCTTGGAACTGAAATAAGTGTGATTAGAGTCATTTTAATGCCTGAAATTGGTTGAAATAGAAGCTTCTGAGTAGGAGAAAAAGGCTATAAAAATGGCAATTCTGGTCATATTGAGGCTTTAAACAGAAGTTATTTAATATGAGGCACAATCCAAATGACATTCTAAATATATTTTTCTACAGTCCAAAAAATCAATTTTCTCATGAAAAATGATGACCCGGGACCTGTTGAACTTTCGCCAGATGGTCAGAAATGGAAATTTTTTTATATTTAATTTTTTGACTGTAAATGACTATTGCATATGAATTAGAACTCTTGGAACTGAAATAAGTGTGTTTAGAGTCATTTTAATGCCTGAAATTGGTTGAAATAGAAGCTTCTGAGTAGGAGAAAAAGTCTATAAAAATGGCAATTTTGGTCACATTGAGGCTTTAAACAGAAGTTATTCAACATGAGGCACAATCCAAATGACATTTTAAATACATTTTTCTACAGTCCAAAAAGTCAATTTTCTGATGAAAAACGATGACCCGTGACCTGTCGAACTTTCGCCAGATGGTCAGAAATGGAATTTTTTTTATATTTAATTTTTTGACTTTATATGACTATTGCATGTGAATTAAAACTCTTGGAACTGAAATACGTGTGTTTAGAGTCATTTTAATGCCTGAAATTGGATGAAATAGAAGCTTCTGAGTAGGAGAAAACATGTATAAAAATGGCAATTTTGGTCACATTGAGGCTTTAAACAGTAGTTATTCAACAAGAGGCACAATCCAAATGACATTTTACATCAATTTTTCTAGAGTCCAAAAAATCAATTTTCTGATAAAAAACGATGACCCGTGACCTGTCGAACTTCCTCCAGATGGTCGGAAATGGTAATTTTTTAATGTTTAAGTTTTTTGACTGTAAATGACTATTGCATGTGAATTATCACTTTTGGAACTAAAATAAGTGTGTTTAGAGTCATTTTAATGCCTGAAATTGGACTAAATAGAAGCTTCTGAGTAGGAGAAAAAGGCTGTAAGTTGGCAATTTTGGTCACATTGAGGATTTAAAAAGTAGTTATTAAACATGAGGCACAATCCAAATGATATTTAAATACATTTTTCTACAGTACAAAAAATCTATTTTCTGATGAAAAACGATGAACCGTGACCTGTCGAACTTTCGCCAGATGGTCAGAAATGAAAAAAAAATGATATTTCAGTTTTTTGACTGTAAATGACTATTGCATGTGAATTAGAACTCTTGGAACTGAAATACATGTGTTTAGAGACATTTTAATGCCTGAAATTGGTTAAAATAGAAGCTTCTAAGTAGGAGAAAAAGTCTATAAAAATGGCAATTTTGGTCACATTGAGGCTTTAAGCAGAAGTTATTCGACATGGGGCACAATCCAAATGACATTTTAAATCAATTTTTCTACAGTCCCAAAAAATCAATTTTCTGTTGAAAAACGATGACCCGTGACATGTCGAACTTTCTCCAGATGGTCAGAAATGGTAATTTTTTAATGTTTAATTTGTTGACTGTAAATGACTACTGCATGTGAATTATCACTTTTGGAACTAAAATAAGTGTGTTTAGAGTCATTTTAATGCCTGAAATTGGTCGAAATAGAAGCTTCTGAGTAGGAGAAAAAGTCTATAAAAATGGCAATTTTGGTCACATTGAGGCTTTAAACAGTAGTTATTCAACATGAGGCACAATCCAAATGACATTTTAAATCTTTTTTCTACAGTCCAAAAAATCAATTTTCTGATGAAAAACGATGACCCGTGACCTGTCGAACTTCCTCCAGATGGTCAGAAATGGTAATTTTTTAATATTACATTTTTTACCTATAAATGACTATTGCATGTGAAGTATTACTTTTGGAACTGAAATAAGTGTGTTTAGATTCATTTTAATGCCTGAAATTGGTTGAAATAGAAGCTTCTGAGTGGGAGAATAATTCTGTAAATTGGCAATTTTGGTCACATTGAGGATTTAAAAAGTAGTTATTAAACATGAGGCACAATCCAAATGAAATTTAAATACATTTTTCTACAGTACAAAAAATCTATTTTCTGATGAAAAACGATGACCCGTGACCTGTCGAACTTTCGCCAGATGGTCAGAAATGAAAAAAAAATGATATTTCATTTTTTGACTGTAAATGACTATTGCATGTGAATTAGAACTCTTGGAACTGAAATAAGTGTGTTTAGAGTCATTTTAATGCCTGAAATTGGTTGAAATAGAAGCTTCTGAGTAGGAGAAAAAGTCTATAAAAATGGCAATTTTGGTCACATTGAGGCTTTAAGCAGAAGTTATTCGACATGGGGCACAATCCAAATGACATTTTAAATCAATTTTTCTACAGTCCCAAAAAATCAATTTTCTGTTGAAAAACGATGACCCGTGACATGTCGAACTTTCTCCAGATGGTCAGAAATGGTAATTTTTTAATGTTTAATTTGTTGACTGTAAATAACTACTGCATGTGAATTAGATCTCTTGGAACTGAAATAAGTGTGTTTAGAGTCATTATAATGCCTGAAATTGGTCGAAATAGAAGCTTCTGAGTAGGAGAAAAAGTCTATAAAAATGTTAATTTTGGTCACATTGAGGCTTTAAACAGTAGTTATTCAACATGAGGCACAATCCAAATTACATTTTAAATCAATTTTTCTACAGTCCAAAACATCAATTTTCTGATGAAAAACGATGACCCGTGACCTGTCAAACTTCCTCCAGATGGTCAGAAATGCTAATTTTTTAATTTTCCATTTTTTACCTGTAAATGACTATTGCATGTGAAGAATCACTTTTGGAACTGAAATAAGTGTGTTTAGAGTCCTTTTAATGCCTGAAATTGGTTGAAATAGAAGCTTCTGAGTAGGAGAAAAAGTCTGTAAATTGGCAATTTTGGCCACATTAAAAAGTAGTTATTTAACATGAGGCACAATCCACATGACATTTTGAATCAATTTTCCGGCAGTCCAAAAAATCAATTTTCTGTTGAAAAACGATGACCCGTGACCTGTCGAACTTTCTCCAGATGGTCAGAAATGGAAATTTTTTAACATTTCATTTTTTGACTGTAAATGACTATTGCATGTGAAGTATCACTTTTGGAACTGAAATAAGTGTGATTAGAGTCATTTTAATGCCTGAAATTGTATGAAATAGAAGCTTCTGAGTAGGAGAAAAAGGCTATAAAAATGGCAATTTTGGTCACATTGAGGCTTTAAACAGTAGTTATTCAACATGAGGCACAATCCAAATGACATTTTAAATCTTTTTTCTACAGTCCAAAAAATCAATTTTCTGATGAAAAACGATGACCCGTGACCTGTCGAACTTCCTCCAGATGGTCAGAAATGGTAATTTTTTAATATTACATTTTTTACCTATAAATGACTATTGCATGTGAAGTATTACTTTTGGAACTGAAATAAGTGTGTTTAGATTCATTTTAATGCCTGAATTTGGTTGAAATAGAAGCTTCTGAGTGGGAGAATAATTCTGTAAATTGGCAATTTTGGTCACATTGACGATATAAAAAGTAGTTATTCAACATGAGGCACAATCCACATGACATTTTGAATCAATTTTTCTACAGTCCAAAAAATCAATTTTCTGATGAAAAACGATGACCCGTGACCTGTCGAACTTTCGCAAGATGGTCAGAAATGGAAATTTTTTTATATTTAATTTTTGGACTGTAAATGACTATTGCATATGAATTAGAACTCTTGGAACTGAAATAAGTGTGTTTAGAGTCATTTTAATGCCTGAAATTGGTTGAAATAGAAGGTTCTCAGTAGGAGAAAAAGTCTATAAAAATGGCAAATTTGGTCACATTGAGGCTATAAACAGAAGTTATTCAACATGAGGCAGAATCCAAATGACATTTTAAATCAATTTTTCTACAGTCCAAAAAAATCAATTTTCTGTTGAAAAGCGATGACCCGTGACATATCGAACTTTCGCCAGATGGTCAGAAATGAAAACAAAAATGATATTTCAGTTTTTTGACTGTAAATGACTATTGCATGTGAATTAGAACTCTTGGAACTGAAATACATGTGTTTAGAGACATTTTAATGCCTGAAATTGGTTGAAATAGAAGCTTCTAAGTAGGAGAAAAAGTCTATAAAAATGGCAATTTTGGTCACATTGAGGCTTTAAGCAGAAGTTATTCGACATGGGGCACAATCCAAATGACATTTTAAATCAATTTTTCTACAGTCCCAAAAAATCAATTTTCTGTTGAAAAACGATGACCCGTGACATGTCGAATTTTCTCCAGATGGTCAGAAATGGTAATTTTTTAATGTTTAATTTGTTGACTGTAAATGACTACTGCATGTGAATTATCACTTTTGGAACTAAAATAAGTGTGTTTAGAGTCATTTTAATGCCTGAAATTGGTCGAAATAGAAGCTTCTGAGTAGGAGAAAAAGTCTATAAAAATGGCAATTTTGGTCACATTGAGGCTTTAAACAGTAGTTATTCAACATGAGGCACAATCCAAATGACATTTTAAATCTTTTTTCTACAGTCCAAAAAATCAATTTTCTGATGAAAAACGATGACCCGTGACCTGTCGAACTTCCTCCAGATGGTCAGAAATGATAATTTTTTAATATTACATTTTTTACCTATAAATGACTACTGCAAGTGAATTAGATCTCTTGGAACTGAAATAAGTGTGTTTAGAGCCATTTTAATGCCTGAAATTGGTCGAAATAGAAGCTTCTGAGTAGGAGAAAAAGTCTGTAAATTGGTAATTTTGGTCACATTGAGGATTTAAATAGTAGTTATTTAACATGAGGCACAATCCAAATGTCATTTTAAATCAATTTTTCTACAGTCCAAAAAATCAATTTTCTGATGAAAAATGATGATCCGTGACCTGTCGAACTTTCGCAAGATGGTCAGAAATAGAAATTTTTTAATGTTTAATTTTTTGACTGTAAATGACTATTGCATGTGAATTAGAACTCTTGGAACTGAAATAAGTGTGATTAGAGTCATTTTAATGCCTGAAATTGGTTGAAATAGAAGCTTCTGAGTAGGAGAAAAAGGCTATAAAAATGGCAATTTTGGTCATATTGAGGCTTTAAACAGAAGTTATTTAACATGAGGCACAATCCAAATGACATTCTAAATATATTTTTCTACAGTCCAAAAAATCAATTTTCTGATGAAAAATGATGACCCGGGACCTGTTGAACTTTCGCCAGATGGTCAGAAATGGAAATTTTTTTATATTTAATTTTTTGACTGTAAATGACTATTGCATATGAATTAGAACTCTTGGAACTGAAATAAGTGTGTTTAGAGTCATTTTAATGCCTGAAATTGGTTGAAATAGAAGCTTCTGAGTAGGAGAAAAAGTCTATAAAAATGGCAATTTTGGTCACATTGAGGCTTTAAACAGAAGTTATTCAACATGAGGCACAATCCAAATGACATTTTAAATACATTTTTCTACAGTCCAAAAAGTCAATTTTCTGATGAAAAACGATGACCCGTGACCTGTCGAACTTTCGCCAGATGGTCAGAAATGGAATTTTTTTTATATTTAATTTTTTGACTTTATATGACTATTGCATGTGAATTAGAACTCTTGGAACTGAAATACGTGTGTTTAGAGTCATTTTAATGCCTGAAATTGGATGAAATAGAAGCTTCTGAGTAGGAGAAAACATGTATAAAAATGGCAATTTTGGTCACATTGAGGCTTTAAACAGTAGTTATTCAACAAGAGGCACAATCCAAATGACATTTTACATCAATTTTTCTAGAGTCCAAAAAATCAATTTTCTGATAAAAAACGATGACCCGTGACCTGTCGAACTTCCTCCAGATGGTCGGAAATGGTAATTTTTTAATGTTTAAGTTTTTTGACTGTAAATGACTATTGCATGTGAATTATCACTTTTGGAACTAAAATAAGTGTGTTTAGAGTCATTTTAATGCCTGAAATTGGTCTAAATAGAAGCTTCTGAGTAGGAGAAAAAGGCTGTAAGTTGGCAATTTTGGTCACATTGAGGATTTAAAAAGTAGTTATTAAACATGAGGCACAATCCAAATGAAATTTAAATACATTTTTCTACAGTACAAAAAATCTATTTTCTGATGAAAAACGATGACCCGTGACCTGTCGAACTTTCGCCAGATGGTCAGAAATGAAAAAAAAAATGATATTTCATTTTTTGACTGTAAATGACTATTGCATGTGAATTAGAACTCTTGGAACTGAAATAAGTGTGTTTAGAGTCATTTTAATGCCTGAAATTGGTTGAAATAGAAGCTTCTGAGTAGGAGAAAAAGTCTATAAAAATGGCAATTTTGGTCACATTGAGGCTTTAAGCAGAAGTTATTCGACATGGGGCACAATCCAAATGACATTTTAAATCAATTTTTCTACAGTCCCAAAAAATCAATTTTCTGTTGAAAAACGATGACCCGTGACATGTCGAACTTTCTCCAGATGGTCAGAAATGGTAATTTTTTAATGTTTAATTTGTTGACTGTAAATGACTACTGCATGTGAATTAGATCTCTTGGAACTGAAATAAGTGTGTTTAGAGTCATTATAATGCCTGAAATTGGTCGAAATAGAAGCTTCTGAGTAGGAGAAAAAGTCTATAAAAATGTTAATTTTGGTCACATTGAGGCTTTAAACAGTAGTTATTCAACATGAGGCACAATCCAAATTACATTTTAAATCAATTTTTCTACAGTCCAAAACATCAATTTTCTGATGAAAAACGATGACCCGTGACCTGTCAAACTTCCTCCAGATGGTCAGAAATGGTAATTTTTTAATTTTCCATTTTTTACCTGTAAATGACTATTGCATGTGAAGAATCACTTTTGGAACTGAAATAAGTGTGTTTAGAGTCCTTTTAATGCCTGAAATTGGTTGAAATAGAAGCTTCTGAGTAGGAGAAAAAGTCTGTAAATTGGCAATTTTGGCCACATTAAAAAGTAGTTATTTAACATGAGGCACAATCCACATGACATTTTGAATCAATTTTCCGGCAGTCCAAAAAATCAATTTTCTGTTGAAAAACGATGACCCGTGACCTGTCGAACTTTCTCCAGATGGTCAGAAATGGAAATTTTTTAACATTTCATTTTTTGACTGTAAATGACTATTGCATGTGAAGTATCACTTTTGGAACTGAAATAAGTGTGATTAGAGTCATTTTAATGCCTGAAATTGTATGAAATAGAAGCTTCTGAGTAGGAGAAAAAGGCTATAAAAATGGCAATTTTGGTCACATTGAGGCTTTAAACAGTAGTTATTCAACATGAGGCACAATCCAAATGACATTTTAAATCTTTTTTCTACAGTCCAAAAAATCAATTTTCTGATGAAAAACGATGACCCGTGACCTGTCGAACTTCCTCCAGATGGTCAGAAATGGTAATTTTTTAATATTACATTTTTTACCTATAAATGACTATTGCATGTGAAGTATTACTTTTGGAACTGAAATAAGTGTGTTTAGATTCATTTTAATGCCTGAATTTGGTTGAAATAGAAGCTTCTGAGTGGGAGAATAATTCTGTAAATTGGCAATTTTGGTCACATTGACGATATAAAAAGTAGTTATTCAACATGAGGCACAATCCACATGACATTTTGAATCAATTTTTCTACAGTCCAAAAAATCAATTTTCTGATGAAAAACGATGACCCGTGACCTGTCGAACTTTCGCAAGATGGTCAGAAATGGAAATTTTTTTATATTTAATTTTTGGACTGTAAATGACTATTGCATATGAATTAGAACTCTTGGAACTGAAATAAGTGTGTTTAGAGTCATTTTAATGCCTGAAATTGGTTGAAATAGAAGGTTCTCAGTAGGAGAAAAAGTCTATAAAAATGGCAAATTTGGTCACATTGAGGCTATAAACAGAAGTTATTCAACATGAGGCAGAATCCAAATGACATTTTAAATCAATTTTTCTACAGTCCAAAAAAATCAATTTTCTGTTGAAAAGCGATGACCCGTGACATATCGAACTTTCGCCAGATGGTCAGAAATGAAAACAAAAATGATATTTCAGTTTTTTGACTGTAAATGACTATTGCATGTGAATTAGAACTCTTGGAACTGAAATACATGTGTTTAGAGACATTTTAATGCCTGAAATTGGTTGAAATAGAAGCTTCTAAGTAGGAGAAAAAGTCTATAAAAATGGCAATTTTGGTCACATTGAGGCTTTAAGCAGAAGTTATTCGACATGGGGCACAATCCAAATGACATTTTAAATCAATTTTTCTACAGTCCCAAAAAATCAATTTTCTGTTGAAAAACGATGACCCGTGACATGTCGAATTTTCTCCAGATGGTCAGAAATGGTAATTTTTTAATGTTTAATTTGTTGACTGTAAATGACTACTGCATGTGAATTATCACTTTTGGAACTAAAATAAGTGTGTTTAGAGTCATTTTAATGCCTGAAATTGGTCGAAATAGAAGCTTCTGAGTAGGAGAAAAAGTCTATAAAAATGGCAATTTTGGTCACATTGAGGCTTTAAACAGTAGTTATTCAACATGAGGCACAATCCAAATGACATTTTAAATCTTTTTTCTACAGTCCAAAAAATCAATTTTCTGATGAAAAACGATGACCCGTGACCTGTCGAACTTCCTCCAGATGGTCAGAAATGATAATTTTTTAATATTACATTTTTTACCTATAAATGACTACTGCAAGTGAATTAGATCTCTTGGAACTGAAATAAGTGTGTTTAGAGCCATTTTAATGCCTGAAATTGGTCGAAATAGAAGCTTCTGAGTAGGAGAAAAAGTCTGTAAATTGGTAATTTTGGTCACATTGAGGATTTAAATAGTAGTTATTTAACATGAGGCACAATCCAAATGTCATTTTAAATCAATTTTTCTACAGTCCAAAAAATCAATTTTCTGATGAAAAATGATGATCCGTGACCTGTCGAACTTTCGCAAGATGGTCAGAAATAGAAATTTTTTAATGTTTAATTTTTTGACTGTAAATGACTATTGCATGTGAATTAGAACTCTTGGAACTGAAATAAGTGTGATTAGAGTCATTTTAATGCCTGAAATTGGTTGAAATAGAAGCTTCTGAGTAGGAGAAAAAGGCTATAAAAATGGCAATTTTGGTCATATTGAGGCTTTAAACAGAAGTTATTTAACATGAGGCACAATCCAAATGACATTCTAAATATATTTTTCTACAGTCCAAAAAATCAATTTTCTGATGAAAAATGATGACCCGGGACCTGTTGAACTTTATCCAGATGGTCAGAAATGGAAATTTTTTTATATTTAATTTTTTGACTGAAAATGACTATTGCATATGAATTAGAACTCTTGGAACTGAAATAAGTGTGTTTAGAGTCATTTTAATGCCTGAAATTGGTTGAAATAGAAGGTTCTGAGTAGGAGAATAATTCTGTAAATTGGCAATTTTGGTCACATTGACGATTTAAAAAGTAGTTATTCAACATGAGGCACAATCCACATGACATTTTGAATCAATTTTTCTACAGTCCAAAAAATCAATTTTCTGATGAAAAACGATGACCCGTGACCTGTCGAACTTTCGCAAGATGGTCAGAAATAGAAATTTTTTAATGTTTAATTTTTTGACTGTAAATGACTATTGCATGTGAATTAGAACTCTTGGAACTGAAATAAGTGTGATTAGAGTCATTTTAATGCCTGAAATTGGTTGAAATAGAAGCTTCTGAGTAGGAGAAAAAGGCTATAAAAATGGCAATTTTGGTCACATTGAGGCTTTAAACAGAAGTTATTCAACATGAGGCACAATCCAAATGACATTTTAAATACATTTTTCTACAGTCCAAAAAGTCAATTTTCTGATGAAAAACGATGACCCGTGACCTGTCGAACTTTCGCCAGATGGTCAGAAATGGAATTTTTTTTATATTTAATTTTTTGACTTTATATGACTATTGCATGTGAATTAGAACTCTTGGAACTGAAATACGTGTGTTTAGAGTCATTTTAATGCCTGAAATTGGATGAAATAGAAGCTTCTGAGTAGGAGAAAACATGTATAAAAATGGCAATTTTGGTCACATTGAGGCTTTAAACAGTAGTTATTCAACAAGAGGCACAATCCAAATGACATTTTACATCAATTTTTCTAGAGTCCAAAAAATCAATTTTCTGATAAAAAACGATGACCCGTGACCTGTCGAACTTCCTCCAGATGGTCGGAAATGGTAATTTTTTAATGTTTAAGTTTTTTGACTGTAAATGACTATTGCATGTGAATTATCACTTTTGGAACTAAAATAAGTGTGTTTAGAGTCATTTTAATGCCTGAAATTGGTCTAAATAGAAGCTTCTGAGTAGGAGAAAAAGGCTGTAAGTTGGCAATTTTGGTCACATTGAGGATTTAAAAAGTAGTTATTAAACATGAGGCACAATCCAAATGAAATTTAAATACATTTTTCTACAGTACAAAAAATCTATTTTCTGATGAAAAACGATGACCCGTGACCTGTCGAACTTTCGCCAGATGGTCAGAAATGAAAAAAAAAATGATATTTCATTTTTTGACTGTAAATGACTATTGCATGTGAATTAGAACTCTTGGAACTGAAATAAGTGTGTTTAGAGTCATTTTAATGCCTGAAATTGGTTGAAATAGAAGCTTCTGAGTAGGAGAAAAAGTCTATAAAAATGGCAATTTTGGTCACATTGAGGCTTTAAGCAGAAGTTATTCGACATGGGGCACAATCCAAATGACATTTTAAATCAATTTTTCTACAGTCCCAAAAAATCAATTTTCTGTTGAAAAACGATGACCCGTGACATGTCGAACTTTCTCCAGATGGTCAGAAATGGTAATTTTTTAATGTTTAATTTGTTGACTGTAAATGACTACTGCATGTGAATTAGATCTCTTGGAACTGAAATAAGTGTGTTTAGAGTCATTATAATGCCTGAAATTGGTCGAAATAGAAGCTTCTGAGTAGGAGAAAAAGTCTATAAAAATGTTAATTTTGGTCACATTGAGGCTTTAAACAGTAGTTATTCAACATGAGGCACAATCCAAATTACATTTTAAATCAATTTTTCTACAGTCCAAAACATCAATTTTCTGATGAAAAACGATGACCCGTGACCTGTCAAACTTCCTCCAGATGGTCAGAAATGGTAATTTTTTAATTTTCCATTTTTTACCTGTAAATGACTATTGCATGTGAAGAATCACTTTTGGAACTGAAATAAGTGTGTTTAGAGTCCTTTTAATGCCTGAAATTGGTTGAAATAGAAGCTTCTGAGTAGGAGAAAAAGTCTGTAAATTGGCAATTTTGGCCACATTAAAAAGTAGTTATTTAACATGAGGCACAATCCACATGACATTTTGAATCAATTTTCCGGCAGTCCAAAAAATCAATTTTCTGTTGAAAAACGATGACCCGTGACCTGTCGAACTTTCTCCAGATGGTCAGAAATGGAAATTTTTTAACATTTCATTTTTTGACTGTAAATGACTATTGCATGTGAAGTATCACTTTTGGAACTGAAATAAGTGTGATTAGAGTCATTTTAATGCCTGAAATTGTATGAAATAGAAGCTTCTGAGTAGGAGAAAAAGGCTATAAAAATGGCAATTTTGGTCACATTGAGGCTTTAAACAGTAGTTATTCAACATGAGGCACAATCCAAATGACATTTTAAATCTTTTTTCTACAGTCCAAAAAATCAATTTTCTGATGAAAAACGATGACCCGTGACCTGTCGAACTTCCTCCAGATGGTCAGAAATGGTAATTTTTTAATATTACATTTTTTACCTATAAATGACTATTGCATGTGAAGTATTACTTTTGGAACTGAAATAAGTGTGTTTAGATTCATTTTAATGCCTGAATTTGGTTGAAATAGAAGCTTCTGAGTGGGAGAATAATTCTGTAAATTGGCAATTTTGGTCACATTGACGATATAAAAAGTAGTTATTCAACATGAGGCACAATCCACATGACATTTTGAATCAATTTTTCTACAGTCCAAAAAATCAATTTTCTGATGAAAAACGATGACCCGTGACCTGTCGAACTTTCGCAAGATGGTCAGAAATGGAAATTTTTTTATATTTAATTTTTGGACTGTAAATGACTATTGCATATGAATTAGAACTCTTGGAACTGAAATAAGTGTGTTTAGAGTCATTTTAATGCCTGAAATTGGTTGAAATAGAAGGTTCTCAGTAGGAGAAAAAGTCTATAAAAATGGCAAATTTGGTCACATTGAGGCTATAAACAGAAGTTATTCAACATGAGGCAGAATCCAAATGACATTTTAAATCAATTTTTCTACAGTCCAAAAAAATCAATTTTCTGTTGAAAAGCGATGACCCGTGACATATCGAACTTTCGCCAGATGGTCAGAAATGAAAACAAAAATGATATTTCAGTTTTTTGACTGTAAATGACTATTGCATGTGAATTAGAACTCTTGGAACTGAAATACATGTGTTTAGAGACATTTTAATGCCTGAAATTGGTTGAAATAGAAGCTTCTAAGTAGGAGAAAAAGTCTATAAAAATGGCAATTTTGGTCACATTGAGGCTTTAAGCAGAAGTTATTCGACATGGGGCACAATCCAAATGACATTTTAAATCAATTTTTCTACAGTCCCAAAAAATCAATTTTCTGTTGAAAAACGATGACCCGTGACATGTCGAATTTTCTCCAGATGGTCAGAAATGGTAATTTTTTAATGTTTAATTTGTTGACTGTAAATGACTACTGCATGTGAATTATCACTTTTGGAACTAAAATAAGTGTGTTTAGAGTCATTTTAATGCCTGAAATTGGTCGAAATAGAAGCTTCTGAGTAGGAGAAAAAGTCTATAAAAATGGCAATTTTGGTCACATTGAGGCTTTAAACAGTAGTTATTCAACATGAGGCACAATCCAAATGACATTTTAAATCTTTTTTCTACAGTCCAAAAAATCAATTTTCTGATGAAAAACGATGACCCGTGACCTGTCGAACTTCCTCCAGATGGTCAGAAATGATAATTTTTTAATATTACATTTTTTACCTATAAATGACTACTGCAAGTGAATTAGATCTCTTGGAACTGAAATAAGTGTGTTTAGAGCCATTTTAATGCCTGAAATTGGTCGAAATAGAAGCTTCTGAGTAGGAGAAAAAGTCTGTAAATTGGTAATTTTGGTCACATTGAGGATTTAAATAGTAGTTATTTAACATGAGGCACAATCCAAATGTCATTTTAAATCAATTTTTCTACAGTCCAAAAAATCAATTTTCTGATGAAAAATGATGATCCGTGACCTGTCGAACTTTCGCAAGATGGTCAGAAATAGAAATTTTTTAATGTTTAATTTTTTGACTGTAAATGACTATTGCATGTGAATTAGAACTCTTGGAACTGAAATAAGTGTGATTAGAGTCATTTTAATGCCTGAAATTGGTTGAAATAGAAGCTTCTGAGTAGGAGAAAAAGGCTATAAAAATGGCAATTTTGGTCATATTGAGGCTTTAAACAGAAGTTATTTAACATGAGGCACAATCCAAATGACATTCTAAATATATTTTTCTACAGTCCAAAAAATCAATTTTCTGATGAAAAATGATGACCCGGGACCTGTTGAACTTTATCCAGATGGTCAGAAATGGAAATTTTTTTATATTTAATTTTTTGACTGAAAATGACTATTGCATATGAATTAGAACTCTTGGAACTGAAATAAGTGTGTTTAGAGTCATTTTAATGCCTGAAATTGGTTGAAATAGAAGGTTCTGAGTAGGAGAATAATTCTGTAAATTGGCAATTTTGGTCACATTGACGATTTAAAAAGTAGTTATTCAACATGAGGCACAATCCACATGACATTTTGAATCAATTTTTCTACAGTCCAAAAAATCAATTTTCTGATGAAAAACGATGACCCGTGACCTGTCGAACTTTCGCAAGATGGTCAGAAATAGAAATTTTTTAATGTTTAATTTTTTGACTGTAAATGACTATTGCATGTGAATTAGAACTCTTGGAACTGAAATAAGTGTGATTAGAGTCATTTTAATGCCTGAAATTGGTTGAAATAGAAGCTTCTGAGTAGGAGAAAAAGGCTATAAAAATGGCAATTTTGGTCACATTGAGGCTTTAAACAGTAGTTATTCAACATGAGGCACAATCCAAATGACATTTTAAATCTTTTTTCTACAGTCCAAAAAATCAATTTTCTGATGAAAAACGATGACCCGTGACCTGTTGAACTTCCTCCAGATGGTCAGAAATGGTAATTTTTTAATATTACATTTTTTACCTATAAATGACTATTGCATGTGAAGTATTACTTTTGGAACTGAAATAAGTGTGTTTAGATTCATTTTAATGTCTGAAATTCGTTGAAATAGAAGCTTCTGAGTGGGAGAATAATTCTGTAAATTGGCAATTTTGGTCACATTGACGATTTAAAAAGTAGTTATTCAACATGAGGCACAATCCACATGACATTTTGAATCAATTTTTCTACAGTCCAAAAAATCAATTTTCTGATGAAAAACGATGACCCGTGACCTGTCGAACTTTCGCAAGATGGTCAGAAATAGAAATTTTTTAATGTTTAATTTTTTGACTGTAAATGACTATTGCATGTGAATTAGAACTCTTGGAACTGAAATAAGTGTGATTAGAGTCATTTTAATGCCTGAAATTGGTTGAAATAGAAGCTTCTGAGTAGGAGAAAAAGGCTATAAAAATGGCAATTTTGGTCATATTGAGGCTTTAAACAGAAGTTATTTAACATGAGGCACAATCCAAATGACATTCTAAATATATTTTTCTACAGTCCAAAAAATCAATTTTCTGATGAAAAATGATGACCCGGGACCTGTTGAACTTTCGCCAGATGGTCAGAAATGGAAATTGTTTTATATTTAATTTTTTGACTGTAAATGACTATTGCATATGAATTAGAACTCTTGGAACTGAAATAAGTGTGTTTAGAGTCATTTTAATGCCTGAAATTGGTTGAAATAGAAGGTTCTGAGTAGGAGAAAAAGTCTATAAAAATGGCAAATTTGGTCACATTGAGGCTATAAACAGAAGTTATTCAACATGAGGCAGAATCCAAATGACATTTTAAATCAATTTTTCTACAGTCCAAAAAAATCAATTTTCTGTTGAAAAGCGATGACCCGTGACATATCGAACTTTCTCCAGATGGTCAGAAATGCTAATTTATTAATGTTTAATTTTTTGACTGTAAATGACTATTGCATGTGAATTATCACTTTTGGAACTAAAATAAGTGTGTTTAGAGTCATTTTAATGCTCGAAATTGGTTGAAATAGAAGCTTCTGAGTAGGAGAATAATTCTGTAAATTGGCAATTTTGGTCACATTGAGGATTTAAAAAGTAGTTATTCAACATGAGGCACAATCCAAATGACATTTTAAATCAATTTTTCTACAGTCCAAAAAATCAATTTTCTGATGAAAAATGATGATCCGTGACCTGTCGAACTTTCTCCAGATGGTCAGAAATTGTAATTCTTTAATGTTTAATTTTTTGACTGGAAATGACTATTGCATGTGAAGTATCACTTTTGGAACTGAAATAAGTGTTTTAGAGTCATTTTAATGCCTGAAATTGGTTGAAATAGAAGCTTCTGAGTAGGAGAAAAAGTCTATAAAAATGGCAATTTTGGTCACATTGAGGCTTTAAACAGTAGTTATTCAACATGAGGCACAATCAAAATGACATTTTAAATCAATTTTTCTACAGTCCAAAAAATCAATTTTCTGATAAAAAACGATGACCCGTGACCTGTCGAACTTCCTCCACATGGTCAGAAATGGTAATTTTTTAATATTTAATTTTTTGACTGTAAATGACTATTGCATGTGAAGTATCACTTTTGGAACTGAAATAAGTGTGTTTAGAGTCATTTTAATGCCTGAAATTGGTTGAAATAGAAGCTTCTGAGTGGGAGAATAAGTCTGTAAATTGGCAATTTTGGTCACATTGACGATTTAAAAAGTAGTTATTCAACATGAGGCACAATCCACATGACATTTTGAATCAATTTTTCTACAGTCCAAAAAATCAATTTTCTGATGAAAAACGATGACCCGTGACCTGTCGAACTTTCGCAAGATGGTCAGAAATAGTAATTTTTTAATGTTTAATTTTTTGACTGTAAATGACTATTGCATGTGAATTAGAACTCTTGGAACTGAAATAAGTGTGATTAGAGTCATTTTAATGCCTGAAATTGGTTGAAATAGAAGCTTCTGAGTAGGAGAAAAAGGCTATAAAAATGGCAATTCTGGTCATATTGAGGCTTTAAACAGAAGGTATTTAACATGAGGCACAATCCAAATGACATTCTAAATATATTTTTCTACAGTCCAAAAAATCAATTTTCTCATGAAAAATGATGACCCGGGACCTGTTGAACTTTCGCCAGATGGTCAGAAATGGAAAATTTTTTATATTTAATTTTTTGACTGTAAATGACTATTGCATATGAATTAGAACTCTTGGAACTGAAATAAGTGTGTTTAGAGTCATTTTAATGCCTGAAATTGGTTGAAATAGAAGCTTCTGAGTAGGAGAAAAAGGCTATAAAAATGGCAATTCTGGTCATATTGAGGCTTTAAACAGAAGGTATTTAACATGAGGCACAATCCAAATGACATTCTAAATATATTTTTCTACAGTCCAAAAAATCAATTTTCTCATGAAAAATGATGACCCGGGACCTGTTGAACTTTCGCCAGATGGTCAGAAATGGAAAATTTTTTATATTTAATTTTTTGACTGTAAATGACTATTGCATATGAATTAGAACTCTTGGAACTGAAATAAGTGTGTTTAGAGTCATTTTAATGCCTGAAATTGGTTGAAATAGAAGCTTCTGAGTAGGAGAAAAAGTCTATAAAAATGGCAATTTTGATCACATTGAGGCTTTAAACAGAAGTTATTCAACATGAGGCACAATCCAAATGACATTGTAATTACATTTTTCTACAGTCCAAAAAATCTATTTTCTGATGAAAAACGATGACCCGTGACCTGTCGAACTTTCGCCAGATGGTCAGAAATGGAATTTTTTTTATATTTAATTTTTTCACTGTAAATGACTATTGCATGTGAATTAGAACTCTTGGAACTGAAATACATGTGTTTAGAGTCATTCTAATGCCTGAAATTGGTTGAAATAGAAGCTTCTGAGTCGGAGATAAAGTCTATAAAAATGGCAATTTTGGTCACATTGAAGCTTTAAACAGTAGTTTTTCAACATGAGGCACAATCCAAATGACATTTTAAATCAATTTTTCTACAGTGCAAAAAATCAATTTTCTGATGAAAAACGATGACCCCGTGACCTGTCGAACTTTCGCCAGATGGTCAGAAATGGACATTTTTTAATGTTTAATTTTTTGACTGTAAATGACTATTGCATGTGAATTAGAACTCTTGGAACTGAAATAGGTGTGTTTAGAGTAATTTTAATGCCTGAAATTGGTCGAAATAGAAGCTTCTGAGTAGGAGAAAAAGTCTGTAAATTGGCAATTTTGGCAATTTTTCTACAGTCCAAAAAATCAATTTTCTGTTGAAAAACGATGACCCGTGACCTGTCGAACTTTCTCCAGATGGTCAGAAATGGTAATTTTTTAATGTTTAATTTTTTGACTGCAAATGACTATTGCATGTGAAGTATCACTTTTGGAACTGAAATAAGTGTGTTAGAGTCATTTCAATGCCTGAAATTGGTTGAAATAGAAGCTTCTGAGTAAGAGAAAAAGTCTATAAAAATGGCAATTTTGGTCACATTAAGGCTTTAAACAGTAGTTATTCAACATGAGGCACAATCCACATGACATTTTGAATACATTTTTCTACAGTCCAAAAAATCAATTTTCTGTTGAAAAAGGATGACCCGTGACCTGTCGAACTTTCGCCAGATGGTCAGAAATGGCATTTTTTTTATATTTAATTTTTTCACTGTAAATTACTATTGCATGTGAATTAGAACTCTTGGAACTGTTATAAATGTGTTTAGAGTCATTTTTATGCCTGAAATCGGTCACAAAAGAAGCTTCTGAGTAAATGTAGGAGAAAAAGTCTGCAAAAATGGCAATTTTGGTCACATTGAGGCTTTAAAAAGTAGTTATTCAACAAGAGGCACAATCCACATGACAGTTTGAATCAATTTTTCTACACTCCAAAAAATCAATTTTCTGTTGAAAAACGATGACCTGTGACAGGTCGAACTTTCTCCAGATGGTCAGAAATGGTAAATTTTTAATGTTTAATTTTTTGACTGTAAATGACTATTGCATGTGAATTATCATTTTTGGAACTAAAATAAGTGTGTTTAGAGTCATTTTAATGCCTGAAATTGGTCGAAATAGAAGCTTCTCAATAGGAGAAAAAGTCTGTAAATTGTCAATTTTGGTCACATTGACGATTTAAAAAGTAGTTATTCAACATGAGGCACAATCCACATGACATTTTGAATCAATTTTTCTACCGTCCAAAAAATCAATTTTCTGATGAAAAACGATGACCCGTGACCTGTCGAACTTTCGCAAGATGGTCAGAAATTGTAATTTTTTAATGTTTAATTTTTTGACTGGAAATGACTATTGCATGTGAAGTATCACTTTTGGAACTGAAATAAGTGTTTTAGAGTCATTTTAATGCCTGAAATTGGTTGAAATAGAAGCTTCTGAGTAGGAGAAAAAGTCTATAAAAATGGCAATTTTGGTCACATTGAGGCTTTAAACAGTAGTTATTCAACATGAGGCACAATCAAAATGACATTTTAAATCAATTTTTCTACAGTCCAAAAAATCAATTTTCTGATAAAAAACGATGACCCGTGACCTGTCGAACTTCCTCCACATGGTCAGAAATGGTAATTTTTTAATATTTAATTTTTTGACTGTAAATGACTATTGCATGTAAAGTATCACTTTTGGAACTGAAATAAGTGTGTTTAGAGTCATTTTAATGCCTGAAATTGGTTGAAATAGAAGCTTCTGAGTGGGAGAATAAGTCTGTAAATTGGCAATTTTGGTCACATTGACAATTTAAAAAGTAGTTATTCAACATGAGGCACAATCCACATGACATTTTGAATCAATTTTTCTACAGTCCAAAAAATCAATTTTCTGATGAAAAACGATGACCCGTGACCTGTCGAACTTTCGCAAGATGGTCAGAAATAGTAATTTTTTAATGTTTAATTTTTTGACTGTAAATGACTATTGCATGTGAATTAGAACTCTTGGAACTGAAATAAGTGTGATTAGAGTCATTTTAATGCCTGAAATTGGTTGAAATAGAAGCTTCTGAGTAGGAGAAAAAGGCTATAAAAATGGCAATTCTGGTCATATTGAGGCTTTAAACAGAAGGTATTTAATATGAGGCACAATCCAAATGACATTCTAAATATATTTTTCTACAGTCCAAAAAATCAATTTTCTCATGAAAAATGATGACCCGGGACCTGTTGAACTTTCGCCAGATGGTCAGAAATGGAAATTTTTTTATATGTAATTTTTTGACTGTAAATGACTATTGCATATGAATTAGAACTCTTGGAACTGAAATAAGTGTGTTTAGAGTCATTTTAATGCCTGAAATTGGTTGAAATAGAAGCTTCTGAGTAGGAGAAAAAGTCTATAAAAATGGCAATTTTGGTCACATTGAGGCTTTAAACAGAAGTTATTCAACATGAGGCACAATCCAAATGACATTTTAAATACATTTTTCTACAGTCCAAAAAGTCAATTTTCTGATGAAAAACGATGACCCGTGACCTGTCGAACTTTCGCCAGATGGTCAGAAATGGAATTTTTTTTATATTTAATTTTTTGACTTTATATGACTATTGCATGTGAATTAGAACTCTTGGAACTGAAATACGTGTGTTTAGAGTCATTTTAATGCCTGAAATTGGATGAAATAGAAGCTTCTGAGTAGGAGAAAACATGTATAAAAATGGCAGTTTTGGTCACATTGAGGCTTTAAACAGTAGTTATTCAACAAGAGGCACAATCCAAATGACATTTTACATCAATTTTTCTAGAGTCCAAAAAATCAATTTTCTGATAAAAAACGATGACCCGTGACCTGTCGAACTTCCTCCAGATGGTCGGAAATGGTAATTTTTTAATGTTTAAGTTTTTTGACTGTAAATGACTATTGCATGTGAATTATCACTTTTGGAACTAAAATAAGTGTGTTTAGAGTCATTTTAATGCCTGAAATTGGTCTAAATAGAAGCTTCTGAGTAGGAGAAAAAGGCTGTAAGTTGGCAATTTTGGTCACATTGAGGATTTAAAAAGTAGTTATTAAACATGAGGCACAATCCAAATGATATTTAAATACATTTTTCTACAGTACAAAAAATCTATTTTCTGATGAAAAACGATGACCCGTGACCTGTCGAACTTTCGCCAGATGGTCAGAAATGAAAAAAAAAATGATATTTCATTTTTTGACTGTAAATGACTATTGCATGTGAATTAGAACTCTTGGAACTGAAATACATGTGTTTAGAGACATTTTAATGCCTGAAATTGGTTGAAATATAAGCTTCTAAGTAGGAGAAAAAGTCTATAAAAATGGCAATTTTGGTCACATTGAGGCTTTAAGCAGAAGTTATTCGACATGGGGCACAATCCAAATGACATTTTAAATCAATTTTTCTACAGTCCCAAAAAATCAATTTTCTGTTGAAAAACGATGACCCGTGACATGTCGAACTTTCTCCAGATGGTCAGAAATGGTAATTTTTTAATGTTTAATTTGTTGACTGTAAATGACTACTGCATGTGAATTAGATCTCTTGGAACTGAAATAAGTGTGTTTAGAGTCATTATAATGCCTGAAATTGGTCGAAATAGAAGCTTCTGAGTAGGAGAAAAAGTCTATAAAAATGTTAATTTTGGTCACATTGAGGCTTTAAACAGTAGTTATTCAACATGAGGCACAATCCAAATGACATTTTAAATCAATTTTTCTACAGTCCAAAACATCAATTTTCTGATGAAAAACGATGACCCGTGACCTGTCAAACTTCCTCCAGATGGTCAGAAATGGTAATTTTTTAATTTTCCATTTTTTACCTGTAAATGACTATTGCATGTGAAGTATCACTTTTGGAACTGAAATAAGTGTGTTTAGAGTCCTTTTAATGCCTGAAATTGGTTGAAATAGAAGCTTCTGAGTAGGAGAAAAAGTCTGTAAATTGGCAATTTTGGCCACATTAAAAAGTAGTTATTTAACATGAGGCACAATCCACATGACATTTTGAATCAATTTTCCGGCAGTCCAAAAAATCAATTTTCTGTTGAAAAACGATGACCCGTGACCTGTCGAACTTTCTCCAGATGGTCAGAAATGGAAATTTTTTAACATTTCATTTTTTGACTGTAAATGACTATTGCATGTGAAGTATCACTTTTGGAACTGAAATAAGTGTGTTTAGAGTCATTGTAATGCCTGAAATTGGTTGAAATAGAAGCTTCTGAGTAGGAGAAAAAGTCTATAAAAATGGCAATTTTGGTCACATTGAGGCTTTAAACAGAAGTTATTCAACATGAGGCACAATCCAAATGGCATTTTAAATACATTTTTCTACAGTCCAAAAAATCAATTTTCTGATGAAAAACGATGACCCGTGACCTGTCGAACTTTCGCCAGATGGTCAGAAATGGAATTTTTTTTAGATTTAATTTTTTGTTTGTAAATGACTATTGCATGTGAATTAGAACTCTTGGAACTGAAATAAGTGTGTTTAGAGTCATTTTAATGCCTGAAATTGGTCGAAATAGAAGCTTCTGAGTAGGAGAAAAAGTCTATAAAAATGGCAATTTTGGTCACATTGAGGCTTTAAACAGAAGT
This sequence comes from Triturus cristatus, assembly GCF_964204655.1. NCBI lineage: Eukaryota > Metazoa > Chordata > Amphibia > Caudata > Salamandridae > Triturus > Triturus cristatus. The sequence continues at coordinate 97,195,420 of NC_140582.1, forward strand.
TATTCAACATGAGGCACAATCCAAATGACATTTTAAATATATTTTTCTACAGTCCAAAAAATCAATTTTCTGATGAAAAAGGATGACCCGTGACCTGTCGAACTTTCGCCAGATGGTCAGAAATGGAAATTTTTTCATATTTAATTTTTTCACTGTAAATGACTATTGCATGTGAATTAGAACTCTTGGAACTTAAATAAATGTGTTTAGAGTCATTTTAATGCCTGAAATTGGTCAAAATAGAAGCTTCTGAGTAGGAGAAAAAGTCTGTAAATTGGCAATTTTGGTCACATTGAGGATTTAAAAAGTAGTTATTAAACATGAGGCACAATCCAAATGACATTTTGAATCAATTTTTCTACAGTCCAAAAAATCAATTTTCTGATGAAAAACGATGACCCGTGACCTGTCGAACTTCCTCCAGATGGTCAGAAATGGTAATTTTTTAATGTTTAATTTTTTGACTGTAAATGACTATTGCATGTGAATTATCACTTTTGGAACAAAAATAAGTGTGTTTAGAGTCATTTTAATGCCTGAAATTGGTTGAAATAGAAGCTTCTGAGTAGGAGAAAAAGTCTATAAAAATGGCAATTTTGGTCACATTGAGGCTTTAAACAGAAGTTATTCAACATGAGGCACAATCCAAATGACATTTTAAATACATTTTTCTACAGTCCAAAAAGTCAATTTTCTGATGAAAAATGATGACCCGTGACCTGTCGAACTTTCGCCAGATGGTCAGAAATGGAATTTTTTTTATATTTAATTTTTTGACTTTATATGACTATTGCATGTGAATTAGAACTCTTGGAACTGAAATACGTGTGTTTAGAGTCATTTTAATGCCTGAAATTGGATGAAATAGAAGCTTCTGAGTAGGAGAAAACATGTATAAAAATGGCAATTTTGGTCACATTGAGGCTTTAAACAGTAGTTATTCAACAAGAGGCACAATCCAAATGACATTTTACATCAATTTTTCTAGAGTCCAAAAAATCAATTTTCTGATAAAAAACGATGACCCGTGACCTGTCGAACTTCCTCCAGATGGTCGGAAATGGTAATTTTTTAATGTTTAAGTTTTTTGACTGTAAATGACTATTGCATGTGAATTATCACTTTTGGAACTAAAATAAGTGTGTTTAGAGTCATTTTAATGCCTGAAATTGGTCTAAATAGAAGCTTCTGAGTAGGAGAAAAAGGCTGTAAGTTGGCAATTTTGGTCACATTGAGGATTTAAAAAGTAGTTATTAAACATGAGGCACAATCCAAATGATATTTAAATACATTTTTCTACAGTACAAAAAATCTATTTTCTGATGAAAAACGATGACCCGTGACCTGTCGAACTTTCGCCAGATGGTCAGAAATGAAAAAAAAAATGATATTTCAGTTTTTTGACTGTAAATGACTATTGCATGTGAATTAGAACACTTGGAACTGAAATACATGTGTTTAGAGACATTTTAATGCCTGAAATTGGTTGAAATAGAAGCTTCTAAGTAGGAGAAAAAGTCTATAAAAATGGCAATTTTGGTCACATTGAGGCTTTAAGCAGAAGTTATTCGACATGGGGCACAATCCAAATGACATTTTAAATCAATTTTTCTACAGTCCCAAAAAATCAATTTTCTGTTGAAAAACGATGACCCGTGACATGTCGAACTTTCTCCAGATGGTCAGAAATGGTAATTTTTTAATGTTTAATTTGTTGACTGTAAATGACTACTGCATGTGAATTAGATCTCTTGGAACTGAAATAAGTGTGTTTAGAGTCATTATAATGCCTGAAATTGGTCGAAATAGAAGCTTCTGAGTAGGAGAAAAAGTCTATAAAAATGTTAATTTTGGTCACATTGAGGCTTTAAACAGTAGTTATTCAACATGAGGCACAATCCAAATTACATTTTAAATCAATTTTTCTACAGTCCAAAACATCAATTTTCTGATGAAAAACGATGACCCGTGACCTGTCAAACTTCCTCCAGATGGTCAGAAATGGTAATTTTTTAATTTTCCATTTTTTACCTGTAAATGACTATTGCATGTGAAGAATCACTTTTGGAACTGAAATAAGTGTGTTTAGAGTCCTTTTAATGCCTGAAATTGGTTGAAATAGAAGCTTCTGAGTAGGAGAAAAAGTCTGTAAATTGGCAATTTTGGCCACATTAAAAAGTAGTTATTTAACATGAGGCACAATCCACATGACATTTTGAATCAATTTTCCGGCAGTCCAAAAAATCAATTTTCTGTTGAAAAACGATGACCCGTGACCTGTCGAACTTTCTCCAGATGGTCAGAAATGGAAATTTTTTAACATTTCATTTTTTGACTGTAAATGACTATTGCATGTGAAGTATCACTTTTGGAACTGAAATAAGTGTGATTAGAGTCATTTTAATGCCTGAAATTGGTTGAAATAGAAGCTTCTGAGTAGGAGAAAAAGGCTATAAAAATGGCAATTTTGGTCACATTGAGGCTTTAAACAGTAGTTATTCAACATGAGGCACAATCCAAATGACATTTTAAATCTTTTTTCTACAGTCCAAAAAATCAATTTTCTGATGAAAAACGATGACCCGTGACCTGTCGAACTTCCTCCAGATGGTCAGAAATGGTAATTTTTTAATATTACATTTTTTACCTATAAATGACTATTGCATGTGAAGTATTACTTTTGGAACTGAAATAAGTGTGTTTAGATTCATTTTAATGCCTGAAATTGGTTGAAATAGAAGCTTCTGAGTGGGAGAATAATTCTGTAAATTGGCAATTTTGGTCACATTGACGATTTAAAAAGTAGTTATTCAACATGAGGCACAATCCACATGACATTTTGAATCAATTTTTCTACAGTCCAAAAAATCAATTTTCTGATGAAAAACGATGACCCGTCGAACTTTCGCAAGATGGTCAGAAATGGAAATTTTTTTATATTTAATTTTTGGACTGTAAATGACTATTGCATATGAATTAGAACTCTTGGAACTGAAATAAGTGTGTTTAGAGTCATTTTAATGCCTGAAATTGGTTGAAATAGAAGGTTCTCAGTAGGAGAAAAAGTCTATAAAAATGGCAAATTTGGTCACATTGAGGCTATAAACAGAAGTTATTCAACATGAGGCAGAATCCAAATGACATTTTAAATCAATTTTTCTACAGTCCAAAAAAATCAATTTTCTGTTGAAAAGCGATGACCCGTGACATATCGAACTTTCGCCAGATGGTCAGAAATGAAAACAAAAATGATATTTCAGTTTTTTGACTGTAAATGACTATTGCATGTGAATTAGAACTCTTGGAACTGAAATACATGTGTTTAGAGACATTTTAATGCCTGAAATTGGTTGAAATAGAAGCTTCTAAGTAGGAGAAAAAGTCTATAAAAATGGCAATTTTGGTCACATTGAGGCTTTAAGCAGAAGTTATTCGACATGGGGCACAATCCAAATGACATTTTAAATCAATTTTTCTACAGTCCCAAAAAATCAATTTTCTGTTGAAAAACGATGACCCGTGACATGTCGAATTTTCTCCAGATGGTCAGAAATGGTAATTTTTTAATGTTTAATTTGTTGACTGTAAATGACTACTGCATGTGAATTATCACTTTTGGAACTAAAATAAGTGTGTTTAGAGTCATTTTAATGCCTGAAATTGGTCGAAATAGAAGCTTCTGAGTAGGAGAAAAAGTCTATAAAAATGGCAATTTTGGTCACATTGAGGCTTTAAACAGTAGTTATTCAACATGAGGCACAATCCAAATGACATTTTAAATCTTTTTTCTACAGTCCAAAAAATCAATTTTCTGATGAAAAACGATGACCCGTGACCTGTCGAACTTCCTCCAGATGGTCAGAAATGATAATTTTTTAATATTACATTTTTTACCTATAAATGACTACTGCATGTGAATTAGATCTCTTGGAACTGAAATAAGTGTGTTTAGAGCCATTTTAATGCCTGAAATTGGTCGAAATAGAAGCTTCTGAGTAGGAGAAAAAGTCTGTAAATTGGTAATTTTGGTCACATTGAGGATTTAAATAGTAGTTATTTAACATGAGGCACAATCCAAATGTCATTTTAAATCAATTTTTCTACAGTCCAAAAAATCAATTTTCTGATGAAAAATGATGATCCGTGACCTGTCGAACTTTCGCAAGATGGTCAGAAATAGAAATTTTTTAATGTTTAATTTTTTGACTGTAAATGACTATTGCATGTGAATTAGAACTCTTGGAACTGAAATAAGTGTGATTAGAGTCATTTTAATGCCTGAAATTGGTTGAAATAGAAGCTTCTGAGTAGGAGAAAAAGGCTATAAAAATGGCAATTTTGGTCATATTGAGGCTTTAAACAGAAGTTATTTAACATGAGGCACAATCCAAATGACATTCTAAATATATTTTTCTACAGTCCAAAAAATCAATTTTCTGATGAAAAATGATGACCCGGGACCTGTTGAACTTTATCCAGATGGTCAGAAATGGAAATTTTTTTATATTTAATTTTTTGACTGAAAATGACTATTGCATATGAATTAGAACTCTTGGAACTGAAATAAGTGTGTTTAGAGTCATTTTAATGCCTGAAATTGGTTGAAATAGAAGGTTCTGAGTAGGAGAATAATTCTGTAAATTGGCAATTTTGGTCACATTGACGATTTAAAAAGTAGTTATTCAACATGAGGCACAATCCACATGACATTTTGAATCAATTTTTCTACAGTCCAAAAAATCAATTTTCTGATGAAAAACGATGACCCGTGACCTGTCGAACTTTCGCAAGATGGTCAGAAATAGAAATTTTTTAATGTTTAATTTTTTGACTGTAAATGACTATTGCATGTGAATTAGAACTCTTGGAACTGAAATAAGTGTGATTAGAGTCATTTTAATGCCTGAAATTGGTTGAAATAGAAGCTTCTGAGTAGGAGAAAAAGGCTATAAAAATGGCAATTTTGGTCACATTGAGGCTTTAAACAGTAGTTATTCAACATGAGGCACAATCCAAATGACATTTTAAATCTTTTTTCTACAGTCCAAAAAATCAATTTTCTGATGAAAAACGATGACCCGTGACCTGTCGAACTTCCTCCAGATGGTCAGAAATGGTAATTTTTTAATATTACATTTTTTACCTATAAATGACTATTGCATGTGAAGTATTACTTTTGGAACTGAAATAAGTGTGTTTAGATTCATTTTAATGCCTGAAATTCGTTGAAATAGAAGCTTCTGAGTGGGAGAATAATTCTGTAAATTGGCAATTTTGGTCACATTGACGATTTAAAAAGTAGTTATTCAACATGAGGCACAATCCACATGACATTTTGAATCAATTTTTCTACAGTCCAAAAAATCAATTTTCTGATGAAAAACGATGACCCGTGACCTGTCGAACTTTCGCAAGATGGTCAGAAATAGAAATTTTTTAATGTTTAATTTTTTGACTGTAAATGACTATTGCATGTGAATTAGAACTCTTGGAACTGAAATAAGTGTGATTAGAGTCATTTTAATGCCTGAAATTGGTTGAAATAGAAGCTTCTGAGTAGGAGAAAAAGGCTATAAAAATGGCAATTTTGGTCATATTGAGGCTTTAAACAGAAGTTATTTAACATGAGGCACAATCCAAATGACATTCTAAATATATTTTTCTACAGTCCAAAAAATCAATTTTCTGATGAAAAATGATGACCCGGGACCTGTTGAACTTTCGCCAGATGGTCAGAAATGGAAATTGTTTTATATTTAATTTTTTGACTGTAAATGACTATTGCATATGAATTAGAACTCTTGGAACTGAAATAAGTGTGTTTAGAGTCATTTTAATGCCTGAAATTGGTTGAAATAGAAGGTTCTGAGTAGGAGAAAAAGTCTATAAAAATGGCAAATTTGGTCACATTGAGGCTATAAACAGAAGTTATTCAACATGAGGCAGAATCCAAATGACATTTTAAATCAATTTTTCTACAGTCCAAAAAAAATCAATTTTCTGTTGAAAAGCGATGACCCGTGACATATCGAACTTTCTCCAGATGGTCAGAAATGCTAATTTATTAATGTTTAATTTTTTGACTGTAAATGACTATTGCATGTGAATTATCACTTTTGGAACTAAAATAAGTGTGTTTAGAGTCATTTTAATGCTCGAAATTGGTTGAAATAGAAGCTTCTGAGTAGGAGAATAATTCTGTAAATTGGCAATTTTGGTCACATTGAGGATTTAAAAAGTAGTTATTCAACATGAGGCACAATCCAAATGACATTTTAAATCAATTTTTCTACAGTCCAAAAAATCAATTTTCTGATGAAAAATGATGATCCGTGACCTGTCGAACTTTCTCCAGATGGTCAGAAATTGTAATTCTTTAATGTTTAATTTTTTGACTGGAAATGACTATTGCATGTGAAGTATCACTTTTGGAACTGAAATAAGTGTTTTAGAGTCATTTTAATGCCTGAAATTGGTTGAAATAGAAGCTTCTGAGTAGGAGAAAAAGTCTATAAAAATGGCAATTTTGGTCACATTGAGGCTTTAAACAGTAGTTATTCAACATGAGGCACAATCAAAATGACATTTTAAATCAATTTTTCTACAGTCCAAAAAATCAATTTTCTGATAAAAAACGATGACCCGTGACCTGTCGAACTTCCTCCACATGGTCAGAAATGGTAATTTTTTAATATTTAATTTTTTGACTGTAAATGACTATTGCATGTGAAGTATCACTTTTGGAACTGAAATAAGTGTGTTTAGAGTCATTTTAATGCCTGAAATTGGTTGAAATAGAAGCTTCTGAGTGGGAGAATAAGTCTGTAAATTGGCAATTTTGGTCACATTGACGATTTAAAAAGTAGTTATTCAACATGAGGCACAATCCACATGACATTTTGAATCAATTTTTCTACAGTCCAAAAAATCAATTTTCTGATGAAAAACGATGACCCGTGACCTGTCGAACTTTCGCAAGATGGTCAGAAATAGTAATTTTTTAATGTTTAATTTTTTGACTGTAAATGACTATTGCATGTGAATTAGAACTCTTGGAACTGAAATAAGTGTGATTAGAGTCATTTTAATGCCTGAAATTGGTTGAAATAGAAGCTTCTGAGTAGGAGAAAAAGGCTATAAAAATGGCAATTCTGGTCATATTGAGGCTTTAAACAGAAGGTATTTAACATGAGGCACAATCCAAATGACATTCTAAATATATTTTTCTACAGTCCAAAAAATCAATTTTCTCATGAAAAATGATGACCCGGGACCTGTTGAACTTTCGCCAGATGGTCAGAAATGGAAAATTTTTTATATTTAATTTTTTGACTGTAAATGACTATTGCATATGAATTAGAACTCTTGGAACTGAAATAAGTGTGTTTAGAGTCATTTTAATGCCTGAAATTGGTTGAAATAGAAGCTTCTGAGTAGGAGAAAAAGTCTATAAAAATGGCAATTTTGATCACATTGAGGCTTTAAACAGAAGTTATTCAACATGAGGCACAATCCAAATGACATTGTAATTACATTTTTCTACAGTCCAAAAAATCAATTTTCTGATAAAAAACGATGACCCGTGACCTGTCGAACTTCCTCCACATGGTCAGAAATGGTAATTTTTTAATATTTAATTTTTTGACTGTAAATGACTATTGCATGTAAAGTATCACTTTTGGAACTGAAATAAGTGTGTTTAGAGTCATTTTAATGCCTGAAATTGGTTGAAATAGAAGCTTCTGAGTGGGAGAATAAGTCTGTAAATTGGCAATTTTGGTCACATTGACAATTTAAAAAGTAGTTATTCAACATGAGGCACAATCCACATGACATTTTGAATCAATTTTTCTACAGTCCAAAAAATCAATTTTCTGATGAAAAACGATGACCCGTGACCTGTCGAACTTTCGCAAGATGGTCAGAAATAGTAATTTTTTAATGTTTAATTTTTTGACTGTAAATGACTATTGCATGTGAATTAGAACTCTTGGAACTGAAATAAGTGTGATTAGAGTCATTTTAATGCCTGAAATTGGTTGAAATAGAAGCTTCTGAGTAGGAGAAAAAGGCTATAAAAATGGCAATTCTGGTCATATTGAGGCTTTAAACAGAAGTTATTTAATATGAGGCACAATCCAAATGACATTCTAAATATATTTTTCTACAGTCCAAAAAATCAATTTTCTCATGAAAAATGATGACCCGGGACCTGTTGAACTTTCGCCAGATGGTCAGAAATGGAAATTTTTTTATATTTAATTTTTTGACTGTAAATGACTATTGCATATGAATTAGAACTCTTGGAACTGAAATAAGTGTGTTTAGAGTCATTTTAATGCCTGAAATTGGTTGAAATAGAAGCTTCTGAGTAGGAGAAAAAGTCTATAAAAATGGCAATTTTGGTCACATTGAGGCTTTAAACAGAAGTTATTCAACATGAGGCACAATCCAAATGACATTTTAAATACATTTTTCTACAGTCCAAAAAGTCAATTTTCTGATGAAAAACGATGACCCGTGACCTGTCGAACTTTCGCCAGATGGTCAGAAATGGAATTTTTTTTATATTTAATTTTTTGACTTTATATGACTATTGCATGTGAATTAGAACTCTTGGAACTGAAATACGTGTGTTTAGAGTCATTTTAATGCCTGAAATTGGATGAAATAGAAGCTTCTGAGTAGGAGAAAACATGTATAAAAATGGCAATTTTGGTCACATTGAGGCTTTAAACAGTAGTTATTCAACAAGAGGCACAATCCAAATGACATTTTACATCAATTTTTCTAGAGTCCAAAAAATCAATTTTCTGATAAAAAACGATGACCCGTGACCTGTCGAACTTCCTCCAGATGGTCGGAAATGGTAATTTTTTAATGTTTAAGTTTTTTGACTGTAAATGACTATTGCATGTGAATTATCACTTTTGGAACTAAAATAAGAGTGTTTAGAGTCATTTTAATGCCTGAAATTGGTCTAAATAGAAGCTTCTGAGTAGGAGAAAAAGGCTGTAAGTTGGCAATTTTGGTCACATTGAGGATTTAAAAAGTAGTTATTAAACATGAGGCACAATCCAAATGAAATTTAAATACATTTTTCTACAGTACAAAAAATCTATTTTCTGATGAAAAACGATGACCCGTGACCTGTCGAACTTTCGCCAGATGGTCAGAAATGAAAAAAAAATGATATTTCATTTTTTGACTGTAAATGACTATTGCATGTGAATTAGAACTCTTGGAACTGAAATAAGTGTGTTTAGAGTCATTTTAATGCCTGAAATTGGTTGAAATAGAAGCTTCTGAGTAGGAGAAAAAGTCTATAAAAATGGCAATTTTGGTCACATTGAGGCTTTAAGCAGAAGTTATTCGACATGGGGCACAATCCAAATGACATTTTAAATCAATTTTTCTACAGTCCCAAAAAATCAATTTTCTGTTGAAAAACGATGACCCGTGACATGTCGAACTTTCTCCAGATGGTCAGAAATGGTAATTTTTTAATGTTTAATTTGTTGACTGTAAATGACTACTGCATGTGAATTAGATCTCTTGGAACTGAAATAAGTGTGTTTAGAGTCATTATAATGCCTGAAATTGGTCGAAATAGAAGCTTCTGAGTAGGAGAAAAAGTCTATAAAAATGTTAATTTTGGTCACATTGAGGCTTTAAACAGTAGTTATTCAACATGAGGCACAATCCAAATTACATTTTAAATCAATTTTTCTACAGTCCAAAACATCAATTTTCTGATGAAAAACGATGACCCGTGACCTGTCAAACTTCCTCCAGATGGTCAGAAATGCTAATTTTTTAATTTTCCATTTTTTACCTGTAAATGACTATTGCATGTGAAGAATCACTTTTGGAACTGAAATAAGTGTGTTTAGAGTCCTTTTAATGCCTGAAATTGGTTGAAATAGAAGCTTCTGAGTAGGAGAAAAAGTCTGTAAATTGGCAATTTTGGCCACATTAAAAAGTAGTTATTTAACATGAGGCACAATCCACATGACATTTTGAATCAATTTTCCGGCAGTCCAAAAAATCAATTTTCTGTTGAAAAACGATGACCCGTGACCTGTCGAACTTTCTCCAGATGGTCAGAAATGGAAATTTTTTAACATTTCATTTTTTGACTGTAAATGACTATTGCATGTGAAGTATCACTTTTGGAACTGAAATAAGTGTGATTAGAGTCATTTTAATGCCTGAAATTGTATGAAATAGAAGCTTCTGAGTAGGAGAAAAAGGCTATAAAAATGGCAATTTTGGTCACATTGAGGCTTTAAACAGTAGTTATTCAACATGAGGCACAATCCAAATGACATTTTAAATCTTTTTTCTACAGTCCAAAAAATCAATTTTCTGATGAAAAACGATGACCCGTGACCTGTCGAACTTCCTCCAGATGGTCAGAAATGGTAATTTTTTAATATTACATTTTTTACCTATAAATGACTATTGCATGTGAAGTATTACTTTTGGAACTGAAATAAGTGTGTTTAGATTCATTTTAATGCCTGAATTTGGTTGAAATAGAAGCTTCTGAGTGGGAGAATAATTCTGTAAATTGGCAATTTTGGTCACATTGACGATATAAAAAGTAGTTATTCAACATGAGGCACAATCCACATGACATTTTGAATCAATTTTTCTACAGTCCAAAAAATCAATTTTCTGATGAAAAACGATGACCCGTGACCTGTCGAACTTTCGCAAGATGGTCAGAAATGGAAATTTTTTTATATTTAATTTTTGGACTGTAAATGACTATTGCATATGAATTAGAACTCTTGGAACTGAAATAAGTGTGTTTAGAGTCATTTTAATGCCTGAAATTGGTTGAAATAGAAGGTTCTCAGTAGGAGAAAAAGTCTATAAAAATGGCAAATTTGGTCACATTGAGGCTATAAACAGAAGTTATTCAACATGAGGCAGAATCCAAATGACATTTTAAATCAATTTTTCTACAGTCCAAAAAAATCAATTTTCTGTTGAAAAGCGATGACCCGTGACATATCGAACTTTCGCCAGATGGTCAGAAATGAAAACAAAAATGATATTTCAGTTTTTTGACTGTAAATGACTATTGCATGTGAATTAGAACTCTTGGAACTGAAATACATGTGTTTAGAGACATTTTAATGCCTGAAATTGGTTGAAATAGAAGCTTCTAAGTAGGAGAAAAAGTCTATAAAAATGGCAATTTTGGTCACATTGAGGCTTTAAGCAGAAGTTATTCGACATGGGGCACAATCCAAATGACATTTTAAATCAATTTTTCTACAGTCCCAAAAAATCAATTTTCTGTTGAAAAACGATGACCCGTGACATGTCGAATTTTCTCCAGATGGTCAGAAATGGTAATTTTTTAATGTTTAATTTGTTGACTGTAAATGACTACTGCATGTGAATTATCACTTTTGGAACTAAAATAAGTGTGTTTAGAGTCATTTTAATGCCTGAAATTGGTCGAAATAGAAGCTTCTGAGTAGGAGAAAAAGTCTATAAAAATGGCAATTTTGGTCACATTGAGGCTTTAAACAGTAGTTATTCAACATGAGGCACAATCCAAATGACATTTTAAATCTTTTTTCTACAGTCCAAAAAATCAATTTTCTGATGAAAAACGATGACCCGTGACCTGTCGAACTTCCTCCAGATGGTCAGAAATGATAATTTTTTAATATTACATTTTTTACCTATAAATGACTACTGCAAGTGAATTAGATCTCTTGGAACTGAAATAAGTGTGTTTAGAGCCATTTTAATGCCTGAAATTGGTCGAAATAGAAGCTTCTGAGTAGGAGAAAAAGTCTGTAAATTGGTAATTTTGGTCACATTGAGGATTTAAATAGTAGTTATTTAACATGAGGCACAATCCAAATGTCATTTTAAATCAATTTTTCTACAGTCCAAAAAATCAATTTTCTGATGAAAAATGATGATCCGTGACCTGTCGAACTTTCGCAAGATGGTCAGAAATAGAAATTTTTTAATGTTTAATTTTTTGACTGTAAATGACTATTGCATGTGAATTAGAACTCTTGGAACTGAAATAAGTGTGATTAGAGTCATTTTAATGCCTGAAATTGGTTGAAATAGAAGCTTCTGAGTAGGAGAAAAAGGCTATAAAAATGGCAATTTTGGTCATATTGAGGCTTTAAACAGAAGTTATTTAACATGAGGCACAATCCAAATGACATTCTAAATATATTTTTCTACAGTCCAAAAAATCAATTTTCTGATGAAAAATGATGACCCGGGACCTGTTGAACTTTCGCCAGATGGTCAGAAATGGAAATTTTTTTATATTTAATTTTTTGACTGTAAATGACTATTGCATATGAATTAGAACTCTTGGAACTGAAATAAGTGTGTTTAGAGTCATTTTAATGCCTGAAATTGGTTGAAATAGAAGCTTCTGAGTAGGAGAAAAAGTCTATAAAAATGGCAATTTTGGTCACATTGAGGCTTTAAACAGAAGTTATTCAACATGAGGCACAATCCAAATGACATTTTAAATACATTTTTCTACAGTCCAAAAAGTCAATTTTCTGATGAAAAACGATGACCCGTGACCTGTCGAACTTTCGCCAGATGGTCAGAAATGAAATTTTTTTTATATTTAATTTTTTGACTTTATATGACTATTGCATGTGAATTAGAACTCTTGGAACTGAAATACGTGTGTTTAGAGTCATTTTAATGCCTGAAATTGGATGAAATAGAAGCTTCTGAGTAGGAGAAAACATGTATAAAAATGGCAATTTTGGTCACATTGAGGCTTTAAACAGTAGTTATTCAACAAGAGGCACAATCCAAATGACATTTTACATCAATTTTTCTAGAGTCCAAAAAATCAATTTTCTGATAAAAAACGATGACCCGTGACCTGTCGAACTTCCTCCAGATGGTCGGAAATGGTAATTTTTTAATGTTTAAGTTTTTTGACTGTAAATGACTATTGCATGTGAATTATCACTTTTGGAACTAAAATAAGTGTGTTTAGAGTCATTTTAATGCCTGAAATTGGTCTAAATAGAAGCTTCTGAGTAGGAGAAAAAGGCTGTAAGTTGGCAATTTTGGTCACATTGAGGATTTAAAAAGTAGTTATTAAACATGAGGCACAATCCAAATGAAATTTAAATACATTTTTCTACAGTACAAAAAATCTATTTTCTGATGAAAAACGATGACCCGTGACCTGTCGAACTTTCGCCAGATGGTCAGAAATGAAAAAAAAAATGATATTTCATTTTTTGACTGTAAATGACTATTGCATGTGAATTAGAACTCTTGGAACTGAAATAAGTGTGTTTAGAGTCATTTTAATGCCTGAAATTGGTTGAAATAGAAGCTTCTGAGTAGGAGAAAAAGTCTATAAAAATGGCAATTTTGGTCACATTGAGGCTTTAAGCAGAAGTTATTCGACATGGGGCACAATCCAAATGACATTTTAAATCAATTTTTCTACAGTCCCAAAAAATCAATTTTCTGTTGAAAAACGATGACCCGTGACATGTCGAACTTTCTCCAGATGGTCAGAAATGGTAATTTTTTAATGTTTAATTTGTTGACTGTAAATGACTACTGCATGTGAATTAGATCTCTTGGAACTGAAATAAGTGTGTTTAGAGTCATTATAATGCCTGAAATTGGTCGAAATAGAAGCTTCTGAGTAGGAGAAAAAGTCTATAAAAATGTTAATTTTGGTCACATTGAGGCTTTAAACAGTAGTTATTCAACATGAGGCACAATCCAAATTACATTTTAAATCAATTTTTCTACAGTCCAAAACATCAATTTTCTGATGAAAAACGATGACCCGTGACCTGTCAAACTTCCTCCAGATGGTCAGAAATGGTAATTTTTTAATTTTCCATTTTTTACCTGTAAATGACTATTGCATGTGAAGAATCACTTTTGGAACTGAAATAAGTGTGTTTAGAGTCCTTTTAATGCCTGAAATTGGTTGAAATAGAAGCTTCTGAGTAGGAGAAAAAGTCTGTAAATTGGCAATTTTGGCCACATTAAAAAGTAGTTATTTAACATGAGGCACAATCCACATGACATTTTGAATCAATTTTCCGGCAGTCCAAAAAATCAATTTTCTGTTGAAAAACGATGACCCGTGACCTGTCGAACTTTCTCCAGATGGTCAGAAATGGAAATTTTTTAACATTTCATTTTTTGACTGTAAATGACTATTGCATGTGAAGTATCACTTTTGGAACTGAAATAAGTGTGATTAGAGTCATTTTAATGCCTGAAATTGTATGAAATAGAAGCTTCTGAGTAGGAGAAAAAGGCTATAAAAATGGCAATTTTGGTCACATTGAGGCTTTAAACAGTAGTTATTCAACATGAGGCACAATCCAAATGACATTTTAAATCTTTTTTCTACAGTCCAAAAAATCAATTTTCTGATGAAAAACGATGACCCGTGACCTGTCGAACTTCCTCCAGATGGTCAGAAATGGTAATTTTTTAATATTACATTTTTTACCTATAAATGACTATTGCATGTGAAGTATTACTTTTGGAACTGAAATAAGTGTGTTTAGATTCATTTTAATGCCTGAATTTGGTTGAAATAGAAGCTTCTGAGTGGGAGAATAATTCTGTAAATTGGCAATTTTGGTCACATTGACGATATAAAAAGTAGTTATTCAACATGAGGCACAATCCACATGACATTTTGAATCAATTTTTCTACAGTCCAAAAAATCAATTTTCTGATGAAAAACGATGACCCGTGACCTGTCGAACTTTCGCAAGATGGTCAGAAATGGAAATTTTTTTATATTTAATTTTTGGACTGTAAATGACTATTGCATATGAATTAGAACTCTTGGAACTGAAATAAGTGTGTTTAGAGTCATTTTAATGCCTGAAATTGGTTGAAATAGAAGGTTCTCAGTAGGAGAAAAAGTCTATAAAAATGGCAAATTTGGTCACATTGAGGCTATAAACAGAAGTTATTCAACATGAGGCAGAATCCAAATGACATTTTAAATCAATTTTTCTACAGTCCAAAAAAATCAATTTTCTGTTGAAAAGCGATGACCCGTGACATATCGAACTTTCGCCAGATGGTCAGAAATGAAAACAAAAATGATATTTCAGTTTTTTGACTGTAAATGACTATTGCATGTGAATTAGAACTCTTGGAACTGAAATACATGTGTTTAGAGACATTTTAATGCCTGAAATTGGTTGAAATAGAAGCTTCTAAGTAGGAGAAAAAGTCTATAAAAATGGCAATTTTGGTCACATTGAGGCTTTAAGCAGAAGTTATTCGACATGGGGCACAATCCAAATGACATTTTAAATCAATTTTTCTACAGTCCCAAAAAATCAATTTTCTGTTGAAAAACGATGACCCGTGACATGTCGAATTTTCTCCAGATGGTCAGAAATGGTAATTTTTTAATGTTTAATTTGTTGACTGTAAATGACTACTGCATGTGAATTATCACTTTTGGAACTAAAATAAGTGTGTTTAGAGTCATTTTAATGCCTGAAATTGGTCGAAATAGAAGCTTCTGAGTAGGAGAAAAAGTCTATAAAAATGGCAATTTTGGTCACATTGAGGCTTTAAACAGTAGTTATTCAACATGAGGCACAATCCAAATGACATTTTAAATCTTTTTTCTACAGTCCAAAAAATCAATTTTCTGATGAAAAACGATGACCCGTGACCTGTCGAACTTCCTCCAGATGGTCAGAAATGATAATTTTTTAATATTACATTTTTTACCTATAAATGACTACTGCAAGTGAATTAGATCTCTTGGAACTGAAATAAGTGTGTTTAGAGCCATTTTAATGCCTGAAATTGGTCGAAATAGAAGCTTCTGAGTAGGAGAAAAAGTCTGTAAATTGGTAATTTTGGTCACATTGAGGATTTAAATAGTAGTTATTTAACATGAGGCACAATCCAAATGTCATTTTAAATCAATTTTTCTACAGTCCAAAAAATCAATTTTCTGATGAAAAATGATGATCCGTGACCTGTCGAACTTTCGCAAGATGGTCAGAAATAGAAATTTTTTAATGTTTAATTTTTTGACTGTAAATGACTATTGCATGTGAATTAGAACTCTTGGAACTGAAATAAGTGTGATTAGAGTCATTTTAATGCCTGAAATTGGTTGAAATAGAAGCTTCTGAGTAGGAGAAAAAGGCTATAAAAATGGCAATTTTGGTCATATTGAGGCTTTAAACAGAAGTTATTTAACATGAGGCACAATCCAAATGACATTCTAAATATATTTTTCTACAGTCCAAAAAATCAATTTTCTGATGAAAAATGATGACCCGGGACCTGTTGAACTTTATCCAGATGGTCAGAAATGGAAATTTTTTTATATTTAATTTTTTGACTGAAAATGACTATTGCATATGAATTAGAACTCTTGGAACTGAAATAAGTGTGTTTAGAGTCATTTTAATGCCTGAAATTGGTTGAAATAGAAGGTTCTGAGTAGGAGAATAATTCTGTAAATTGGCAATTTTGGTCACATTGACGATTTAAAAAGTAGTTATTCAACATGAGGCACAATCCACATGACATTTTGAATCAATTTTTCTACAGTCCAAAAAATCAATTTTCTGATGAAAAACGATGACCCGTGACCTGTCGAACTTTCGCAAGATGGTCAGAAATAGAAATTTTTTAATGTTTAATTTTTTGACTGTAAATGACTATTGCATGTGAATTAGAACTCTTGGAACTGAAATAAGTGTGATTAGAGTCATTTTAATGCCTGAAATTGGTTGAAATAGAAGCTTCTGAGTAGGAGAAAAAGGCTATAAAAATGGCAATTTTGGTCACATTGAGGCTTTAAACAGTAGTTATTCAACATGAGGCACAATCCAAATGACATTTTAAATCTTTTTTCTACAGTCCAAAAAATCAATTTTCTGATGAAAAACGATGACCCGTGACCTGTTGAACTTCCTCCAGATGGTCAGAAATGGTAATTTTTTAATATTACATTTTTTACCTATAAATGACTATTGCATGTGAAGTATTACTTTTGGAACTGAAATAAGTGTGTTTAGATTCATTTTAATGTCTGAAATTCGTTGAAATAGAAGCTTCTGAGTGGGAGAATAATTCTGTAAATTGGCAATTTTGGTCACATTGACGATTTAAAAAGTAGTTATTCAACATGAGGCACAATCCACATGACATTTTGAATCAATTTTTCTACAGTCCAAAAAATCAATTTTCTGATGAAAAACGATGACCCGTGACCTGTCGAACTTTCGCAAGATGGTCAGAAATAGAAATTTTTTAATGTTTAATTTTTTGACTGTAAATGACTATTGCATGTGAATTAGAACTCTTGGAACTGAAATAAGTGTGATTAGAGTCATTTTAATGCCTGAAATTGGTTGAAATAGAAGCTTCTGAGTAGGAGAAAAAGGCTATAAAAATGGCAATTTTGGTCATATTGAGGCTTTAAACAGAAGTTATTTAACATGAGGCACAATCCAAATGACATTCTAAATATATTTTTCTACAGTCCAAAAAATCAATTTTCTGATGAAAAATGATGACCCGGGACCTGTTGAACTTTCGCCAGATGGTCAGAAATGGAAATTGTTTTATATTTAATTTTTTGACTGTAAATGACTATTGCATATGAATTAGAACTCTTGGAACTGAAATAAGTGTGTTTAGAGTCATTTTAATGCCTGAAATTGGTTGAAATAGAAGGTTCTGAGTAGGAGAAAAAGTCTATAAAAATGGCAAATTTGGTCACATTGAGGCTATAAACAGAAGTTATTCAACATGAGGCAGAATCCAAATGACATTTTAAATCAATTTTTCTACAGTCCAAAAAAATCAATTTTCTGTTGAAAAGCGATGACCCGTGACATATCGAACTTTCTCCAGATGGTCAGAAATGCTAATTTATTAATGTTTAATTTTTTGACTGTAAATGACTATTGCATGTGAATTATCACTTTTGGAACTAAAATAAGTGTGTTTAGAGTCATTTTAATGCTCGAAATTGGTTGAAATAGAAGCTTCTGAGTAGGAGAATAATTCTGTAAATTGGCAATTTTGGTCACATTGAGGATTTAAAAAGTAGTTATTCAACATGAGGCACAATCCAAATGACATTTTAAATCAATTTTTCTACAGTCCAAAAAATCAATTTTCTGATGAAAAATGATGATCCGTGACCTGTCGAACTTTCTCCAGATGGTCAGAAATTGTAATTCTTTAATGTTTAATTTTTTGACTGGAAATGACTATTGCATGTGAAGTATCACTTTTGGAACTGAAATAAGTGTTTTAGAGTCATTTTAATGCCTGAAATTGGTTGAAATAGAAGCTTCTGAGTAGGAGAAAAAGTCTATAAAAATGGCAATTTTGGTCACATTGAGGCTTTAAACAGTAGTTATTCAACATGAGGCACAATCAAAATGACATTTTAAATCAATTTTTCTACAGTCCAAAAAATCAATTTTCTGATAAAAAACGATGACCCGTGACCTGTCGAACTTCCTCCACATGGTCAGAAATGGTAATTTTTTAATATTTAATTTTTTGACTGTAAATGACTATTGCATGTGAAGTATCACTTTTGGAACTGAAATAAGTGTGTTTAGAGTCATTTTAATGCCTGAAATTGGTTGAAATAGAAGCTTCTGAGTGGGAGAATAAGTCTGTAAATTGGCAATTTTGGTCACATTGACGATTTAAAAAGTAGTTATTCAACATGAGGCACAATCCACATGACATTTTGAATCAATTTTTCTACAGTCCAAAAAATCAATTTTCTGATGAAAAACGATGACCCGTGACCTGTCGAACTTTCGCAAGATGGTCAGAAATAGTAATTTTTTAATGTTTAATTTTTTGACTGTAAATGACTATTGCATGTGAATTAGAACTCTTGGAACTGAAATAAGTGTGATTAGAGTCATTTTAATGCCTGAAATTGGTTGAAATAGAAGCTTCTGAGTAGGAGAAAAAGGCTATAAAAATGGCAATTCTGGTCATATTGAGGCTTTAAACAGAAGGTATTTAACATGAGGCACAATCCAAATGACATTCTAAATATATTTTTCTACAGTCCAAAAAATCAATTTTCTCATGAAAAATGATGACCCGGGACCTGTTGAACTTTCGCCAGATGGTCAGAAATGGAAAATTTTTTATATTTAATTTTTTGACTGTAAATGACTATTGCATATGAATTAGAACTCTTGGAACTGAAATAAGTGTGTTTAGAGTCATTTTAATGCCTGAAATTGGTTGAAATAGAAGCTTCTGAGTAGGAGAAAAAGGCTATAAAAATGGCAATTCTGGTCATATTGAGGCTTTAAACAGAAGGTATTTAACATGAGGCACAATCCAAATGACATTCTAAATATATTTTTCTACAGTCCAAAAAATCAATTTTCTCATGAAAAATGATGACCCGGGACCTGTTGAACTTTCGCCAGATGGTCAGAAATGGAAAATTTTTTATATTTAATTTTTTGACTGTAAATGACTATTGCATATGAATTAGAACTCTTGGAACTGAAATAAGTGTGTTTAGAGTCATTTTAATGCCTGAAATTGGTTGAAATAGAAGCTTCTGAGTAGGAGAAAAAGTCTATAAAAATGGCAATTTTGATCACATTGAGGCTTTAAACAGAAGTTATTCAACATGAGGCACAATCCAAATGACATTGTAATTACATTTTTCTACAGTCCAAAAAATCTATTTTCTGATGAAAAACGATGACCCGTGACCTGTCGAACTTTCGCCAGATGGTCAGAAATGGAATTTTTTTTATATTTAATTTTTTCACTGTAAATGACTATTGCATGTGAATTAGAACTCTTGGAACTGAAATACATGTGTTTAGAGTCATTCTAATGCCTGAAATTGGTTGAAATAGAAGCTTCTGAGTCGGAGATAAAGTCTATAAAAATGGCAATTTTGGTCACATTGAAGCTTTAAACAGTAGTTTTTCAACATGAGGCACAATCCAAATGACATTTTAAATCAATTTTTCTACAGTGCAAAAAATCAATTTTCTGATGAAAAACGATGACCCCGTGACCTGTCGAACTTTCGCCAGATGGTCAGAAATGGACATTTTTTAATGTTTAATTTTTTGACTGTAAATGACTATTGCATGTGAATTAGAACTCTTGGAACTGAAATAGGTGTGTTTAGAGTAATTTTAATGCCTGAAATTGGTCGAAATAGAAGCTTCTGAGTAGGAGAAAAAGTCTGTAAATTGGCAATTTTGGCAATTTTTCTACAGTCCAAAAAATCAATTTTCTGTTGAAAAACGATGACCCGTGACCTGTCGAACTTTCTCCAGATGGTCAGAAATGGTAATTTTTTAATGTTTAATTTTTTGACTGCAAATGACTATTGCATGTGAAGTATCACTTTTGGAACTGAAATAAGTGTGTTAGAGTCATTTCAATGCCTGAAATTGGTTGAAATAGAAGCTTCTGAGTAAGAGAAAAAGTCTATAAAAATGGCAATTTTGGTCACATTAAGGCTTTAAACAGTAGTTATTCAACATGAGGCACAATCCACATGACATTTTGAATACATTTTTCTACAGTCCAAAAAATCAATTTTCTGTTGAAAAAGGATGACCCGTGACCTGTCGAACTTTCGCCAGATGGTCAGAAATGGCATTTTTTTTATATTTAATTTTTTCACTGTAAATTACTATTGCATGTGAATTAGAACTCTTGGAACTGTTATAAATGTGTTTAGAGTCATTTTTATGCCTGAAATCGGTCACAAAAGAAGCTTCTGAGTAAATGTAGGAGAAAAAGTCTGCAAAAATGGCAATTTTGGTCACATTGAGGCTTTAAAAAGTAGTTATTCAACAAGAGGCACAATCCACATGACAGTTTGAATCAATTTTTCTACACTCCAAAAAATCAATTTTCTGTTGAAAAACGATGACCTGTGACAGGTCGAACTTTCTCCAGATGGTCAGAAATGGTAAATTTTTAATGTTTAATTTTTTGACTGTAAATGACTATTGCATGTGAATTATCATTTTTGGAACTAAAATAAGTGTGTTTAGAGTCATTTTAATGCCTGAAATTGGTCGAAATAGAAGCTTCTCAATAGGAGAAAAAGTCTGTAAATTGTCAATTTTGGTCACATTGACGATTTAAAAAGTAGTTATTCAACATGAGGCACAATCCACATGACATTTTGAATCAATTTTTCTACCGTCCAAAAAATCAATTTTCTGATGAAAAACGATGACCCGTGACCTGTCGAACTTTCGCAAGATGGTCAGAAATTGTAATTTTTTAATGTTTAATTTTTTGACTGGAAATGACTATTGCATGTGAAGTATCACTTTTGGAACTGAAATAAGTGTTTTAGAGTCATTTTAATGCCTGAAATTGGTTGAAATAGAAGCTTCTGAGTAGGAGAAAAAGTCTATAAAAATGGCAATTTTGGTCACATTGAGGCTTTAAACAGTAGTTATTCAACATGAGGCACAATCAAAATGACATTTTAAATCAATTTTTCTACAGTCCAAAAAATCAATTTTCTGATAAAAAACGATGACCCGTGACCTGTCGAACTTCCTCCACATGGTCAGAAATGGTAATTTTTTAATATTTAATTTTTTGACTGTAAATGACTATTGCATGTAAAGTATCACTTTTGGAACTGAAATAAGTGTGTTTAGAGTCATTTTAATGCCTGAAATTGGTTGAAATAGAAGCTTCTGAGTGGGAGAATAAGTCTGTAAATTGGCAATTTTGGTCACATTGACAATTTAAAAAGTAGTTATTCAACATGAGGCACAATCCACATGACATTTTGAATCAATTTTTCTACAGTCCAAAAAATCAATTTTCTGATGAAAAACGATGACCCGTGACCTGTCGAACTTTCGCAAGATGGTCAGAAATAGTAATTTTTTAATGTTTAATTTTTTGACTGTAAATGACTATTGCATGTGAATTAGAACTCTTGGAACTGAAATAAGTGTGATTAGAGTCATTTTAATGCCTGAAATTGGTTGAAATAGAAGCTTCTGAGTAGGAGAAAAAGGCTATAAAAATGGCAATTCTGGTCATATTGAGGCTTTAAACAGAAGGTATTTAATATGAGGCACAATCCAAATGACATTCTAAATATATTTTTCTACAGTCCAAAAAATCAATTTTCTCATGAAAAATGATGACCCGGGACCTGTTGAACTTTCGCCAGATGGTCAGAAATGGAAATTTTTTTATATGTAATTTTTTGACTGTAAATGACTATTGCATATGAATTAGAACTCTTGGAACTGAAATAAGTGTGTTTAGAGTCATTTTAATGCCTGAAATTGGTTGAAATAGAAGCTTCTGAGTAGGAGAAAAAGTCTATAAAAATGGCAATTTTGGTCACATTGAGGCTTTAAACAGAAGTTATTCAACATGAGGCACAATCCAAATGACATTTTAAATACATTTTTCTACAGTCCAAAAAGTCAATTTTCTGATGAAAAACGATGACCCGTGACCTGTCGAACTTTCGCCAGATGGTCAGAAATGGAATTTTTTTTATATTTAATTTTTTGACTTTATATGACTATTGCATGTGAATTAGAACTCTTGGAACTGAAATACGTGTGTTTAGAGTCATTTTAATGCCTGAAATTGGATGAAATAGAAGCTTCTGAGTAGGAGAAAACATGTATAAAAATGGCAGTTTTGGTCACATTGAGGCTTTAAACAGTAGTTATTCAACAAGAGGCACAATCCAAATGACATTTTACATCAATTTTTCTAGAGTCCAAAAAATCAATTTTCTGATAAAAAACGATGACCCGTGACCTGTCGAACTTCCTCCAGATGGTCGGAAATGGTAATTTTTTAATGTTTAAGTTTTTTGACTGTAAATGACTATTGCATGTGAATTATCACTTTTGGAACTAAAATAAGTGTGTTTAGAGTCATTTTAATGCCTGAAATTGGTCTAAATAGAAGCTTCTGAGTAGGAGAAAAAGGCTGTAAGTTGGCAATTTTGGTCACATTGAGGATTTAAAAAGTAGTTATTAAACATGAGGCACAATCCAAATGATATTTAAATACATTTTTCTACAGTACAAAAAATCTATTTTCTGATGAAAAACGATGACCCG
The DNA here is from genome assembly GCF_964204655.1 of Triturus cristatus. Classification (NCBI taxonomy): domain Eukaryota; kingdom Metazoa; phylum Chordata; class Amphibia; order Caudata; family Salamandridae; genus Triturus; species Triturus cristatus. The sequence goes on from NC_140582.1 coordinate 97,218,568, forward strand.
TGACCTGTCGAACTTTCGCCAGATGGTCAGAAATGAAAAAAAAAATGATATTTCATTTTTTGACTGTAAATGACTATTGCATGTGAATTAGAACTCTTGGAACTGAAATACATGTGTTTAGAGACATTTTAATGCCTGAAATTGGTTGAAATATAAGCTTCTAAGTAGGAGAAAAAGTCTATAAAAATGGCAATTTTGGTCACATTGAGGCTTTAAGCAGAAGTTATTCGACATGGGGCACAATCCAAATGACATTTTAAATCAATTTTTCTACAGTCCCAAAAAATCAATTTTCTGTTGAAAAACGATGACCCGTGACATGTCGAACTTTCTCCAGATGGTCAGAAATGGTAATTTTTTAATGTTTAATTTGTTGACTGTAAATGACTACTGCATGTGAATTAGATCTCTTGGAACTGAAATAAGTGTGTTTAGAGTCATTATAATGCCTGAAATTGGTCGAAATAGAAGCTTCTGAGTAGGAGAAAAAGTCTATAAAAATGTTAATTTTGGTCACATTGAGGCTTTAAACAGTAGTTATTCAACATGAGGCACAATCCAAATGACATTTTAAATCAATTTTTCTACAGTCCAAAACATCAATTTTCTGATGAAAAACGATGACCCGTGACCTGTCAAACTTCCTCCAGATGGTCAGAAATGGTAATTTTTTAATTTTCCATTTTTTACCTGTAAATGACTATTGCATGTGAAGTATCACTTTTGGAACTGAAATAAGTGTGTTTAGAGTCCTTTTAATGCCTGAAATTGGTTGAAATAGAAGCTTCTGAGTAGGAGAAAAAGTCTGTAAATTGGCAATTTTGGCCACATTAAAAAGTAGTTATTTAACATGAGGCACAATCCACATGACATTTTGAATCAATTTTCCGGCAGTCCAAAAAATCAATTTTCTGTTGAAAAACGATGACCCGTGACCTGTCGAACTTTCTCCAGATGGTCAGAAATGGAAATTTTTTAACATTTCATTTTTTGACTGTAAATGACTATTGCATGTGAAGTATCACTTTTGGAACTGAAATAAGTGTGTTTAGAGTCATTGTAATGCCTGAAATTGGTTGAAATAGAAGCTTCTGAGTAGGAGAAAAAGTCTATAAAAATGGCAATTTTGGTCACATTGAGGCTTTAAACAGAAGTTATTCAACATGAGGCACAATCCAAATGGCATTTTAAATACATTTTTCTACAGTCCAAAAAATCAATTTTCTGATGAAAAATGATGACCCGTGACCTGTCGAACTTTCGCCAGATGGTCAGAAATGGAATTTTTTTTAGATTTAATTTTTTGTTTGTAAATGACTATTGCATGTGAATTAGAACTCTTGGAACTGAAATAAGTGTGTTTAGAGTCATTTTAATGCCTGAAATTGGTCGAAATAGAAGCTTCTGAGTAGGAGAAAAAGTCTATAAAAATGGCAATTTTGGTCACATTGAGGCTTTAAACAGAAGTTATTCAACATGAGGCACAATCCAAATGACATTTTAAATATATTTTTCTACAGTCCAAAAAATCAATTTTCTGATGAAAAAGGATGACCCGTGACCTGTCGAACTTTCGTCAGATGGTCAGAAATGGAAATTTTTTCATATTTAATTTTTTCACTGTAAATGACTATTGCATGTGAATTAGAACTCTTGGAACTTAAATAAATGTGTTTAGAGTCATTTTAATGCCTGAAATTGGTCAAAATAGAAGCTTCTGAGTAGGAGAAAAAGTCTGTAAATTGGCAATTTTGGTCACATTGAGGATTTAAAAAGTAGTTATTAAACATGAGGCACAATCCAAATGACATTTTGAATCAATTTTTCTACAGTCCAAAAAATCAATTTTCTGATGAAAAACGATGACCCGTGACCTGTCGAACTTCCTCCAGATGGTCAGAAATGGTAATTTTTTAATGTTTAATTTTTTGACTGTAAATGACTATTGCATGTGAATTATCACTTTTGGAACAAAAATAAGTGTGTTTAGAGTCATTTTAATGCCTGAAATTGGTTGAAATAGAAGCTTCTGAGTAGGAGAAAAAGTCTATAAAAATGGCAATTTTGGTCACATTGAGGCTTTAAACAGAAGTTATTCAACATGAGGCACAATCCAAATGACATTTTAAATACATTTTTCTACAGTCCAAAAAGTCAATTTTCTGATGAAAAATGATGACCCGTGACCTGTCGAACTTTCGCCAGATGGTCAGAAATGGAATTTTTTTTATATTTAATTTTTTGACTTTATATGACTATTGCATGTGAATTAGAACTCTTGGAACTGAAATACGTGTGTTTAGAGTCATTTTAATGCCTGAAATTGGATGAAATAGAAGCTTCTGAGTAGGAGAAAACATGTATAAAAATGGCAATTTTGGTCACATTGAGGCTTTAAACAGTAGTTATTCAACAAGAGGCACAATCCAAATGACATTTTACATCAATTTTTCTAGAGTCCAAAAAATCAATTTTCTGATAAAAAACGATGACCCGTGACCTGTCGAACTTCCTCCAGATGGTCGGAAATGGTAATTTTTTAATGTTTAAGTTTTTTGACTGTAAATGACTATTGCATGTGAATTATCACTTTTGGAACTAAAATAAGTGTGTTTAGAGTCATTTTAATGCCTGAAATTGGTCTAAATAGAAGCTTCTGAGTAGGAGAAAAAGGCTGTAAGTTGGCAATTTTGGTCACATTGAGGATTTAAAAAGTAGTTATTAAACATGAGGCACAATCCAAATGATATTTAAATACATTTTTCTACAGTACAAAAAATCTATTTTCTGATGAAAAACGATGACCCGTGACCTGTCGAACTTTCGCCAGATGGTCAGAAATGAAAAAAAAAATGATATTTCAGTTTTTTGACTGTAAATGACTATTGCATGTGAATTAGAACACTTGGAACTGAAATACATGTGTTTAGAGACATTTTAATGCCTGAAATTGGTTGAAATAGAAGCTTCTAAGTAGGAGAAAAAGTCTATAAAAATGGCAATTTTGGTCACATTGAGGCTTTAAGCAGAAGTTATTCGACATGGGGCACAATCCAAATGACATTTTAAATCAATTTTTCTACAGTCCCAAAAAATCAATTTTCTGTTGAAAAACGATGACCCGTGACATGTCGAACTTTCTCCAGATGGTCAGAAATGGTAATTTTTTAATGTTTAATTTGTTGACTGTAAATGACTACTGCATGTGAATTATCACTTTTGGAACTAAAATAAGTGTGTTTAGAGTCATTTTAATGCCTGAAATTGGTCGAAATAGAAGCTTCTGAGTAGGAGAAAAAGTCTATAAAAATGGCAATTTTGGTCACATTGAGGCTTTAAACAATAGTTATTCAACATGAGGCACAATCCAAATGACATTTTAAATCTTTTTTCTACAGTCCAAAAAATCAATTTTCTGATGAAAAACGATGACCCGTGACCTGTCGAACTTCCTCCAGATGGTCAGAAATGGTAATTTTTTAATATTACATTTTTTACCTATAAATGACTATTGCATGTGAAGTATTACTTTTGGAACTGAAATAAGTGTGTTTAGATTCATTTTAATGCCTGAAATTGGTTGAAATAGAAGCTTCTGAGTGGGAGAATAATTCTGTAAATTGGCAATTTTGGTCACATTGACGATTTAAAAAGTAGTTATTCAACATGAGGCACAATCCACATGACATTTTGAATCAATTTTTCTACAGTCCAAAAAATCAATTTTCTGATGAAAAACGATGACCCGTGACCTGTCGAACTTTCGCAAGATGGTCAGAAATAGAAATTTTTTAATGTTTAATTTTTTGACTGTAAATGACTATTGCATGTGAATTAGAACTCTTGGAACTGAAATAAGTGTGATTAGAGTCATTTTAATGCCTGAAATTGGTTGAAATAGAAGCTTCTGAGTAAGAGAAAAAGGCTATAAAAATGGCAATTTTGGTCATATTGAGGCTTTAAACAGAAGTTATTTAACATGAGGCACAATCCAAATGACATTCTAAATATATTTTTCTACAGTCCAAAAAATCAATTTTCTGATGAAAAATGATGACCCGGGACCTGTTGAACTTTCGCCAAATGGTCAGAAATGGAATTTTTTTTATATTTAATTTTTTGACTGTAAATGACTATTGCATATGAATTAGAACTCTTGGAACTGAAATAAGTGTGTTTAGAGTCATTTTAATGCCTGAAATTGGTTGAAATAGAAGGTTCTGAGTAGGAGAATAATTCTGTAAATTGGCAATTTTGGTCACATTGACGATTTAAAAAGTAGCTATTCAACATGAGGCACAATCCACATGACATTTTGAATCAATTTTTCTACAGTCCAAAAAATCCATTTTCTGATGAAAAACGATGACCCGTGACCTGTCGAACTTTCGCAAGATGGTCAGAAATAGAAATTTTTTAATGTTTAATTTTTTGACTGTAAATGACTATTGCATGTGAATTAGAACTCTTGGAACTGAAATAAGTGTGATTAGAGTCATTTTAATGCCTGAAATTGGTTGAAATAGAAGCTTCTGAGTAGGAGAAAAAGGCTATAAAAATGGCAATTTTGGTCACATTGAGGCTTTAAACAGTAGTTATTCAACATGAGGCACAATCCAAATGACATTTTAAATCTTTTTTCTACAGTCCAAAAAATCAATTTTCTGATGAAAAACGATGACCCGTGACCTGTCGAACTTCCTCCAGATGGTCAGAAATGGTAATTTTTTAATATTACATTTTTTACCTATAAATGACTATTGCATGTGAAGTATTACTTTTGGAACTGAAATAAGTGTGTTTAGATTCATTTTAATGCCTGAAATTGGTTGAAATAGAAGCTTCTGAGTGGGAGAATAATTCTGTAAATTGGCAATTTTGGTCACATTGACGATAAAAAGTAGTTATTCAACATGAGGCACAATCCACATGACATTTTGAATCAATTTTTCTACAGTCCAAAAAATCAATTTTCTGATGAAAAACGATGACCCGTGACCTGTCGAACTTTCGCAAGATGGTCAGTAATGGAAATTTTTTTATATTTAATTTTTGGACTGTAAATGACTATTGCATATGAATTAGAACTCTTGGAACTGAAATAAGTGTGTTTAGAGTCATTTTAATGCCTGAAATTGGTTGAAATAGAAGGTTCTCAGTAGGAGAAAAAGTCTATAAAAATGGCAAATTTGGTCACATTGAGGCTATAAACAGAAGTTATTCAACATGAGGCAGAATCCAAATGACATTTTAAATCAATTTTTCTACAGTCCAAAAAAATCAATTTTCTGTTGAAAAGCGATGACCCGTGACATATCGAACTTTCTCCAGATGGTCAGAAATGCTAATTTATTAATGTTTAATTTTTTGACTGTAAATGACTATTGCATGTGAATTATCACTTTTGGAACTAAAATAAGTGTGTTTAGAGTCATTTTAATGCTCGAAATTGGTTGAAATAGAAGCTTCTGAGTAGGAGAATAATTCTGTAAATTGGCAATTTTGGTCACATTGAGGATTTAAAAAGTAGTTATTCAACATGAGGCACAATCCAAATGACATTTTAAATCAATTTTTCTACAGTCCAAAAAATCAATTTTCTGATGAAAAATGATGATCCGTAACGTGTCGAACTTTCTCCAGATGGTCAGAAATTGTAATTTTTTAATGTTTAATTTTTTGACTGGAAATGACTATTGCATGTGAAGTATCACTTTTGGAACTGAAATAAGTGTTTTAGAGTCATTTTAATGCCTGAAATTGGTTGAAATAGAAGCTTCTGAGTAGGAGAAAAAGTCTATAAAAATGGCAATTTTGGTCACATTGAGGCTTTAAACAGTAGTTATTCAACATGAGGCACAATCAAAATGACATTTTAAATCAATTTTTCTACAGTCCAAAAAATCAATTTTCTGATAAAAAACGATGACCCGTGACCTGTCGAACTTCCTCCACATGGTCAGAAATGGTAATTTTTTAATATTTAATTTTTTGACTGTAAATGACTATTGCATGTGAAGTATCACTTTTGGAACTGAAATAAGTGTGTTTAGAGTCATTTTAATGCCTGAAATTGGTTGAAATAGAAGCTTCTGAGTGGGAGAATAAGTCTGTAAATTGGCAATTTTGGTCACTTTGACGATTTAAAAAGTAGTTATTCAACATGAGGCACAATCCACATGACATTTTGAATCAATTTTTCTACAGTCCAAAAAATCAATTTTCTGATGAAAAACGATGACCCGTGACCTGTCGAACTTTCGCAAGATGGTCAGAAATAGTAATTTTTTAATGTTTAATTTTTTGACTGTAAATGACTATTGCATGTGAATTAGAACTCTTGGAACTGAAATAAGTGTGATTAGAGTCATTTTAATGCCTGAAATTGGTTGAAATAGAAGCTTCTGAGTAGGAGAAAAAGGCTATAAAAATGGCAATTCTGGTCATATTGAGGCTTTAAACAGAAGTTATTTAACATGAGGCACAATCCAAATGACATTCTAAATATATTTTTCTACAGTCCAAAAAATCAATTTTCTCATGAAAAATGATGACCCGGGACCTGTTGAACTTTCGCCAGATGGTCAGAAATGGAAATTTTTTTATATTTAATTTTTTGACTGTAAATGACTATTGCATATGAATTAGAACTCTTGGAACTGAAATAAGTGTGTTTAGAGTCATTTTAATGCCTGAAATTGGTTGAAATAGAAGCTTCTGAGTAGGAGAAAAAGTCTATAAAAATGGCAATTTTGGTCACATTGAGGCTTTAAACAGAAGTTATTCAACATGAGGCACAATCCAAATGACATTGTAATTACATTTTTCTACAGTCCAAAAAATCTATTTTCTGATGAAAAACGATGACCCGTGACCTGTCGAACTTTCGCCAGATGGTCAGAAATGGAATTTTTTTTATATTTAATTTTTTCACTGTAAATGACTATTGCATGTGAATTAGAACTCTTGGAACTGAAATACATGTGTTTAGAGTCATTCTAATGCCTGAAATTGGTTGAAATAGAAGCTTCTGAGTCGGAGATAAAGTCTATAAAAATGGCAATTTTGGTCACATTGAAGCTTTAAACTGTAGTTTTTCAACATGAGGCACAATCCAAATGACATTTTAAATCAATTTTTCTACAGTGCAAAAAATCAATTTTCTGATGAAAAACGATGACCCCGTGACCTGTCGAACTTTCGCCAGATGGTCAGAAATTGACATTTTTTAATGTTTAATTTTTTGACTGTAAATGACTATTGCATGTGAATTAGAACTCTTGGAACTGAAATAGGTGTGTTTAGAGTAATTTTAATGCCTGAAATTGGTCGAAATAGAAGCTTCTGAGTAGGAGAAAAAGTCTGTAAATTGGCAATTTTGGCAATTTTTCTACAGTCCAAAAAATCAATTTTCTGTTGAAAAACGATGACCCGTGACCTGTCGAACTTTCTCCAGATGGTCAGAAATGGTAATTTTTTTATGTTTAATTTTTTGACTGCAAATGACTATTGCATGTGAAGTATCACTTTTGGAACTGAAATAAGTGTGTTTAGAGTCATTTCAATGCCTGAAATTGGTTGAAATAGAAGCTTCTGAGTAAGAGAAAAAGTCTATAAAAATGGCAATTTTGGTCACATTAAGGCTTTAAACAGTAGTTATTCAACATGAGGCACAATCCACATGACATTTTGAATACATTTTTCTACAGTCCAAAAAATCAATTTTCTGTTGAAAAAGGATGACCCGTGACCTGTCGAACTTTCGCCAGATGGTCAGAAATGGCATTTTTTTTTATATTTAATTTTTTCACTGTAAATTACTATTGCATGTGAATTAGAACTCTTGGAACTGTTATAAATGTGTTTAGAGTCATTTTTATGCCTGAAATCGGTCACAAAAAAAGCTTCTGAGTAAATGTAGGAGAAAAAGTCTGCAAAAATGGCAATTTTGGTCACATTGAGGCTTTAAAAAGTAGTTATTCAACAAGAGGCACAATCCACATGACAGTTTGAATCAATTTTTCTACACTCCAAAAAATCAATTTTCTGTTGAAAAACGATGACCTGTGACAGGTCGAACTTTCTCCAGATGGTCAGAAATGGTAAATTTTTACTTTTTAATTTTTTGACTGTAAATGACTATTGCATGTGAATTATCATTTTTGGAACTAAAATAAGTGTGTTTAGAGTCATTTTAATGCCTGAAATTGGTCGAAATAGAAGCTTCTCAATAGGAGAAAAAGTCTGTAAATTGTCAATTTTGGTCACATTGACGATTTAAAAAGTAGTTATTCAACATGAGGCACAATCCACATGACATTTTGAATCAATTTTTCTACACTCCAAAAAATCAATTTTCTGTTGAAAAACGATGACCCGTGACCTGTCGAACTTTCTCCAGATGGTCAGAAATGGTAATTTTTTAACATTTCATTTTTTGACTGTAAATGACTATTGCATGTGAATTATCACTTTTGGAACTGAAATAAGTGTGTTTAGAGTAATTTTAATGCCTGAAATTGGTTGAAATAGAAGCTTCTGAGTAAGAGAAACAGTCTATAAAAATGGCAATTTTGGTCACATTGAGGCTTTAAACAGTAGTTATTCAACATGAGGCACAATCCACATGACATTTTCAATCAATTTTTCTACAGTCCAAAAAATCAATTTTCTGTTGAAAAAGGATGACCCGTGGCCTGTCGAACTTTCTCCAGATGGTCAGAAATGGCATTTTTTTATATTAAATTTTTTCACTGTAAATTACTATTGCATGTGAATTAGAACTCTTGGAACTGTTATAAATGTGTTTAGAGTCATTTTAATGCCTGAAATTGGTTGAAATAGAAGCTTCTGAGTAGGAGAAAAAGTCTATAAAAATGTAAATTTTGGTCACATTGAGGCTTTAAACAGAAGTTGTCTGGTCACCTTAAGGCACTGGCTACGAATTGAAAACAGGGTCAAATTCAAAACACTTAGCCTTATGCACAGAATCAAATGGGGCAATGCCCCCAGATACCTACAAGCCCTTGTGCAAACCTACATGCCGGCTCGCTGCCTGAGATCCTCATCTCAAGGCCTTTTCTGTGTACCCAAAGTACGCCTAGTGAGGATGGGGGGTAGATCTTTCTCCCTACTGGGCCCCAAGCTCTGGAACTCCCTCCCTCAGCACCTATGCCTGGAAACCCGCTATATCCACTTCCGCAAAGCCATTAAGACCTGGCCTTTTAACCAGTAACTTGCTCCCGCCTCTCCCCAGAGTCTTTCGTTCTGCTCATGTGGTTAAATATCTCTTAGCGCCGAGAAACCCTTTTTGGGTAGCTTTCGCGCTTTAAAAAAACCCAATAAATAAATAAATAAATAAATAAGTTATTCAACATGAGGCAGAATCCAAATGACATGTTAAATCAATTTTTCTACAGTCCAAAAAAATAAATTTTCTGTTGAAAAACGATGACCTGTGACATGTCGAACTTTCTCCAGATGGTCAGAAATTGTAATTTTTTAATGTTTAACCCCTTCGCCGCGGCGGGAATTCCGCCGCGGCGCGGGGGGGTGCGGGGGGGCAGCGCGGCGGGCCTGTGCTCATGACGGAGCCGCTCCGTCATGAGCCACAGTTGAGCTGTGCTCATGACGGAACGGTTCCGTCATGACTCCGCCCATTTGCGTTGTCGCCCCGCACAGGCGGGGAAACAGCGCCGCGCAGGCGGAGCGGCCGCCGACAGGATTGCCATGACGGAACCGTTCCGTCATGAGCACACGGCAACCGTGGCTCATGACGGAACGGTTCCGTCATGAGCAGGGAAGGGGTTAATTTTTTGACTGGAAATGACTATTACATGTGAATTATCACTTTTGGAACTGAAATAAGTGTGTTTAGAGTCATTTTTATGCCTGAAATCGGTCACAATAGAAGCTTCTGAGTAAATGTAGGAGAAAAAGTCTGTAAAAATGGCAATTTTGGTCACATTGAGGCTTTAAAAAGTAGTTATTCAACAAGAGGCACAATCCACATGACATTTTGAATCAATTTTTCTACACTCCAAAAAATCAATTTTCTGTTGAAAAACGATGACCCGTGACAGGTCGAACTTTCTCCAGATGGTTAGAAATGGTAAATTTTTAATGTTTAATTTTTTGACTGTAAATGACTATTGCATGTGAATTATCACTTTTGGAACTAAAATAAGTGTGTTTAGAGTCATTTTAATGCCTGAAATTGGTCGAAATAGAAGCTTCTCAATAGGAGAAAAAGTCTGTAAATTGTCAATTTTGGTCACAGTGACGATTTAAAAAGTAGTTATTCAACATGAGGCACAATCCACATGACATTTTGAATCAATTTTTCTACACTTCAAAAAATCAATTTTCTGTTGAAAAACGATGACCCGTGACCTGTCGAACTTTCTCCAGATGGTCAGAAATGGTAATTTTTTAACATTTAATTTTTTGACTGTAAATGACTATTGCATGTGAATTATCACTTCTGGAACTGAAATAAGTGTGTTTAGAGTAATTTTAATGCCTGAAATTGGTTGAAATAGAAGCTTCTGAGTAGGAGAAAAAGTCTATAAAAATGGCAATTTTGGTCACATTGAGGCTTTAAACAGAAGTTATTCAACATGAGGCACAATCCAAATGACATTTTAAATACATTTTTCTACAGTCCAAAAAGTCAATTTTCTGATGAAAAACGATGACCCGTGACCTGTCGAACTTTCGCCAGATGGTCAGAAATGGAATTTTTTTTATATTTAATTTTTTGACTTTATATGACTATTGCATGTGAATTAGAACTCTTGGAACTGAAATACGTGTGTTTAGAGTCATTTTAATGCCTGAAATTGGTTGAAATAGAAGCTTATGAGAACATGTATAAAAATGGCAATTTTGGTCACATTGAGGCTTTAAACAGTAGTTATTCAACAAGAGACACAATCCAAATGACATTTTACATCAATTTTTCTAGAGTCCAAAAAATCAATTTTCTGATAAAAAACGATGACCCGTGACCTGTCGAACTTCCTCCAGATGGTCGGAAATGGTAATTTTTTAATGTTTAAGTTTTTTGACTGTAAATGACTATTGCATGTGAATTATCACTTTTGGAACTAAAATAAGTGTGTTTAGAGTCATTTTAATGCCTGAAATTGGTCTAAATAGAAGCTTCTGAGTAGGAGAAAAAGGCTGTAAGTTGGCAATTTTGGTCACATTGAGGATTTAAAAAGTAGTTATTAAACATGAGGCACAATCCAAATGATATTTAAATACATTTTTCTACAGTACAAAAAATCTATTTTCTGATGAAAAACGATGACCCGTGACCTGTCGAACTTTCGCCAGATGGTCAGAAATGAAAAAAAAAATGATATTTCATTTTTTGACTGTAAATGACTATTGCATGTGAATTAGAACTCTTGGAACTAAAATACATGTGTTTAGAGACATTTTAATGCCTGAAATTTGTTGAAATAGAAGCTTCTAAGTAGGAGAAAAAGTCTATAAAAATGGCAATTTTGGTCACATTGAGGCTTTAAGCAGAAGTTATTCGACATGGGGCACAATCCAAATGACATTTTAAATCAATTTTTCTACAGTCCCAAAAAATCAATTTTCTGTTGAAAAACGATGACCCGTGACATGTCGAACTTTCTCCAGATGGTCAGAAATGGTAATTTTTTAATGTTTAATTTGTTGACTGTAAATGACTACTGCATGTGAATTATCACTTTTGGAACTAAAATAAGTGTGTTTAGAGTCATTTTAATGCCTGAAATTGGTCGAAATAGAAGCTTCTGAGGAGGAGAAAAAGTCTGTAAATTGGCAATTTTGGTCACATTGAGGATTTAAAAAGTAGTTATTAAACATGAGGCACAATCCAAATGACATTTTGAATCAATTTTTCTACAGTCCAAAAAATCAATTTTCTGATGAAAAATGATGATCCGTGACCTGTCGAACTTTCTCCAGATGGTCAGAAATTGTAATTTTTTAATGTTTAATTTTTTGACTGTAATGACTATTGCATGTGAATTAGAACTCTTGGAACTGAAACAATTGTGTTTAGAGTCATTTTAATGCCTGAAATTGGTTGAAATAGAAGCTTCTGAGTAGGAGAAAAAGTCTGTAAATTGGCAATTTTGGCCACATTAAAAAGTAGTTATTTAACATGAGGCATAATCCACATGACATTTTGAATCAATTTTTCGGCAGTCCAAAAAATCAATTTTCTGTTGAAAAACGATGACCCGTGACCTGTTGAACTTTCTCCAGATGGTCAGAAATGGTAATTTTTTAACATTTCATTTTTTGACTGTAAATGACTATTGCATGTGAAGTATCACTTTTGGAACTGAAATAAGTGTGTTTAGAGTCATTGTAATGCCTGAAATTGGTTGAAATAGAAGCTTCTGAGTAGGAGAAAAAGTCTATAAAAATGGCAATTTTGGTCACATTGAGGCTTTAAACAGAAGTTATTCAACATGAGGCACAATCCAAATGGCATTTTAAATACATTTTTCTACAGTCCAAAAAATCAATTTTCTGATGAAAAACGATGACCCGTGACCTGTCGAACTTTCGCCAGATGGTCAGAAATGGAATTTTTTTTAGATTTAATTTTTTGTTTGTAAATGACTATTGCATGTGAATTAGAACTCTTGGAACTGAAATAAGTGTGTTTAGAGTCATTTTAATGCCTGAAATTGGTCGAAATAGAAGCTTCTGAGTAGGAGAAAAAGTCTATAAAAATGGCAATTTTGGTCACATTGAGGCTTTAAACAGAAGTTATTCAACATGAGGCACAATCCAAATGACATTTTAAATATATTTTTCTACAGTCCATAAAATCAATTTTCTGATGAAAAACGATGACCCGTGACCTGTCGAACTTTCGCCAGATGGTCAGAAATGGAAATTTTTTCATATTTAATTTTTTCACTGTAAATGACTATTGCATGTGAATTAGAACTCTTGGAACTTAAATAAATGTGTTTAGAGTCATTTTAATGCCTGAAATTGGTCAAAATAGAAGCTTCTGAGTAGGAGAAAAAGTCTGTAAATTGGCAATTTTGGTCACATTGAGGATTTAAAAAGTAGGTATTAAACATGAGGCACAATCCAAATGACATTTTGAATCAATTTTTCTACAATCCAAAAAATCAATTTTCTGATGAAAAACGATGACCCGTGACCTGTCCAACTTCCTCCAGATGGTCAGAAATGGTAATTTTTTAATGTTTAATTTTTTGACTGTAAATGACTATTGCATGTGAATTATCACTTTTGGAACTAAAATAAGTGTGTTTGGCGTCATTTTAATGCCTGAAATTGGTTGAAATAGAAGCTTCTGAGTAGGAGAAAAAGTCTATAAAAATGGCAATTTTGGTCACATTGAGGCTATAAACAGAAGTTATTCAACATGAGGCAGAATCCAAATGACATTTTAAATCAATTTTTCTACAGTCCAAAAAAATCCATTTTCTGTTGAAAAGCGATGACCCGTGACATTTCGAACTTTCTCCAGATGGTCAGAAATGCTAATTTATTAATGTTTAATTTTTTGACTGTAAATGACTATTGCATGTGAATTATCACTTTTGGAACTAAAATAAGTGTGTTTGGCGTCATTTTAATGCCTGAAATTGGTTGAAATAGAAGCTTCTGAGTAGGAGAATAATTCTGTAAATTGGCAATTTTGGTCACATTGAGGATTTAAAAAGTAGTTATTCAACATGAGGCACAATCCAAATGACATTTTAAATCAATTTTTCTACAGTCCAAAAAATCAATTTTCTGATAAAAAACAATGACCCGTGACCTGTCGAACTTCCTCCAGATGGTCGGAAATGGTAATTTTTTAATATTTAATTTTTTGACTGTAAATGACTATTGCATGTGAAGTATCACTTTTGGAACTGAAATAAGTGTGTTTAGAGTCATTTTAATGCCTGAAATTGGTTAAAATAAAAGCTTCTGAGGAGGAGAAAAAGTCTATAAAAATGGCAATTTTGGTCACATTGAGGCTTTAAACAGAAGTTATTCAACATGAGGCACAATCCAAATGACATTTTAAATACATTTTTCTACAGTCCAAAAAGTCAATTTTCTGATGAAAAACGATGACCCGTGACCTGTCGAACTTTCGCCAGATGGTCAGAAATGGAATTTTTTTTATATTTAATTTTTTGACTTTATATGACTATTGCATGTGAATTAGAACTCTTGGAACTGAAATACGTGTGTTTAGAGTCATTTTAATGCCTGAAATTGGTTGAAATAGAAGCTTCTGAGAACATGTATAAAAATGGCAATTTTGGTCACATTGAGGCTTTAAACAGTAGTTATTCAACAAGAGACACAATCCAAATGACATTTTACATCAATTTTTCTAGAGTCCAAAAAATCAATTTTCTGATAAAAAACGATGACCCGTGACCTGTCGAACTTCCTCCAGATGGTCGGAAATGGTAATTTTTTAATGTTTAAGTTTTTTGACTGTAAATGACTATTGCATGTGAATTATCACTTTTGGAACTAAAATAAGTGTGTTTAGAGTCATTTTAATGCCTGAAATTGGTCTAAATAGAAGCTTCTGAGTAGGAGAAAAAGGCTGTAAGTTGGCAATTTTGGTCACATTGAGGATTTAAAAAGTAGTTATTAAACATGAGGCACAATCCAAATGATATTTAAATACATTTTTCTACAGTACAAAAAATCTATTTTCTGATGAAAAACGATGACCCGTGACCTGTCGAACTTTCGCCAGATGGTCAGAAATGAAAAAAAAAATGATATTTCATTTTTTGACTGTAAATGACTATTGCATGTGAATTAGAACTCTTGGAACTAAAATACATGTGTTTAGAGACATTTTAATGCCTGAAATTTGTTGAAATAGAAGCTTCTAAGTAGGAGAAAAAGTCTATAAAAATGGCAATTTTGGTCACATTGAGGCTTTAAGCAGAAGTTATTCGACATGGGGCACAATCCAAATGACATTTTAAATCAATTTTTCTACAGTCCCAAAAAATCAATTTTCTGTTGAAAAACGATGACCCGTGACATGTCGAACTTTCTCCAGATGGTCAGAAATGGTAATTTTTTAATGTTTAATTTGTTGACTGTAAATGACTACTGCATGTGAATTATCACTTTTGGAACTAAAATAAGTGTGTTTAGAGTCATTTTAATGCCTGAAATTGGTCGAAATAGAAGCTTCTGAGTAGGAGAAAAAGTCTGTAAATTGGCAATTTTGGTCACATTGAGGATTTAAAAAGTAGTTATTAAACATGAGGCACAATCCAAATGACATTTTGAATCAATTTTTCTACAGTCCAAAAAATCAATTTTCTGATGAAAAACGATGACCCGTGACCTGTCGAATTTTCGCCCGGATCGTCAGAAATGGAAATTTTTTAATGTTTAATTTTTTAACTGTAAATAAATATTGCATGCGAATTAGAACTCTTGAAACTGAAATAAGTGTGTTTAGAGCCATTTTAATGCCTGAAATTGGTCGAAATAGAAGCTTCTGAGTAGGAGAAAAAGTCTGTAAATTGGTAATTTTGGTCACATTGAGGATTTAAAAAGTAGTTATTCAACATGAGGCACAATCCAAATGTCATTTTGAATCAATTTTTCTACAGTCCAAAAAATCAATTTTCTGATGAAAAATGATGATCCGTGACCTGTCGAACTTTCTCCAGATGGTCAGAAATTGTAATTTTTTAATGTTTAATTTTTTGACTGTAATGACTATTGCATGTGAATTAGAACTCTTGGAACTGAAACAATTGTGTTTAGAGTAATTATAATGCCTGAAATTGGTCGAAATAGAAGCTTCGGAGTAGGAGAAAAAGTCTATAAAAATGTTAATTTTGGTCACATTGAGGCTTTAAACAGTAGTTATTCAACATGAGGCACAATCCAAATGACATTTTAAATCAATTTTTCTACAGTCCAAAACATCAATTTTCTGATGAAAAACGATGACCCGTGACCTGTCAAACTTCCTCCAGATGGTCAGAAATGGTAATTTTTTAATTTTCCATTTTTTACCTGTAAATGACTATTGCATGTGAAGTATCACTTTTGGAACTGAAATAAGTGTGTTTAGAGTCATTTTAATGCCTGAAATTGGTTGAAATAGAAGCTTCTGAGTAGGAGAAAAAGTCTGTAAATTGGCAATTTTGGCCACATTAAAAAGTAGTTATTTAACATGAGGCATAATCCACATGACATTTTGAATCAATTTTTCGGCAGTCCAAAAAATCAATTTTCTGTTGAAAAACGATGACCCGTGACCTGTTGAACTTTCTCCAGATGGTCAGAAATGGTAATTTTTTAACATTTTATTTTTTGACTGTAAATGACTATTGCATGTGAAGTATCACTTTTGGAACTGAAATAAGTGTGTTTAGAGTCATTGTAATGCCTGAAATTGGTTGAAATAGAAGCTTCTGAGTAGGAGAAAAAGTCTATAAAAATGGCAATTTTGGTCACATTGAGGCTTTAAACAGAAGTTATTCAACATGAGGCACAATCCAAATGCCATTTTAAATACATTTTTCTACAGTCCAAAAAATCAATTTTCTGATGAAAAACGATGACCCGTGACCTGTCGAACTTTCGCCAGATGGTCAGAAATGGAATTTTTTTTAGATTTAATTTTTTGTTTGTAAATGACTATTGCATGTGAATTAGAACTCTTGGAACTGAAATAAGTGTGTTTAGAGTCATTTTAATGCCTGAAATTGGTCGAAATAGAAGCTTCTGAGTAGGAGAAAAAGTCTATAAAAATGGCAATTTTGGTCACATTGAGGCTTTAAACAGAAGTTATTCAACATGAGGCACAATCCAAATGACATTTTAAATATATTTTTCTACAGTCCATAAAATCAATTTTCTGATGAAAAACGATGACCCGTGACCTGTCGAACTTTCGCCAGATGGTCAGAAATGGAAATTTTTTCATATTTAATTTTTTCACTGTAAATGACTATTGCATGTGAATTAGAACTCTTGGAACTTAAATAAATGTGTTTAGAGTCATTTTAATGCCTGAAATTGGTCAAAATAGAAGCTTCTGAGTAGGAGAAAAAGTCTGTAAATTGGCAATTTTGGTCACATTGAGGATTTAAAAAGTAGGTATTAAACATGAGGCACAATCCAAATGACATTTTGAATCAATTTTTCTACAATCCAAAAAATCAATTTTCTGATGAAAAACGATGACCCGTGACCTGTCCAACTTCCTCCAGATGGTCAGAAATGGTAATTTTTTAATGTTTAATTTTTTGACTGTAAATGACTATTGCATGTGAATTATCACTTTTGGAACTAAAATAAGTGTGTTTGGCGTCATTTTAATGCCTGAAATTGGTTGAAATAGAAGCTTCTGAGTAGGAGAAAAAGTCTATAAAAATGGCAATTTTGGTCACATTGAGGCTATAAACAGAAGTTATTCAACATGAGGCAGAATCCAAATGACATTTTAAATCAATTTTTCTACAGTCCAAAAAAATCCATTTTCTGTTGAAAAGCGATGACCCGTGACATTTCGAACTTTCTCCAGATGGTCAGAAATGCTAATTTATTAATGTTTAATTTTTTGACTGTAAATGACTATTGCATGTGAATTATCACTTTTGGAACTAAAATAAGTGTGTTTGGCGTCATTTTAATGCCTGAAATTGGTTGAAATAGAAGCTTCTGAGTAGGAGAATAATTCTGTAAATTGGCAATTTTGGTCACATTGAGGATTTAAAAAGTAGTTATTCAACATGAGGCACAATCCAAATGACATTTTAAATCAATTTTTCTACAGTCCAAAAAATCAATTTTCTGATAAAAAACAATGACCCGTGACCTGTCGAACTTCCTCCAGATGGTCGGAAATGGTAATTTTTTAATATTTAATTTTTTGACTGTAAATGACTATTGCATGTGAAGTATCACTTTTGGAACTGAAATAAGTGTGTTTAGAGTCATTTTAATGCCTGAAATTGGTTAAAATAAAAGCTTCTGAGGAGGAGAAAAAGTCTATAAAAATGGCAATTTTGGTCACATTGAGGCTTTAAACAGAAGTTATTCAACATGAGGCACAATCCAAATGACATTTTAAATACATTTTTCTACAGTCCAAAAAGTCAATTTTCTGATGAAAAACGATGACCCGTGACCTGTCGAACTTTCGCCAGATGGTCAGAAATGGAATTTTTTTTATATTTAATTTTTTGACTTTATATGACTATTGCATGTGAATTAGAACTCTTGGAACTGAAATACGTGTGTTTAGAGTCATTTTAATGCCTGAAATTGGTTGAAATAGAAGCTTCTGAGAACATGTATAAAAATGGCAATTTTGGTCACATTGAGGCTTTAAACAGTAGTTATTCAACAAGAGACACAATCCAAATGACATTTTACATCAATTTTTCTAGAGTCCAAAAAATCAATTTTCTGATAAAAAACGATGACCCGTGACCTGTCGAACTTCCTCCAGATGGTCGGAAATGGTAATTTTTTAATGTTTAAGTTTTTTGACTGTAAATGACTATTGCATGTGAATTATCACTTTTGGAACTAAAATAAGTGTGTTTAGAGTCATTTTAATGCCTGAAATTGGTCTAAATAGAAGCTTCTGAGTAGGAGAAAAAGGCTGTAAGTTGGCAATTTTGGTCACATTGAGGATTTAAAAAGTAGTTATTAAACATGAGGCACAATCCAAATGATATTTAAATACATTTTTCTACAGTACAAAAAATCTATTTTCTGATGAAAAACGATGACCCGTGACCTGTCGAACTTTCGCCAGATGGTCAGAAATGAAAAAAAAAATGATATTTCATTTTTTGACTGTAAATGACTATTGCATGTGAATTAGAACTCTTGGAACTAAAATACATGTGTTTAGAGACATTTTAATGCCTGAAATTTGTTGAAATAGAAGCTTCTAAGTAGGAGAAAAAGTCTATAAAAATGGCAATTTTGGTCACATTGAGGCTTTAAGCAGAAGTTATTCGACATGGGGCACAATCCAAATGACATTTTAAATCAATTTTTCTACAGTCCCAAAAAATCAATTTTCTGTTGAAAAACGATGACCCGTGACATGTCGAACTTTCTCCAGATGGTCAGAAATGGTAATTTTTTAATGTTTAATTTGTTGACTGTAAATGACTACTGCATGTGAATTATCACTTTTGGAACTAAAATAAGTGTGTTTAGAGTCATTTTAATGCCTGAAATTGGTCGAAATAGAAGCTTCTGAGTAGGAGAAAAAGTCTGTAAATTGGCAATTTTGGTCACATTGAGGATTTAAAAAGTAGTTATTAAACATGAGGCACAATCCAAATGACATTTTGAATCAATTTTTCTACAGTCCAAAAAATCAATTTTCTGATGAAAAACGATGACCCGTGACCTGTCGAATTTTCGCCCGGATCGTCAGAAATGGAAATTTTTTAATGTTTAATTTTTTAACTGTAAATAAATATTGCATGCGAATTAGAACTCTTGAAACTGAAATAAGTGTGTTTAGAGCCATTTTAATGCCTGAAATTGGTCGAAATAGAAGCTTCTGAGTAGGAGAAAAAGTCTGTAAATTGGTAATTTTGGTCACATTGAGGATTTAAAAAGTAGTTATTCAACATGAGGCACAATCCAAATGTCATTTTGAATCAATTTTTCTACAGTCCAAAAAATCAATTTTCTGATGAAAAATGATGATCCGTGACCTGTCGAACTTTCTCCAGATGGTCAGAAATTGTAATTTTTTAATGTTTAATTTTTTGACTGTAATGACTATTGCATGTGAATTAGAACTCTTGGAACTGAAACAATTGTGTTTAGAGTCATTATAATGCCTGAAATTGGTCGAAATAGAAGCTTCGGAGTAGGAGAAAAAGTCTATAAAAATGTTAATTTTGGTCACATTGAGGCTTTAAACAGTAGTTATTCAACATGAGGCACAATCCAAATGACATTTTAAATCAATTTTTCTACAGTCCAAAACATCAATTTTCTGATGAAAAACGATGACCCGTGACCTGTCAAACTTCCTCCAGATGGTCAGAAATGGTAATTTTTTAATTTTCCATTTTTTACCTGTAAATGACTATTGCATGTGAAGTATCACTTTTGGAACTGAAATAAGTGTGTTTAGAGTCATTTTAGTGCCTGAAATTGGTTGAAATAGAAGCTTCTGAGTAGGAGAAAAAGTCTGTAAATTGGCAATTTTGGCCACATTAAAAAGTAGTTATTTAACATGAGGCATAATCCACATGACATTTTGAATCAATTTTTCGGCAGTCCAAAAAATCAATTTTCTGTTGAAAAACGATGACCCGTGACCTGTTGAACTTTCTCCAGATGGTCAGAAATGG
Organism: Triturus cristatus; assembly: GCF_964204655.1. Lineage (NCBI taxonomy): Eukaryota > Metazoa > Chordata > Amphibia > Caudata > Salamandridae > Triturus > Triturus cristatus. Next base: position 97,238,952 of record NC_140582.1, read on the forward strand.
TAATTTTTTAACATTTTATTTTTTGACTGTAAATGACTATTGCATGTGAAGTATCACTTTTGGAACTGAAATAAGTGTGTTTAGAGTCATTGTAATGCCTGAAATTGGTTGAAATAGAAGCTTCTGAGTAGGAGAAAAAGTCTATAAAAATGGCAATTTTGGTCACATTGAGGCTTTAAACAGAAGTTATTCAACATGAGGCACAATCCAAATGGCATTTTAAATACATTTTTCTACAGTCCAAAAAATCAATTTTCTGATGAAAAACGATGACCCGTGACCTGTCGAACTTTCGCCAGATGGTCAGAAATGGAATTTTTTTTAGATTTAATTTTTTGTTTGTAAATGACTATTGCATGTGAATTAGAACTCTTGGAACTGAAATAAGTGTGTTTAGAGTCATTTTAATGCCTGAAATTGGTCGAAATAGAAGCTTCTGAGTAGGAGAAAAAGTCTATAAAAATGGCAATTTTGGTCACATTGAGGCTTTAAACAGAAGTTATTCAACATGAGGCACAATCCAAATGACATTTTAAATATATTTTTCTACAGTCCAAAAAATCAATTTTCTGATGAAAAACGATGACCCGTGACCTGTCGAACTTTCGCCAGATGGTCAGAAATGGAAATTTTTTCATATTTAATTTTTTCACTGTAAATGACTATTGCATGTGAATTAGAACTCTTGGAACTTAAATAAATGTGTTTAGAGTCATTTTAATGCCTGAAATTGGTCAAAATAGAAGCTTCTGAGTAGGAGAAAAAGTCTGTAAATTGGCAATTTTGGTCACATTGATGATTTAAAAAGTAGGTATTAAACATGAGGCACAATCCAAATGACATTTTGAATCAATTTTTCTACAATCCAAAAAATCAATTTTCTGATGAAAAACGATGACCCGTGACCTGTCCAACTTCCTCCAGATGGTCAGAAATGGTAATTTTTTAATGTTTAATTTTTTGACTGTAAATGACTATTGCATGTGAATTATCACTTTTGGAACTAAAATAAGTGTGTTTAGAGTCATTTTAATGCCTGAAATTGGTTGAAATAGAAGGTTCTGAGTAGGAGAAAAAGTCTATAAAAATGGCAATTTTGGTCACATTGAGGCTATAAACAGAAGTTATTCAACATGAGGCAGAATCCAAATGACATTTTAAATCAATTTTTCTACAGTCCAAAAAAATCCATTTTCTGTTGAAAAGCGATGACCCGTGACATATCGAACTTTCTCCAGATGGTCAGAAATGCTAATTTATTAATGTTTAATTTTTTGACTGTAAATGACTATTGCATGTGAATTATCACTTTTGGAACTAAAATAAGTGTGTTTGGCGTCATTTTAATGCCTGAAATTGGTTGAAATAGAAGCTTCTGAGTAGGAGAATAATTCTGTAAATTGGCAATTTTGGTCACATTGAGGATTTAAAAAGTAGTTATTCAACATGAGGCACAATCCAAATGACATTTTAAATCAATTTTTCTACAGTCCAAAAAATCAATTTTCTGATAAAAAACAATGACCCGTGACCTGTCGAACTTCCTCCAGATGGTCGGAAATGGTAATTTTTTAATATTTAATTTTTTGACTGTAAATGACTATTGCATGTGAAGTATCACTTTTGGAACTGAAATAAGTGTGTTTAGAGTCATTTTAATGCCTGAAATTGGTTAAAATAAAAGCTTCTGAGGAGGAGAAAAAGTCTATAAAAATGGCAATTTTGGTCACATTGAGGCTTTAAACAGTAGTTATTCAACATGAGGCACAATCCAAATGACATTTTAAATCTTTTTTTCTACAGTCCAAAAAATCAATTTTCTGATGAAAAACGATGACCCGTGACCTGTCGAACTTCCTCCAGATGGTCAGAAATGGTAATTTTTTAATATTACATTTTTTACCTATAAATGACTATTGCATGTGAAGTATTACTTTTGGAACTGAAATAAGTGTGTTTAGATTCATTTTAATGCCTGAAATTGGTTGAAATAGAAGCTTCTGAGTGGGAGAATAATTCTGTAAATTGGCAATTTTGGTCACATTGACGATTTAAAAAGTAGTTATTCAACATGAGGCACAATCCGCATGACATTTTGAATCAATTTTTCTACAGTCCAAAAAATCAATTTTCTGATGAAAAACAATGACCCGTGACCTGTCGAACTTTCGCCAGATGGTCAGAAATGGTAATTTTGTAATGTTTAATTTTTTTACTGTAAATGACTGTTGCATGTGAAGTATCACTTTTGGAACTAAAATAAGTGTGTTTAGAGTCATTTTAATGCCTGAAATTGGTTGAAATAGAAGGTTCTGAGTAGGAGAAAAAGTCTATAAAAATGGCAATTTTGGTCACATTGAGGCTTTAAACAGAAGTTATTCAACATGAGGCACAATCCAAATGACATTTTAAATCAATTTTTCTACAGTCCAAAAAATCAATTTTCTGATAAAAAACAATGACCCGTGACCTGTCGAACTTCCTCCAGATGGTCGGAAATGGTAATTTTTTAATATTTAATTTTTTGACTGTAAATGACTATTGCATGTGAAGTATCACTTTTGGAACTGAAATAAGTGTGTTTAGAGTCATTTTAATGCCTGAAATTGGTTAAAATAAAAGCTTCTGAGGAGGAGAAAAAGTCTATAAAAATGGCAATTTTGGTCACATTGAGGCTTTAAACAGAAGTTATTCAACATGAGGCACAATCCAAATGACATTTTAAATACATTTTTCTACAGTCCAAAAAGTCAATTTTCTGATGAAAAACGATGACCCGTGACCTGTCGAACTTTCGCCAGATGGTCAGAAATGGAATTTTTTTTATATTTAATTTTTTGACTTTATATGACTATTGCATGTGAATTAGAACTCTTGGAACTGAAATACGTGTGTTTAGAGTCATTTTAATGCCTGAAATTGGTTGAAATAGAAGCTTCTGAGAACATGTATAAAAATGGCAATTTTGGTCACATTGAGGCTTTAAACAGTAGTTATTCAACAAGAGACACAATCCAAATGACATTTTACATCAATTTTTCTAGAGTCCAAAAAATCAATTTTCTGATAAAAAACGATGACCCGTGACCTGTCGAACTTTCGCCAGATGGTCAGAAATGGAATTTTTTTTAGATTTAATTTTTTGTTTGTAAATGACTATTGCATGTGAATTAGAACTCTTGGAACTGAAATAAGTGTGTTTAGAGTCATTTTAATGCCTGAAATTGGTCGAAATAGAAGCTTCTGAGTAGGAGAAAAAGTCTATAAAAATGGCAATTTTGGTCACATTGAGGCTTTAAACAGAAGTTATTCAACATGAGGCACAATCCAAATGACATTTTAAATATATTTTTCTACAGTCCAAAAAATCAATTTTCTGATGAAAAACGATGACCCGTGACCTGTCGAACTTTCGCCAGATGGTCAGAAATGGAAATTTTTTCATATTTAATTTTTTCACTGTAAATGACTATTGCATGTGAATTAGAACTCTTGGAACTTAAATAAATGTGTTTGGAGTCATTTTAATGCCTGAAATTGGTCAAAATAGAAGCATCTGAGTAGGAGAAAAAGTCTGTAAATTGGCAATTTTGGTCACATTGAGGATTTAAAAAGTAGTTATTAAACATGAGGCACAATCCAAATGACATTTTGAATCAATTTTTCTACAGTCCAAAAAATCAATTTTCTGATGAAAAACGATGACCCGTGACCTGTCGAACTTCCTCCAGATGGTCAGAAATGGTAATTTTTTAATGTTTAATTTGTTGACTGTAAATGACTACTGCATGTGAATTATCACTTTTGGAACTAAAATAAGTGTGTTTAGAGTCATTTTAATGCCTGAAATTGGTTGAAATAGAAGGTTCTGAGTAGGAGAAAAAGTCTATAAAAATGGCAATTTTGGTCACATTGAGGCTATAAACAGAAGTTATTCAACATGAGGCAGAATCCAAATGACATTTTAAATCAATTTTTCTACAGTCCAAAAAAATCCATTTTCTGTTGAAAAGCGATGACCCGTGACATATCGAACTTTCTCCAGATGGTCAGAAATGCTAATTTATTAATGTTTAATTTTTTGACTGTAAATGACTATTGCATGTGAATTATCACTTTTGGAACTAAAATAAGTGTGTTTAGAGTCATTTTAATGCCTGAAATTAGTTGAAATAGAAGCTTCTGAGTAGGAGAATAATTCTGTAAATTGGCAATTTTGGTCACATTGAGGATTTAAAAAGTAGTTATTCAACATGAGGCACAATCCAAATGACATTTTAAATCAATTTTTCTACAGTCCAAAAAATCAATTTTCTGATAAAAAACAATGACCCGTGACCTGTCGAACTTCCTCCAGATGGTCGGAAATGGTAATTTTTTAATATTTAATTTTTTGATTGTAAATGACTATTGCATGTGAAGTATCACTTTTGGAACTGAAATAAGTGTGTTTAGGGTCATTTTAATGCCTGAAATTGGTTGAAATAGAAGCTTCTGAGTAGGAGAAAAAGTCTGTAAATTGGCAATTTTGGCCACATTGACGATTTAAAAAGTAGTTATTTAACATGAGGCACAATCCACATGACATTTTGAATCAATTTTTCGGCAGTCCAAAAAATCAATTTTCTGTTGAAAAACGATGACCCGTGATCTGTCGAACTTTCTCCAGATGGTCAGAAATGGTAATTTTTTAACATTTCATTTTTTGACTGTAAATGACTATTGCATGTGAAGTATCACTTTTGGAACTGAAATAAGTGTGTTTAGATTCATTTTAATGCCTGAAATTGGTTGAAATAGAAGCTTCTGAGTAGGAGAAAAAGTCTGTAATTTGGCAATTTTGGCCACATTGACGATTTAAAAAGTAGTTATTTACCATAAGGCACAATCCACATGACATTTTGAATCAATTTTTCGACAGTCCAAAAAATCAATTTTCTGTTGAAAAACGATGACCCGTGACCTGTCGAACTTTCGCCAGATGGTCAGAAATGGTAATTTTGTAATGTTTGATTTTTTGACTGTAAATGACTGTTGCATGTGAAGTATCACTTTTGGAACTAAAATAAGTGTGTTTAGAGTCATTTTAATGCCTGAAATTGGTTGAAATAGAAGGTTCTGAGTAGGAGAAAAAGTCTATAAAAATGGCAATTTTGGTCACAGTGAGGCTATAAACAGAAGTTATTCAACATGAGGCAGAATCCAAATGACATTTTAAATCAATTTTTCTACAGTCCAAAAAAATCCATTTTCTGTTTAAAAGCGATGACCCGTGACATATCGAACTTTCTCCAGATGGTCAGAAATGCTAATTTATTAATGTTTAATTTTTTGACTGTAAATGACTATTGCATGTGAATTAGAACTCTTGGAACTGAAATAAGTGTGATTAGAGTCATTTTAATGCCTGAAATTGGTTGAAATAGAAGCTTCTGAGTAGGAGAAAAAGGCTATTAAAATGGCAATTTTTGTCACATTGATGCTTTAAACAGAAGTTGTCTGGTCACCTTAAGGCACTGGCTACAAATTGAAAACAGGGTCAAATTCAAAACACTTAGCCTTATGCACAGAATCAAATGGAGCAATGCCCCCAGATACCTACAAGCCCTCGTGCAAACCTACATGCCGGCTCGCTGCCTGAGATCCTCATCTCAAGGCCTTTTCTGTGTACCCAAAGTACAATTTTGGTCACATTGAGGCTTTAAAAAGTAGTTATTCAACAAGAGGCACAATCCACATGACATTTTGAATCAATTTTTCTACACTCCAAAAAATCAATTTTCTGTTGAAAAACGATGACCCGTGACAGGTCGAACTTTCTCCAGATTGTCAGAAATGGTAAATTTTTAATGTTTAATTTTTTGACTGTAAATGACTATTGCATGTGAATTATCACTTTTGGAACTAAAATAAGTGTGTTTAGAGTCATTTTAATGCCTGAAATTGGTCGAAATAGAAGCTTCTCAATAGGAGAAAAAGTCTGTAAATTGTCAATATTGGTCAGATTGACGATTTAAAAAGTAGTTATTCAACATGAGGCACAATCCACATGACATTTTGAATCAATTTTTCTACACTCCAAAAAATCAATTTTCTGTTGAAAAACGATGACCCGTGCGTCACCTGTCGAACTTTCTCCACATGGTCAGAAATGGTAATTTTTTAACATTTCATTTTTTGACTGTAAATGACTATTGCATGTGAATTATCACTTTTGGAACTGAAAAAAGTGTGTTTAGAGTAATTTTAATGCCTGAAATTGGTTGAAAAAGAAGCTTCTGAGTAGGAGAAAAAGTCTATAAAAATGGCAATTTTGGTCACATTGAGGCTTTAACAGAAGTTATTCAACATGAGGCACAATCCAAATGACATTTTAAATACATTTTTCTACAGTCCAAAAAATCAATTTTCTGATGAAAAACGATGACCCGTGACCTGTCGAACTTTCGCCAAATGGTCAGAAATGGAATTTTTTTTATATTTAATTTTTTGACTGTATATGACTATTGCATGTGAATTAGAACTCTTGGAACTGAAATACGTGTGTTTAGAGTCATTTTAATGCCTGAAATTGGTCGAAATAGAAGCTTCTGAGTAGGAGAAAAAGGCTGTAAGTTGGCAATTTTGGTCACATTGAGGATTTAAAAAGTAGTTATTAAACATGAGGCACAATCCAAATGACATTTTAAATACATTTTTCTACAGTACAAAAAATCTATTTTCTGATGAAAAACGATGACCAGTGACCTGTCGAACTTTCGCCAGATGGTCAGAAATGAAAAAAAAAATTATATTTCATTTTTTGACTGTAAATGACTATTGCATGTGAATTAGAACTCTTGGAACTGAAATAAATGTGTTTAGAGTCATTTTAATGCCTGAAATTGGTTGAAATAGAAGCTTCTAAGTAGGAGAAAAAGTCTATAAAAATGGCAATTTTGGTCACATTGAGGCTTTAAGCAGAAGTTATTCAATATGGGGCACAATCCAAATGACATTTTAAATCAATTTTTCTACAGTCCAAAAAAATCAATTTTCTGTTGAAAAACGATGACCCGTGACATGTCGAACTTTCTCCAGATGGTCAGAAATGGTAATTTTTTAATGTTTAATTTGTTGACTGTAAATGACTACTGCATGTGAATTATCACCTTTGGAACTAAAATAAGTGTGTTTAGAGTCATTTTAATGCCTGAAATTGGTCGAAATAGAAGCTCCTGAGTAGGAGAAAAAGTCTGTAAATTGGCAATTGTGGTCACATTGAGGATTTAAAAAGTAGTTATTAAACATGAGGCACAATCCAAATGACATTTTGAATCAATTTTTCTACAGTCCAAAAAATCAATGTTCTGATGAAAAATGATGACCCGTGACCTGTCAAACTTTCTCCAGATGGTCAGAAATTGTAATTTTTTAATGTTTAATTTTTAGACTGTAAATGACTAATGCATGTGAATTAAAACTTTTGGAACTGAAATAAGAGTGTTTAGAGTCATTATTATGCCTGAAATCGGTTGAAATAGAAGCTTCTGAGTAGGAGAAAAAGTCTGTAAAAATGGCAATTTTGGTCACATTGAGGCATTAAAAAGTAGTTATTCAACATGAGGCACAATCCACATGACATTTTGAATCAATTTTTCTACAGTCCAAAAAATCAATTTTCTGATGAAAAACGATGACCCGTGACCTGTCGAATTTTCACCCGATCGTCAGAAATGGAAATTTTTTAATGTTTAATTTTTTGACTGTAAATGACTATTGCATGTGAATTAGAACACTTGGAACTGAAATAAGTGTGTTTAGAGCCATTTTAATGCCTGAAATTGGTCGAAATAGAAGCTTCTGAGTAGGAGAAAAAGTCTGTAAATTGGTAATTTTGGTCACATTGAGGATTTAAAAAGTAGTTATTCAACATGAGGCACAATCCAAATGTCATTTTAAATCAATTTTTCTACAGTCCAAAAAATCAATTTTCTGATGAAAAATGATGATCCGTGACCTGTCGAACTTTCTCCAGATGGTCAGAAATTGTAATTTTTTAATGTTTAATTTTTTGACTGTAAATGACTATTGCATGTGAATTAGAACTCTTGGAACTGAAACAATTGTGTTTAGAGTCATTATAATGCCTGAAATTGGTCGAAATAGAAGCTTCTGAGTAGGAGAAAAAGTCTATAAAAATTTTAATTTTGGTCACATTGAGGCTTTAAACAGTAGTTATTCAACATGAGGCACAATCCACATGACATTTTGAATCAATTTTTCGGCAGTCCAAAAAATCAATTTTCTGTTGAAAAATGATGACCCGTGATCTGTCGAACTTTCTCCAGATGGTCAGAAATGGTATTTTTTTAACATTTCATTTTTTGACTGTAAATGACTATTGCATGTGAAGTATCACTTTTGGAACTGAAATAAGTGTGTTTAGAGTCATTTTAATGCCTGAAATTGGTTGAAATAGAAGCTTCTGAGTAGGAGAAAAAGTCTGTAAATTGGCAATTTTGGCCACATTGACGATTTAAAAAGTAGTTATTTAACATGAGGCACAATCCACATGACATTTTGAATCAATTTTTCGGCAGTCCAAAAAATCAATTTTCTGTTGAAAAATGATGACCCGTGATCTGTCGAACTTTCTCCAGATGGTCAGAAATGGTATTTTTTTAACATTTCATTTTTTGACTGTAAATGACTATTGCATGTGAAGTATCACTTTTGGAACTGAAATAAGTTTGTTTAGAGTCATTTTAATGCCTGAAATTGGTTGAAATAGAAGCTTCTGAGTAGGAGAAAAAGTCTGTAAATTGGCAATTTTGGCCACATTGACGATTTAAAAAGTAGTTATTTACCATAAGGCACAATCCACATGACATTTTGAATCAATTTTTCGACAGTCCAAAAAATCAATTTTCTGTTGAAAAACGATGACCCGTGACCTGTCGAACTTTCGCCAGATGGTCAGAAATGGTAATTTTGTAATGTTTAATTTTTTGACTGTAAATGACTGTTGCATGTGAAGTATCACTTTTGGAACTAAAATAAGTGTGTTTAGAGTCATTTTAATGCCTGAAATTGGTTGAAATAGAAGGTTCTGAGTAGGAGAAAAAGTCTATAAAAATGGCAATTTTGGTCACAGTGAGGCTATAAACAGAAGTTATTCAACATGAGGCAGAATCCAAATGACATTTTAAATCAATTTTTCTACAGTCCAAAAAAATCCATTTTCTGTTTAAAAGCGATGACCCGTGACATATCGAACTTTCTCCAGATGGTCAGAAATGCTAATTTATTAATGTTTAATTTTTTGACTGTAAATGACTATTGCATGTGAATTAGAACTCTTGGAACTGAAATAAGTGTGATTAGAGTCATTTTAATGCCTGAAATTGGTTGAAATAGAAGCTTCTGAGTAGGAGAAAAAGGCTATAAAAATGGCAATTTTTGTCACATTGATGCTTTAAACAGAAGTTGTCTGGTCACCTTAAGGCACTGGCTACAAATTGAAAACAGGGTCAAATTCAAAACACTTAGCCTTATGCACAGAATCAAATGGAGCAATGCCCCCAGATGCCTACAAGCCCTCGTGCAAACCTACATGCCGGCTCGCTGCCTGAGATCCTCATCTCAAGGCCTTTTCTGTGTACCCAAAGTACAATTTTGGTCACATTGAGGCTTTAAAAAGTAGTTATTCAACAAGAGGCACAATCCACATGACATTTTGAATCAATTTTTCTACACTCCAAAAAATCAATTTTCTGTTGAAAAACGATGACCCGTGACAGGTCGAACTTTCTCCAGATTGTCAGAAATGGTAAATTTTTAATGTTTAATTTTTTGACTGTAAATGACTATTGCATGTGAATTATCACTTTTGGAACTAAAATAAGTGTGTTTAGAGTCATTTTAATGCCTGAAATTGGTCGAAATAGAAGCTTCTCAATAGGAGAAAAAGTCTGTAAATTGTCAATATTGGTCAGATTGACGATTTAAAAAGTAGTTATTCAACATGAGGCACAATCCACATGACATTTTGAATCAATTTTTCTACACTCCAAAAAATCAATTTTCTGTTGAAAAACGATGACCCGTGCGTGACCTGTCGAACTTTCTCCACATGGTCAGAAATGGTAATTTTTTAACATTTCATTTTTTGACTGTAAATGACTATTGCATGTGAATTATCACTTTTGGAACTGAAAAAAGTGTGTTTAGAGTAATTTTAATGCCTGAAATTGATTGAAATAGAAGCTTCTGAGTAGGAGAAAAAGTCTATAAAAATGGCAATTTTGGTCACATTGAGGCTTTAACAGAAGTTATTCAACATGAGGCACAATCCAAATGACATTTTAAATACATTTTTCTACAGTCCAAAAAATCAATTTTCTGATGAAAAACGATGACCCGTGACCTGTCGAACTTTCGCCAAATGGTCAGAAATGGAATTTTTTTTATATTTAATTTTTTGACTGTATATGACTATTGCATGTGAATTAGAACTCTTGGAACTGAAATACGTGTGTTTAGAGTCATTTTGATGCCTGAAATTGGTCGAAATAGAAGCTTCTGAGTAGGAGAAAAAGGCTGTAAGTTGGCAATTTTGGTCACATTGAGGATTTAAAAAGTAGTTATTAAACATGAGGCACAATCCAAATGACATTTTAAATACATTTTTCTACAGTACAAAAAATCTATTTTCTGATGAAAAACGATGACCCGTGACCTGTCGAACTTTCGCCAGATGGTCAGAAATGAAAAAAAAAATTATATTTCATTTTTTGACTGTAAATGACTATTGCATGTGAATTAGAACTCTTGGAACTGAAATAAATGTGTTTAGAGTCATTTTAATGCCTGAAATTGGTTGAAATAGAAGCTTCTAAGTAGGAGAAAAAGTCTATAAAAATGGCAATTTTGGTCACATTGAGGCTTTAAGCAGAAGTTATTCAACATGGGGCACAATCCAAATGACATTTTAAATCAATTTTTCTACAGTCCAAAAAAATCAATTTTCTGTTGAAAAACGATGACCCGTGACATGTCGAACTTTCTCCAGATGGTCAGAAATGGTAATTTTTTAATGTTTAATTTGTTGACTGTAAATGACTACTGCATGTGAATTATCACTTTTGGAACTAAAATAAGTGTGTTTAGAGTCATTTTAATGCCTGAAATTGGTCGAAATAGAAGCTCCTGAGTAGGAGAAAAAGTCTGTAAATTGGCAATTTTGGTCACATTGAGGATTTAAAAAGTAGTTATTAAACATGAGGCACAATCCAAATGACATTTTGAATCAATTTTTCTACAGTCCAAAAAATCAATGTTCTGATGAAAAATGATGACCCGTGACCTGTCAAACTTTCTCCAGATGGTCAGAAATTGTAATTTTTTAATGTTTAATTTTTAGACTGTAAATGACTAATGCATGTGAATTAAAACTTTTGGAACTGAAATAAGTGTGTTTAGAGTCATTATTATGCCTGAAATCGGTTGAAATAGAAGCTTCTGAGTAGGAGAAAAAGTCTGTAAAAATGGCAATTTTGGTCACATTGAGGCATTAAAAAGTAGTTATTCAACATGAGGCACAATCCACATGACATTTTGAATCAATTTTTCTACAGTCCAAAAAATCAATTTTCTGATGAAAAACGATGACCCGTGACATGTCGAATTTTCGCCCGATTGTCAGAAATGGAAATTTTTTAATGTTTAATTTTTTGACTGTAAATGACTATTGCATGTGAATTAGAACACTTGGAACTGAAATAAGTGTGTTTAGAGCCATTTTAATGCCTGAAATTGGTCGAAATAGAAGCTTCTGAGTAGGAGAAAAAGTCTGTAAATTGGTAATTTTGGTCACATTGAGGATTTAAAAAGTAGTTATTCAACATGAGGCACAATCCAAATGTCATTTTAAATCAATTTTTCTACAGTCCAAAAAATCAATTTTCTGATGAAAAATGATGATCCGTGACCTGTCGAACTTTCTCCAGATGGTCAGAAATTGTAATTTTTTAATGTTTAATTTTTTGACTGTAAATGACTATTGCATGTGAATTAGAACTCTTGGAACTGAAACAATTGTGTTTAGAGTCATTATAATGCCTGAAATTGGTCGAAATAGAAGCTTCTGAGTAGGAGAAAAAGTCTATAAAAATTTTAATTTTGGTCACATTGAGGCTTTAAACAGTAGTTATTCAACATGAGGCACAATCCAAATGACATTTTAAATCAATTTTTCTACAGTCCAAAACATAAATTTTCTGATGAAAAACGATGACCCGTGACCTGTCGAACTTCCTCCAGATGGTCAGAAATGGTAATTTTTTAATATTACATTTTTTACCTGTAAATGACTATTGCATGTGATGTATCACTTTTGGAACTGAAATAAGTGTGTTTAGAGTCATTTTAATGCCTGAAATTGGTTGAAATAGAAGCTTCTGAGTAGGAGAAAAAGTCTGTAAATTGGCAATTTTGTCCACATGGACGATTTAAAAAGTAGTTATTTAACATGAGGCACAATCCACATGACATTTTGAATCAATTTTTCGGCAGTCCAAAAAATCAATTTTCTGTTGAAAAACGATGACCCGTGACCTGTCGAACTTCCTCCAGATGGTCAGAAATGGTAATTTTTTAATATTACATTTTTTACCTGTAAATGACTATTGCATGTGATGTATCACTTTTGGAACTGAAATAAGTGTGTTTAGAGTCATTTTAATGCCTGAAATTGGTTGAAATAGAAGCTTCTGAGTAGGAGAAAAAGTCTGTAAATTGGCAATTTTGTCCACATGGACGATTTAAAAAGTAGTTATTTAACATGAGGCACAATCCACATGACATTTTGAATCAATTTTTCGGCAGTCCAAAAAATCAATTTTCTGTTGAAAAACGATGACCCGTGATCTGTCGAACTTTCTCCAGATGGTCAGAAATGGTAATTTTTTAACATTTCATTTTTTGACTGTAAATGACTATTGCATGTGAAGTATCACTTTTGGAACTGAAATAAGTGTGTTTAGAGTCATTTTAATGCCTGAAATTGGTTGAAATAGAAGCTTCTGAGTAGGAGAAAAAGTCTTAAAAATTGGCAATTTTGGCCACATTGACGATTTAAAAAGTAGTTATTTACCATAAGGCACAATCCACATGACATCTTGAATCAATTTTTCGACAGTCCAAAAAATCAATTTTCTGTTGAAAAACGATGACCCGTGACCTGTCGAACTTCCTCCAGATGGTCAGAAATGGTAATTTTGTAATGTTTAATTTTTTGACTGTAAATGACTATTGCATGTGAAGTATCACTTTTGGAACTAAAATAAGTGTGTTTAGAGTCATTTTAATGCCTGAAATTGGTTGAAATAGAAGCTTCTGAGTGGGAGAATAATTCTGGAAATTGGCAATTTTGGTCACATTGACGATTTAAAAAGTATTTATTCAACATGAGGCACAATCCACTTGACATTTTGAATCAATTTTTCTACAGTCCAAAAAATCAATTTTCTGATGAAAAACGATGACCCGTGACCTGTCGAACTTTCGCAAGATGGTCAGAAATAGAAATTTTTTAATGTTTAATTTTTTGACTGTAAATGACTATTGCATGTGAATTAGAACTCTTGGAACTGAAATAAGTGTGATTAGAGTCATTTTAATGCCTGAAATTGGTTCAAATAGAAGCTTCTGAGTAGGAGAAAAAGGCTATAAAAATGGCAATTTTGGTCACATTGAGGCTTTAAACAGAAGTTGTCTGGTCACCTTAAGGCACTGGCTACGAATTGAAAACAGGGTCAAATTGAAAACACTTAGCCTTATGCACAGAATCAAATGGAGCAATGCCCCCAGATACCTACAAGCCCTCGTGCAAACCTACATGCCGGCTCGCTGCCTGAGATCCTCATCTCAAGGCCTTTTCTGTGTACCCAAAGTACAATTTTGGTCACATTGAGGCTTTAAAAAGTAGTTATTCAACAAGAGGCACAATCCACATGACATTTTGAATCAATTTTTCTACACTCCAAAAAATCAATTTTCTGTTGAAAAACGATGACCCGTGACAGGTCGAACTTTCTCCAGATGGTCAGAAATGGTAAATTTTGTAATATTACATTTTGTACCTGTAAATGACTATTGCATGTGAAGTATCACTTTTGGAACTGAAATAAGTGTGTTTAGAGTCATTTTAATGCCTGAAATTGGTTGAAATAGAAGCTTCTGAGAAGGAGAAAAAGTCTATAAAAATGGCAATTTTGGTCACATTGAGGATTTAAACAGTAGTTATTCAACATGAGGCACAATCCAAATGACATTTTAAATCAATTTTTCTACAGTCCAAAACATCAATTTTCTGATGAAAAGCGATGACCCGTGACCTGTCGAACTTCATCCAGATGGTCCGAAATGGTAATTTTGTAATATTACATTTTGTACCTGTAAATGACTATTGCATGTGAAGTATCACTTTTGGAACTGAAATAAGTGTGTTTAGAGTCATTTTAATGCCTGAAATTGGTTGAAATAGAAGTTTCTGAGTAGGAGAAAAAGTCTGTAAATTGGCAATTTTGGCCACATTGACGATTTAAAAAGTAGTTATTTAACATGAGGCACAATCCACATGACATTTTGAATCAATTTTTCGGCAGTCCAAAAAATCAATTTTCTGTTGAAAAACGATGACCCGTGATCTGTCGAACTTTCTCCAGATGGTCAGAAATGGTAATTTTTTAACATTTCATTTTTTGACTGTAAATGACTATTGCATGTGAAGTATCACTTTTGGAACTGAAATAAGTGTGTTTAGAGTCATTTTAATGCCTGAAATTGGTTGAAATAGAAGCTTCTGAGAAGGAGAAAATGTCTATAAAAATGGCAATTTTGGTCACATTGAGGCTTTAAACAGTAGTTATTCAACATGAGGCACAATCCAAATGACATTTTAAATCAATTTTTCTACAGTCCAAAACATCAATTTTCTGATGAGAAGCGATGACCCGTGACCTGTCGAACTTCATCCAGATGGTCAGAAATGGTAATTTTGTAATATTACATTTTGTACCTGTAAATGACTATTGCATGAGAAGTATCACTTTTGGAACTGAAATAAGTGTGTTTAGAGTCATTTTAATGCCTGAAATTGGTTGAAATAGAAGTTTCTGAGTAGGAGAAAAAGTCTGTAAATTGGCAATTTTGGCCACATTGACGATTTAAAAAGTAGTTATTTAACATGAGGCACAATCCACATGACATTTTGAATCAATTTTTCGGCAGTCCAAAAAATCAATTTTCTGTTGAAAAACGATGACCCGTGATCTGTCGAACTTTCTCCAGATGGTCAGAAATGGTAATTTTTTAACATTTCATTTTTTGACTGTAAATGACTATTGCATGTGAAGTATCACTTTTGGAACTGAAATAAGTGTGTTTAGAGTCATTTTAATGCCTGAAATTGGTTGAAATAGAAGCTTCTGAGTAGGAGAAAAAGTCTATAAAAATTGCAATTTTGGTCACATTGAGGCTTTAAACAGAAGTTATTCAACATGAGGCACAATCCAAATGGCATTTTAAATACATTTTTCTACAGTCCAAAAAATCAATTTTCTGATGAAAAACGATGACCCGTGACCTGTCGAACTTTCTCCAGATGGTCAGAAATGGTAATTTTTTAATGTTTAATTTGTTGACTGTAAATGACTACTGCATGTGATTTATCACTTTTGGAACTAAAATAAGTGTGTGTAGAGTCATTTTAATGCCTGAAATTGGTCGAAATAGAAGCTCCTGAGTAGGAGAAAAAGTCTGTAAATTGGCAATTTTGGTCACATTGAGAATTTAAAAAGTAGTTATTAAACATGAGGCACAATCCAAATGACATTTTGAATCAATTTTTCTACAGTCCAAAAAATCAATGTTCTGATGAAAAACGATGACCCGTGACCTGTCAAACTTTCTCCAGATGGTCAGAAATTGTAATTTTTTAATGTTTAATTTTTAGACTGTAAATGACTAATGCATGTGAATTAAAACTTTTGGAACTGAAATAAGTGTGTTTAGAGTCATTATTATGCCTGAAATCGGTTGAAATAGAAGCTTCTGAGTAGGAGAAAAAGTCTGTAAAAATGGCAATTTTGGTCACATTGAGGCATTAAAAAGTAGTTATTCAACATGAGGCACAATCCACATGACATTTTGAATCAATTTTTCTACAGTCCAAAAAATCAATTTTCTGATGAAAAACGATGACCCGTGACCTGTCGAATTTTCGCCCGATCGTCAGAAATGGAAATTTTTTAATGTTTAATTTTTTGACTGTAAATGACTATTGCATGTGAATTAGAACACTTGGAACTGAAATAAGTGTGTTTAGAGCCATTTTAATGCCTGAAATTGGTCGAAATAGAAGCTTCTGAGTAGGAGAAAAAGTCTGTAAATTGGATGATTTTGGTCACATTGAGGATTTAAAAAGTAGTTATTCAACATGAGGCACAATCCAAATGTCATTTTAAATCAATTTTTCTACAGTCCAAAAAATCAATTTTCTGATGAAAAATGATGATCCGTGACCTGTCGAACTTTCTCCAGATGGTCAGAAATTGTAATTTTTTAATGTTTAATTTTTTGACTGTAAATGACTATTGCATGTGAATTAGAACTCTTGGAACTGAAACAATTGTGTTTAGAGTCATTATAATGCCTGAAATTGGTCGAAATAGAAGCTTCTGAGTAGGAGAAAAAGTCTATAAAAATTTTAATTTTGGTCACATTGAGGCTTTAAACAGTAGTTATTCAACATGAGGCACAATCCAAATGACATTTTAAATCAATTTTTCTACAGTCCAAAACATAAATTTTCTGATGAAAAACGATGACCCGTGACCTGTCGAACTTCCTCCAGATGGTCAGAAATGGTAATTTTTTAATATTACATTTTTTACCTGTAAATGACTATTGCATGTGAAGTATCACTTTTGGAACTGAAATACGTGTGTTTAGAGTCATTTTAATGCCTGAAATTGGTTGAAATAGAAGCTTCTGAGTAGGAGAAAAAGTCTGTAAATTGGCAATTTTGGCCACATTGACGATTTAAAAAGTAGTTATTTAACATGAGGCACAATCCACATGACATTTTGAATCAATTTTTCGGCAGTCCAAAAAATCAATTTTCTGTTGTAAAACGATGACCCGTGATCTGTCGAACTTTCTCCAGATGGTCAGAAATGGTAATTTTTTAACATTTCATTTTTTGACTGTAAATGACTATTGCATGTGAAGTATCACTTTTGGAACTGAAATAAGTGTGTTTAGAGTCATTTTAATGCCTGAAATTGGTTGAAATAGATGCTTCTGAGTAGGAGAAAAAGTCTGTAAATTGGCAATTTTGGCCACATTGATGATTTAAAAAGTAGTTATTTACCATAAGGCACAATCCACATGACATTTTGAATCAATTTTTCGACAGTCCAAAAAATCAATTTTCTGTTGAAAAACGATGACCCGTGACCTGTCGACCTTCCTCCAGATGGTCAGAAATGGTAATTTTGTAATGTTTAATTTTTTGACTGTAAATGACTATTGCATGTGAAGTATCACTTTTGGAACTAAAATAAGTGTGTTTAGAGTCATTTTAATGCCTGAAATTGGTTGAAATAGAAGCTTCTGAGTGGGAGAATAATTCTGGAAATTGGCAATTTTGGTCACATTGACGATTTAAAAAGTATTTATTCAACATGAGGCACAATCCACTTGACATTTTGAATCAATTTTTCTACAGTCCAAAAAATCAATTTTCTGATGAAAAACGATGACCCGTGACCTGTCGAACTTTCGCAAGATGGTCAGAAATAGACATTTTTTAATGTTTAATTTTTTGACTGTAAATGACTATTGCATGTGAATTAGAACTCTTGGAACTGAAATAAGTGTGATTAGAGTCATTTTAATGCCTGAAATTGGTTGAAATAGAAGCTTCTGAGTAGGAGAAAAAGGCTATAAAAATGGCAATTTTGGTCACATTGAGGCTTTAAACAGAAGTTGTCTGGTCACCTTAAGGTACTGGCTACGAATTGAAAACAGGGTCAAATTGAAAACACTTAGCCTTATGCACAGAATCAAATGGAGCAATGCCCCCAGATACCTACAAGCCCTCGTGCAAACCTACATGCCGGCTCGCTGCCTGAGATCCTCATCTCAAGGCCTTTTCTGTGTACCCAAAGTACAATTTTGGTCACATTGAGGCTTTAAAAAGTAGTTATTCAACAAGAGGCACAATCCACATGACATTTTGAATCAATTTTTCTACACTCCAAAAAACTCAATTTTCTGTTGAAAAACGATGACCCGTGACAGGTCGAACTTTCTCCAGATGGTCAGAAATGGTAAATTTTGTAATATTACATTTTGTACCTGTAAATGACTATTGCATGTGAAGTATCACTTTTGGAACTGAAATAAGTGTGTTTAGAGTCATTTTAATGCCTGAAATTGGTTGAAATAGAAGCTTCTGAGAAGGAGAAAATGTCTATAAAAATGGCAATTTTGGTCACATTGAGGCTTTAAACAGTAGTTATTCAACATGAGGCACAATCCAAATGACATTTTAAATCAATTTTTCTACAGTCCAAAACATCAATTTTCTGATGAAAAGCGATGACCCGTGACCTGTCGAACTTCATCCAGATGGTCAGAAATGGTAATTTTGTAATATTACATTTTGTACCTGTAAATGACTATTGCATGAGAAGTATCACTTTTGGAACTGAAATAAGTGTGTTTAGAGTCATTTTAATGCCTGAAATTGGTTGAAATAGAAGTTTCTGAGTAGGAGAAAAAGTCTGTAAATTGGCAATTTTGGCCACATTGACGATTTAAAAAGTAGTTATTTAACATGAGGCACAATCCACATGACATTTTGAATCAATTTTTCGGCAGTCCAAAAAATCAATTTTCTGTTGAAAAACGATGACCCGTGATCTGTCGAACTTTCTCCAGATGGTCAGAAATGGTAATTTTTTAACATTTCATTTTTTGACTGTAAATGACTATTGCATGTGAAGTATCACTTTTGGAACTGAAATAAGTGTGTTTAGAGTCATTTTAATGCCTGAAATTGGTTGAAATAGAAGCTTCTGAGTAGGAGAAAAAGTCTATAAAAATTGCAATTTTGGTCACATTGAGGCTTTAAACAGAAGTTATTCAACATGAGGCACAATCCAAATGGCATTTTAAATACATTTTTCTACAGTCCAAAAAATCAATTTTCTGATGAAAAACGATGACCCGTGACCTGTCGAACTTTCTCCAGATGGTCAGAAATGGTAATTTTTTAATGTTTAATTTGTTGACTGTAAATGACTACTGCATGTGAATTATCACCTTTGGAACTAAAATAAGTGTGTGTAGAGTCATTTTAATGCCTGAAATTGGTCGAAATAGAAGCTCCTGAGTAGGAGAAAAAGTCTGTAAATTGGCAATTTTGGTCACATTGAGAATTTAAAAAGTAGTTATTAAACATGAGGCACAATCCAAATGACATTTTGAATCAATTTTTCTACAGTCCAAAAAATCAATGTTCTGATGAAAAACGATGACCCGTGACCTGTCAAACTTTCTCCAGATGGTCAGAAATTGTAATTTTTTAATGTTTAATTTTTAGACTGTAAATGACTAATGCATGTGAATTAAAACTTTGGGAACTGAAATAAGTGTGTTTAGAGTCATTATTATGCCTGAAATCGGTTGAAATAGAAGCTTCTGAGTAGGAGAAAAAGTCTGTAAATTGGTAATTTTGGTCACATTGAGGATTTAAAAAGTAGTTATTCAACATGAGGCACAATCCAAATGTCATTTTAAATCAATTTTTCTACAGTCCAAAAAATCAATTTTCTGATGAAAAATGATGATCCGTGACCTGTCGAACTTTCTCCAGATGGTCAGAAATTGTAATTTTTTAATGTTTAATTTTTTGACTGTAAATGACTATTGCATGTGAATTAGAACTCTTGGAACTGAAACAATTGTGTTTAGAGTCATTATAATGCCTGAAATTGGTCGAAATAGAAGCTTCTGAGTAGGAGAAAAAGTCTATAAAAATGGCAATTTTGGTCACATTGAGGCTTTAAACAGAAGTTATTCAACATGAGGCACAATCCAAATGACATTTTAAATCAATTTTTCTACAGTCCAAAAAATCAATTTTCTGATGAAAAACGATGACCCGTGACCTGTCGAACTTTCGCCAGATAGTCAGAAATGGAAATTTTTTCATATTTAATTTTTTCACTGTAAATGACTATTGCATGTGAATTAGAACTCTTGGAACTTAAATAAATGTGTTTATAGTCATTTTAATGCCTGAAATTGGTCAAAATAGAAGCTTCTGAGTAGGAGAAAAAGTCTATAAAAATGTTAATTTTGGTCACATTGAGGCTTTAAACAGTAGTTATTCAACATGAGGCACAATCCAAATGACATTTTAAATCAATTTTTCTACAGTCCAAAACATCAATTTTCTGATGAAAAGCGATGACCCGTGACCTGTCGAACTTCCTCCAGATGGTCAGAAATGGTAATTTTGTAATATTACATTTTGTACCTGTAAATGACTATTGCATGTGAAGTATCACTTTTGGAACTGAAATAAGTGTGTTTAGAGTCATTTTAATGCCTGAAATTGGTTGAAATAGAAGCTTCTGAGTAGGAGAAAAAGTCTGTAAATTGGCAATTTTGGCCACATTGACGATTTAAAAAGTAGTTATTTACCATGAGGCACAATCCACATGACATTTTGAATCAATTTTTCGACAGTCCAAAAAATCAATTTTCTGTTGAAAAACGATGACCCGTGACCTGTCGAACTTCCTCCAGATGGTCAGAAATGGTAATTTTGTAATGTTTAATTTTTTGACTGTAAATGACTGTTGCATGTGAAGTATCACTTTTGGAACTAAAATAAGTGTGTTTAGAGTCATTTTAATGCCTGAAATTGTTTGAAATAGAAGGTTCTGAGTAGGAGACAAAGTCTATAAAAATGGCAATTTTGGTCACAGTGAGGCTATAAACAGAAGTTATTCAACATGAGGCAGAATCCAAATGACATTTTAAATCAATTTTTCTACAGTCCAAAAAAATCCATTTTCTGTTTAAAAGCGATGACCCGTGACATATCGAACTTTCTCCAGATGGTCAGAAATGCTAATTTATTAATGTTTAATTTTTTGACTGTAAATGACTATTGCATGTGAATTATCACTTTTGGAACTAAAATAAGTGTGTTTAGAGTCATTTTAATGCCTGAAATTGGTTGAAATAGAAGCTTCTGAGTAGGAGAAAAAGTCTATAAAAATGGCAATTTTGGTCACATTGAGGCTTTAAACAGTAGTTATTCAACATGAGGCACAATCCAAATGACATTTTAAATCAATTTTTCTACAGTCCAAAAAATCAATTTTCTGATAAAAAACGATGACCCGTGACCTGTCGAACTTCCTCCACATGGTCAGAAATGGTAATTTTTTAATATTTAATTTTTTGACTGTAAATGACTATTGCATGTGAAATATCACTTTTGGAACTGAAATAAGTGTGTTTAGAGTCATTTTAATGCCTGAAATTGGTTAAAATAAAAGCTTCTGAGGAGGAGAAAAAGTCTATAAAAATGGCAATTTTGGTCACATTGAGGCTTTAAACAGTAGTTATTGAACATGAGGCACAATCCAAATGACATTTTAAATCTTTTTTTCTACAGTCCAAAAAATCAATTTTCTGATGAAAAACGATGACCCGTGACCTGTCGAACTTCCTCCAGATGGTCAGAAATGGTAATTTTTTAATATTACATTTTTTACCTATAAATGACTATTGCATGTGAAGTATTACTTTTGGAACTGAAATAAGTGTGTTTAGAGTCATTTTAATGCCTGAAATTGGTTGAAATAGAAGCTTCTGAGTGGGAGAATAATTCTGGAAATTGGCAATTTTGGTCACATTGACGATTTAAAAAGTATTTATTCAACATGAGGCACAATCCACATGACATTTTGAATCAATTTTTCTACAGTCCAAAAAATCAATTTTCTGATGAAAAACGATGACCCGTGACCTGTCGAACTTTCGCAAGATGGTCAGAAATAGAAATTTTTTAATGTTTAATTTTTTGACTGTAAATGACTATTGCATGTGAATTAGAACTCTTGGAACTGAAATAAGTGTGATTAGAGTCATTTTAATGCCTGAAATTGGTTGAAGTAGAAGCTTCTGAGTAGGAGAAAAAGGCTATAAAAATGGCAATTTTGGTCACATTGAGGCTTTAAACAGAAGTTGTCTGGTCACCTTAAGGCACTGGCTACGAATTGAAAACTGGGTCAAATTGAAAACACTTAGCCTTATGCACAGAATCAAATGGAGCAATGCCCCCAGATACCTACAAGCCCTCGTGCAAACCTACATCGCAGCCTGAGATCCTCATCTCAAGGCCTTTTCTGTGTACCCAAAGTACAATTTTGGTCACATTGAGGCTTTAAAAAGTAGTTATTCAACAAGAGGCACAATCCACATGACATTTTGAATCAATTTTTCTACACTCCAAAAAATCAATTTTCTGTTGAAAAACGATGACCCGTGACAGGTCGAACTTTCTCCAGATGGTCAGAAATGATAAATTTTGTAATATTACATTTTGTACCTGTAAATGACTATTGCATGTGAAGTATCACTTTTGGAACTGAAATAAGTGTGTTTAGAGTCATTTTAATGCCTGAAATTGGTTGAAATAGAAGCTTCTGAGTAGGAGAAAAAGTCTATAAAAATGGCAATTTTGGTCACATTGAGGCTTTAAGCAGAAGTTATTCAACATGGGGCACAATCCAAATAACATTTTAAATCAATTTTTCTACAGTCCAAAAAAATCAATTTTCTGTTGAAAAACGATGACCCGTGACATGTCGAACTTTCTCCAGATGGTCAGAAATGGTAATTTTTTAATGTTTAATTTGTTGACTGTAAATGACTACTGCATGTGAATTATCACTTTTGGAACTAAAATAAGTGTGTTTAGAGTCATTTTAATGCCTGAAATTGGTCGAAATAGAAGCTTCTGAGTAGGAGAAAAAGTCTGTAAATTGGCAATTTTGGTCACATTGAGGATTTAAAAAGTAGTTATTAAACATGAGGCACAATCCAAATGACATTTTCAATCAATTTTTCTACAGTCCAAAAAATCAATGTTCTGATGAAAAACGATGACCCGTGACCTGTCAAACTTTCTCCAGATGGTCAGAAATTGTAATTTTTTAATGTTTAATTTTTAGACTGTAAATGACTAATGCATGTGAATTAAAACTTTTGGAACTGAAATAAGTGTGTTTAGAGTCATTATTATGCCTGAAATCGGTTGAAATAGAAGCTTCTGAGTAGGAGAAAAAGTCTGTAAAAATGGCAATTTTGGTCACATTGAGGCATTAAAAAGTAGTTATTCAACATGAGGCACAATCCACATGACATTTTGAATCAATTTTTCTACAGTCCAAAAAATCAATTTTCTGATGAAAAACGATGACCCGTGACCTGTCGAATTTTCGCCAGATCGTCAGAAATGGAAATTTTTTAATGTTTAAGTTTTTGACTGTAAATGACTATTGCATGTGAATTAGAACTCTTGGAACTGAAATAAGTGTGTTTAGAGCCATTTTAATGCCTGAAATTGGTCGAAATAGAAGCTTCTGAGTAGGAGAAAAAGTCTGTAAATTGGTAATTTTGGTCACATTGAGGATTTAAAAAGTAGTTATTCAACATGAGGCACAATTCAAATGTCATTTTAAATCAATTTTTCTACAGTCCAAAAAATCAATTTTCTGATGAAAAATGATGATCCGTGACCTGTCGAACTTTCTCCAGATGGTCAGAAATTGTAATATTTTAATGTTTAATTTTTTGACTGTAAATGACTATTGCATGTGAATTAGAACTCTTGGAACTGAAACAATTGTGTTTAGAGTCATTATAATGCCTGAAATTGGTCGAAATAGAAGCTTCTGAGTAGGAGAAAAAGTCTGTAAATTGGTAATTTTGGTCACATTGAGGATTTAAAAAGTAGTTATTCAACACGAGGCACAATTCAAATGTCATTTTAAATCAATTTTTCTACAGTCCAAAAAATCAATTTTCTGATGAAAAATGATGATCCGTGACCTGTCGAACTTTCTCCAGATGGTCAGAAATTGTAATATTTTAACATTTCATTTTTTGACTGTAAATGACTATTGCATGTGAATTATCACTTTTGGAACTGAAAAAAGTGTGTTTAGAGTAATTTTAATGCCTGAAATTGGTTGAAATAGAAGCTTCTGAGAAGGAGAAAATGTCTATAAAAATGGCAATTTTGGTCACATTGAGGCTTTAAACAGTAGTTATTCAACATGAGGCACAATCCAAATGACATTTTAAATCAATTTTTCTACAGTCCAAAACATCAATTTTCTGATGAAAAGCGATGACCCGTGACCTGTCGAACTTCATCCAGATGGTCAGAAATGGTAATTTTGTAATATTACATTTTGTACCTGTAAATGACTATTGCATGAGAAGTATCACTTTTGGAACTGAAATAAGTGTGTTTAGAGTCATTTTAATGCCTGAAATTGGTTGAAATAGAAGTTTCTGAGTAGGAGAAAAAGTCTGTAAATTGGCAATTTTGGCCACATTGACGATTTAAAAAGTAGTTATTTAACATGAGGCACAATCCACATGACATTTTGAATCAATTTTTCGGCAGTCCAAAAAATCAATTTTCTGTTGAAAAACGATGACCCGTGATCTGTCGAACTTTCTCCAGATGGTCAGAAATGGTAATTTTTTAACATTTCATTTTTTGACTGTAAATGACTATTGGATGTGAAGTATCACTTTTGGAACTGAAATAAGTGTGTTTAGAGTCATTTTAATGCCTGAAATTGGTTGAAATAGAAGCTTCTGAGTAGGAGAAAAAGTCTATAAAAATTGCAATTTTGGTCACATTGAGGCTTTAAACAGAAGTTATTCAACATGAGGCACAATCCAAATGGCATTTTAAATACATTTTTCTACAGTCCAAAAAATCAATTTTCTGATGAAAAACGATGACCCGTGACCTGTCGAACTTTCTCCAGATGGTCAGAAATGGTAATTTTTTAATGTTTAATTTGTTGACTGTAAATGACTACTGCA
The DNA here is from genome assembly GCF_964204655.1 of Triturus cristatus. NCBI lineage: Eukaryota > Metazoa > Chordata > Amphibia > Caudata > Salamandridae > Triturus > Triturus cristatus. The sequence goes on from NC_140582.1 coordinate 97,264,152, forward strand.
TGTGAATTATCACCTTTGGAACTAAAATAAGTGTGTGTAGAGTCATTTTAATGCCTGAAATTGGTCGAAATAGAAGCTCCTGAGTAGGAGAAAAAGTCTGTAAATTGGCAATTTTGGTCACATTGAGAATTTAAAAAGTAGTTATTAAACATGAGGCACAATCCAAATGACATTTTGAATCAATTTTTCTACAGTCCAAAAAATCAATGTTCTGATGAAAAACGATGACCCGTGACCTGTCAAACTTTCTCCAGATGGTCAGAAATTGTAATTTTTTAATGTTTAATTTTTTGACTGTAAATGACTATTGCATGTGAATTAGAACTCTTGGAACTGAAACAATTGTGTTTAGAGTCATTATAATGCCTGAAATTGGTCGAAATAGAAGCTTCTGAGTAGGAGAAAAAGTCTATAAAAATGGCAATTTTGGTCACATTGAGGCTTTAAACAGAAGTTATTCAACATGAGGCACAATCCAAATGACATTTTAAATCAATTTTTCTACAGTCCAAAAAATCAATTTTCTGATGAAAAACGATGACCCGTGACCTGTCGAACTTTCGCCAGATAGTCAGAAATGGAAATTTTTTCATATTTAATTTTTTCACTGTAAATGACTATTGCATGTGAATTAGAACTCTTGGAACTTAAATAAATGTGTTTATAGTCATTTTAATGCCTGAAATTGGTCAAAATAGAAGCTTCTGAGTAGGAGAAAAAGTCTATAAAAATGTTAATTTTGGTCACATTGAGGCTTTAAACAGTAGTTATTCAACATGAGGCACAATCCAAATGACATTTTAAATCAATTTTTCTACAGTCCAAAACATCAATTTTCTGATGAAAAGCGATGACCCGTGACCTGTCGAACTTCCTCCAGATGGTCAGAAATGGTAATTTTGTAATATTACATTTTGTACCTGTAAATGACTATTGCATGTGAAGTATCACTTTTGGAACTAAAATAAGTGTGTTTAGAGTCATTTTAATGCCTGAAGTTGGTCGAAATAGAAGCTTCTGAGTAGGAGAAAAAGTCTGTAAATTGGCAATTTTGGCCACATTGACGATTTAAAAAGTAGTTATTTACCATGAGGCACAATCCACATGACATTTTGAATCAATTTTTCGACAGTCCAAAAAATCAATTTTCTGTTGAAAAACGATGACCCGTGACCTGTCGAACTTCCTCCAGATGGTCAGAAATGGTAATTTTGTAATGTTTAATTTTTTGACTGTAAATGACTGTTGCATGTGAAGTATCACTTTTGGAACTAAAATAAGTGTGTTTAGAGTCATTTTAATGCCTGAAATTGTTTGAAATAGAAGGTTCTGAGTAGGAGACAAAGTCTATAAAAATGGCAATTTTGGTCACAGTGAGGCTATAAACAGAAGTTATTCAACATGAGGCAGAATCCAAATGACATTTTAAATCAATTTTTCTACAGTCCAAAAAAATCCATTTTCTGTTTAAAAGCGATGACCCGTGACATATCGAACTTTCTCCAGATGGTCAGAAATGCTAATTTATTAATGTTTAATTTTTTGACTGTAAATGACTATTGCATGTGAATTATCACTTTTGGAACTAAAATAAGTGTGTTTAGAGTCATTTTAATGCCTGAAATTGGTTGAAATAGAAGCTTCTGAGTAGGAGAAAAAGTCTATAAAAATGGCAATTTTGGTCACATTGAGGCTTTAAACAGTAGTTATTCAACATGAGGCACAATCCAAATGACATTTTAAATCAATTTTTCTACAGTCCAAAAAATCAATTTTCTGATAAAAAACGATGACCCGTGACCTGTCGAACTTCCTCCACATAGTCAGAAATGGTAATTTTTTAATATTTAATTTTTTGACTGTAAATGACTATTGCATGTGAAATATCACTTTTGGAACTGAAATAAGTGTGTTTAGAGTCATTTTAATGCCTGAAATTGGTTAAAATAAAAGCTTCTGAGGAGGAGAAAAAGTCTATAAAAATGGCAATTTTGGTCACATTGAGGCTTTAAACAGTAGTTATTGAACATGAGGCACAATCCAAATGACATTTTAAATCTTTTTTTCTACAGTCCAAAAAATCAATTTTCTGATGAAAAACGATGACCCGTGACCTGTCGAACTTCCTCCAGATGGTCAGAAATGGTAATTTTTTAATATTACATTTTTTACCTATAAATGACTATTGCATGTGAAGTATTACTTTTGGAACTGAAATAAGTGTGTTTAGAGTCATTTTAATGCCTGAAATTGGTTGAAATAGAAGCTTCTGAGTGGGAGAATAATTCTGGAAATTGGCAATTTTGGTCACATTGACGATTTAAAAAGTATTTATTCAACATGAGGCACAATCCACATGACATTTTGAATCAATTTTTCTACAGTCCAAAAAATCAATTTTCTGATGAAAAACGATGACCCGTGACCTGTCGAACTTTCGCAAGATGGTCAGAAATAGAAATTTTTTAATGTTTCATTTTTTGACTGTAAATGACTATTGCATGTGAATTAGAACTCTTGGAACTGAAATAAGTGTGATTAGAGTCATTTTAATGCCTGAAATTGGTTGAAGTAGAAGCTTCTGAGTAGGAGATAAAGTCTATAAAAATGGCAATTTTGGTCACATTGAGGCTTTAAACAGAAGTTATTCAACATGAGGCACAATCCAAATGGCATTTTAAATACATTTTTCTACAGTCCAAAAAATCAATTTTCTGATGAAAAACGATGACCCGTGACCTGTCCACTTTCGCTGGATGGTCAGAAATGGAATTTTTTTTATATTTAATTATTTGACTGTAAATGACTATTGCATGTGAATTAGAACTCTTGGAACTGAAATAAGTGTGTTTAGAGTCATTTTAATGCCTGAAATTGGTCGAAATAGAAGCTTCTGAGTAGGAGAAAAAGTCTATAAAAATGGCAATTTTGGTCACATTGAGGCTTTAAACAGAAGTTATTCAACATGAGGCACAATCCAAATGACATTTTAAATACATTTTTCTACAGTCCAAAAAAATCAATTTTCTGATGAAAAACGATGATCCGTGACCTGTCGAACTTTCGCCAGATGGTCAGAAATGGAAATTTTTTTATATTTTATTTTTTCACTGTAAATGACTATTGCATGTGAATTAGAACTCTTGGAACTTAAATAAATGTGTTTAGAGTCATTTTAATGCCTGAAATTGTTCAAAATAGAAGCTTCTGAGTAGGAGAAAAAGTCTGTAAATTGGCAATTTTGGTCACATTGAGGATTTAAAAAGTAGTTATTAAACATGAGGCACAATCTAAATGACATTTTGAATCAATTTTTCTACAGTCCAAAAAATCAATTTTCTGATGAAAAACGATGACCCGTGACCTGTCGAACTTCCTCCAGATGGTCAGAAATGGTAATTTTTTAATGTTTAATTTTTTGACTGTAAATGACTATTGCATGTGAATTATCACTTTTGGAACTAAAATAAGTGTGTTTAGAGTCATTTTAATGCCTGAAATTGGTTGTAATAGAAGATTCTGAGTAGGAGAAAAAGTCTATAAAAATGGCAATTTTGGTCACATTGAGGCTATAAACAGAAGTTATTCAACATGATTCAGAATCCAAATGACATTTTAAATCAATTTTTCTACAGTCCAAAAAAATCCGTTTTCTGTTGAAAAGCGATGACCCGTGACATATCGAACTTTCTCCAGATGGTCAGAAATGGTAATTTTTTAATGTTTAATTTTTTGACTGTAAATGACTATTGCATGTGAATTATCACTTTTGGAACTAAAATAAGTGTGTTTAGAGTCATTTTAATGCCTGAAATTGGTTGAAATAGAAGCTTCTGAGTAGGAGAATAATTCTGTAAATTGGCAATTTTGGTCACATTGAGGATTTAAAAAGTAGTTATTCAACATGAGGCACAATCCAAATGACATTTTAAATCAATTTTTCTACAGTCCAAAAAATCAATTTTCTGATAAAAAACGATGACCCGTGACCTGTCGAACTTCCTCCAGATGGTCGGAAATGGTAATTTTTTAATATTTAATTTTTTGACTGTAAATGACTATTGCATGTGAAGTATCACTTTTGGAACTGAAATACGTGTGTTTAGAGTCATTTTAATGCCTGAAATTGGTTGAAATAGAAGCTTCTGAGTAGGAGAGAAAGTCTATAAAAATGGCAATTTTGGTCACATTGAGGCTTTAAACAGTAGTTATTCAACAAGAGGCACAATCCAAATGACATTTTAAATCTTTTTTTCTACAGTCACAAAAATCAATTTTCTGATGAAAAACGATGACCCGTGACCTGTCGAACTTCCTCCAGATGGTCAGAAATGGTAATTTTTTAATATTACATTTTTTTATCTATAAATGACTATTGCATGTGAAGTATTACTTTTGGAACTGAAATAAGTGTGTTTAGAGTCATTTTAATGCCTGAAATTGGTTGAAATAGAAGCTTCTGAGTGGGAGAATAATTCTGTAAATTGGCAATTTTGGTCACATTGACAATTTAAAAAGTAGTTATTCAACATGAGGCACAATCCACATGACATTTTGAATCAATTTTTCTACAGTCCAAAAAATCAATTTTCTGATGAAAAACGATGACCCGTGACCTGTCGAACTTTCGCAAGATGGTCAGAAATAGAAATTTTTTAATGTTTAATTTTTTGACTGTAAATGACTATTGCATGTGAATTAGAACTCTTGGAACTGAAATAAGTGTGATTAGAGTCATTTTAATGCCTGAAATTGGTTGAAATAGAAGCTTCTGAGTAGGAGAAAAAAGCTATAAAAATGGCAATTTTGGTCATATTGAGGCTTTAAACAGAAGTTATTCAACATGAGGCACAATCCAAATGACATTTTAAATACATTTTTCTACAGTCCAAAAAATCAATTTTCTGATGAAAAACGATGACCCGTGACCTGTCGAACTTTCGCCAGATGGTCAGAAATGGAATTTTTTTTATATTTTAGTTTTTTCACTGTAAATGACTATTGCATGTGAATTAGAACTCTTGGAAATTAAATAAATGTGTTTAGAGTCATTTTAATGCCTGAAATTGGTCAAAATAGAAGCTTCTGAGTAGGAGAAAAAGTCTGTAAATTGGCAATTTTGGCCACATTGATGATTTAAAAAGTAGTTATTTAACATGAGGCACAATCCACATGACATTTTGAATCAATTTTTCGGCAGTCCAAAAAATCAATTTTCTGTTGAAAAACGATGACCCGTGATCTGTCGAACTTTCTCCAGATGGTCAGAAATGGTAATTTTTTAACATTTCATTTTTTGACTGTAAATGACTATTGCATGTGAATTATCACTTTTGGAACTGAAAAAAGTGTGTTTAGAGTAATTTTAATGCCTGAAATTGGTTGAAATAGAAGCTTCTGAGTAGGAGAAAAAGTCTATAAAAATGGCAATTTTGGTCACATTGAGGCTTTAACAGAAGTTATTCAACATGAGGCACAATCCAAATGACATTTTAAATACATTTTTCTACAGTCCAAAAAATCAATTTTCTGATGAAAAACGATGACCCGTGACCTGTCGAACTTTCGCCAAATGGTCAGAAATGGAATTTTTTTTATATTTAATTTTTTGACTGTATATGACTATTGCATGTGAATTAGAACTCTTGGAACTGAAATACGTGTGTTTAGAGTCATTTTAATGCCTGAAATTGGTTGAAATAGAAGCTTCTGAGTAGGAGAAACATGTATAAAAATGGCAATTTTGGTCACATTGAGGCTTTAAACAGTAGTTATTCAACAAGAGGCACAATCCAAATGACATTTTACATCAATTTTTCTTGAGTCCAAAAAATCAATTTTCTGATAAAAAACGATGACCCGTGACCTGTCGAACTTCCTCCAGATGGTCAGAAATGGTAATTTTTTAATGTTTAAGTTTTTTGACTGTAAATGACTATTGCATGTGAATTATCACTTTTGGAACTAAAATAAGTGTGTTTAGAGTCATTTTAATGCCTGAAATTGGTCGAAATAGAAGCTTCTGAGTAGGAGAAAAAGGCTGTAAGTTGGCAATTTTGGTCACATTGAGGATTTAAAAAGTAGTTATTAAACATGAGGCACAATCCAAATGACATTTTAAATACATTTTTCTACAGTACAAAAAATCTATTTTCTGATGAAAAACGATGACCCGTGACCTGTCGAACTTTCGCCAGATGGTCAGAAATGAAAAAAAAAATTATATTTCATTTTTTGACTGTAAATGACTATTGCATGTGAATTAAAACTCTTGGAACTGAAATAAATGTGTTTAGAGTCATTTTAATGCCTGAAATTGGTTGAAATAGAAGATTCTAAGTAGGAGAAAAAGTCTATAAAAATGGCAATTTTGGTCACATTGAGGCTTTAAGCAGAAGTTATTCAACATGAGGCACAATCCAAATGACATTTTGAATCAATTTTTCTACAGTCCAAAAAATCAATGTTCTGATGAAAAACGATGACCCGTGACCTGTCAAACTTTCTCCAGATGGTCAGAAATTGTAATTTTTTAATGTTTAATTTTTAGACTGTAAATGACGAATGCATGTGAATTAAAACTTTTGGAACTGAAATAAGTGTGTTTAGAGTCATTATTATGCCTGAAATCGGTTGAAATAGAAGCTTCTGAGTAGGAGAAAAAGTCTGTAAAAATGGCAATTTTGGTCACATTGAGGCATTAAAAAGTAGTTATTCAACATGAGGCACAATCCACATGACATTTTGAATCAATTTTTCTACAGTCCAAAAAATCAATTTTCTGATGAAAAACGATGACCCGTGACCTGTCGAATTTTCGCCAGATCGTCAGAAATGGAAATTTTTTAATGTTTAATTTTTTGACTGTAAATGACTATTGCATGTGAATTAGAACTCTTGGAACTGAAATAAGTGTGTTTAGAGCCATTTTAATGCCTGAAATTGGTCGAAATAGAAACTTCTGAGTAGGAGAAAAAGTCTGTAAATTGGTAATTTTGGTCACATTGAGGATTTAAAAAGTAGTTATTCAACATGAGGCACAATTCAAATGTCATTTTAAATCAATTTTTCTACAGTCCAAAAAATCAATTTTCTGATGAAAAACGATGACCCGTGACCTGTCGAACTTTCGCAAGATGGTCAGAAATAGAAATTTTTTAATGTTTAATTTTTTGACTGTAAATGACTATTGCATGTGAATTAGAACTCTTGGAACTGAAATAAGTGTGATTAGAGTCATTTTAATGCCTGAAATTGGTTGAAATAGAAGCTTCTGAGTAGGAGAAAAAAGCTATAAAAATGGCAATTTTGGTCATATTGAGGCTTTAAACAGAAGTTATTCAACATGAGGCACAATCCAAATGACATTTTAAATACATTTTTCTACAGTCCAAAAAATCAATTTTCTGATGAAAAACGATGACCCGTGACCTGTCGAACTTTCGCCGGATGGTCAGAAATGGATTTTTTTTTATATTTAATTTTTTGACTGTAAATGACTATTGCATGTGAATTAGAACTCTTGGAACTGAAATAAGTGTGTTTAGAGCCATTTTAATTCCTGATATTGGTCGAAATAGAAGCTTCTGAGTAGGAGAAAAAGTCTGTAAATTGGTAATTTTGGTCACATTGAGGATTTAAAAAGTAGTTATTCAACATGAGGCACAATCCAAATGTCATTTTAAATCAATTTTTCTACAGTCCAAAAAATCAATTTTCTGATGAAAAATGATGATCCGTGACCTGTCGAACTTTCTCCAGATGGTCAGAAATTGTAATTTTTTAATGTTTAATTTTTTGACTGTAAATGACTATTGCACATGAATTAGAACTCTTGGAACTGAAACAATTGTGTTTAGAGTCATTATAATGCCTAAAATTGGTCGAAATAGAAGCTTCTGAGTAGGAGAAAAAGTCTATAAAAATTTTAATTTTGGTCACATTGAGGCTTTAAACAGTAGTTATTCAACATGAGGCACAATCCAAATGACATTTTAAATAAATTTTTCTACAGTCCAAAACATCAATTTTCTGATGAAAAACGATGACCCGTGACCTGTTGAACTTCCTCCAGATGGTCAGAAATGGTAATTTTTTAATATTACATTTTTTACCTGTAAATGACTATTGCATGTGAAGTATCACTTTTGGAACTGAAATAAGTGTGTTTAGAGTAATTTTAATGCCTGAAATTGGTTGAAATAGAAGCTTCTGAGTAGGAGAAAAAGTCTGTAAATTGGCAATTTTGGCCACATTGACGATTTAAAAAGTAGTTATTTAACATGAGGCACAATCCACATGACATTTTGAATCAATTTTTCGGCAGTCCAAAAAATCAATTTTCTGTTGAAAAACGATGACCCGTGATCTGTCGAACTTTCTCCAGATGGTCAGAAATGGTAATTTTTTAACATTTCATTTTTTGACTGTAAATGACTATTGCATGTGAAGTATCACTTTTGGAACTGAAATAAGTGTGTTTAGAGTCATTTTAATGCCTGAAATTGGTTGAAATAGAAGCTTCTGAGTAGGAGAAAAAGTCTATAAAAATGGCAATTTTGGTCACATTGAGGCTTTAAACAGAAGTTATTCAAAATGAGGCACAATCCAAATGGCATTTTAAATACATTTTTCTACAGTCCAAAAAATCAATTTTCTGATGAAAAACGATGACCCGTAACCTGTCGAACTTCCTCCAGATGGTCGAAAATGGTAATTTTTTAATATTTAATTTTTTGACTGTAAATGACTATTGCATGTGAAGTATCACTTTTGGAACTGAAATACGTGTGTTTAGAGTCATTTTAATGCCTGAAATTGGTTGAAATAGAAGCTTCTGAGTAGGAGAAAAAGTCTATAAAAATGGCAATTTTGGTCACATTGAGGCTTTAACAGAAGTTATTCAACATGAGGCACAATCCAAATGACATTTTAAATACATTTTTCTACAGTCCAAAAAATCAATTTTCTGATGAAAAACGATGACCCGTGACCTGTCGAACTTTCGCAAAATGGTCAGAAATGGAATTTTTTTTATATTTAATTTTTTGACTGTATATGACTATTGCATGTGAATTAGAACTCTTGGAACTGAAATACGTGTGTTTAGAGTCATTTTAATGCCTGAAATTGGTTGAAATAGAAGCTTCTGAGTAGGAGAAACATGTATAAAAATGGCAATTTTGGTCACATTGAGGCTTTAAACAGTAGGTATTCAACAAGAGGCACAATCCAAATGACATTTTACATCAATTTTTCTTGAGTCCAAAAAATCAATTTTCTGATAAAAAACGATGACCCGTGACCTGTCGAACTTCCTCCAGATGGTCAGAAATGGTAATTTTTTAATGTTTAAGTTTTTTGACTGTAAATGACTATTGCATGTGAATTATCACTTTTGGAACTAAAATAAGTGTGTTTAGAGTCATTTTAATGCCTGAAATTGGTCGAAATAGAAGCTTCTGAGTAGGAGAAAAAGGCTGTAAGTTGGCAATTTTGGTCACATTGAGGATTTAAAAAGTAGTTATTAAACATGAGGCACAATCCAAATGACATTTTAAATACATTTTTCTACAGTACAAAAAATCTATTTTCTGATGAAAAACGATGACCCGTGACCTGTCGAACTTTCGCCAGATGGTCAGAAATGAAAAAAAAAATTATATTTCATTTTTTGACTGTAAATGACTATTGCATGTGAATTAAAACTCTTGGAACTGAAATAAATGTGTTTAGAGTCATTTTAATGCCTGAAATTGGTTGAAATAGAAGATTCTAAGTAGGAGAAAAAGTCTATAAAAATGGCAATTTTGGTCACATTGAGGCTTTAAGCAGAAGTTATTCAACATGGGGCACAATCCAAATGACATTTTAAATCAATTTTTCTACAGTCCAAAAAAATCAATTTTCTGTTGAAAAACGATGACCCGTGACATGTCGAACTTTCTCCAGATGGTCAGAAATGGTAATTTTTTAATGTTTAATTTGTTGACTGTAAATGACTATTGCATGTGAATTATCACTTTTGGAACTAAAATAAGTGTGTTTAGAGTCATTTTAATGCCTGAAATTGGTTGAAATAGAAGCTTCTGAGTAGGAGAATAATTCTGTAAATTGGCAATTTTGGTCACATTGAGGATTTAAAAAGTAGTTATTCAACATGAGGCACAATCCAAATGACATTTTAAATCAATTTTTCTACAGTCCAAAAAATCAATTTTCTGATAAAAAACGATGACCCGTGACCTGTCGAACTTCCTCCAGATGGTCGGAAATGGTAATTTTTTAATATTTAATTTTTTGACTGTAAATGACTATTGCATGTGAAGTATCACTTTTGGAACTGAAATACGTGTGTTTAGAGTCATTTTAATGCCTGAAATTGGTTGAAATAGAAGCTTCTGAGTAGGAGAGAAAGTCTATAAAAATGGCAATTTTGGTCACATTGAGGCTTTAAACAGTAGTTATTCAACAAGAGGCACAATCCAAATGACATTTTAAATCAATTTTCCTACAGTCCAAAAAATCAATTTTCTGATAAAAAACGATGACCCGTGACCTGTCGAACTTCCTCCACATGGTCAGAAATGGTAATTTTTTAATATTTAATTTTTTGACTGTAAATGACTATTGCATGTGAAGTATCACTTTTGGAACTGAAATAAGTGTGTTTAGAGTCATTTTAATGCCTGAAATTGGTTAAAATAAAAGCTTCTGAGTAGGAGAAAAAGTCTATAAAAATGGCAATTTTGGTCACATTGAGGCTTAAAACAGTAGTTATTCAACATGAGGCACAATCCAAATGACATTTTAAATCTTTTTTTCTACAGTCACAAAAATCAATTTTCTGATGAAAAACGATGACCCGTGACCTGTCGAACTTCCTCCAGATGGTCAGAAATGGTAATTTTTTAATATTACATTTTTTTATCTATAAATGACTATTGCATGTGAAGTATTACTTTTGGAACTGAAATAAGTGTGTTTAGAGTCATTTTAATGCCTGAAATTGGTTGAAATAGAAGCTTCTGAGTGGGAGAATAATTCTGTAAATTGGCAATTTTGGTCACATTGACAATTTAAAAAGTAGTTATTCAACATGAGGCACAATCCACATGACATTTTGAATCAATTTTTCTACAGTCCAAAAAATCAATTTTCTGATGAAAAACGATGACCCGTGACCTGTCGAACTTTCGCAAGATGGTCAGAAATAGAAATTTTTTAATGTTTAATTTTTTGACTGTAAATGACTATTGCATGTGAATTAGAACTCTTGGAACTGAAATAAGTGTGATTAGAGTCATTTTAATGCCTGAAATTGGTTGAAATAGAAGCTTCTCAGTAGGAGAAAAAAGCTATAAAAATGGCAATTTTGGTCATATTGAGGCTTTAAACAGAAGTTATTCAACATGAGGCACAATCCAAATGACATTTTAAATACATTTTTCTACAGTCCAAAAAATCAATTTTCTGATGAAAAACGATGACCCGTGACCTGTCGAACTTTCGCCAGATGGTCAGAAATGGAATTTTTTTTATATTTTAGTTTTTTCACTGTAAATGACTATTGCATGTGAATTAGAACTCTTGGAAATTAAATAAATGTGTTTAGAGTCATTTTAATGCCTGAAATTGGTCAAAATAGAAGCTTCTGAGTAGGAGAAAAAGTCTGTAAATTGGCAATTTTGGCCACATTGATGATTTAAAAAGTAGTTATTTAACATGAGGCACAATCCACATGACATTTTGAATCAATTTTTCGGCAGTCCAAAAAATCAATTTTCTGTTGAAAAACGATGACCCGTGATCTGTCGAACTTTCTCCAGATGGTCAGAAATGGTAATTTTTTAACATTTCATTTTTTGACTGTAAATGACTATTGCATGTGAATTATCACTTTTGGAACTGAAAAAAGTGTGTTTAGAGTAATTTTAATGCCTGAAATTGGTTGAAATAGAAGCTTCTGAGTAGGAGAAAAAGTCTATAAAAATGGCAATTTTGGTCACATTGAGGCTTTAACAGAAGTTATTCAACATGAGGCACAATCCAAATGACATTTTAAATACATTTTTCTACAGTCCAAAAAATCAATTTTCTGATGAAAAACGATGACCCGTGACCTGTCGAACTTTCGCCAAATGGTCAGAAATGGAATTTTTTTTATATTTAATTTTTTGACTGTATATGACTATTGCATGTGAATTAGAACTCTTGGAACTGAAATACGTGTGTTTAGAGTCATTTTAATGCCTGAAATTGGTTGAAATAGAAGCTTCTGAGTAGGAGAAACATGTATAAAAATGGCAATTTTGGTCACATTGAGGCTTTAAACAGTAGGTATTCAACAAGAGGCACAATCCAAATGACATTTTACATCAATTTTTCTTGAGTCCAAAAAATCAATTTTCTGATAAAAAACGATGACCCGTGACCTGTCGAACTTCCTCCAGATGGTCAGAAATGGTAATTTTTTAATGTTTAAGTTTTTTGACTGTAAATGACTATTGCATGTGAATTATCACTTTTGGAACTAAAATAAGTGTGTTTAGAGTCATTTTAATGCCTGAAATTGGTCGAAATAGAAGCTTCTGAGTAGGAGAAAAAGGCTGTAAGTTGGCAATTTTGGTCACATTGAGGATTTAAAAAGTAGTTATTAAACATGAGGCACAATCCAAATGACATTTTAAATACATTTTTCTACAGTACAAAAAATCTATTTTCTGATGAAAAACGATGACCCGTGACCTGTCGAACTTTCGCCAGATGGTCAGAAATGAAAAAAAAAATTATATTTCATTTTTTGACTGTATATGACTATTGCATGTGAATTAAAACTCTTGGAACTGAAATAAATGTGTTTAGAGTCATTTTACTGCCTGAAATTGGTTGAAATAGAAGATTCTAAGTAGGAGAAAAAGTCTATAAAAATGGCAATTTTGGTCACATTGAGGCTTTAAGCAGAAGTTATTCAACATGGGGCACAATCCAAATGACATTTTAAATCAATTTTTCTACAGTCCAAAAAAATCAATTTTCTGTTGAAAAACGATGACCCGTGACATGTCGAACTTTCTCCAGATGGTCAGAAATGGTAATTTTTTAATGTTTAATTTGTTGACTGTAAATGACTACTGCATGTGAATTATCACTTTTGGAACTAAAATAAGTGTGTTTAGAGTCATTTTAATGCCTGAAATTGGTCGAAATAGAAGCTCCTGAGTAGGAGAAAAAGTCTGTAAATTGGCAATTTTGGTCACATTGAGGATTTAAAAAGTAGTTATTAAACATGAGGCACAATCCAAATGACATTTTGAATCAATTTTTCTACAGTCCAAAAAATCAATGTTCTGATGAAAAACGATGACCCGTGACCTGTCAAACTTTCTCCAGATGGTCAGAAATTGTAATTTTTTAATGTTTAATTTTTAGACTGTAAATGACGAATGCATGTGAATTAAAACTTTTGGAACTGAAATAAGTGTGTTTAGAGTCATTATTATGCCTGAAATCGGTTGAAATAGAAGCTTCTGAGTAGGAGAAAAAGTCTGTAAAAATGGCAATTTTGGTCACATTGAGGCATTAAAAAGTAGTTATTCAACATGAGGCACAATCCACATGACATTTTGAATCAATTTTTCTACAGTCCAAAAAATCAATTTTCTGATGAAAAACGATGACCCGTGACCTGTCGAATTTTCGCCAGATCGTCAGAAATGGAAATTTTTTAATGTTTAATTTTTTGACTTTAAATGACTATTGCATGTGAATTAGAACTCTTGGAACTGAAATAAGTGTGTTTAGAGCCATTTTAATGCCTGAAATTGGTCGAAATAGAAACTTCTGAGTAGGAGAAAAAGTCTGTAAATTGGTAATTTTGGTCACATTGAGGATTTAAAAAGTAGTTATTCAACATGAGGCACAATTCAAATGTCATTTTAAATCAATTTTTCTACAGTCCAAAAAATCAATTTTCTGATGAAAAACGATGACCCGTGACCTGTCGAACTTTCGCAAGATGGTCAGAAATAGAAATTTTTTAATGTTTAATTTTTTGACTGTAAATGACTATTGCATGTGAATTAGAACTCTTGGAACTGAAATAAGTGTGATTAGAGTCATTTTAATGCCTGAAATTGGTTGAAATAGAAGCTTCTGAGTAGGAGAAAAAAGCTATAAAAATGGCAATTTTGGTCATATTGAGGCTTTAAACAGAAGTTATTCAACATGAGGCACAATCCAAATGACATTTTAAATACATTTTTCTACAGTCCAAAAAATCAATTTTCTGATGAAAAACGATGACCCGTGACCTGTCGAACTTTCGCCGGATGGTCAGAAATGGATTTTTTTTATATTTAATTTTTTGACTGTAAATGACTATTGCATGTGAATTAGAACTCTTGGAACTGAAATAAGTGTGTTTAGAGCCATTTTAATTCCTGATATTGGTCGAAATAGAAGCTTCTGAGTAGGAGAAAAAGTCTGTAAATTGGTAATTTTGGTCACATTGAGGATTTAAAAAGTAGTTATTCAACATGAGGCACAATCCAAATGTCATTTTAAATCAATTTTTCTACAGTCCAAAAAATCAATTTTCTGATGAAAAATGATGATCCGTGACCTGTCGAACTTTCTCCAGATGGTCAGAAATTGTAATTTTTTAATGTTTAATTTTTTGACTGTAAATGACTATTGCACATGAATTAGAACTCTTGGAACTGAAACAATTGTGTTTAGAGTCATTATAATGCCTAAAATTGGTCGAAATAGAAGCTTCTGAGTAGGAGAAAAAGTCTATAAAAATTTTAATTTTGGTCACATTGAGGCTTTAAACAGTAGTTATTCAACATGAGGCACAATCCAAATGACATTTTAAATAAATTTTTCTACAGTCCAAAACATCAATTTTCTGATGAAAAACGATGACCCGTGACCTGTTGAACTTCCTCCAGATGGTCAGAAATGGTAATTTTTTAATATTACATTTTTTACCTGTAAATGACTATTGCATGTGAAGTATCACTTTTGGAACTGAAATAAGTGTGTTTAGAGTAATTTTAATGCCTGAAATTGGTTGAAATAGAAGCTTCTGAGTAGGAGAAAAAGTCTGTAAATTGGCAATTTTGGCCACATTGACGATTTAAAAAGTAGTTATTTAACATGAGGCACAATCCACATGACATTTTGAATCAATTTTTCGGCAGTCCAAAAAATCAATTTTCTGTTGAAAAACGATGACCCGTGATCTGTCGAACTTTCTCCAGATGGTCAGAAATGGTAATTTTTTAATATTTCATTTTTTGACTGTAAATGACTATTGCATGTGAAGTATCACTTTTGGAACTGAAATAAGTGTGTTTAGAGTCATTTTAATGCCTGAAATTGGTTGAAATAGAAGCTTCTGAGTAGGAGAAAAAGTCTATAAAAATGGCAATTTTGGTCACATTGAGGCTTTAAACAGAAGTTATTCAAAATGAGGCACAATCCAAATGGCATTTTAAATACATTTTTCTACAGTCCAAAAAATCAATTTTCTGATGAAAAACGATGACCCGTAACCTGTCGAACTTCCTCCAGATGGTCGAAAATGG
This sequence comes from Triturus cristatus, assembly GCF_964204655.1. NCBI lineage: Eukaryota > Metazoa > Chordata > Amphibia > Caudata > Salamandridae > Triturus > Triturus cristatus. Next base: position 97,279,745 of record NC_140582.1, read on the forward strand.
TAATTTTTTAATATTTAATTTTTTGACTGTAAATGACTATTGCATGTGAAGTATCACTTTTGGAACTGAAATACGTGTGTTTAGAGTCATTTTAATGCCTGAAATTGGTTGAAATAGAAGCTTCTGAGTAGGAGAAAAAGTCTATAAAAATGGCAATTTTGGTCACATTGAGGCTTTAACAGAAGTTATTCAACATGAGGCACAATCCAAATGACATTTTAAATACATTTTTCTACAGTCCAAAAAATCAATTTTCTGATGAAAAACGATGACCCGTGACCTGTCGAACTTTCGCCAAATGGTCAGAAATGGAATTTTTTTTATATTTAATTTTTTGACTGTATATGACTATTGCATGTGAATTAGAACTCTTGGAACTGAAATACGTGTGTTTAGAGTCATTTTAATGCCTGAAATTGGTTGAAATAGAAGCTTCTGAGTAGGAGAAACATGTATAAAAATGGCAATTTTGGTCACATTGAGGCTTTAAACAGTAGGTATTCAACAAGAGGCACAATCCAAATGACATTTTACATCAATTTTTCTTGAGTCCAAAAAATCAATTTTCTGATAAAAAACGATGACCCGTGACCTGTCGAACTTCCTCCAGATGGTCAGAAATGGTAATTTTTTAATGTTTAAGTTTTTTGACTGTAAATGACTATTGCATGTGAATTATCACTTTTGGAACTAAAATAAGTGTGTTTAGAGTCATTTTAATGCCTGAAATTGGTCGAAATAGAAGCTTCTGAGTAGGAGAAAAAGGCTGTAAGTTGGCAATTTTGGTCACATTGAGGATTTAAAAAGTAGTTATTAAACATGAGGCACAATCCAAATGACATTTTAAATACATTTTTCTACAGTACAAAAAATCTATTTTCTGATGAAAAACGATGACCCGTGACCTGTCGAACTTTCGCCAGATGGTCAGAAATGAAAAAAAAAATTATATTTCATTTTTTGACTGTAAATGACTATTGCATGTGAATTAAAACTCTTGGAACTGAAATAAATGTGTTTAGAGTCATTTTAATGCCTGAAATTGGTTGAAATAGAAGATTCTAAGTAGGAGAAAAAGTCTATAAAAATGGCAATTTTGGTCACATTGAGGCTTTAAGCAGAAGTTATTCAACATGGGGCACAATCCAAATGACATTTTAAATCAATTTTTCTACAGTCCAAAAAAATCAATTTTCTGTTGAAAAACGATGACCCGTGACATGTCGAACTTTCTCCAGATGGTCAGAAATGGTAATTTTTTAATGTTTAATTTGTTGACTGTAAATGACTATTGCATGTGAATTATCACTTTTGGAACTAAAATAAGTGTGTTTAGAGTCATTTTAATGCCTGAAATTGGTTGAAATAGAAGCTTCTGAGTAGGAGAATAATTCTGTAAATTGGCAATTTTGGTCACATTGAGGATTTAAAAAGTAGTTATTCAACATGAGGCACAATCCAAATGACATTTTAAATCAATTTTTCTACAGTCCAAAAAATCAATTTTCTGATAAAAAACGATGACCCGTGACCTGTCGAACTTCCTCCAGATGGTCGGAAATGGTAATTTTTTAATATTTAATTTTTTGACTGTAAATGACTATTGCATGTGAAGTATCACTTTTGGAACTGAAATACGTGTGTTTAGAGTCATTTTAATGCCTGAAATTGGTTGAAATAGAAGCTTCTGAGTAGGAGAGAAAGTCTATAAAAATGGCAATTTTGGTCACATTGAGGCTTTAAACAGTAGTTATTCAACAAGAGGCACAATCCAAATGACATTTTAAATCAATTTTCCTACAGTCCAAAAAATCAATTTTCTGATAAAAAACGATGACCCGTGACCTGTCGAACTTCCTCCACATGGTCAGAAATGGTAATTTTTTAATATTTAATTTTTTGACTGTAAATGACTATTGCATGTGAAGTATCACTTTTGGAACTGAAATAAGTGTGTTTAGAGTCATTTTAATGCCTGAAATTGGTTAAAATAAAAGCTTCTGAGTAGGAGAAAAAGTCTATAAAAATGGCAATTTTGGTCACATTGAGGCTTAAAACAGTAGTTATTCAACATGAGGCACAATCCAAATGACATTTTAAATCTTTTTTTCTACAGTCACAAAAATCAATTTTCTGATGAAAAACGATGACCCGTGACCTGTCGAACTTCCTCCAGATGGTCAGAAATGGTAATTTTTTAATATTACATTTTTTTATCTATAAATGACTATTGCATGTGAAGTATTACTTTTGGAACTGAAATAAGTGTGTTTAGAGTCATTTTAATGCCTGAAATTGGTTGAAATAGAAGCTTCTGAGTGGGAGAATAATTCTGTAAATTGGCAATTTTGGTCACATTGACAATTTAAAAAGTAGTTATTCAACATGAGGCACAATCCACATGACATTTTGAATCAATTTTTCTACAGTCCAAAAAATCAATTTTCTGATGAAAAACGATGACCCGTGACCTGTCGAACTTTCGCAAGATGGTCCGAAATAGAAATTTTTTAATGTTTAATTTTTTGACTGTAAATGACTATTGCATGTGAATTAGAACTCTTGGAACTGAAATAAGTGTGATTAGAGTCATTTTAATGCCTGAAATTGGTTGAAATAGAAGCTTCTCAGTAGGAGAAAAAAGCTATAAAAATGGCAATTTTGGTCATATTGAGGCTTTAAACAGAAGTTATTCAACATGAGGCACAATCCAAATGACATTTTAAATACATTTTTCTACAGTCCAAAAAATCAATTTTCTGATGAAAAACGATGACCCGTGACCTGTCGAACTTTCGCCAGATGGTCAGAAATGGAATTTTTTTTATATTTTAGTTTTTTCACTGTAAATGACTATTGCATGTGAATTAGAACTCTTGGAAATTAAATAAATGTGTTTAGAGTCATTTTAATGCCTGAAATTGGTCAAAATAGAAGCTTCTGAGTAGGAGAAAAAGTCTGTAAATTGGCAATTTTGGCCACATTGATGATTTAAAAAGTAGTTATTTAACATGAGGCACAATCCACATGACATTTTGAATCAATTTTTCGGCAGTCCAAAAAATCAATTTTCTGTTGAAAAACGATGACCCGTGATCTGTCGAACTTTCTCCAGATGGTCAGAAATGGTAATTTTTTAACATTTCATTTTTTGACTGTAAATGACTATTGCATGTGAATTATCACTTTTGGAACTGAAAAAAGTGTGTTTAGAGTAATTTTAATGCCTGAAATTGGTTGAAATAGAAGCTTCTGAGTAGGAGAAAAAGTCTATAAAAATGGCAATTTTGGTCACATTGAGGCTTTAACAGAAGTTATTCAACATGAGGCACAATCCAAATGACATTTTAAATACATTTTTCTACAGTCCAAAAAATCAATTTTCTGATGAAAAACGATGACCCGTGACCTGTCGAACTTTCGCCAAATGGTCAGAAATGGAATTTTTTTTATATTTAATTTTTTGACTGTATATGACTATTGCATGTGAATTAGAACTCTTGGAACTGAAATACGTGTGTTTAGAGTCATTTTAATGCCTGAAATTGGTTGAAATAGAAGCTTCTGAGTAGGAGAAACATGTATAAAAATGGCAATTTTGGTCACATTGAGGCTTTAAACAGTAGGTATTCAACAAGAGGCACAATCCAAATGACATTTTACATCAATTTTTCTTGAGTCCAAAAAATCAATTTTCTGATAAAAAACGATGACCCGTGACCTGTCGAACTTCCTCCAGATGGTCAGAAATGGTAATTTTTTAATGTTTAAGTTTTTTGACTGTAAATGACTATTGCATGTGAATTATCACTTTTGGAACTAAAATAAGTGTGTTTAGAGTCATTTTAATGCCTGAAATTGGTCGAAATAGAAGCTTCTGAGTAGGAGAAAAAGGCTGTAAGTTGGCAATTTTGGTCACATTGAGGATTTAAAAAGTAGTTATTAAACATGAGGCACAATCCAAATGACATTTTAAATACATTTTTCTACAGTACAAAAAATCTATTTTCTGATGAAAAACGATGACCCGTGACCTGTCGAACTTTCGCCAGATGGTCAGAAATGAAAAAAAAAATTATATTTCATTTTTTGACTGTAAATGACTATTGCATGTGAATTAAAACTCTTGGAACTGAAATAAATGTGTTTAGAGTCATTTTAATGCCTGAAATTGGTTGAAATAGAAGATTCTAAGTAGGAGAAAAAGTCTATAAAAATGGCAATTTTGGTCACATTGAGGCTTTAAGCAGAAGTTATTCAACATGGGGCACAATCCAAATGACATTTTAAATCAATTTTTCTACAGTCCAAAAAAATCAATTTTCTGTTGAAAAACGATGACCCGTGACATGTCGAACTTTCTCCAGATGGTCAGAAATGGTAATTTTTTAATGTTTAATTTGTTGACTGTAAATGACTATTGCATGTGAATTATCACTTTTGGAACTAAAATAAGTGTGTTTAGAGTCATTTTAATGCCTGAAATTGGTTGAAATAGAAGCTTCTGAGTAGGAGAATAATTCTGTAAATTGGCAATTTTGGTCACATTGAGGATTTAAAAAGTAGTTATTCAACATGAGGCACAATCCAAATGACATTTTAAATCAATTTTTCTACAGTCCAAAAAATCAATTTTCTGATAAAAAACGATGACCCGTGACCTGTCGAACTTCCTCCAGATGGTCGGAAATGGTAATTTTTTAATATTTAATTTTTTGACTGTAAATGACTATTGCATGTGAAGTATCACTTTTGGAACTGAAATACGTGTGTTTAGAGTCATTTTAATGCCTGAAATTGGTTGAAATAGAAGCTTCTGAGTAGGAGAGAAAGTCTATAAAAATGGCAATTTTGGTCACATTGAGGCTTTAAACAGTAGTTATTCAACAAGAGGCACAATCCAAATGACATTTTAAATCAATTTTCCTACAGTCCAAAAAATCAATTTTCTGATAAAAAACGATGACCCGTGACCTGTCGAACTTCCTCCACATGGTCAGAAATGGTAATTTTTTAATATTTAATTTTTTGACTGTAAATGACTATTGCATGTGAAGTATCACTTTTGGAACTGAAATAAGTGTGTTTAGAGTCATTTTAATGCCTGAAATTGGTTAAAATAAAAGCTTCTGAGTAGGAGAAAAAGTCTATAAAAATGGCAATTTTGGTCACATTGAGGCTTAAAACAGTAGTTATTCAACATGAGGCACAATCCAAATGACATTTTAAATCTTTTTTTCTACAGTCACAAAAATCAATTTTCTGATGAAAAACGATGACCCGTGACCTGTCGAACTTCCTCCAGATGGTCAGAAATGGTAATTTTTTAATATTACATTTTTTTATCTATAAATGACTATTGCATGTGAAGTATTACTTTTGGAACTGAAATAAGTGTGTTTAGAGTCATTTTAATGCCTGAAATTGGTTGAAATAGAAGCTTCTGAGTGGGAGAATAATTCTGTAAATTGGCAATTTTGGTCACATTGACAATTTAAAAAGTAGTTATTCAACATGAGGCACAATCCACATGACATTTTGAATCAATTTTTCTACAGTCCAAAAAATCAATTTTCTGATGAAAAACGATGACCCGTGACCTGTCGAACTTTCGCCGGATGGTCAGAAATGGATTTTTTTTTATATTTAATTTTTTGACTGTAAATGACTATTGCATGTGAATTAGAACTCTTGGAACTGAAATAAGTGTGTTTAGAGCCATTTTAATGCCTGAAATTGGTCGAAATAGAAGCTTCTGAGTAGGAGAAAAAGTCTGTAAATTGGTAATTTTGGTCACATTGAGGATTTAAAAAGTAGTTATTCAACATGAGGCACAATCCAAATGTAATTTTAAATCAATTTTTCTACAGTCCAAAAAATCAATTTTCTGATGAAAAATGATGATCCGTGACCTGTCGAACTTTCTCCAGATGGTCAGAAATTGTAATTTTTTAATGTTTAATTTTTTGACTGTAAATGACTATTGCATGTGAATTAGAACTCTTGGAACTGAAACAATTGTGTTTAGAGTCATTATAATGCCTGAAATTGGTCGAAATAGAAGCTTCTGAGTAGGAGAAAAAGTCTATAAAAATTTTAATTTTGGTCACATTGAGGCTTTAAACAGTAGTTATTCAACATGAGGCACAATCCAAATGACATTTTAAATCAATTTTTCTACAGTCCAAAACATCAATTTTCTGATGAAAAACGATGACCCGTGACCTGTCGAAATTCCTCCAGATGGTCAGAAATGGTAATTTTTTAATATTACATTTTTTACCTGTAAATGACTATTGCATGTGAAGAATCACTTTTGGAACTGAAATAAGTGTGTTTAGAGTCATTTTAATGCCTGAAATTGGTTGAAATAGAAGATTCTAAGTAGGAGAAAAAGTCTATAAAAATGGCAATTTTGGTCACATTGAGGCTTTAAGCAGAAGTTATTCAACATGGGGCACAATCCAAATGACATTTTAAATCAATTTTTCTACAGTCCAAAAAAATCAATTTTCTGTTGAAAAACGATGACCCGTGACATGTCGAACTTTCTCCAGATGGTCAGAAATGGTAATTTTTTAATGTTTAATTTGTTGACTGTAAATGACTACTGCATGTGAATTATCACTTTTGGAACTAAAATAAGTGTGTTTAGAGTCATTTTAATGCCTGAAATTGGTCGAAATAGAAGCTCCTGAGTAGGAGAAAAAGTCTGTAAATTGGCAATTTTGGTCACATTGAGGATTTAAAAAGTAGTTATTAAACATGAGGCACAATCCAAATGACATTTTGAATCAATTTTTCTACAGTCCAAAAAATCAATGTTCTGATGAAAAACGATGACCCGTGACCTGTCAAACTTTCTCCAGATGGTCAGAAATTGTAATTTTTTAATGTTTAATTTTTAGACTGTAAATGACGAATGCATGTGAATTAAAACTTTTGGAACTGAAATAAGTGTGTTGAGAGTTTTTATTATGCCTGAAATCGGTTGAAATAGAAGCTTCTGAGTAGGAGAAAAAGTCTGTAAAAATGGCAATTTTGGTCACATTGAGGCATTAAAAAGTAGTTATTCAACATGAGGCACAATCCACATGACATTTTGAATCAATTTTTCTACAGTCCAAAAAATCAATTTTCTGATGAAAAACGATGACCCGTGACCTGTCGAATTTTCGCCAGATCGTCAGAAATGGAAATTTTTTAATGTTTAATTTTTTGACTGTAAATGACTATTGCATGTGAATTAGAACTCTTGGAACTGAAATAAGTGTGTTTAGAGCCATTTTAATGCCTGAAATTGGTCGAAATAGAAGCTTCTGAGTAGGAGAAAAAGTCTGTAAATTGGTAATTTTGGTCACATTGAGGATTTAAAAAGTAGTTATTCAACATGAGGCACAATTCAAATGTCATTTTAAATCAATTTTTCTACAGTCCAAAAAATCAATTTTCTGATGTAAATGATGATCCGTGACCTGTCGAACTTTCTCCAGATGGTCAGAAATTGTAATTTTTTAATGTTTAATTTTTTGACTGTAAATGACTATTGCATGTGAATTAGAACTCTTGGAACTGAAATAAGTGCGTTTAGAGCCATTTTAATGCCTGAAATTGGTCGAAATAGAAGCTTCTGAGTAGGAGAAAAAGTCTATAAAAATGTTAATTTTGGTCACATTGAGGCTTTAAACAGTAGTTATTCAACATGAGGCACAATCCAAATGACATTTTAAATCAATTTTTCTACAGTCCAAAACATCAATTTTCTGATGAAAAACGATGACCCGTGACCTGTCGAACTTCCTCCAGATGGTCAGAAATGGTAATTTTTTAATATTTAATTTTTTGACTGTAAATGACTATTGCATGTGAAGTATCACTTTTGGAACTGAAATAAGTGTGTTTAGAGTCATTTTAATGCCTGAAATTGGTTGAAATAGAAGCTTCTGAGTAGGAGAAAAAGTCTATAAAAATGGCAATTTTGGTCACATTGAGGCTTAAAACAGTAGTTATTCAACATGAGGCACAATCCAAATGACATTTTAAATCTTTTTTTCTACAGTCACAAAAATCAATTTTCTGATGAAAAACGATGACCCGTGACCTGTCGAACTTCCTCCAGATGGTCAGAAATGGTAATTTTTTAATATTACATTTTTTTATCTATAAATGACTATTGCATGTGAAGTATTACTTTTGGAACTGAAATAAGTGTGTTTAGAGTCATTTTAATGCCTGAAATTGGTTGAAATAGAAGCTTCTGAGTGGGAGAATAATTCTGTAAATTGGCAATTTTGGTCACATTGACAATTTAAAAAGTAGTTATTCAACATGAGGCACAATCCACATGACATTTTGAATCAATTTTTCTACAGTCCAAAAAATCAATTTTCTGATGAAAAACGATGACCCGTGACCTGTCGAACTTTCGCCGGATGGTCAGAAATGGATTTTTTTTTATATTTAATTTTTTGACTGTAAATGACTATTGCATGTGAATTAGAACTCTTGGAACTGAAATAAGTGTGTTTAGAGCCATTTTAATGCCTGAAATTGGTTGAAATAGAAGCTTCTGAGTAGGAGAAAAAAGCTATAAAAATGGCAATTTTGGTCATATTGAGGCTTTAAACAGAAGTTATTCAACATGAGGCACAATCCAAATGACATTTTAAATACGTTTTTCTACAGTCCAAAAAATCAATTTTCTGATGAAAAACGATGACCCGTGACCTGTCGAACTTTCACCGGATGGTCAGAAATGGATTTTTTTTTATATTTAATTTTTTGACCGTAAATGACTATTGCATGTGAATTAGAACTCTTGGAACTGAAATAAGTGTGTTTAGAGCCATTTTAATGCCTGATATTGGTCGAAATAGAAGCTTCTGAGTAGGAGAAAAAGTCTGTAAATTGGTAATTTTGGTCACATTGAGGATTATGAAAAGTAGTTATTCAACATGAGGCACAATCCAAATGTCATTTTAAATCAATTTTTCTACAGTCCAAAAAATCAATTTTCTGATGAAAAATGATGATCCGTGACCTGTCGAACTTTCTCCAGATGGTCAGAAATTGTAATTTTTTAATGTTTAATTTTTTGACTGTAAATGACTATTGCACATGAATTAGAACTCTTGGAACTGAAACAATTGTGTTTAGAGTCATTATAATGCCTGAAATTGGTCGAAATAGAAGCTTCTGAGTAGGAGAAAAAGTCTATAAAAATTTTAATTTTGGTCACATTGAGGCTTTAAACAGTAGTTATTCAACATGAGGCACAATCCAAATGACATTTTAAATCAATTTTTCTACAGTCCAAAACATCAATTTTCTGATGAAAAACGATGACCCGTGACCTGTCGAACTTCCTCCAGATGGTCAGAAATGGTAATTTTTTAATATTACATTTTTTACCTGTAAATGACTATTGCATGTGAAGTATCACTTTTGGAACTGAAATAAGTGTGTTTAGAGTCATTTTAATGCCTGAAATTGGTTGAAATAGAAGCTTCTGAGTAGGAGAAAAAGTCTGTAAATTGGCAATTTTGGCCACATTGACGATTTAAAAAGTAGTTATTTAACATGAGGCACAATCCACATGACATTTTGAATCAATTTTTCGGCAGTCCAAAAAATCAATTTTCTGTTGAAAAACGATGACCCGTGATCTGTCGAACTTTCTCCAGATGGTCAGAAATGGTAATTTTTTAACATTTCATTTTTTGACTGTAAATGACTATTGCATGTGAAGTATCACTTTTGGAACTGAAATAAGTGTGTTTAGAGTCATTTTAATGCCTGAAATTGGTTGAAATAGAAGCTTCTGAGTAGGAGAAAAAGTCTATAAAAATGTTAATTTTGGTCACATTGAGGCTTTAAACAGAAGTTATTCAACATGAGGCACAATCCAAATGGCATTTTAAATACATTTTTCTACAGTCCAAAAAATCAATTTTCTGATGAAAAACGATGACCCGTGACCTGTCGAACTTCCTCCACATGGTCAGAAATGGTAATTTTTTAATATTTAATTTTTTGACTGTAAATGACTATTGCATGTGAAGTATCACTTTTGGAACTGAAATAAGTGTGTTTAGAGTCATTTTAATGCCTGAAATTGGTTAAAATAAAAGCTTCTGAGTAGGAGAAAAAGTCTATAAAAATGGCAATTTTGGTCACTTTGAGGCTTAAAACAGTAGTTATTCAACATGAGGCACAATCCAAATGACATTTTAAATCTTTTTTTCTACAGTCACAAAAATCAATTTTCTGATGAAAAACGATGACCCGTGACCTGTCGAACTTCCTCCAGATGGTCAGAAATGGTAATTTTTTAATATTACATTTTTTTATCTATAAATGACTATTGCATGTGAAGTATTACTTTTGGAACTGAAATAAGTGTGTTTAGAGTCATTTTAATGCCTGAAATTGGTTGAAATAGAAGCTTCTGAGTGGGAGAATAATTCTGTAAATTGGCAATTTTGGTCACATTGACAATTTAAAAAGTAGTTATTCAACATGAGGCACAATCCACATGACATTTTGAATCAATTTTTCTACAGTCCAAAAAATCAATTTTCTGATGAAAAACGATGACCCGTGACCTGTCGAACTTTCGCCGGATGGTCAGAAATGGATTTTTTTTTATATTTAATTTTTTGACTGTAAATGACTATTGCATGTGAATTAGAACTCTTGGAACTGAAATAAGTGTGTTTAGAGCCATTTTAATGCCTGAAATTGGTTGAAATAGAAGCTTCTGAGTAGGAGAAAAAAGCTATAAAAATGGCAATTTTGGTCATATTGAGGCTTTAAACAGAAGTTATTCAACATGAGGCACAATCCAAATGACATTTTAAATACGTTTTTCTACAGTCCAAAAAATCAATTTTCTGATGAAAAACGATGACCCGTGACCTGTCGAACTTTCACCGGATGGTCAGAAATGGATTTTTTTTTATATTTAATTTTTTGACTGTAAATGACTATTGCATGTGAATTAGAACTCTTGGAACTGAAATAAGTGTGTTTAGAGCCATTTTAATGCCTGATATTGGTCGAAATAGAAGCTTCTGAGTAGGAGAAAAAGTCTGTAAATTGGTAATTTTGGTCACATTGAGGATTATGAAAAGTAGTTATTCAACATGAGGCACAATCCAAATGTCATTTTAAATCAATTTTTCTACAGTCCAAAAAATCAATTTTCTGATGAAAAATGATGATCCGTGACCTGTCGAACTTTCTCCAGATGGTCAGAAATTGTAATTTTTTAATGTTTAATTTTTTGACTGTAAATGACTATTGCACATGAATTAGAACTCTTGGAACTGAAACAATTGTGTTTAGAGTCATTATAATGCCTGAAATTGGTCGAAATAGAAGCTTCTGAGTAGGAGAAAAAGTCTATAAAAATTTTAATTTTGGTCACATTGAGGCTTTAAACAGTAGTTATTCAACATGAGGCACAATCCAAATGACATTTTAAATCAATTTTTCTACAGTCCAAAACATCAATTTTCTGATGAAAAACGATGACCCGTGACCTGTCGAACTTCCTCCAGATGGTCAGAAATGGTAATTTTTTAATATTACATTTTTTACCTGTAAATGACTATTGCATGTGAAGTATCACTTTTGGAACTGAAATAAGTGTGTTTAGAGTCATTTTAATGCCTGAAATTGGTTGAAATAGAAGCTTCTGAGTAGGAGAAAAAGTCTGTAAATTGGCAATTTTGGCCACATTGACGATTTAAAAAGTAGTTATTTAACATGAGGCACAATCCACATGACATTTTGAATCAATTTTTCGGCAGTCCAAAAAATCAATTTTCTGTTGAAAAACGATGACCCGTGATCTGTCGAACTTTCTCCAGATGGTCAGAAATGGTAATTTTTTAACATTTCATTTTTTGACTGTAAATGACTATTGCATGTGAAGTATCACTTTTGGAACTGAAATAAGTGTGTTTAGAGTCATTTTAATGCCTGAAATTGGTTGAAATAGAAGCTTCTGAGTAGGAGAAAAAGTCTATAAAAATGTTAATTTTGGTCACATTGAGGCTTTAAACAGAAGTTATTCAACATGAGGCACAATCCAAATGGCATTTTAAATACATTTTTCTACAGTCCAAAAAATCAATTTTCTGATGAAAAACGATGACCCGTGACCTGTCGAACTTCCTCCACATGGTCAGAAATGGTAATTTTTTAATATTTAATTTTTTGACTGTAAATGACTATTGCATGTGAAGTATCACTTTTGGAACTGAAATAAGTGTGTTTAGAGTCATTTTAATGCCTGAAATTGGTTAAAATAAAAGCTTCTGAGTAGGAGAAAAAGTCTATAAAAATGGCAATTTTGGTCACTTTGAGGCTTAAAACAGTAGTTATTCAACATGAGGCACAATCCAAATGACATTTTAAATCTTTTTTTCTACAGTCACAAAAATCAATTTTCTGATGAAAAACGATGACCCGTGACCTGTCGAACTTCCTCCAGATGGTCAGAAATGGTAATTTTTTAATATTACATTTTTTTATCTATAAATGACTATTGCATGTGAAGTATTACTTTTGGAACTGAAATAAGTGTGTTTAGAGTCATTTTAATGCCTGAAATTGGTTGAAATAGAAGCTTCTGAGTGGGAGAATAATTCTGTAAATTGGCAATTTTGGTCACATTGACAATTTAAAAAGTAGTTATTCAACATGAGGCACAATCCACATGACATTTTGAATCAATTTTTCTACAGTCCAAAAAATCAATTTTCTGATGAAAAACGATGACCCGTGACCTGTCGAACTTTCGCAAGATGGTCAGAAATAGAAATTTTTTAATGTTTAATTTTTTGACTGTAAATGACTATTGCATGTGAATTAGAACTCTTGGAACTGAAATAAGTGTGATTAGAGTCATTTTAATGCCTGAAATTGGTTGAAATAGAAGCTTCTGAGTAGGAGAAAAAAGCTATAAAAATGGCAATTTTGGTCATATTGAGGCTTTAAACAGAAGTTATTCAACATGAGGCACAATCCAAATGACATTTTAAATACATTTTTCTACAGTCCAAAAAATCAATTTTCTGATGAAAAACGATGACCCGTGACCTGTCGAACTTTCGCCAGATGGTCAGAAATGGAATTTTTTTTATATTTTAGTTTTTTCACTGTAAATGACTATTGCATGTGAATTAGAACTCTTGGAAATTAAATAAATGTGTTTAGAGTCATTTTAATGCCTGAAATTGGTCAAAATAGAAGCTTCTGAGTAGGAGAAAAAGTCTGTAAATTGGCAATTTTGGCCACATTGATGATTTAAAAAGTAGTTATTTAACATGAGGCACAATCCACATGACATTTTGAATCAATTTTTCGGCAGTCCAAAAAATCAATTTTCTGTTGAAAAACGATGACCCGTGACCTGTCAAACTTTCTCCAGATGGTCAGAAATTGTAATTTTTTAATGTTTAATTTTTAGACTGTAAATGACGAATGCATGTGAATTAAAACTTTTGGAACTGAAATAAGTGTGTTTAGAGTCATTATTATGCCTGAAATCGGTTGAAATAGAAGCTTCTGAGTAGGAGAAAAAGTCTGTAAAAATGGCAATTTTGGTCACATTGAGGCATTAAAAAGTAGTTATTCAACATGAGGCACAATCCACATGACATTTTGAATCAATTTTTCTACAGTCCAAAAAATCAATTTTCTGATGAAAAACGATGACCCGTGACCTGTCGAATTTTCGCCAGATCGTCAGAAATGGAAATTTTTTAATGTTTAATTGTTTGACTGTAAATGACTATTGCATGTGAATTAGAACTCTTGGAACTGAAATAAGTGTGTTTAGAGCCATTTTAATGCCTGAAATTGGTCGAAATAGAAGCTTCTGAGTAGGAGAAAAAGTCTGTAAATTGGTAATTTTGGTCACATTGAGGATTTAAAAAGTAGTTATTTAACATGAGGCACAATTCAAATGTCATTTTAAATCAATTTTTCTACAGTCCAAAAAATCAATTTTCTGATGTAAATGATGATCTGTGACCTGTCGAACTTTCTCCAGATGGTCAGAAATTGTAATTTTTTAATGTTTAATTTTTTGACTGTAAATGACTATTGCATGTGAATTAGAACTCTTGGAACTGAAATAAGTGCGTTTAGAGCCATTTTAATGCCTGAAATTGGTCGAAATAGAAGCTTCTGAGTAGGAGAAAAAGTCTATAAAAATGTTAATTTTGGTCACATTGAGGCTTTAAACAGTAGTTATTCAACATGAGGCACAATCCAAATGACATTTTAAATCAATTTTTCTACAGTCCAAAACATCAATTTTCTGATGAAAAACGATGACCCGTGACCTGTCGAACTTCCTCCAGATGGTCAGAAATGGTAATTTTTTAATATTTAATTTTTTGACTGTAAATGACTATTGCATGTGAAGTATCACTTTTGGAACTGAAATAAGTGTGTTTAGAGTCATTTTAATGCCTGAAATTGGTTGAAATAGAAGCTTCTGAGTAGGAGAAAAAGTCTATAAAAATGGCAATTTTGGTCACATTGAGGCTTTAAACAGTAGTTATTCAACATGAGGCACAATCCAAATGACATTTCAAATCAATTTTCCTACAGTCCAAAAAATCAATTTTCTGATAAAAAACGATGACCCGTGACCTGTCGAACTTCCTCCACATGGTCAGAAATGGTAATTTTTTAATATTTAATTTTTTGACTGTAAATGACTATTGCATGTGAAGTATCACTTTTGGAACTGAAATAAGTGTGTTTAGAGTCATTTTAATGCCTGAAATTGGTTAAAATAAAAGCTTCTGAGGAGGAGAAAAAGTCTATAAAAATGGCAATTTTGGTCACATTGAGGCTTAAAACAGTAGTTATTCAACATGAGGCACAATCCAAATGACATTTTAAATCTTTTTTTCTACAGTCACAAAAATCAATTTTCTGATGAAAAACGATGACCCGTGACCTGTCGAACTTCCTCCAGATGGTCAGAAATGGTAATTTTTTAATATTACATTTTTTTATCTATAAATGACTATTGCATGTGAAGTATTACTTTTGGAACTGAAATAAGTGTGTTTAGAGTCATTTTAATGCCTGAAATTGGTTGAAATAGAAGCTTCTGAGTGGGAGAATAATTCTGTAAATTGGCAATTTTGGTCACATTGACAATTTAAAAAGTAGTTATTCAACATGAGGCACAATCCACATGACATTTTGAATCAATTTTTCTACAGTCCAAAAAATCAATTTTCTGATGAAAAACGATGACCCGTGACCTGTCGAACTTTCGCCGGATGGTCAGAAATGGATTTTTTTTTATATTTAATTTTTTGACTGTAAATGACTATTGCATGTGAATTAGAACTCTTGGAACTGAAATAAGTGTGTTTAGAGCCATTTTAGTGCCTGAAATTGGTCGAAATAGAAGCTTCTGAGTAGGAGAAAAAGTCTGTAAATTGGTAATTTTGGTCACATTGAGGATTTAAAAAGTAGTTATTCAACATGAGGCACAATCCAAATGTAATTTTAAATCAATTTTTCTACAGTCCAAAAAATCAATTTTCTGATGAAAAATGATGATCCGTGACCTGTCGAACTTTCTCCAGATGGTCAGAAATTGTAATTTTTTAATGTTTAATTTTTTGACTGTAAATGACTATTGCATGTGAATTAGAACTCTTGGAACTGAAACAATTGTGTTTAGAGTCATTATAATGCCTGAAATTGGTCGAAATAGAAGCTTCTGAGTAGGAGAAAAAGTCTATAAAAATTTTAATTTTGGTCACATTGAGGCTTTAAACAGTAGTTATTCAACATGAGGCACAATCCAAATGACATTTTAAATCAATTTTTCTACAGTCCAAAACATCAATTTTCTGATGAAAAACGATGACCCGTGACCTGTCGAAATTCCTCCAGATGGTCAGAAATGGTAATTTTTTAATATTACATTTTTTACCTGTAAATGACTATTGCATGTGAAGAATCACTTTTGGAACTGAAATAAGTGTGTTTAGAGTCATTTTAATGCCTGAAATTGGTTGAAATAGAAGATTCTAAGTAGGAGAAAAAGTCTATAAAAATGGCAATTTTGGTCACATTGAGGCTTTAAGCAGAAGTTATTCAACATGGGGCACAATCCAAATGACATTTTAAATCAATTTTTCTACAGTCCAAAAAAATCAATTTTCTGTTGAAAAACGATGACCCGTGACATGTCGAACTTTCTCCAGATGGTCAGAAATGGTAATTTTTTAATGTTTAATTTGTTGACTGTAAATGACTACTGCATGTGAATTATCACTTTTGGAACTAAAATAAGTGTGTTTAGAGTCATTTTAATGCCTGAAATTGGTCGAAATAGAAGCTCCTGAGTAGGAGAAAAAGTCTGTAAATTGGCAATTTTGGTCACATTGAGGATTTAAAAAGTAGTTATTAAACATGAGGCACAATCCAAATGACATTTTGAATCAATTTTTCTACAGTCCAAAAAATCAATGTTCTGATGAAAAACGATGACCCGTGACCTGTCAAACTTTCTCCAGATGGTCAGAAATTGTAATTTTTTAATGTTTAATTTTTAGACTGTAAATGACGAATGCATGTGAATTAAAACTTTTGGAACTGAAATAAGTGTGTTGAGAGTTTTTATTATGCCTGAAATCGGTTGAAATAGAAGCTTCTGAGTAGGAGAAAAAGTCTGTAAAAATGGCAATTTTGGTCACATTGAGGCATTAAAAAGTAGTTATTCAACATGAGGCACAATCCACATGACATTTTGAATCAATTTTTCTACAGTCCAAAAAATCAATTTTCTGATGAAAAACGATGACCCGTGACCTGTCGAATTTTCGCCAGATCGTCAGAAATGGAAATTTTTTAATGTTTAATTTTTTGACTGTAAATGACTATTGCATGTGAATTAGAACTCTTGGAACTGAAATAAGTGTGTTTAGAGCCATTTTAATGCCTGAAATTGGTCGAAATAGAAGCTTCTGAGTAGGAGAAAAAGTCTGTAAATTGGTAATTTTGGTCACATTGAGGATTTAAAAAGTAGTTATTCAACATGAGGCACAATTCAAATGTCATTTTAAATCAATTTTTCTACAGTCCAAAAAATCAATTTTCTGATGTAAATGATGATCCGTGACCTGTCGAACTTTCTCCAGATGGTCAGAAATTGTAATTTTTTAATGTTTAATTTTTTGACTGTAAATGACTATTGCATGTGAATTAGAACTCTTGGAACTGAAATAAGTGCGTTTAGAGCCATTTTAATGCCTGAAATTGGTCGAAATAGAAGCTTCTGAGTAGGAGAAAAAGTCTATAAAAATGTTAATTTTGGTCACATTGAGGCTTTAAACAGTAGTTATTCAACATGAGGCACAATCCAAATGACATTTTAAATCAATTTTTCTACAGTCCAAAACATCAATTTTCTGATGAAAAACGATGACCCGTGACCTGTCGAACTTCCTCCAGATGGTCAGAAATGGTAATTTTTTAATATTTAATTTTTTGACTGTAAATGACTATTGCATGTGAAGTATCACTTTTGGAACTGAAATAAGTGTGTTTAGAGTCATTTTAATGCCTGAAATTGGTTGAAATAGAAGCTTCTGAGTAGGAGAAAAAGTCTATAAAAATGGCAATTTTGGTCACATTGAGGCTTTAAACAGTAGTTATTCAACATGAGGCACAATCCAAATGACATTTCAAATCAATTTTCCTACAGTCCAAAAAATCAATTTTCTGATAAAAAACGATGACCCGTGACCTGTCGAACTTCCTCCACATGGTCAGAAATGGTAATTTTTTAATATTTAATTTTTTGACTGTAAATGACTATTGCATGTGAAGTATCACTTTTGGAACTGAAATAAGTGTGTTTAGAGTCATTTTAATGCCTGAAATTGGTTAAAATAAAAGCTTCTGAGGAGGAGAAAAAGTCTATAAAAATGGCAATTTTGGTCACATTGAGGCTTAAAACAGTAGTTATTCAACATGAGGCACAATCCAAATGACATTTTAAATCTTTTTTTCTACAGTCACAAAAATCAATTTTCTGATGAAAAACGATGACCCGTGACCTGTCGAACTTCCTCCAGATGGTCAGAAATGGTAATTTTTTAATATTACATTTTTTTATCTATAAATGACTATTGCATGTGAAGTATTACTTTTGGAACTGAAATAAGTGTGTTTAGAGTCATTTTAATGCCTGAAATTGGTTGAAATAGAAGCTTCTGAGTGGGAGAATAATTCTGTAAATTGGCAATTTTGGTCACATTGACAATTTAAAAAGTAGTTATTCAACATGAGGCACAATCCACATGACATTTTGAATCAATTTTTCTACAGTCCAAAAAATCAATTTTCTGATGAAAAACGATGACCCGTGACCTGTCGAACTTTCGCCGGATGGTCAGAAATGGATTTTTTTTTATATTTAATTTTTTGACTGTAAATGACTATTGCATGTGAATTAGAACTCTTGGAACTGAAATAAGTGTGTTTAGAGCCATTTTAATGCCTGAAATTGGTTGAAATAGAAGCTTCTGAGTAGGAGAAAAAAGCTATAAAAATGGCAATTTTGGTCATATTGAGGCTTTAAACAGAAGTTATTCAACATGAGGCACAATCCAAATGACATTTTAAATACATTTTTCTACAGTCCAAAAAATCAATTTTCTGATGAAAAACGATGACCCGTGACCTGTCGAACGTTCACCGGATGGTCAGAAATGGATTTTTTTTTATATTTAATTTTTTGACTGTAAATGACTATTGCATGTGAATTAGAACTCTTGGAACTGAAATAAGTGTGTTTAGAGCCATTTTAATGCCTGATATTGGTCGAAATAGAAGCTTCTGAGTAGGAGAAAAAGTCTGTAAATTGGTAATTTTGGTCACATTGAGGATTATGAAAAGTAGTTATTCAACATGAGGCACAATCCAAATGTCATTTTAAATCAATTTTTCTACAGTCCAAAAAATCAATTTTCTGATGAAAAATGATGATCCGTGACCTGTCGAACTTTCTCCAGATGGTCAGAAATTGTAATTTTTTAATGTTTAATTTTTTGACTGTAAATGACTATTGCACATGAATTAGAACTCTTGGAACTGAAACAATTGTGTTTAGAGTCATTATAATGCCTGAAATTGGTCGAAATAGAAGCTTCTGAGTAGGAGAAAAAGTCTATAAAAATTTTAATTTTGGTCACATTGAGGCTTTAAACAGTAGTTATTCAACATGAGGCACAATCCAAATGACATTTTAAATCAATTTTTCTACAGTCCAAAACATCAATTTTCTGATGAAAAACGATGACCCGTGACCTGTCGAACTTCCTCCAGATGGTCAGAAATGGTAATTTTTTAATATTACATTTTTTACCTGTAAATGACTATTGCATGTGAAGTATCACTTTTGGAACTGAAATAAGTGTGTTTAGAGTCATTTTAATGCCTGAAATTGGTTGAAATAGAAGCTTCTGAGTAGGAGAAAAAGTCTGTAAATTGGCAATTTTGGCCACATTGACGATTTAAAAAGTAGTTATTTAACATGAGGCACAATCCACATGACATTTTGAATCAATTTTTCGGCAGTCCAAAAAATCAATTTTCTGTTGAAAAACGATGACCCGTGATCTGTCGAACTTTCTCCAGATGGTCAGAAATGGTAATTTTTTAACATTTCATTTTTTGACTGTAAATGACTATTGCATGTGAAGTATCACTTTTGGAACTGAAATAAGTGTGTTTAGAGTCATTTTAATGCCTGAAATTGGTTGAAATAGAAGCTTCTGAGTAGGAGAAAAAGTCTATAAAAATGTTAATTTTGGTCACATTGAGGCTTTAAACAGAAGTTATTCAACATGAGGCACAATCCAAATGGCATTTTAAATACATTTTTCTACAGTCCAAAAAATCAATTTTCTGATGAAAAACGATGACCCGTGACCTGTCGAACTTCCTCCAGATGGTCAGAAATGGTAATTTTTTAATATTTAATTTTTTGACTGTAAATGACTATTGCATGTGAAGTATCACTTTTGGAACTGAAATAAGTGTGTTTAGAGTCATTTTAATGCCTGAAATTGGTTGAAATAGAAGCTTCTGAGTAGGAGAAAAAGTCTATAAAAATGGCAATTTTGGTCACATTGAGGCTTTAAACAGTAGTTATTCAACATGAGGCACAATCCAAATGACATTTTAAATCAATTTTCCTACAGTCCAAAAAATCAATTTTCTGATAAAAAACGATGACCCGTGACCTGTCGAACTTCCTCCACATGGTCAGAAATGGTAATTTTTTAATATTTAATTTTTTGACTGTAAATGACTATTGCATGTGAAGTATCACTTTTGGAACTGAAATAAGTGTGTTTAGAGTCATTTTAATGCCTGAAATTGGTTAAAATAAAAGCTTCTGAGGAGGAGAAAAAGTCTATAAAAATGGCAATTTTGGTCACATTGAGGCTTAAAACAGTAGTTATTCAACATGAGGCACAATCCAAATGACATTTTAAATCTTTTTTTCTACAGTCACAAAAATCAATTTTCTGATGAAAAACGATGACCCATGACCTGTCGAACTTCCTCCAGATGGTCAGAAATGGTAATTTTTTAATATTACATTTTTTTAATTATAAATGACTATTGCATGTGAAGTATTACTTTTGGAACTGAAATAAGTGTGTTTAGAGTCATTTTAATGCCTGAAATTGGTTGAAATAGAAGCTTCTGAGTGGGAGAATAATTCTGTAAATTGGCAATTTTGGTCACATTGACAATTTAAAAAGTAGTTATTCAACATGAGGCACAATCCACATGACATTTTGAATCAATTTTTCTACAGTCCAAAAAATCAATTTTCTGATGAAAAACGATGACCCGTGACCTGTCGAACTTTCGCAAGATGGTCAGAAATAGAAATTTTTTAATATTACATTTTTTTAATTATAAATGACTATTGCATGTGAAGTATTACTTTTGGAACTGAAATAAGTGTGTTTAGAGTCATTTTAATGCCTGAAATTGGTTGAAATAGAAGCTTCTGAGTGGGAGAATAATTCTGTAAATTGGCAATTTTGGTCACATTGACAATTTAAAAAGTAGTTATTCAACATGAGGCACAATCCACATGACATTTTGAATCAATTTTTCTACAGTCCAAAAAATCAATTTTCTGATGAAAAACGATGACCCGTGACCTGTCGAACTTTCGCAAGATGGTCAGAAATAGAAATTTTTTAATGTTTAATTTTTTGACTGTAAATGACTATTGCATGTGAATTAGAACTCTTGGAACTGAAATAAGTGTGATTAGAGTCATTTTAATGCCTGAAATTGGTTGAAATAGAAGCTTCTGAGTAGGAGAAAAAAGCTATAAAAATGGCAATTTTGGTCATATTGAGGCTTTAAACAGAAGTTATTCAACATGAGGCACAATCCAAATGACATTTTAAATACATTTTTCTACAGTCCAAAAAATCAATTTTCTGATGAAAAACGATGACCCGTGACCTGTCGAACTTTCGCCGGATGGTCAGAAATGGATTTTTTTTTATATTTAATTTTTTGACTGTAAATGACTATTGCATGTGAATTAGAACTCTTGGAACTGAAATAAGTGTGTTTAGAGCCATTTTAATGCCTGAAATTGGTCGAAATAGAAGCTTCTGAGTAGGAGAAAAAGTCTGTAAATTGGTAATTTTGGTCACATTAAGGATTTAAAAAGTAGTTATTTAACATGAGGCACAATCCAAATGTCATTTTAAATCAATTTTTCTACAGTCCAAAAAATCAATTTTCTGATGAAAAATGATGATCCGTGACCTGTCGAACTTTCTCCAGATGGTCAGAAATTGTAATTTTTTAATGTTTAATTTTTTGACTGTAAATGACTATTGCATGTGAATTAGAACTCTTGGAACTGAAACAATTGTGTTTAGAGTCATTATAATGCCTGAAATTGGTCGAAATAGAAGCTTCTGAGTAGGAGAAAAAGTCTATAAAAATTTTAATTTTGGTCACATTGAGGCTTTAAACAGTAGTTATTCAACATGAGGCACAATCCAAATGACATTTTAAATCAATTTTTCTACAGTCCAAAACATCAATTTTCTGATGAAAAACGATGACCCGTGACCTGTCGAACTTCCTCCAGATGGTCAGAAATGGTAATTTTTTAATATTACATTTTTTACCTGTAAATGACTATTGCATGTGAAGTATCACTTTTGGAACTGAAATAAGTGTGTTTAGAGTCATTTTAATGCCTGAAATTGGTTGAAATAGAAGCTTCTGAGTAGGAGAAAAAGTCTGTAAATTGGCAATTTTGGCCACATTGACGATTTAAAAAGTAGTTATTTAACATGAGGCACAATCCAAATGGCATTTTAAATACATTTTTCTACAGTCCAAAAAATCAATTTTCTGATGAAAAACGATGACCCGTGACCTGTCCACTTTCGCTGGATGGTCAGAAATGGAATTTTTTTTATATTTAATTATTTGACTGTAAATGACTATTGCATGTGAATTAGAACTCTTGGAACTGAAATAAGTGTGTTTAGAGTCATTTTAATGCCTGAAATTGGTCGAAATAGAAGCTTCTGAGTAGGAGAAAAAGTCTATAAAAATGGCAATTTTGGTCACATTGAGGCTTTAAACAGAAGTTATTCAACATGAGGCACAATCCAAATGACATTTTAAATACATTTTTCTAAAGTCCAAAAAAATCAATTTTCTGATGAAAAACGATGATCCGTGACCTGTCGAACTTTCGCCAGATGGTCAGAAATGGAAATTTTTTTCATATTTTATTTTTTCACTGTAAATGACTATTGCATGTGAATTAGAACTCTTGGAACTTAAATAAATGTGTTTAGAGTCATTTTAATGCCTGAAATTGTTCAAAATAGAAGCTTCTGAGTAGGAGAAAAAGTCTGTAAATTGGCAATTTTGGTCACATTGAGGATTTAAAAAGTAGTTATTAAACATGAGGCACAATCCAAATGACATTTTGAATCAATTTTTCTACAGTCCAAAAAATCAATTTTCTGATGAAAAACGATGACCCGTGACCTGTCTAACTTCCTCCAGATGGTCAGAAATGGTAATTTTTTAATGTTTAATTTTTTGACTGTAAATGACTATTGCATGTGAATTATCACTTTTGGAACTAAAATAAGTGTGTTTAGAGTCATTTTAATGCCTGAAATTGGTTGTAATAGAAGATTCTGAGTAGGAGAAAAAGTCTATAAAAATGGCAATTTTGGTCACATTGAGGCTATAAACAGAAGTTATTCAACATGAGGCAGAATCCAAATGATATTTTAAATCAATTTTTCTACAGTCCAAAAAAATCCGTTTTCTGTTGAAAAGCGATGACCCGTGACATATCGAACTTTCTCCAGATGGTCAGAAATGCTAATTTATTAATGTTTAATTTTTTGACTGTAAATGACTATTGCATGTGAATTATCACTTTTGGAACTAAAATAAGTGTGTTTAGAGTCATTTTAATGCCTGAAATTGGTTGAAATAGAAGCTTCTGAGTAGGAGAGAAAGTCTATAAAAATGGCAATTTTGGTCACATTGAGGCTTTAAACAGTAGTTATTCAACAAGAGGCACAATCCAAATGACATTTTAAATCAATTTTCCTACAGTCCAAAAAATCAATTTTCTGATAAAAAACGATGACCCGTGACCTGTCGAACTTCCTCCACATGGTCAGAAATGGTAATTTTTTAATATTTAATTTTTTGACTGTAAATGACTATTGCATGTGAAGTATCACTTTTGGAACTGAAATAAGTGTGTTTAGAGTCATTTTAATGCCTGAAATTGGTTAAAATAAAAGCTTCTGAGTAGGAGAAAAAGTCTATAAAAATGGCAATTTTGGTCACATTGAGGCTTAAAACAGTAGTTATTCAACATGAGGCACAATCCAAATGACATTTTAAATCTTTTTTTCTACAGTCACAAAAATCAATTTTCTGATGAAAAACGATGACCCGTGACCTGTCGAACTTCCTCCAGATGGTCAGAAATGGTAATTTTTTAATATTACATTTTTTTATCTATAAATGACTATTGCATGTGAAGTATTACTTTTGGAACTGAAATAAGTGTGTTTAGAGTCATTTTAATGCCTGAAATTGGTTGAAATAGAAGCTTCTGAGTGGGAGAATAATTCTGAAAATTGGCAATTTTGGTCACATTGACAATTTAAAAAGTAGTTATTCAACATGAGGCACAATCCACATGACATTTTGAATCAATTTTTCTACAGTCCAAAAAATCAATTTTCTGATGAAAAACGATGACCCGTGACCTGTCGAACTTTCGCAAGATGGTCAGAAATAGAAATTTTTTAATGTTTAATTTTTTGACTGTAAATGACTATTGCATGTGAATTAGAACTCTTGGAACTGAAATAAGTGTGATTAGAGTCATTTTAATGCCTGAAATTGGTTGAAATAGAAGCTTCTGAGTAGGAGAAAAAAGCTATAAAAATGGCAATTTTGGTCATATTGAGGCTTTAAACAGAAGTTATTCAACATGAGGCACAATCCAAATGACATTTATTTTTCTACAGTCCAAAAAATCAATTTTCTGATGAAAAACGATGACCCGTGACCTGTCGAACTTTCGCCAGATGGTCAGAAATGGAATTTTTTTTATATTTTAGTTTTTTCACTGTAAATGACTATTGCATGTGAATTAGAACTCTTGGAACTTAAATAAATGTGTTTAGAGTCATTTTAATGACTGAAATTGGTCAAAATAGAAGCTTCTGAGTAGGAGAAAAAGTCTGTAAATTGGCAATTTTGGTCACATTGAGGATTTAAAAAGTAGTTATTCAACATGAGGCACAATCCACATGACATTTTGAATCAATTTTTCTACAGTCCAACAAATCAATTTTCTGATGAAAAACGATGACCCGTGACCTGTCGAACTTTCGCAAGATGGTCAGAAATAGAAATTTTTTAATGTTTAATTTTTTGACTGTAAATGACTACTGCATGTGAATTAGAACTCTTGGAACTGAAATAGGTGTGATTAGAGTCATTTTAATGCCTGAAATTGGTTGAAATAGAAGCTTCTGAGTAGGAGAAAAAGTCTATAAAAATGGCAATTTTGGTCACATTGAGGCTTTAAACAGAAGTTATTCAACATGAGGCACAATCCAAATGACATTTTAAATACATTTTTCTACAGTCCAAAAAATCAATTTTCTGATGAAAAACGATGACCCGTGACCTGTCGAACTTTCGCCAGATGGTCAGAAATGGAATTTTTTTTATATTTAATTTTTTGACTTTATATGACTATTGCATGTGAATTAGAACTCTTGGAACTGAAATACGTGTGTTTAGAGTCATTTTAATACCTGAAATTGGTTGAAATAGAAGCTTCTGAGTAGGAGAAAACATGTATAAAAATGGCAATTTTGGTCACATTGAGGCTTTAAACAGTAGTTATTCAACAAGAGGCACAATCCAAATGACATTTTACATCAATTTTTCTAGAGTCCAATAAATCAATTTTCTGATAAAAAACGATGACCCGTGACCTGTCGAACTTCCTCCACATGGTCAGAAATGGTAATTTTTTAATATTTAATTTTTTGACTGTAAATGACTATTGCATGTGAAGTATCACTTTTGGAACTGAAATAAGTGTGTTTAGAGTCATTTTAATGCCTGAAATTGGTTAAAATAAAAGCTTCTGAGGAGAAAAAGTCTATAAAAATTGCAATTTTGGTCACATTGAGGCTTTAAACAGTAGTTATTCAACATGAGGCACAATCCAAATGACATTTTAAATCTTTTTTTCTACAGTCCGAAAAATCAATTTTCTGATGAAAAACGATGACCCGTGACATGTCGAACTTCCTCCAGATGGTCAGAAATGGTAATTTTTTAATATTACATTTTTTACCTATAAATGACTATTGCATGTGAAGTATTACTTTTGGAACTGAAATAAGTGTGTTTAGAGTCATTTTAATGCCAGAAATTGGTTGAAATAGAAGCTTCTGAGTGGGAGAATAATTCTGTAAATTGGCAATTTTGGTCACATTGACGATTTAAAAAGTAGTTATTCAACGTGAGGCACAATCCACATGACATTTTGAATCAATTTTTCTACAGTCCAAAAAATCAATTTTCTGATGAAAAACGATGACCCGTGACCTGTCGAACTTTCGCAAGATGGTCAGAAATAGAAATTTTTTAATGTTTAATTTTTTGACTGTAAATGACTATTGCATGTGAATTAGAACTCTTGGAACTGAAATAAGTGTGTTTAGAGTCATTTTAATGCCTGAAATTGGTTGAAATAGAAGCTTCTGAGTAGGAGAAAAAGTCTATAAAAATGGCAATTTTGGTCACATTGAGGCTTTAAACAGAAGTTACTCAACATGAGGCACAATCCAAATGACATTGTAATTACATTTTTCTACAGTCCCAAAAATCTATTTTCTGATGAAAAACGATGACCCGTGACCTGTCGAACTTTCGCCAGATGGTCAGAAATGGAATTTTTTTTATATTTAATTTTTTGACTGTAAATGACTATTGCATGTGAATTAGAATTCTTGGAACTGAAATAAATGTGTTTAGAGTAATTTTAATGCCTGAAATTGGTTGAAATAGAAGCTTCTAAGTCGGAGATAAAGTCTATAAAAATGGCAATTTTGGTCACATTGAGGCTTTAAACAGTAGTTATTCAACATGAGGCACAATCCAAATGACATTTTAAATCAATTTTTCTACAGTCCAAAAAATCAATTTTCTGATGAAAAACGATGACCCGTGACCTGTCGAACTTTCGCAAGATGGTCAGAAATAGAAATTTTTTAATGTTTAATTTTTTGACTGTAAATGACTATTGCATGTGAATTAGAACTCTTGGAACTGAAATAGGTGTGTTTAGAGTAATTTTAATACCTGAAATTGGTCGAAATAGAAGCTTCTGAGTAGGAGAAAAAGTCTGTAAATTGGCAATTTTGGCAATTTTTCTACAGTCCAAAAAATCAATTTTCTGTTGAAAAACGATGACCCGTGACCTGTCGAACTTTCTCCAGATGGTCAGAAATGGTAATTTTTTAACATTTCATTTTTTGACTGTAAATGACTATTGCATGTGAACTATCACTTTTGGAACTGAAATAAGTGTGTTTAGAGTAATTTTAATGCCTGAATTGGTTGAAAAGAAGCTTCTGAGTAAGAGAAACAGTCTCTAAAAATGGCAATTTTGGTCACATTGAGGATTTCAAAAGTAGTTATTAAACATGAGGCACAATCCAAATGACATTTTGAATCAATTTTTCTACAGTCCAAAAAATCAATTATCTGATGAAAAACGATGACCCGTGACCTGTCGAACTTCCTCCAGATGGTCAGAAATGGTAATTTTTTAATGTTTAATTTTTTGACTGTAAATGACTATTGCATGTGAATTATCACTTTTGGAACTAAAATAAGTGTGTTTAGAGTCATTTTAATGCCTGAAATTGGTTGAAATAGAAGCTTCTGAGTAGGAGAAAAAGTCTATAAAAATGGCAATTTTGGTCACATTGAGGCTATAAACAGAAGTTATTCAACATGAGGCAGAATCCGAATGACATTTTAAATCAATTTTTCTACAGTCCCAAAAAATCAATTTTCTGTTGAAAAACGATGACCCGTGACATATCGAACTTTCTCCAGATGGTCAGAAATGCTAATTTATTATTGTTTAATTTTTTGACTGTAAATGACTATTGCATGTGAATTATCACTTTTGGAACTAAAATAAGTGTCTTTAGAGTCATTTTAATGCCTGAAATTGGTTGAAATAGAAGCTTCTGAGTAGGAGAAAAAGTCTGTAAATTGGTAATTTTGGTCACATTGAGGATTTAAAAAGTAGTTATTCAACATGAGGCACAATCCAAATGTCATTTTGAATCAATTTTTCTACAGTCCAAAAAAATCAATTTTCTGATGAAAAATGATGATCCGTGACCTGTCGAACTTTCTCCAGATGGTCAGAAATTGTAAATTTTTAATGTTTAATTTTTTGACTGTAAATGACTATTGCATGTGAATTAGAACTCTTGGAACTGAAACAATTGTGTTTAGAGTCATTATAATGCCTGAAATTGGTCGAAATAGAAGCTTCTGTGTAGGAGAAAAAGTCTATAAAAATGTTAATTTTGGTCACATTGAGGCTTTAAACAGTAGTTATTCAACATGAGGCACGATCTAAATGACATTTTAAATCAATTTTTCTACAGTCCAAAACATCAATTTTCTGATGAAAAGCGATGACCCGTGACCTGTCGAACTTCCTCCAGATGGTCAGAAATGGTAATTTTGTAATATTACATTTTTTACCTGTAAATGACTATTGCATGTGAAGTATCACTTTTGGAACTGAAATAAGTGTGTTTAGAGTCATTTTAATGCCTGAAATTGGTTGAAATAGAAGCTTCTGAGTAGGAGAAAAAGTCTGTAAATTGGCAATTTTGGCCACATTGACGATTTAAAAAGTAGTTATTTAACATGAGGCACAATCCACATGACATTTTGAATCAATTTTTCGGCAGTCCAAAAAATCAATTTTCTCATAAAAAACGATGACCCGTGATCTGTCGAACTTTCTCCAGATGGTCAGAAATGGTAATTTTTTAACATTTAATTTTTTGACTGTAAATGACTATTGCATATGAAGTATCACTTTTGGAACTGAAATAAGTGTGTTTAGAGTCATTTTAATGCCTGAAATTGGTTGAAATAGAAGCTTCTGAGTGGGAGAATAATTCTGTAAATTGGCAATTTTGGTCACATTGACGATTTAAAAAGTAGTTATTCAACATGAGGCACAATCCACATGACATTTTGAATCAATTTTTCTACAGTCCAAAAAATCAATTTTCTGATGAAAAACGATGACCCGTGACCTGTCGAACTTTCGCAAGATGGTCAGAAATAGAAATTTTTTAATGTTTAATTTTTTGACTGTAAATGACTACTGCATGTGAATTAGAACTCTTGGAACTGAAATAGGTGTGATTAGAGTCATTTTAATGCCTGAAATTGGTTGAAATAGAAGCTTCTGAGAGGAGAAAAAGTCTATAAAAATGGCAATTTTGGTCACATTGAGGCTTTAAACAGAAGTTATTCAACATGAGGCACAATCCAAATGACATTTTAAATACATTTTTCTACAGTCCAAAAAATCAATTTTCTGATGAAAAACGATGACCCGTGACCTGTCGAACTTTCGCCAGATGGTCAGAAATGGAATTTTTTTTATATTTAATTTTTTGACTTTATATGACTATTGCATGTGAATTAGAACTCTTGGAACTGAAATACGTGTGTTTAGAGTCATTTTAATGCCTGAAATTGGTTGAAATAGAAGCTTCTGAGTAGGAGAAAACATGTATAAAAATGGCAATTTTGGTCACATTGAGGCTTTAAACAGTAGTTATTCAACAAGAGGCACAATCCAAATGACATTTTACATCAATTTTTCTAGAGTCCAAAAAATCAATTTTCTGATAAAAAACGATGATCCGTGACCTGTCGAACTTCCTCCACATGGTCAGAAATGGTAATTTTTTAATATTTAATTTTTTGACTGTAAATGACTATTGCATGTGAAGTATCACTTTTGGAAGTGAAATAAGTGTGTTTAGAGTCATTTTAATGCCTGAAATTGGTTAAAATAAAAGCTTCTGAGGAGGAGAAAAAGTCTATAAAAATTGCAATTTTGGTCACATTGAGGCTTTAAACAGAAGTTACTCAACATGAGGCACAATCCAAATGACATTGTAATTACATTTTTCTACAGTCCCAAAAATCTATTTTCTGATGAAAAACGATGACCCGTGACCTGTCGAACTTTCGCCAGATGGTCAGAAATGGAATTTTTTAATATTACATTTTTTACCTATAAATGACTATTGCATGTGAAGTATTACTTTTGGAACTGAAATAAGTGAGTTTAGAGTCATTTTAATGCCTGAAATTGGTTGAAATAGAAGCTTCTGAGTGGGAGAATAATTCTGTAAATTTGCAATTTTGGTCATATTGACGATTTAAAAAGTAGTTATTCAACATGAGGCACAATCCACATGACATTATAATTACATTTTTCTACAGTCCAAAAAATCAATTTTCTGATGAAAAACGATGACCCGTGACCTGTCGAACTTTCGCAAGATGGTCAGAAATAGACATTTTTTAATGTTTAATTTTTTGACTGTAAATGACTATTGCATGTGAATTAGAACTCTTGGAACTGAAATAAGTGTGATTAGAGTCATTTTAATGCCTGAAATTGGTCGAAATAGAAGCTTCTGTGTAGGAGAAAAAGTCTATAAAAATGTTAATTTTGGTCACATTGAGGCTTTAAACAGTAGTTATTCAACATGAGGCACGATCTAAATGACATTTTAAATCAATTTTTCTACAGTCCAAAAAATCAATTTTCTGATGAAAAACGATGACCCGTGACATGTCGAACTTCCTCCAGATGGTCAGAAATGGTAATTTTTTAATATTACATTTTTTACCTATAAATGACTATTGCATGTGAAGTATTACTTTTGGAACTGAAATAAGTGTGTTTAGAGTCATTTTAATGCCTGAAATTGGTTGAAATAGAAGCTTCTGAGTGGGAGAATAATTCTGTAAATTGGCAATTTTGGTCACATTGATGATTTAAAAAGTAGTTATTCAACATGAGGCACAATCCACATGACATTTTAAATACATTTTTCTGCAGTCCAAAAAATCAAATTTCTGATGAAAAACGATGACCCGTGACCTGTCGAACTTTCGCCAGATGGTCAGAAATGGAATTTTTTTTATATTTAATTTTTTGACTTTATATGACTATTGCATGTGAATTAGAACTCTTGGAACTGAAATAAGTGTGTTTAGAGTAATTTTAATGCCTGAAATTGGTTGAAATAGAAGCTTCTAAGTCGGAGATAAAGTCTATAAAAATGGCAATTTTGGTCACATTGAGGCTTTAAACAGTAGTTATTCAACATGAGGCACAATCCAAATGACATTTTAAATCAATTTTTCTACAGTCCAAAAAATCAATTTTCTGATGAAAAACGATGACCCGTGACCTGTCGAACTTTCGCAAGATGGTCAGAAATAGAAATTTTTTAATGTTTAATTTTTTGACTGTAAATGACTATTGCATGTGAATTAGAACTCTTGGAACTGAAATAGGTGTGTTTAGAGTAATTTTAATACCTGAAATTGGTCGAAATAGAAGCTTCTGAGTAGGAGAAAAAGTCTGTAAATTGGCAATTTTGGCAATTTTTCTACAGTCCAAAAAATCAATTTTCTGATGAAAAACGATGACCCGTGACATGTCGAACTTCCTCCAGATGGTCAGAAATGGTAATTTTTTAATATTACATTTTTTACCTATAAATGACTATTGCATGTGAAGTATTACTTTTGGAACTGAAATAAGTGTGTTTAGAGTCATTTTAATGCCTGAAATTGGTTGAAATAGAAGCTTCTGAGTGGGAGAATAATTCTGTAAATTGGCAATTTTGGTCACATTGACGATTTAAAAAGTAGTTATTCAACGTGAGGCACAATCCACATGACATTTTGAATCAATTTTTCTACAGTCCAAAAAATCTATTTTCTGATGAAAAACGATGACCCATGACCTGTCGAACTTTCGCCAGATGGTCAGAAATGGAATTTTTTTAATGTTTAATTTTTTGACTGTAAATGACTATTGCATGTGAATTAGAACTCTTGGAACTGAAATAAGTGTGTTTAGAGTCATTTTAATGCCTGAAATTGGTTGAAATAGAAGCTTCTGAGTAGGAGAAAAAGTCTATAAAAATGGCAATTTTGGTCACATTGAGGCTTTAAACAGAAGTTACTCAACATGAGGCACGATCCAAATGACATTGTAATTACATTTTTCTACAGTCCCAAAAATCTATTTTCTGATGAAAAACGATGACCCGTGACCTGTCGAACTTTCGCCAGATGGTCAGAAATGGAATTTTTTTTATATTTAATTTTTTCACTGTAAATGACTATTGCATGTGAATTAGAACTCTTGGAACTGAAATAAATGTGTTTAGAGTAATTTTAATGCCTGAAATTGGTTGAAATAGAAGCTTCTAAGTCGGAGATAAAGTCTATAAAAATGGCAATTTTGGTCACATTGAGGCTTTAAACAGTAGTTATTCAACATGAGGCACAATCCAAATGACATTTTAAATCAATTTTTCTACAGTCCAAAAAATCAATTTTCTGATGAAAAACGATGACCCGTGACCTGTCGAACTTTCGCAAGATGGTCAGAAATAGAAATTTTTTAATGTTTAATTTTTTGACTGTAAATGACTATTGCATGTGAATTAGAACTCTTGGAACTGAAATAGGTGTGTTTAGAGTAATTTTAATACCTGAAATTGGTCGAAATAGAAGCTTCTGAGTAGGAGAAAAAGTCTGTAAATTGGCAATTTTGGCAATTTTTCTACAGTCCAAAAAATCAATTTTCTGATGAAAAACGATGACCCGTGACATGTCGAACTTCCTCCAGATGGTCAGAAATGGTAATTTTTTAATATTACATTTTTTACCTATAAATGACTATTGCATGTGAAGTATTACTTTTGGAACTGAAATAAGTGTGTTTAGAGTCATTTTAATGCCTGAAATTGGTTGAAATAGAAGCTTCTGAGTAGGAGAAAAAGTCTATAAAAATGGCAATTTTGGTCACATTGAGGCTTTAAACAGAAGTTACTCAACATGAGGCACAATCCAAATGACATTGTAATTACATTTTTCTACAGTCCCAAAAATCTATTTTCTGATGAAAAACGATGACCCGTGACCTGTCGAACTTTCGCCAGATGGTCAGAAATGGAATTTTTTTTATATTTAATTTTTTCACTGTAAATGACTATTGCATGTGAATTAGAACTCTTGGAACTGAAATAAATGTGTTTAGAGTAATTTTAATGCCTGAAATTGGTTGAAATAGAAGCTTCTAAGTCGGAGATAAAGTCTATAAAAATGGCAATTTTGGTCACATTGAGGCTTTAAACAGTAGTTATTCAACATGAGGCACAATCCAAATGACATTTTAAATCAATTTTTCTACAGTCCAAAAAATCAATTTTCTGATGAAAAACGATGACCCGTGACCTGTTGAACTTTCGCAAGATGGTCAGAAATAGAAATTTTTTAATGTTTAATTTTTTGACTGTAAATGACTATTGCATGTGAATTAGAACTCTTGGAACTGAAATAGGTGTGTTTAGAGTAATTTTAATACCTGAAATTGGTCGAAATAGAAGCTTCTGAGTAGGAGAAAAAGTCTGTAAATTGGCAATTTTGGCAATTTTTCTACAGTCCAAAAAATCAATTTTCTGTTGAAAAACGATGACCCGTGACCTGTCGAACTTTCTCCAGATGGTCAGAAATGGTAATTTTTTAACATTTCATTTTTTGTCTGTAAATGACTATTGCATGTGAACTATCACTTTTGGAACTGAAATAAGTGTGTTTAGAGTAATTTTAATGCCTGAATTGGTTGAAAAGAAGCTTCTGAGTAAGAGAAACAGTCTCTAAAAATGGCAATTTTGGTCACATTGAGGATTTCAAAAGTAGTTATTAAACATGAGGCACAATCCAAATGACATATTGAATCAATTTTTCTACAGTCCAAAAAATCAATTATCTGATGAAAAACGATGACCCGTGACCTGTCGAACTTCCTCCAGATGGTCAGAAATGGTAATTTTTTAATGTTTAATTTTTTGACTGTAAATGACTATTGCATGTGAATTATCACTTTTGGAACTAAAATAAGTGTGTTTAGAGTCATTTTAATGCCTGAAATTGGTTGAAATAGAAGCTTCTGAGTAGGAGAAAAAGTCTATAAAAATGGCAATTTTGGTCACATTGAGGCTATAAACAGAAGTTATTCAACATGAGGCAGAATCCGAATGACATTTTAAATCAATTTTTCTACAGTCCAAAAAAATCAATTTTCTGTTGAAAAACGATGACCCGTGACATATCGAACTTTCTCCAGATGGTCAGAAATGCTAATTTATTATTGTTTAATTTTTTGACTGTAAATGACTATTGCATGTGAATTATCACTTTTGGAACTAAAATAAGTGTCTTTAGAGTCATTTTAATGCCTGAAATTGGTTGAAATAGAAGCTTCTGAGTGGGAGAATAATTCTGTAAATTGGCAATTTTGGTCACATTGACGATTTAAAAAGTAGTTATTCAACATGAGGCACAATCCACATGACATTTTGAATCAATTTTTCTACAGTCCAAAAAAATCAATTTTCTGTTGAAAAACGATGACCCGTGACATATCGAACTTTCTCCAGATGGTCAGAAATGCTAATTTATTATTGTTTAATTTTTTGACTTTATATGACTATTGCATGTGAATTAGAACTCTTGGAACTGAAATACGTGTGTTTAGAGTCATTTTAATACCTGAAATTGGTTGAAATAGAAGCTTCTGAGTAGGAGAAAACATGTATAAAAATGGCAATTTTGGTCACATTGAGGCTTTAAACAGAAGTTATTCAACAAGAGGCACAATCCAAATGACATTTTACATCAAATTTTCTAGAGTCCAAAAAATCAATTTTCTGATAAAAAACGATGACCCGTGACCTGTCGAACTTCCTCCACATGGTCAGAAATGGTAATTTTTTAATATTAAATTTTTTGACTGTAAATGACTATTGCATGTGAAGTATCACTTTTGGAACTGAAATAAGTGTGTTTAGAGTCATTTTAATGCCTGAAATTGGTTAAAATAAAAGCTTCTGAGGAGGAGAAAAAGTCTATAAAAATTGCAATTTTGGTCACATTGAGGCTTTAAACAGTAGTTATTCAACATGAGGCACAATCCAAATGACATTTTAAATCTTTTTTTCTACAGTCCAAAAAATCAATTTTCTGATGAAAAACGATGACCCGTGACATGTCGAACTTCCTCCAGATGGTCAGAAATGGTAATTTTTTAATATTACATTTTTTACCTATAAATGACTATTGCATGTGAAGTATTACTTTTGGAACTGAAATAAGTGTGTTTAGAGTCATTTTAATGCCTGAAATTGGTTGAAATAGAATCTTCTGAGTAGGAGAAAAAGTCTATAAAAATGGCAATTTTGGTCACATTGAGGCTTTAAACAGAAGTTATTCAACATGAGGCAGAATCCAAATGACATTTTAAATCAATTTTTCTACAGTCCAAAAAAATCAATTTTCTGTTGAAAAACGATGACCCGTGACATATCGAACTTTCTCCAGATGGTCAGAAATGCTAATTTTTTAATGTTTAATTTTTTGACTGTAAATGACTATTGCATGTCAATTATCACTTTTGGAACTAAAATAAGTGTGTTTAGAGTCATTTTAATGCCTAAAAGTGGTCGAAATAGAAGCTTCTGAGTAGGAGAAAAAGTCTATAAATTGGCAATTTTGGCCACATGACGATTTAAAAAGTAGTTATTCAACATGAGGCACAATCCACATGACATTTTGAATCAATTTTTCTACAGTCCAAAAAATCAATTTTCTGTTGAAAAACGATGACCCGTGGCCTGTCGAACTTTCGCCAGATGGTCAGAAGTGGAAATTTTTTATTATTCATTTTTTTGACTGTAAATGACTATTGCATGTGAATTATTACTTTTGGATCTAAAATAACTGTGTATAGAGTCATTTTAATGCCTGAAATTGGTCAAAATAGAAGCTTCCGAGTAGGAGAAAAAGTCTGTAAATTGGCAATTTTGGTCACATTGAGAATTTAAAAAGTAATTATTAAACATGAGGCACAATCCAAATGACATTTTGAATCAATTTTTCTACAGTCCAAAAAATCAATTTTCTGATGAAAAACGATGACCCGTGACATGTCGAACTTCCTCCAGATGGTCAGAAATGGTAATTTTTTAATATTACATTTTTTACCTATAAATGACTATTGCATGTGAAGTATTACTTTTGGAACTGAAATAAGTGTGTTTAGAGTCATTTTAATGCCTGAAATTGGTTGAAATAGAAGCTTCTGAGTGGGAGAATAATTCTGTAAATTGGCAATTTTGGTCACATTGACGATTTAAAAAGTAGTTATTCAACATGAGGCACAATCCACAGAACATTTTAAATACATTTTTCTGCAGTCCAAAAAATCAATTTTCTGATGAAAAACGATGACCCGTGACCTGTCGAACTTTCGCCAGATGGTCAGAAATGGAATTTTTTTTATATTTAATTTTTTGACTTTATATGACTATTGCATGTGAATTAGAACTCTTGGAACTGAAATACGTGTGTTTAGAGTCATTTTAATGCCTGAAATTGGTTGAAATAGAAGCTTCTGAGTAGGAGAAAACATGTATAAAAATGGCAATTTTGGTCACATTGAGGCTTTAAACAGTAGTTATTCAACAAGAGGCACAATCCAAATGACATTTTACATCAATTTTTCTAGAGTCCAAAAAATCAATTTTCTGATAAAAAACGATGACCCGTGACCTGTCGAACTTCCTCCACATGGTCAGAAATGGTAATTTTTTAATATTTAATTTTTTGACTCTAAATGACTATTGCATGTGAAGTATCACTTTTGGAACTGAAATAAGTGTGTTTAGAGCCATTTTAATGCCTGAAATTGGTTAAAATAAAAGCTTCTGAGGAGGAGAAAAAGTCTATAAAAATTGCAATTTTGGTCACATTGAGGCTTTAAACAGTAGTTATTCAACATGAGGCACAATCCAAATGACATTTTAAATCTTTTTTTCTACAGTCCAAAAAATCAATTTTCTGATGAAAAACGATGACCCGTGACATGTCGAACTTCCTCCAGATGGTCAGAAATGGTAATTTTTTAATATTACATTTTTTACCTATAAATGACTATTGCATGTGAAGTATTACTTTTGGAACTGAAATAAGTGTGTTTAGAGTCATTTTAATGCCTGAAATTGGTTGAAATAGAAGCTTCTGAGTGGGAGAATAATTCTGTAAATTGGCAATTTTGGTCACCTTGACGATTTAAAAAGTAGTTATTCAACGTGAGGCACAATCCACATGACATTTTGAATCAATTTTTCTACAGTCCAAAAAATCAATTTTCTGATGAAAAACGATGACCCGTGACCTGTCGAACTTTCGCAAGATGGTCAGAAATAGAAATTTTTTAATGTTTAATTTTTTGACTGTAAATGACTATTGCATGTGAATTAGAACTCTTGGAACTGAAATAAGTGTGTTTAGAGTCATTTTAATGCCTGAAATTGGTTGAAATAGAAGCTTCTGAGTAGGAGAAAAAGTCTATAAAAATGGCAATTTTGGTCACATTGAGGCTTTAAACAGAAGTTACTCAACATGAGGCACAATCCAAATGACATTGTAATTACATTTTTCTACAGTCCCAAAAATCTATTTTCTGATGAAAAACGATGACCCGTGACCTGTCGAACTTTCGCCAGATGGTCAGAAATGGAATTTTTTTTATATTTAATTTTTTCACTGTAAATGACTATTGCATTTGAATTAGAACTCTTGGAACTGAAATAAATGTGTTTAGAGTAATTTTAATGCCTGAAATTGGTTGAAATAGAAGCTTCTAAGTCGGAGATAAAGTCTATAAAAATGGCAATTTTGGTCACATGAGGCTTTAAACAGTAGTTATTTAACATGAGGCACAATCCACATGACATTTTGAATCAATTTTTCGGCAGTCCAAAAAATCAATTTTCTGTTGAAAAACGATTACCCGTGATCTGTCGAACTTTCTCCAGATGGTCAGAAATGGTAATTTTTTAACATTTCATTTTTTGACTGTAAATGACTATTGCATGTGAAGTATCACTTTTGGAACTGAAATAAGTGTGTTTAGAGTCATTTTAATGCCTGAAATTGGTTGAAATAGAAGCTTCTAAGTAGGAGAAAAAGTCTATAAAAATGGCAATTTTGGTCACATTGAGGCTTTAAACAGAAGTTATTCAACATGAGGCACAATCCAAATGGCATTTTAAATACATTTTTCTACAGTCCAAAAAATCAATTTTCTGATGAAAAACGATGACCCGTGACCTGTCCACTTTCGCTGGATGGTCAGAAATGGAATTTTTTTTATATTTAATTATTTGACTGTAAATGACTATTGCATGTGAATTAGAACTCTTGGAACTGAAATAAGTGTGTTTAGAGTCATTTTAATGCCTGAAATTGGTCGAAATAGAAGCTTCTGAGTAGGAGAAAAAGTCTATAAAAATGGCAATTTTGGTCACATTGAGGCTTTAAACAGAAGTTATTCAACATGAGGCACAATCCAAATGACATTTTAAATACATTTTTCTACAGTCCAAAAAAATCAATTTTCTGATGAAAAACGATGATCCGTGACCTGTCGAACTTTCGCCAGATGGTCAGAAATGGAAATTTTTTTATATTTTATTTTTTCACTGTAAATGACTATTGCATGTGAATTAGAACTCTTGGAACTTAAATAAATGTGTTTAGAGTCATTTTAATGCCTGAAATTGTTCAAAATAGAAGCTTCTGAGTAGGAGAAAAAGTCTGTAAATTGGCAATTTTGGTCACATTGAGGATTTAAAAAGTAGTTATTAAACATGAGGCACAATCTAAATGACATTTTGAATCAATTTTTCTACAGTCCAAAAAATCAATTTTCTGATGAAAAACGATGACCCGTGACCTGTCGAACTTCCTCCAGATGGTCAGAAATGGTAATTTTTTAATGTTTAATTTTTTGACTGTAAATGACTATTGCATGTGAATTATCACTTTTGGAACTAAAATAAGTGTGTTTAGAGTCATTTTAATGCCTGAAATTGGTTGTAATAGAAGATTCTGAGTAGGAGAAAAAGTCTATAAAAATGGCAATTTTGGTCACATTGAGGCTATAAACAGAAGTTATTCAACATGATTCAGAATCCAAATGACATTTTAAATCAATTTTTCTACAGTCCAAAAAAATCCGTTTTCTGTTGAAAAGCGATGACCCGTGACATATCGAACTTTCTCCAGATGGTCAGAAATGCTAATTTATTAATGTTTAATTTTTTGACTGTAAATGACTATTGCATGTGAATTATCACTTTTGGAACTAAAATAAGTGTGTTTAGAGTCATTTTAATGCCTGAAATTGGTTGAAATAGAAGCTTCTGAGTAGGAGAATAATTCTGTAAATTGGCTATTTTGGTCACATTGAGGATTTAAAAAGTAGTTATTCAACATGAGGCACAATCCAAATGACATTTTAAATCAATTTTTCTACAGTCCAAAAAATCAATTTTCTGATAAAAAACGATGACCCGTGACCTGTCGAACTTCCTCCAGATGGTCGGAAATGGTAATTTTTTAATATTTAATTTTTTGACTGTAAATGACTATTGCATGTGAAGTATCACTTTTGGAACTGAAATACGTGTGTTTAGAGTCATTTTAATGCCTGAAATTGGTTGAAATAGAAGCTTCTGAGTAGGAGAGAAAGTCTATAAAAATGGCAATTTTGGTCACATTGAGGCTTTAAACAGTAGTTATTCAACAAGAGGCACAATCCAAATGACATTTTAAATCAATTTTCCTACAGTCCAAAAAATCAATTTTCTGATAAAAAACGATGACCCGTGACCTGTCGAACTTCCTCCACATGGTCAGAAATGGTAATTTTTTAATATTTAATTTTTTGACTGTAAATGACTATTGCATGTGAAGTATCACTTTTGGAACTGAAATAAGTGTGTTTAGAGTCATTTTAATGCCTGAAATTGGTTAAAATAAAAGCTTCTGAGTAGGAGAAAAAGTCTATAAAAATGGCAATTTTGGTCACATTGAGGCTTAAAACAGTAGTTATTCAACATGAGGCACAATCCAAATGACATTTTAAATCTTTTTTTCTACAGTCACAAAAATCAATTTTCTGATGAAAAACGATGACCCGTGACCTGTCGAACTTCCTCCAGATGGTCAGAAATGGTAATTTTTTAATATTACATTTTTTTATCTATAAATGACTATTGCATGTGAAGTATTACTTTTGGAACTGAAATAAGTGTGTTTAGAGTCATTTTAATGCCTGAAATTGGTTGAAATAGAAGCTTCTGAGTGGGAGAATAATTCTGTAAATTGGCAATTTTGGTCACATTGACAATTTAAAAAGTAGTTATTCAACATGAGGCACAATCCACATGACATTTTGAATCAATTTTTCTACAGTCCAAAAAATCAATTTTCTGATGAAAAACGATGACCCG
This sequence comes from Triturus cristatus, assembly GCF_964204655.1. Lineage (NCBI taxonomy): Eukaryota > Metazoa > Chordata > Amphibia > Caudata > Salamandridae > Triturus > Triturus cristatus. The sequence goes on from NC_140582.1 coordinate 97,320,103, forward strand.
TGACCTGTCGAACTTTCGCCAGATGGTCAGAAATGGAATTTTTTTTATATTTTAGTTTTTTCACTGTAAATGACTATTGCATGTGAATTAGAACTCTTGGAAATTAAATAAATGTGTTTAGAGTCATTTTAATGCCTGAAATTGGTCAAAATAGAAGCTTCTGAGTAGGAGAAAAAGTCTGTAAATTGGCAATTTTGGTCACATTGAGGATTTAAAAAGTAGTTATTCAACATGAGGCACAATCCACATGACATTTTGAATCAATTTTTCTACAGTCCAAAAAATCAATTTTCTGATGAAAAACGATGACCCGTGACCTGTCGAACTTTCGCAAGATGGTCAGAAATAGAAATTTTTTAATGTTTAATTTTTTGACTGTAAATGACTACTGCATGTGAATTAGAACTCTTGGAACTGAAATAGGTGTGATTAGAGTCATTTTAATGCCTGAAATTGGTTGAAATAGAAGCTTCTGAGTAGGAGAAAAAGTCTATAAAAAAGGCAATTTTGGTCACATTGAGGCTTTAAACAGAAGTTATTCAACATGAGGCACAATCCAAATGACATTTTAAATACATTTTTCTACAGTCCAAAAAATCAATTTTCTGATGAAAAACGATGACCCGTGACCTGTCGAACTTTCGCCAGATGGTCAGAAATGGAATTTTTTTTATATTTAATTTTTTGACTTTATATGACTATTGCATGTGAATTAGAACTCTTGGAACTGAAATACGTGTGTTTAGAGTGATTTTAATGCCTGAAATTGGTTGAAATAGAAGCTTCTGAGTAGGAGAAAACATGTATAAAAATGGCAATTTTGGTCACATTGAGGCTTTAAACAGTAGTTATTCAACAAGAGGCACAATCCAAATGACATTTTACATCAATTTTTCTAGAGTCCAAAAAATCAATTTTCTGATAAAAAACGATGATCCGTGACCTGTCGAACTTCCTCCACATGGTCAGAAATGGTAATTTTTTAATATTTAATTTTTTGACTGTAAATGACTATTGCATGTGAAGTATCACTTTTGGAACTGAAATAAGTGTGTTTAGAGTCATTTTAATGCCTGAAATTGGTTAAAATAAAAGCTTCTGAGGAGGAGAAAAAGTCTATAAAAATTGCAATTTTGGTCACATTGAGGCTTTAAACAGTAGTTATTCAACATGAGGCACAATCCAAATGACATTTTAAATCTTTTTTTCTACAGTCCAAAAAATCAATTTTCTGATGAAAAACGATGACCCGTGACATGCCGAACTTCCTCAGATGGTCAGAAATGGTAATTTTTTAATATTACATTTTTTACCTATAAATGACTATGCATGTGAAGTATTACTTTTGGAATTGAAATAGGTGTGTTTAGAGTCATTTTAATGCCTGAAATTGGTTGAAATAGAAGCTTCTGAGTGGGAGAATAATTCTGTAAATTGGCAATTTTGGTCACATTGACGATTTAAAAAGTAGTTATTCAACATGAGGCACAATCCACATGACATTTTGAATCAATTTTTCTACAGTCCAAAAAAATCAATTTTCTGATGAAAAACGATGACCCGTGACCTGTTGAACTTTCGCAAGATGGTCAGAAATAGAAATTTTTTAATGTTTAATTTTTTGACTGTAAATGACTATTGCATGTGAATTAGAACTCTTGGAACTGAAATAAGTGTGATTAGAGTCATTTTAAAACCTGAAATTGGTTGAAATAGAAGCTTCTGAGTAGGAGAAAAAGGCGATAAAAATGGCAATTTTGGTCATATTGAGGCTTTAAACAGAAGTTATTCAACATGAGGCACAATGCAAATGACATTTTAAATATATTTTTCTACAGTCCAAAAAATCAATTTTCTGATGAAAAACGATGACCCGGGACCTGTTGAACTTTCGCCAGATGGTCAGAAATGGAAAAATTTTTATATTTAATTTTTTGACTGTAAATGATTATTGCATATGAATTAGAACTCTTGGAACTGAAATAAGTGTGTTTAGAGTCATTTTAATGCCTGAAATTGGTTGAAATAGAAGCTTCTGAGTAGGAGAAAAAGTCTATAAAAATGGCAATTTTGGTCACATTGAGGCTTTAAACAGAAGTTATTCAACATGAGGCACAATCCAAATGACATTGTAATTACATTTTTCTACAGTCCAAAAAATCTATTTTCTGATGAAAAACGATGACCTGTCGAACTTTCGCCAGATGGTCAGAAATGGAATTTTTTTTATATTTAATTTTTTCACTGTAAATGACTATTGCATGTGAATTAGAACTCTTGGAACTGAAATAAATGTGTTTAGAGTAACTTTAATGCCTGAAATTGGTTGAAATAGAAGCTTCTAAGTCGGAGATAAAGTCTATAAAAATGGCAATTTTGGTCACATTGAGGCTTTAAACAGTAGTTATTCAACATGAGGCACAATCCAAATGACATTTTAAATCAATTTTTCTACAGTGCAAAAAAATCAATTTTCTGATGAAAAACGATGACCCGTGACCTGTCGAACTTCCTCCACATGGTCAGAAATGGTAATTTTTTAATATTTAATTTTTTGACTGTAAATGACTATTGCATGTGAAGTATCACTTTTGGAACTGAAATAAGTGTGTTTAGAGTCATTTTAATGCCTGAAATTGGTTAAAATAAAAGCTTCTGAGTAGGAGAAAAAGTCTATAAAAATGGCAATTTTGGTCACATTGAGGCTTAAAACAGTAGTTATTCAACATGAGGCACAATCCAAATGACATTTTAAATCTTTTTTTCTACAGTCACAAAAATCAATTTTCTGATGAAAAACGATGACCCGTGACCTGTCGAACTTCCTCCAGATGGTCAGAAATGGTAATTTTTTAATATTACATTTTTTTATCTATAAATGACTATTGCATGTGAAGTATTACTTTTGGAACTGAAATAAGTGTGTTTAGAGTCATTTTAATGCCTGAAAGTGGTTGAAATAGAAGCTTCTGAGTGGGAGAATAATTCTGTAAATTGGCAATTTTGGTCACATTGACAATTTAAAAAGTAGTTATTCAACATGAGGCACAATCCACATGACATTTTGAATCAATTTTTCTACAGTCCAAAAAATCAATTTTCTGATGAAAAACGATGACCCGTGACCTGTCGAACTTTCGCAAGATGGTCAGAAATAGAAATTTTTTAATGTTTAATTTTTTGACTGTAAATGACTATTGCATGTGAATTAGAACTCTTGGAACTGAAATAAGTGTGATTAGAGTCATTTTAATGCCTGAAATTGGTTGAAATAGAAGCTTCTGAGTAGGAGAAAAAAGCTATAAAAATGGCAATTTTGGTCATATTGAGGCTTTAAACAGAAGTTATTCAACATGAGGCACAATCCAAATGACATTTTAAATACATTTTTCTACAATCCAAAAAATCAATTTTCTGATGAAAAACGATGACCCGTGACCTGTCGAACTTTCGCCAGATGGTCAGAAATGGAATTTTTTTTATATTTTAGTTTTTTCACTGTAAATGACTATTGCATGTGAATTAGAACTCTTGGAAATTAAATAAATGTGTTTAGAGTCATTTTAATGCCTGAAATTGGTCAAAATAGAAGCTTCTGAGTAGGAGAAAAAGTCTGTAAATTGGCAATTTTGGTCACATTGAGGATTTAAAAAGTAGTTATTCAACATGAGGCACAATCCACATGACATTTTGAATCAATTTTTCTACAGTCCAAAAAATCAATTTTCTGATGAAAAACGATGACCCGTGACCTGTCGAACTTTCGCAAGATGGTCAGAAATAGAAATTTTTTAATGTTTATTTTTTTGACTGTAAATGACTACTGCATGTGAATTAGAACTCTTGGAACTGAAATAGGTGTGATTAGAGTCATTTTAATGCCTGAAGTTGGTTGAAATAGAAGCTTCTGAGTAGGAGAAAAAGTCTATAAAAATGGCAATTTTGGTCACATTGAGGCTTTAAACAGAAGTTATTCAACATGAGGCACAATCCAAATGACATTTTAAATACATTTTTCTACAGTCCAAAAAATCAATTTTCTGATGAAAAACGATGACCCGTGACCTGTCGAACTTTCGCCAGATGGTCAGAAATGGAATTTTTTTTATATTTAATTTTTTGACTTTATATGACTATTGCATGTGAATTAGAACTCTTGGAACTGAAATACGTGTGTTTAGAGTGATTTTAATGCCTGAAATTGGTTGAAATAGAAGCTTCTGAGTAGGAGAAAACATGTATAAAAATGGCAATTTTGGTCACATTGAGGCTTTAAACAGTAGTTATTCAACAAGAGGCACAATCTAAATGACATTTTACATCAATTTTTCTAGAGTCCAAAAAATCAATTTTCTGATAAAAAACGATGATCCGTGACCTGTCGAACTTCCTCCACATGGTCAGAAATGGTAATTTTTTAATATTTAATTTTTTGACTGTAAATGACTATTGCATGTGAAGTATCACTTTTGGAACTGAAATAAGTGTGTTTAGAGTCATTTTAATGCCTGAAATTGGTTAAAATAAAAGCTTCTGAGGAGGAGAAAAAGTCTATAAAAATTGCAATTTTGGTCACATTGAGGCTTTAAACAGTAGTTATTCAACATGAGGCACAATCCAAATGACATTTTAAATCTTTTTTTCTACAGTCCAAAAAATCAATTTTCTGATGAAAAACGATGACCCGTGACATGCCGAACTTCCTCAGATGGTCAGAAATGGTAATTTTTTAATATTACATTTTTTACCTATAAATGACTATGCATGTGAAGTATTACTTTTGGAACTGAAATAGGTGTGTTTAGAGTCATTTTAATGCCTGAAATTGGTTGAAATAGAAGCTTCTGAGTGGGAGAATAATTCTGTAAATTGGCAATTTTGGTCACATTGACGATTTAAAAAGTAGTTATTCAACATGAGGCACAATCCACATGACATTTTGAATCAATTTTTCTACAGTCCAAAAAAATCAATTTTCTGATGAAAAACGATGACCCGTGACCTGTTGAACTTTCGCAAGATGGTCAGAAATAGAAATTTTTTAATGTTTAATTTTTTGACTGTAAATGACTATTGCATGTGAATTAGAACTCTTGGAACTGAAATAAGTGTGATTAGAGTCATTTTAAAACCTGAAATTGGTTGAAATAGAAGCTTCTGAGTAGGAGAAAAAGGCGATAAAAATGGCAATTTTGGTCATATTGAGGCTTTAAACAGAAGTTATTCAACATGAGGCACAATGCAAATGACATTTTAAATATATTTTTCTACAGTCCAAAAAATCAATTTTCTGATGAAAAACGATGACCCGGGACCTGTTGAACTTTCGCCAGATGGTCAGAAATGGAAAAATTTTTATATTTAATTTTTTGACTGTAAATGATTATTGCATATGAATTAGAACTCTTGGAACTGAAATAAGTGTGTTTAGAGTCATTTTAATGCCTGAAATTGGTTGAAATAGAAGCTTCTGAGTAGGAGAAAAAGTCTATAAAAATGGCAATTTTGGTCACATTGAGGCTTTAAACAGAAGTTATTCAACATGAGGCACAATCCACATGACATTGTAATTACATTTTTCTACAGTCCAAAAAATCTATTTTCTGATGAAAAACGATGACCTGTCGAACTTTCGCCAGATGGTCAGAAATGGAATTTTTTTTATATTTAATTTTTTCACTGTAAATGACTATTGCATGTGAATTAGAACTCTTGGAACTGAAATAAATGTGTTTAGAGTAACTTTAATGCCTGAAATTGGTTGAAATAGAAGCTTCTAAGTCGGAGATAAAGTCTATAAAAATGGCAATTTTGGTCACATTGAGGCTTTAAACAGTAGTTATTCAACATGAGGCACAATCCAAATGACATTTTAAATCAATTTTTCTACAGTGCAAAAAAATCAATTTTCTGATGAAAAACGATGACCCGTGACCTGTCGAACTTTCGCCAGATGGTCAGAAATGGACATTTTTTAATGTTTAATTTTTTGACTGTAAATGACTATTGCATGTGAATTAGAACTCTTGGAACTGAAATAGGTGTGTTTAGAGTAATTTTAATGCCTGAAATTGGTCGAAATAGAAGCTTCTGAGTAGGAGAAAAAGTCAGTAAATTGGCAATTTTGGCGATTTTTCTACAGTCCAAAAAATCAATTTTCTGTTGAAAAACGATGACCCGTGACCTGTCGAACTTTCTCCAGATGGTCAGAAATGGTAATTTTTTAACATTTCATTTTTTGACTGTAAATGACTATTGCATGTGAACTATCACTTTTGGAACTGAAATAAGTGTGTTTAGAGTAATTTTAATGCCTGAAATTGGTTGAAAAGAAGCTTCTGAGTAAGAGAAACAGTCTCTAAAAATGGCAATTTTGGTCACATTGAGGATTTAAAAAGTAGTTATTAAACATGAGGCACAATCCAAATGACATTTTGAATCAATTTTTCTACAGTCCAAAAAATCAATTTTCTGATGAAAAACGATGACGCGTGACCTGTCGAACTTCCTCCAGATGGTCAGAAATGGTAATTTTTTAATGTTTAATTTTTTGACTGTAAATGACTATTGCATGTGAATTATCACTTTTGGAACTAAAATAAGTGTGTTTAGAGTCATTTTAATGCCTGAAATTGGTTGAAATAGAAGCTTCTGAGTAGGAGAAAAAGTCTATAAAAATGGCAATTTTGGTCACATTGAGGCTATAAACAGAAGTTATTCAACATGAGGCAGAATCCGAATGACATTTTAAATCAATTTTTCTACAGTCCAAAAAAATCAATTTTCTGTTGAAAAACGATGACCCGTGACATATCGAACTTTCTCCAGATGGTCAGAAATGCTAATTTATTATTGTTTAATTTTTTGACTGTAAATGACTATTGCATGTGAATTATCACTTTTGGAACTAAAATAAGTGTGTTTAGAGTCATTTTAATGCCTGAAATTGGTTGAAATAGAAGCTTCTGAGTAGGAGAAAAAGTCTATAAAAATGGCACTTTTGGTCACATTGAGGCTATAAACAGAAGTTATTCAACATGAGGCAGAATCCAAATGACATTTTAAATCAATTTTTCTACAGTCCAAAAAAATCCGTTTTCTGTTGAAAAGCGATGACCCGTGACATATCGAACTTTCTCCAGATGGTCAGAAATGCTAATTTATTAATGTTTAATTTTTTGACTGTAAATGACTATTGCATGTGAATTATCACTTTTGGAACTAAAATAAGGGTGTTTAGAGTCATTTTAATGCCTGAAATTGGTTGAAATAGAAGCTTCTGAGTAGGAGAATAATTCTGTAAATTGGCAATAATGGTCACATTGAGGATTTAAAAAGTAGTTATTCAACATGAGGCACAATCCAAATGACATTTTAAATCAATTTTTCTACAGTCCAAAAAATCAATTTTCTGATAAAAAACGATGACCCGTGACCTGTCGAACTTCCTCCAGATGGTCAGAAATGGTAATTTTTTAATATTACATTTTTTTATCTCTAAATGACTATTGCATGTGAAGTATCACTTTTGGAACTGAAATAAGTGTGTTTAGAGTCATTTTAATGCCTGAAATTGGTTAAAATAAAAGCTTCTGAGGAGGAGAAAAAGTCTATAAAAATTGCAATTTTGGTCACATTGAGGCTTTAAACAGTAGTTATTCAACATGAGGCACAATCCAAATGACATTTTAAATCTTTTTTTCTACAGTCCAAAAAATCAATTTTCTGATGAAAAACGATGACCCGTGACATGCCGAACTTCCTCAGATGGTCAGAAATGGTAATTTTTTAATATTACATTTTTTACCTATAAATGACTATGCATGTGAAGTATTACTTTTGGAACTGAAATAGGTGTGTTTAGAGTCATTTTAATGCCTGAAATTGGTTGAAATAGAAGCTTCTGAGTGGGAGAATAATTCTGTAAATTGGCAATTTTGGTCACATTGACGATTTAAAAAGTAGTTATTCAACATGAGGCACAATCCACATGACATTTTGAATCAATTTTTCTACAGTCCAAAAAAATCAATTTTCTGATGAAAAACGATGACCCGTGACCTGTTGAACTTTCGCAAGATGGTCAGAAATAGAAATTTTTTAATGTTTAATTTTTTGACTGTAAATGACTATTGCATGTGAATTAGAACTCTTGGAACTGAAATAAGTGTGATTAGAGTCATTTTAAAACCTGAAATTGGTTGAAATAGAAGCTTCTGAGTAGGAGAAAAAGGCGATAAAAATGGCAATTTTGGTCATATTGAGGCTTTAAACAGAAGTTATTCAACATGAGGCACAATGCAAATGACATTTTAAATATATTTTTCTACAGTCCAAAAAATCAATTTTCTGATGAAAAACGATGACCCGGGACCTGTTGAACTTTCGCCAGATGGTCAGAAATGGAAAAATTTTTATATTTAATTTTTTGACTGTAAATGATTATTGCATATGAATTAGAACTCTTGGAACTGAAATAAGTGTGTTTAGAGTCATTTTAATGCCTGAAATTGGTTGAAATAGAAGCTTCTGAGTAGGAGAAAAAGTCTATAAAAATGGCAATTTTGGTCACATTGAGGCTTTAAACAGAAGTTATTCAACATGAGGCACAATCCAAATGACATTGTAATTACATTTTTCTACAGTCCAAAAAATCTATTTTCTGATGAAAAACGATGACCTGTCGAACTTTCGCCAGATGGTCAGAAATGGAATTTTTTTTATATTTAATTTTTTCACTGTAAATGACTATTGCATGTGAATTAGAACTCTTGGAACTGAAATAAATGTGTTTAGAGTAACTTTAATGCCTGAAATTGGTTGAAATAGAAGCTTCTAAGTCGGAGATAAAGTCTATAAAAATGGCAATTTTGGTCACATTGAGGCTTTAAACAGTAGTTATTCAACATGAGGCACAATCCAAATGACATTTTAAATCAATTTTTCTACAGTGCAAAAAAATCAATTTTCTGATGAAAAACGATGACCCGTGACCTGTCGAACTTCCTCCACATGGTCAGAAATGGTAATTTTTTAATATTTAATTTTTTGACTGTAAATGACTATTGCATGTGAAGTATCACTTTTGGAACTGAAATAAGTGTGTTTAGAGTCATTTTAATGCCTGAAATTGGTTAAAATAAAAGCTTCTGAGTAGGAGAAAAAGTCTATAAAAATGGCAATTTTGGTCACATTGAGGCTTAAAACAGTAGTTATTCAACATGAGGCACAATCCAAATGACATTTTAAATCTTTTTTTCTACAGTCACAAAAATCAATTTTCTGATGAAAAACGATGACCCGTGACCTGTCGAACTTCCTCCAGATGGTCAGAAATGGTAATTTTTTAATATTACATTTTTTTATCTATAAATGACTATTGCATGTGAAGTATTACTTTTGGAACTGAAATAAGTGTGTTTAGAGTCATTTTAATGCCTGAAATTGGTTGAAATAGAAGCTTCTGAGTGGGAGAATAATTCTGTAAATTGGCAATTTTGGTCACATTGACAATTTAAAAAGTAGTTATTCAACATGAGGCACAATCCACATGACATTTTGAATCAATTTTTCTACAGTCCAAAAAATCAATTTTCTGATGAAAAACGATGACCCGTGACCTGTCGAACTTTCGCAAGATGGTCAGAAATAGAAATTTTTTAATGTTTAATTTTTTGACTGTAAATGACTATTGCATGTGAATTAGAACTCTTGGAACTGAAATAAGTGTGATTAGAGTCATTTTAATGCCTGAAATTGGTTGAAATAGAAGCTTCTGAGTAGGAGAAAAAAGCTATAAAAATGGCAATTTTGGTCATATTGAGGCTTTAAACAGAAGTTATTCAACATGAGGCACAATCCAAATGACATTTTAAATACATTTTTCTACAGTCCAAAAAATCAATTTTCTGATGAAAAACGATGACCCGTGACCTGTCGAACTTTCGCCAGATGGTCAGAAATGGAATTTTTTTTATATTTTAGTTTTTTCACTGTAAATGACTATTGCATGTGAATTAGAACTCTTGGAAATTAAATAAATGTGTTTAGAGTCATTTTAATGCCTGAAATTGGTCAAAATAGAAGCTTCTGAGTAGGAGAAAAAGTCTGTAAATTGGCAATTTTGGTCACATTGAGGATTTAAAAAGTAGTTATTCAACAGGAGGCACAATCCACATGACATTTTGAATCAATTTTTCTACAGTCCAAAAAATCAATTTTCTGATGAAAAACGATGACCCGTGACCTGTCGAACTTTCGCAAGATGGTCAGAAATAGAAATTTTTTAATGTTTATTTTTTTGACTGTAAATGACTACTGCATGTGAATTAGAACTCTTGGAACTGAAATAGGTGTGATTAGAGTCATTTTAATGCCTGAAGTTGGTTGAAATAGAAGCTTCTGAGTAGGAGAAAAAGTCTATAAAAATGGCAATTTTGGTCACATTGAGGCTTTAAACAGAAGTTATTCAACATGAGGCACAATCCAAATGACATTTTAAATACATTTTTCTACTGTCCAAAAAATCAATTTTCTGATGAAAAACGATGACCCGTGACCTGTCGAACTTTCGCCAGATGGTCAGAAATGGAATTTTTTTTATATTTAATTTTTTGACTTTATATGACTATTGCATGTGAATTAGAACTCTTGGAACTGAAATACGTGTGTTTAGAGTGATTTTAATGCCTGAAATTGGTTGAAATAGAAGCTTCTGAGTAGGAAAAAAAATGTATAAAAATGGCAATTTTGGTCACATTGAGGCTTTAAACAGTAGTTATTCAACAAGAGGCACAATCTAAATGACATTTTACATCAATTTTTCTAGAGTCCAAAAAATCAATTTTCTGATAAAAAACGATGATCCGTGACCTGTCGAACTTCCTCCACATGGTCAGAAATGGTAATTTTTTAATATTTAATTTTTTGACTGTAAATGACTATTGCATGTGAAGTATCACTTTTGGAACTGAAATAAGTGTGTTTAGAGTCATTTTAATGCCTGAAATTGGTTAAAATAAAAGCTTCTGAGGAGGAGAAAAAGTCTATAAAAATTGCAATTTTGGTCACATTGAGGCTTTAAACAGTAGTTATTCAACATGAGGCACAATCCAAATGACATTTTAAATCTTTTTTTCTACAGTCCAAAAAATCAATTTTCTGATGAAAAACGATGACCCGTGACATGTCGAACTTCCTCCAGATGGTCAGAAATGGTAATTTTTTAATATTACATTTTTTACCTATAAATGACTATGCATGTGAAGTATTACTTTTGGAACTGAAATAGGTGTGTTTAGAGTCATTTTAATGCCTGAAATTGGTTGAAATAGAAGCTTCTGAGTGGGAGAATAATTCTGTAAATTGGCAATTTTGGTCACATTGACGATTTAAAAAGTAGTTATTCAACATGAGGCACAATCCACATGACATTTTGAATCAATTTTTCTACAGTCCAAAAAAATCAATTTTCTGATGAAAAACGATGACCCGTGACCTGTTGAACTTTCGCAAGATGGTCAGAAATAGAAATTTTTTAATGTTTAATTTTTTGACTGTAAATGACTATTGCATGTGAATTAGAACTCTTGGAACTGAAATAAGTGTGATTAGAGTCATTTTAAAACCTGAAATTGGTTGAAATAGAAGCTTCTGAGTAGGAGAAAAAGGCGATAAAAATGGCAATTTTGGTCATATTGAGGCTTTAAACAGAAGTTATTCAACATGAGGCACAATGCAAATGACATTTTAAATATATTTTTCTACAGTCCAAAAAATCAATTTTCTGATGAAAAACGATGACCCGGGACCTGTTGAACTTTCGCCAGATGGTCAGAAATGGAAAAATTTTTATATTTAATTTTTTGACTGTAAATGATTATTGCATATGAATTAGAACTCTTGGAACTGAAATAAGTGTGTTTAGAGTCATTTTAATGCCTGAAATTGGTTGAAATAGAAGCTTCTGAGTAGGAGAAAAAGTCTATAAAAATGGCAATTTTGGTCACATTGAGGCTTTAAACAGAAGTTATTCAACATGAGGCACAATCCACATGACATTGTAATTACATTTTTCTACAGTCCAAAAAATCTATTTTCTGATGAAAAACGATGACCTGTCGAACTTTCGCCAGATGGTCAGAAATGGAATTTTTTTTATATTTAATTTTTTCACTGTAAATGACTATTGCATGTGAATTAGAACTCTTGGAACTGAAATAAATGTGTTTAGAGTAACTTTAATGCCTGAAATTAGTTGAAATAGAAGCTTCTAAGTCGGAGATAAAGTCTATAAAAATGGCAATTTTGGTCACATTGAGGCTTTAAACAGTAGTTATTCAACATGAGGCACAATCCAAATGACATTTTAAATCAATTTTTCTACAGTGCAAAAAAATCAATTTTCTGATGAAAAACGATGACCCGTGACCTGTCGAACTTTCGCCAGATGGTCAGAAATGGACATTTTTTAATGTTTAATTTTTTGACTGTAAATGACTATTGCATGTGAATTAGAACTCTTGGAACTGAAATAGGTGTGTTTAGAGTAATTTTAATGCCTGAAATTGGTCGAAATAGAAGCTTCTGAGTAGGAGAAAAAGTCAGTAAATTGGCAATTTTGGCAATTTTTCTACAGTCCAAAAAATCAATTTTCTGTTGAAAAACGATGACCCGTGACCTGTCGAACTTTCTCCAGATGGTCAGAAATGGTAATTTTTTAACATTTCATTTTTTGACTGTAAATGACTATTGCATGTGAACTATCACTTTTGGAACTGAAATAAGTGTGTTTAGAGTAATTTTAATGCCTGAAATTGGTTGAAAAGAAGCTTCTGAGTAAGAGAAACAGTCTCTAAAAATGGCAATTTTGGTCACATTGAGGATTTAAAAAGTAGTTATTAAACATGAGGCACAATCCAAATGACATTTTGAATCAATTTTTCTACAGTCCAAAAAATCAATTTTCTGATGAAAAACGATGACCCGTGACCTGTCGAACTTCCTCCAGATGGTCAGAAATGGTAATTTTTTAATGTTTAATTTTTTGACTGTAAATGACTATTGCATGTGAATTATCACTTTTGGAACTAAAATAAGTGTGTTTAGAGTCATTTTAATGCCTGAAATTGGTTGAAATAGAAGCTTCTGAGTAGGAGAAAAAGTCTATAAAAATGGCAATTTTGGTCACATTGAGGCTATAAACAGAAGTTATTCAACATGAGGCAGAATCCGAATGACATTTTAAATCAATTTTTCTACAGTCCAAAAAAATCAATTTTCTGTTGAAAAACGATGACCTGTGACATATCGAACTTTCTCCAGATGGTCAGAAATGCTAATTTATTATTGTTTAATTTTTTGACTGTAAATGACTATTGCATGTGAATTATCACTTTTGGAACTAAAATAAGTGTGTTTAGAGTCATTTTAATGCCTGAAATTGGTTGAAATAGAAGCTTCTGAGTAGGAGAAAAAGTCTATAAAAATGGCACTTTTGGTCACATTGAGGCTATAAACAGAAGTTATTCAACATGAGGCAGAATCCAAATGACATTTTAAATCAATTTTTCTACAGTCCAAAAAAATCCGTTTTCTGTTGAAAAGCGATGACCCGTGACATATCGAACTTTCTCCAGATGGTCAGAAATGCTAATTTATTAATGTTTAATTTTTTGACTGTAAATGACTATTGCATGTGAATTATCACTTTTGGAACTAAAATAAGGGTGTTTAGAGTCATTTTAATGCCTGAAATTGGTTGAAATAGAAGCTTCTGAGTAGGAGAATAATTCTGTAAATTGGCAATAATGGTCACATTGAGGATTTAAAAAGTAGTTATTCAACATGAGGCACAATCCAAATGACATTTTAAATCAATTTTTCTACAGTCCAAAAAATCAATTTTCTGATAAAAAACGATGACCCGTGACCTGTCGAACTTCCTCCAGATGGTCAGAAATGGTAATTTTTTAATATTACATTTTTTTATCTCTAAATGACTATTGCATGTGAAGTATTACTTTTGGAACTGAAATAAGTGTGTTTAGATTCATTTTAAAGCCTGAAATTGGTTGAAATAGAAGCTTCTGAGTGGGAGAATAATTCTGTAAATTGGCAATTTTGGTCACATTGACAATTTAAAAGTAGTTATTCAACATGAGGCACAATCCACATGACATTTTGAATCAATTTTTCTACGGTCCAAAAAATAAATTTTCTGATGAAAAACGATGACCCGTGACCTGTCGAACTTTCGCCAGATGGTCAGAAATGGAATTTTTTTTATATTTAATTTTTTGACTTTATATGACTATTGCATGTGAATTAGAACTCTTGGAACTGAAATACGTGTGTTTAGAGTCATTTTAATACCTGAAATTGGTTGAAATAGAAGCTTCTGAGTAGGAGAAAACATGTATAAAAATGGCAATTTTGGTCACATTGAGGCTTTAAACAGTAGTTATTCAACAAGAGGCACAATCCAAATGACATTTTACATCAATTTTTCTAGAGTCCAAAAAATCAATTTTCTGATAAAAAACGATGACCCGTGACCTGTCGAACTTCCTCCACATGGTCAGAAATGGTAATTTTTTAATATTTAATTTTTTGACTGTAAATGACTATTGCATGTGAAGTATCACTTTTGGAACTGAAATAAGTGTGTTTAGAGTCATTTTAATGCCTGAAATTGGTTGAAATAGAAGCTTCTGAGTGGGAGAATAATTCTGTAAATTGGCAATTTTGGTCACATTGACGATTTAAAAAGTAGTTATTCAACATGAGGCACAATCCACATGACATTTTAAAAACATTTTTCTGCAGTCCAAAAAATCAATTTTCTGATGAAAAACGATGACCCGTGACCTGTCGAACTTTCGCCAGATGGTCAGAAATAGAATTTTTTTTATATTTAATTTTTTGACTTTATATGACTATTGCATGTGAATTAGAACTCTTGGAACTGAAATACGTGTGTTTAGAGTCATTTTAATGCCTGAAATTGGTTGAAATAGAAGCTTCTGAGTAGGAGAAAACATGTATAAAAATGGCAATTTTGGTCACATTGAGGCTTTAAACAGTAGTTATTCAACAAGAGGCACAATCCAAATGACATTTTACATCAATTTTTCTAGAGTCCAAAAAATCAATTTTCTGATAAAAAACGATGACCCGTGACCTGTCGAACTTCCTCCACATGGTCAGAAACGGTACTTTTTTAATATTTAATTTTTTGACTGTAAATGACTATTGCATGTGAAGTATCACTTTTGGAACTGAAATAAGTGTGTTTAGAGTCATTTTAATGCCTGAAATTGGTTAAAATAAAAGCTTCTGAGGAGGAGAAAAAGTCTATAAAAATTGCAATTTTGGTCACATTGAGGCTTTAAACAGTAGTTATTCAACATGAGGCACAATCCAAATGACATTTTAAATCTTTTTTTCTACAGTCCAAAAAATCAATTTTCTGATGAAAAACGATGACCCGTGACATGTCGAACTTCCTCCAGATGGTCAGAAATGGTAATTTTTTAATATTACATTTTTTACCTATAAATGACTATTGCATGTGAAGTATTACTTTTGGAACTGAAATAAGTGTGTTTAGAGTCATTTTAATGCCAGAAAATGGTTGAAATAGAAGCTTCTGAGTGGGAGAATAATTCTGTAAATTGGCAATTTTGGTCACATTGACGATTTAAAAAGTAGTTATTCAACGTGAGGCACAATCCACATGACATTTTGAATCAATTTTTCTACAGTCCAAAAAATCAATTTTCTGATGAAAAACGATGACCCGTGACCTGTTGAACTTTCGCAAGATGGTCAGAAATAGAAATTTTTTAATGTTTAATTTTTTGACTGTAAATGACTATTGCATGTGAATTAGAACTCTTGGAACTGAAATAAGTGTGATTAGAGTCATTTTAATGCCTGAAATTGGTTGAAATAGAAGCTTCTGAGTAGGAGAAAAAGGCGATAAAAATGGCAATTTTGGTCATATTGAGGCTTTAAACAGAAGTTATTCAACATGAGGCACAATGCAAATGACATTTTAAATATATTTTTCTACAGTCCAAAAAATCAATTTTCTGATGAAAAACGATGACCCGGGACCTGTTGAACTTTCGCCAGATGGTCAGAAATGGAAATTTTTTTATATTTAATTTTTTGACTGTAAATGATTATTGCATATGAATTAGAACTCTTGGAACTGAAATAAGTGTGTTTAGAGTCATTTTAATGCCTGAAATTGGTTGAAATAGAAGCTTCTGAGTAGGAGAAAAAGTCTATAAAAATGGCAATTTTGGTCACATTGAGGCTTTAAACAGAAGTTATTCAACATGAGGCACAATCCAAATGACATTGTAATTACATTTTTCTACAGTCCAAAAAATCTATTTTCTGATGAAAAACGATGACCTGTCGAATGTTTGGCCAGATGGTCACAAATAGAATTTTTTTATATTTAATTTTTTCACTGTAAATGACTATTGCATGTGAATTAGAACTCTTGGAACTGAAATAAATGTGTTTAGAGTAACTTTAATGCCTGAAATTGGTTGAAATAGAAGCTTCTAAGTCGGAGATAAAGTCTATAAAAATGGCAATTTTGGTCACATTGAGGCTTTAAACAGTAGTTATTCAACATGAGGCACAATCCAAATGACATTTTAAATCAATTTTTCTACAGTGCAAAAAAATCAATTTTCTGATGAAAAACGATGACCCGTGACCTGTCGAACTTTCGCCAGATGGTCAGAAATGGTAATTTTTTAACATTTCATTTTTTGACTGTAAATGACTATTGCATGTGAACTATCACTTTTGGAACTGAAATAAGTGTGTTTAGAGTAATTTTAATGCCTGAAATTGGTTGAAAAGAAGCTTCTGAGTAAGAGAAACAGTCTCTAAAAATGGCAATTTTGGTCACATTGAGGATTTAAAAAGTAGTTATTAAACATGAGGCACAATCCAAATGACATTTTGAATCAATTTTTCTACAGTCCAAAAAATCAATTTTCTGATGAAAAACGATGACCCGTGACCTGTCGAACTTCCTCCAGATGGTCAGAAATGGTAATTTTTTAATGTTTAATTTTTTGACTGTAAATGACTATTGCATGTGAATTATCACTTTTGGAACTAAAATAAGTGTGTTTAGAGTCATTTTAATGCCTGAAATTGGTTGAAATAGAAGCTTCTGAGTAGGAGAAAAAGTCTATAAAAATGGCAATTTTGGTCACATTGAGGCTATAAACAGAAGTTATTCAACATGAGGCAGAATCCGAATGACATTTTAAATCAATTTTTCTACAGTCCAAAAAAATCAATTTTCTGTTGAAAAACGATGACCCGTGACATATCGAACTTTCTCCAGATGGTCAGAAATGCTAATTTATTATTGTTTAATTTTTTGACTGTAAATGACTATTGCATGTGAATTATCACTTTTGGAACTAAAATAAGTGTGTTTAGAGTCATTTTAATGCCTGAAATTGGTTGAAATAGAAGCTTCTGAGTAGGAGAAAAAGTCTATAAAAATGGCACTTTTGGTCACATTGAGGCTATAAACAGAAGTTATTCAACATGAGGCAGAATCCAAATGACATTTTAAATCAATTTTTCTACAGTCCAAAAAAATCCGTTTTCTGTTGAAAAGCGATGACCCGTGACATATCGAACTTTCTCCAGATGGTCAGAAATGCTAATTTATTAATGTTTAATTTTTTGACTGTAAATGACTATTGCATGTGAATTATCACTTTTGGAACTAAAATAAGTGTGTTTAGAGTCATTTTAATGCCTGAAATTGGTTGAAATAGAAGCTTCTGAGTAGGAGAATAATTCTGTAAATTGGCAATAATGGTCACATTGAGGATTTAAAAAGTAGTTATTCAACATGAGGCACAATCCAAATGACATTTTAAATCAATTTTTCTACAGTCCAAAAAATCAATTTTCTGATAAAAAACGATGACCCGTGACCTGTCGAACTTCCTCCAGATGGTCAGAAATGGTAATTTTTTAATATTACATTTTTTTATCTCTAAATGACTATTGCATGTGAAGTATTACTTTTGGAACTGAAATAAGTGTGTTTAGATTCATTTTAATGCCTGAAATTGGTTGAAATAGAAGCTTCTGAGTGGGAGAATAATTCTGTAAATTGGTAATTTTGGTCACATTGAGGCTTTAAACAGTAGTTATTCAACATGAGGCACAATCCAAATGACATTTTAAATCAATTTTTCTACAGTCCAAAAAATCAATTTTCTGATGAAAAACGATGACCCGTGACCTGTCGAACTTTCGCAAGATGGTCAGAAATAGAAATTTTTTAATGTTTAATTTTTTGACTGTAAATGACTACTGCATGTGAATTAGAACTCTTGGAACTGAAATAGGTGTGATTAGAGTCATTTTAATGCCTGAAATTGGTTGAAATAGAAGCTTCTGAGTAGGAGAAAAAGTCTATAAAAATGGCAAGTTGGTCACATTGAGGCTTTAAACAGAAGTTATTCAACATGAGGCACAATCCAAATGACATTTTAAATACATTTTTCTACAGTCCAAAAAATAAATTTTCTGATGAAAAACGATGACCCGTGACCTGTCGAACTTTCGCCAGATGGTCAGAAATGGAATTTTTTTTATATTTAATTTTTTGACTTTATATGACTATTGCATGTGAATTAGAACTCTTGGAACTGAAATACGTGTGTTTAGAGTCATTTTAATACCTGAAATTGGTTGAAATAGAAGCTTCTGAGTAGGAGAAAACATGTATAAAAATGGCAATTTTGGTCACATTGAGGCTTTAAACAGTAGTTATTCAACAAGAGGCACAATCCAAATGACATTTTACATCAATTTTTCTAGAGTCCAAAAAATCAATTTTCTGATAAAAAACGATGACCCGTGACCTGTCGAACTTCCTCCACATGGTCAGAAATGGTAATTTTTTAATACTTAATTTTTTGACTGTAAATGACTATTGCATGTGAAGTATCACTTTTGGAACTGAAATAAGTGTGTTTAGAGTCATTTTAATGCCTGAAATTGGTTAAAATAAAAGCTTCTGAGAAGGAGAAAAAGTCTATAAAAATTGCAATTTTGGTCACATTGAGGCTTTAAACAGTAGTTATTCAACATGAGGCACAATCCAAATGACATTTTAAATCTTTTTTTCTACAGTCCAAAAAATCAATTTTCTGATGAAAAACGATGACCCGTGACATGTCGAACTTCCTCCAGATGGTCAGAAATGGTAATTTTTTAATATTACATTTTTTACCTATAAATGACTATTGCATGTGAAGTATTACTTTTGGAACTGAAATAAGTGTGTTTAGAGTCATTTTAATGCCTGAAATTGGTTGAAATAGAAGCTTCTGAGTGGGAGAATAATTCTGTAAATTGGCAATTTTGGTCACATTGACGATTTAAAAAGTAGTTATTCAACATGAGGCACAATCCACATGACATTTTAAATACATTTTTCTGCAGTCCAAAAAATCAAATTTCTGATGAAAAACGATGACCCGTGACCTGTCGAACTTTCGCCAGATGGTCAGAAATGGAATTTTTTTTATATTTAATTTTTTGACTTTATATGACTATTGCATGTGAATTAGAACTCTTGGAACTGAAATACGTGTGTTTAGAGTCATTTTAATGCCTGAAATTGGTTGAAATAGAAGCTTCTGAGTAGGAGAAAACATGTATAAAAATGGGAATTTTGGTCACATTGAGGCTTTAAACAGTAGTTATTCAACAAGAGGCACAATCCAAATGACATTTTACATCAATTTTTCTAGAGTCCAAAAAATCAATTTTCTGATAAAAAACGATGACCCGTGACCTGTCGAACTTCCTCCACATGGTCAGAAATGGTAATTTTGTAATATTTAATTTTTTGACTGTAAATGACTATTGCATGTGAAGTATCACTTTTGGAACTGAAATAAGTGTGTTTAGAGTCATTTTAATGCCTGAAATTGGTTAAAATAAAAGCTTCTGAGGAGGAGAAAAAGTCTATAAAAATTGCAATTTTGGTCACATTGAGGCTTTAAACAGTAGTTATTCAACATGAGGCACAATCCAAATGACATTTTAAATCTTTTTTTCTACAGTCCAAAAAATCAATTTTCTGATGAAAAACGATGACCCGTGACATGTCGAACTTCCTCCAGATGGTCAGAAATGGTAATTTTTTAATATTACATTTTTTACCTATAAATGACTATTGCATGTGAAGTATTACTTTTGGAACTGAAATAAGTGTGTTTAGAGTCATTTTAATGCCAGAAATTAGTTGAAATAGAAGCTTCTGAGTGGGAGAATAATTCTGTAAATTGGCAATTTTGGTCACATTGACGATTTAAAAAGTAGTTATTCAACGTGAGGCACAATCCACATGACATTTTGAATCAATTTTTCTACAGTCCAAAAAATCAATTTTCTGATGAAAAACGATGACCCGTGACCTGTCGAACTTTCGCAAGATGGTCAGAAATAGAAATTTTTTAATGTTTAATTTTTTGACTGTAAATGACTATTGCATGTGAATTAGAACTCTTGGAACTGAAATAAGTGTGTTTAGAGTCATTTTAATGCCTGAAATTGGTTGAAATAGAAGCTTCTGAGTAGGAGAAAAAGTCTATAAAAATGGCAATTTTGGTCACATTTAGGCTTTAAACAGAAGTTACTCAACATGAGGCACAATCCAAATGACATTGTAATTACATTTTTCTACAGTCCCAAAAATCTATTTTCTGATGAAAAACGATGACCCGTGACCTGTCGAACTTTCGCCAGATGGTCAGAAATGGAATTTTTTTTATATTTAATTTTTTCACTGTAAATGACTATTGCATGTGAATTAGAACTCTTGGAACTGAAATAAATGTGTTTAGAGTAATTTTAATGCCTGAAATTGGTTGAAATAGAAGCTTCTAAGTCGGAGATAGAGTCTATAAAAATGGCAATTTTGGTCACATTGAGGCTTTAAACAGTAGTTATTCAACATGAGGCACAATCCAAATGACATTTTAAATCAATTTTTCTACAGTCCAAAAAATCAATTTTCTGATGAAAAACGATGACCCGTGACCTGTCGAACTTTCGCAAGATGGTCAGAAATAGAAATGTGTTAATGTTTAATTTTTTGACTGTAAATGACTACTGCATGTGAATTAGAACTCTTGGAACTGAAATAGGTGTGATTAGAGTCATTTTAATGCCTGAAATTGGTTGAAATAGAAGCTTCTGAGTAGGAGAAAAAGTCTATAAAAATGGCAAGTTGGTCACATTGAGGCTTTAAACAGAAGTTATTCAACATGAGGCACAATCCAAATGACATTTTAAATACATTTTTCTACAGTCCAAAAAATAAATTTTCTGATGAAAAACGATGACCCGTGACCTGTCGAACTTTCGCCAGATGGTCAGAAATGGAATTTTTTTTATATTTAATTTTTTGACTTTATATGACTATTGCATGTGAATTAGAACTCTTGGAACTGAAATACGTGTGTTTAGAGTCATTTTAATACCTGAAATTGGTTGAAATAGAAGCTTCTGAGTAGGAGAAAACATGTATAAAAATGGCAATTTTGGTCACATTGAGGCTTTAAACAGTAGTTATTCAACAAGAGGCACAATCCAAATGACATTTTACATCAATTTTTCTAGAGTCCAAAAAATCAATTTTCTGATAAAAAACGATGACCCGTGACCTGTCGAACTTCCTCCACATGGTCAGAAATGGTAATTTTTTAATATTTAATTTTTTGACTGTAAATGACTATTGCATGTGAAGTATCACTTTTGGAACTGAAATAAGTGTGTTTAGAGTCATTTTAATGCCTGAAATTGGTTAAAATAAAAGCTTCTGAGGAGGAGAAAAAGTCTATAAAAATTGCAATTTTGGTCACATTGAGGCTTTAAACAGTAGTTATTCAACATGAGGCACAATCCAAATGACATTTTAAATCTTTTTTTCTACAGTCCAAAAAATCAATTTTCTGATGAAAAACGATGACCCGTGACATGTCGAACTTCCTCCAGATGGTCAGAAATGGTAATTTTTTAATATTACATTTTTTACCTATAAATGACTATTGCATGTGAAGTATTACTTTTGGAACTGAAATAAGTGTGTTTAGAGTCATTTTAATGCCTGAAATTGGTTGAAATAGAAGCTTCTGAGTGGGAGAATAATTCTGTAAATTGGCAATTTTGGTCACATTGACGATTTAAAAAGTAGTTATTCAACATGAGGCACAATCCACATGACATTTTAAATACATTTTTCTGCAGTCCAAAAAATCAAATTTCTGATGAAAAACGATGACCCGTGACCTGTCGAACTTTCGCCAGATGGTCAGAAATGGAATTTTTTTTATATTTAATTTTTTGACTTTATATGACTATTGCATGTGAATTAGAACTCTTGGAACTGAAATACGTGTGTTTAGAGTCATTTTAATGCCTGAAATTGGTTGAAATAGAAGCTTCTGAGTAGGAGAAAACATGTATAAAAATGGGAATTTTGGTCACATTGAGGCTTTAAACAGTAGTTATTCAACAAGAGGCACAATCCAAATGACATTTTACATCAATTTTTCTAGAGTCCAAAAAATCAATTTTCTGATAAAAAACGATGACCCGTGACCTGTCGAACTTTCGCAAGATGGTCAGAAATAGAAATTTTTTAATGTTTAATTTTTTGACTGTAAATGACTATTGCATGTGAATTAGAACTCTTGGAACTGAAATAGGTGTGTTTAGAGTAATTTTAATACCTGAAATTGGTCGAAATAGAAGCTTCTGAGTAGGAGAAAAAGTCTGTAAATTGGCAATTTTGGCAATTTTTCTACAGTCCAAAAAATCAATTTTCTGTTGAAAAACGATGACCCGTGACCTGTCGAACTTTCTCCAGATGGTCAGAAATGGTAATTTTTTAACATTTCATTTTTTGACTGTAAATGACTATTGCATGTGAACTATCACTTTTGGAACTGAAATAAGTGTGTTTAGAGTAATTTTAATGCCTGAATTGGTTGAAAGGAAGCTTCTGAGTAAGAGAAACAGTCTCTAAAAATGGCAATTTTGGTCACATTGAGGCTATAAACAGAAGTTATTCAACATGAGGCAGAATCCGAATGACATTTTAAATCAATTTTTCTACAGTCCAAAAAAATCAATTTTCTGTTGAAAAACGATGACCCGTGACATATCGAACTTTCTCCAGGTGGTCAGAAATGCTAATTTATTATTGTTTAATTTTTTGACTGTAAATGACTATTGCATGTGAATTATCACTTTTGGAACTAAAATAAGTATCTTTAGAGTCATTTTAATGCCTGAAATTGGTTGAAATAGAAGCTTCTGAGTAGGAGAAAAAGTCTGTAAATTGGTAATTTTGGTCACATTGATGATTTAAAAAGTATTTATTCAACATGAGGCACAATCCAAATGTCATTTTGAATCAATTTTTCTACAGTCCAAAAAATCAATTTTCTGATGAAAAATGATGATCCGTGACCTGTCGAACTTTCTCCAGATGGTCAGAAATTTTAATTTTTTAATGTTTAATTTTTTGACTGTAAATGACTATTGCATGTGAATTAGAACTCTTGGAACTGAAACAATTGTGTTTAGAGTCATTATAATGCCTGAAATTGGTCGAAATAGAAGCTTCTGTGTAGGAGAAAAAGTCTATAAAAATGTTAATTTTGGTCACATTGAGGCTTTAAACAGTAGTTATTCAACATGAGGCACGATCTAAATGACATTTTAAATCAATTTTTCTACAGTCCAAAACATCAATTTTCTGATGAAAAGCGATGACCCGTGACCTGTCGAACTTTCGCAAGATGGTCAGAAATAGAAATTTTTTAATGTTTAATTTTTTGACTGTAAATGACTACTGCATGTGAATTAGAACTCTTGGAACTGAAATAGGTGTGATTAGAGTCATTTTAATGCCTGAAATTGGTTGAAATAGAAGCTTCTGAGTAGGAGAAAAAGTCTATAAAAATGGCAAGTTGGTCACATTTAGGCTTTAAACAGAAGTTATTCAACATGAGGCACAATCCAAATGACATTTTAAATACATTTTTCTACAGTCCAAAAAATACATTTTCTGATGAAAAACGATGACCCGTGACCTGTCGAACTTTCGCCAGATGGTCAGAAATGGAATTTTTTTTATATTTAATTTTTTGACTTTATATGACTATTGCATGTGAATTAGAACTCTTGGAACTGAAATACGTGTGTTTAGAGTCATTTTAATACCTGAAATTGGTTGAAATAGAAGCTTCTGAGTAGGAGAAAACATGTATAAAAATGGCAATTTTGGTCACATTGAGGCTTTAAACAGTAGTTATTCAACAAGAGGCACAATCCAAATGACATTTTACATCAATTTTTCTAGAGTCCAAAAAATCAATTTTCTGATAAAAAACGATGACCCGTGACCTGTCGAACTTCCTCCACATGGTCAGAAATGGTAATTTTTTAATATTTAATTTTTTGACTGTAAATGACTATTGCATGTGAAGTATCACTTTTGGAACTGAAATAAGTGTGTTTAGAGTCATTTTAATGCCTGAAATTGGTTAAAATAAAAGCTTCTGAGGAGGAGAAAAAGTCTATAAAAATTGCAATTTTGGTCACATTGAGGCTTTAAACAGTAGTTATTCAACATGAGGCACAATCCAAATGACATTTTAAATCTTTTTTTCTACAGTCCAAAAAATCAATTTTCTGATGAAAAACGATGACCCGTGACATGTCGAACTTCCTCCAGATGGTCAGAAATGGTAATTTTTTAATATTACATTTTTTACCTATAAATGACTATTGCATGTGAAGTATTACTTTTGGAACTGAAATAAGTGTGTTTAGAGTCATTTTAATGCCTGAAATTGGTTGAAATAGAAGCTTCTGAGTGGGAGAATAATTCTGTAAATTGGCAATTTTGGTCACATTGACGATTTAAAAAGTAGTTATTCAACATGAGGCACAATCCACATGACATTTTAAATACATTTTTCTGCAGTCCAAAAAATCAAATTTCTGATGAAAAACGATGACCCGTGACCTGTCGAACTTTCGCCAGATGGTCAGAAATGGAATTTTTTTTATATTTAATTTTTTGACTTTATATGACTATTGCATGTGAATTAGAACTCTTGGAACTGAAATAAGTGTGTTTAGAGTCATTTTAATGCCTGAAATTGGTTGAAATAGAAGCTTCTGAGTAGGAGAAAACATGTATAAAAATGGGAATTTTGGTCACATTGAGGCTTTAAACAGTAGTTATTCAACAAGAGGCACAATCCAAATGACATTTTACATCAATTTTTCTAGAGTCCAAAAAATCAATTTTCTGATAAAAAACGATGACCCGTGACCTGTCGAACTTCCTCCACATGGTCAGAAATGGTAATTTTTTAATATTTAATTTTTTGACTGTAAATGACTATTGCATGTGAAGTATCACTTTTGGAACTGAAATAAGTGTGTTTAGAGTCATTTTAATGCCTGAAATTGGTTAAAATAAAAGCTTCTGAGGAGGAGAAAAAGTCTATAAAAATTGCAATTTTGGTCACATTGAGGCTTTAAACAGTAGTTATTCAACATGAGGCACAATCCAAATGACATTTTAAATCTTTTTTTCTACAGTCCAAAAAATCAATTTTCTGATGAAAAACGATGACCCGTGACATGTCGAACTTCCTCCAGATGGTCAGAAATGGTAATTTTTTTTTTTTTTTTTTTTTTTTTTTTTTGAAAAAGTTTTTATTGAGCAACAATTCGGTCACAAGTATGGGCCTACAACCACCCGGGCCGGCCGCTAGGTACATAAGGAAATATACACACATCAAAGTTGCAATCCGTCCCCAGGGCACTGCCCCGCAGTGGCTCAAGATAGTTCTCGAAGAACAGCAAGCGTCAGTCCAACAGTAACAGAAACAAAAGAAAAACAATAAAAACAAAAGGCGAGTTACGAGGGATACCAGTGCGGTTCAGGCTCCCCCCGGGAAACTCCAGTCAGAACATTTGAGCAATCCGCAAAAGAGAGGAGTACCGGGAGGCCGGGGACGGAGGGGGGGGGGGAAAGGGGGGTCAAGGAAGATGAACGTCCCTATGTAGTTGTTACAAAAAGCGCCAGGAACCGTCGAGGGTCAGGGGGACATGGCGATATCAGTGTCTACCAGGGGGGGCGCACAGATGCCTCCGCGATACGCATTCCATTGGCCCCAAATTCTACCCCATGCCCCCGGCTTGCCACGGGCCACATACACTGTCTTCTCCCGAAACATACACCAGTCCATATTCTCCTTCCATACTGACACGGTGGGCGGCCGTTGAGCGCCCCAAAGTTGCGCTATATCCCTCTTGGCAATCATGTTCCCTAGGGCCGCCCACCGAGTCTGAGCCGCGTTGTAATCATTGGGCTCCCACACATTCAGGACACAGCGACGCACCTCCGGCAGCAGTACAACCCCGGTGACCTGTCCCATAACCGTGTGGACCCGGCGCCAATAGTCCGCCACCTCGCGACACTCCCAAAGGATATGAAGAAAGGTGGCGCTGAGCCCGCAGCCTCGTTTACAGAGCCCGTCGTCGGAAAATCCCATCGCGACCAAGCGCGGACCCGTAACATACACCCGATGGAGAATCTTGAGCTGTACCAACCGGAGACGAGCCGGAATGGCAACCTCCTTGGGGGACGACAGTGCAGACTGCCAGTCTTCGTCATCCAATTCGACCCCATCCCCAGTCCAAGCCTCCCGAAGGCGCACCAGGAGATCCGCCCGGTGATTAATCAATTTTTTATAAATTAAAGAAATAGTACTATCAGGGACATGTCCGTCAAGTACGCGGTCCTCGAGGGGCGAGGAAACAGGGACCGTGGTCCCCTCCCCGAAGACCGAGAGCAGGGCGTGTCGAACCTGGGCGTAGCGGAAGAACTCCCTGTCGGTCAGCTCGTATTCGGCCTGGAGCACCGCGAAAGTCTTGACCGCGCCCTTGTGCCACAGGTCTCCCACTTTGCTGATACCAATCGTGTCCCACTGGTCAAACCCCTTGGTGGTCCACAAGCTGCCCAGGCGGTCGGAGGCAAACAAGGGAGTAGCACATGTCATTCGCTCACTCCAGCCCGTGGCCGCAGTGGCAGCCCTCCAGGTCCGCACAGCAATCTTAGTAGGACCCGTAAGGGTCCGGTCAGCCAGGCGGGAATAAAGTGCCCTGTTGTAGTTCCCGCCGGGAAGCAGGAACTTGTCCATCTCATGCGCCGGATTCAAGCCGGGCGCATACGTGGCGTGGTTAATGGCAGATAGCTGCGAGGCCCAATAGTACCTGCGAATGTCAGGTAGCGCGATGCCCCCGTCATACCAGGGGAGAGTGAGCTTGGCAAGAGCAATACGCGCCCGGCCGTTCCACACCAGTCTCCTCTGCAGGCTCTCCACCTCCCGAAAGTAGGCCACTGGGATAGCGTCAAAGGAGTTCTGGAGTGCATAGAGGAACCTGGGAAGGGACATCATTTTAAACAGCGCGGCCCGACCCAGCGGGGACAGGGGCAGCCTGCACCACCGGGCCGTGTCCTCCCGCAGCCGCCGAAGTGGACGCAGAAGATTCTGCTCGTAGCGAGCCACCGGGTCCAGCGAAACGTATATCCCCAGGTACTTAAAGCCGCTCAGAGATATTTGAATCGGGAGCCGAGGCGGCAGGAGAGGAGGACCACCAGCGATGGGATAAACGCAGGATTTAGACCAATTGATCGTGAGACCCGAATTGTTCCCAAAGGAGGTCAGAACGTCAAAGAGGACGTTGAGTGACTGCCGCGGTGAGGTGAGGTACAGGAGAATGTCGTCCGCATACAACGAGACCCGATCTTCAAAGCCCGGGCCCCACCGGATCCCTCTAAGCGAGGGCTCCCAACGGAGCCAGGCAGCGAGTGGCTCCAGGGCGAGAGCAAAAAGCAACGGGGACAACGGGCACCCCTGCCTCGTGCCCCTGCCGAGGGCAAAGGGCCGAGAGACCCGCCCATTCACCACCACTTGAGCCATGGGTCCCGTGTAAAGGAGCCGCACCCAGCCAATAAATCCCTCCCCAAAGCCGAATTTATCCAAGACGGCCCAGAGGAATGGCCACTCAATAGTGTCAAATGCCATCGTGGCATCCAAAGAGACCAGCACGGCCGGCTCGGTGAGGAGCTCCGCCCTGGCGAGGACCCCGTGCAGACGCCGCAAGTTAAGAGCGGTGTTGCGGTGCGGGATGAAGCCGCATTGGTCCGGATGAATAAGGTCGCACACGACACTCAACAATCGATTGGCCAGGACTTTCGCCAGGATTTTAGGCTCTGCATTGAGCAGTGAAATAGGCCGGTAAGAGGTACAGCGGTCACGCGGCTTGCCCTCCTTGGGGAGAACGACTATAGTGGCCAGGCGCTGGTCGGCCGGAAGGGAACCCGCCGCAAGAGAGTCGCGGAACATGCGGCCGAGGAAGGGCGCAAGCTTATCAGGACGCAATTTGTATAGTTCAATGGGCAGACCGTTAGGACCCATAGCCTTGCCCGAGCGAAGGGAACGAATCGCGGTCGCTATTTCATCCGACGATAAGGGGGCGTCCAGCCGCTCCCGGTCCTCAACGGACAGGCCGGGCAGAGCAATATCTCTCAATAGGAGGCGAGAGTCATCTTCGTCCCTGTCAGTCACCGGGGAGTACACCGCCCGGAGGTGGTCAGCGAAGCATTCCACAATCTCATCCGGTTCAGTCACACACCCACCATCCGCAGCACGCAACTCGGGGACCACGCGATTCACTCTCTCCTTTTTTTCCAGCCACGCGATCAACTTTCCCGCCTTGTCCCCCGCGTCATACAATCGGCCCTGCTGCTCCCTATCCATAGTTTGGGCCGCGTCAGTGACCAGGGACCTATATTCGAACTGTTTCAGGCTAAGGGCATGTAGCCCGTCCGGAGTAATATTCGCCTCCAAGGCCGACTCCAGCCCCGAGACGTCAGTCTCCAGCTTCACCACCGCCTCGCTCCTAACCTTCTTGGCCACCACTATCTGGGCGAGGGCGTGTCCGCGTATAACAGTTTTAAAGGCTTCCCAAAGGGACAACGCAGACGACACCGACCCCTCGTTTTCACTGAAGTATTGGTCCATGGCCTTAACCAGGCTGTCACGAGTCACAGGGTCCCGCAGGTACCAGGGGTTAATGGGAGCTATCCGCCCTGCGGACCGCGGCCCGGTGTCAAAGAGAAGCCACAGCGGAGAATGGTCGGAGATACCACGCGCCAGGTGTCTGACCTCTCGAATCCGACCAGTCTGCGCCGCTGGCATAAGGAAGTAGTCTAACCTGGAGAGACTCCCATGCGCCCCCGAATGAAAAGTGAACTGGCACTGGGTCGGATGCAGTAGTCTCCAACTATCCACCAAGCCGAAGGTCTCCAACATCCCACCCAGCCATGACTGGGCAGCGGGGAGGGTCCTCGGTGGGTGACGATCCAGTTCACCCGAAACCACAGAATTAAAGTCCCCGCCCATGAGCAGGAGGCCGTCCGGAAGGTCAAGCAGCATTCGACCCAAATCAGCAAAGGTGGAGTTCTGGAGGCCCGGGGGGACGTAGACTGAAACCAGGGTAAGGGGCTGCCCCTCCCACCTCCCAATCAGACACACATAGCGCCCTCTGTCATCCGAGACTATCCTCGTGATCTCCACCGGAAGGGAGGTTCGCAGGAGAATGCCCACCCCCCTGGAGCCAGTTGTGAAACCAGAATGGGCTACGAGGCGGTATCCCCCTCTGTGCATCGCATGGCAGACATTGCCGACCAAATGCGTCTCCTGGAGAAACACCACATCAGGAGTCAAACGGCGCAAATATTGCAGTACAACACCCCGCTTAATGCGGTCCCCCAACCCATTGACGTTCCACGACATAAGCCTCAACCCGTCTCCCCCCATCCCCTCCAATAGAGCAAGAAGCCCCCAGCCCGCAGCACCGCTCCCAAATATGAATAAAAATCAATTCCTCGCCCTGTAAACAAAAAACACACAACTAAACAACCCCTCTTCCCCCCCAACCCCACCCCAAGTCCACCGCCCCCCACCCTGCACCCCTGCGGGCCTAAGACCCCCCCAACTTGCAGTGTGCCTGTCGCCCCGCTAACCCCATTCTACAAAAAGACCCCGGAGGAGGAAAGGGACCCGAACCCGCCCGCACCCCTCACGGGTCCTGGTAAAACACAGTATGCAAAAGAAGTAAGACCCAACTGTACAGTGCAAAAACGCAAAAGCAAGGACCAAAAGTCAGTCTAAGGGGACCCGTCACCTGCAGTGCCCCCAGAGGGCCCGGGCCGGCCACCCCCGTCCGGCAGCGAGTCCAGCCAGTCACTTGCGGCCACAGGAGTGTCAAAAAAGACTGTCCGCTCTCCATGCTCCACTCGAAGTTTCGCCGGGTAGAGCATCGAATACTTCAGGCCTAGCTCGCGGAGACGGCGCTTCACCCCCTGGAATCCCATCCGCTGTTTCTGGACCAATTGCGTGAAGTCCGGGTAAAAGTTGACGATCGAGTTCTCGTAGCGGACCGGGCCACGGGTCCGTGAAGCCTGCAGAATAGCATCGCGGTCCCTGTAGTGGAACAGTTTAGCCACGATAGGCCTCGGGGGGGCCCCCGGCCGCGGCCGGCCGCCAGGAACCCGATGGGCCCGCTCCACAGCGAAGAATTTACTTAGGCCAACCGGGGACAGCTGCTGCAGGATAAGTTCCTCGACCACGAGGTCCACCGGGCTGCTGTCGGAGGACTCCGGTACCCCAATGATACGGATATTGTTGCGTCGGGCCCGTCCCTCGAAGTCCTCAAGCCGCCGGGCCATGTGGTCGTTGACCACTCTAATGTCACCAAGCGCGGCCCGCAGATCCGACACCTCCGCACCCAAGGTGGAGGTCCGTGTATCAAGGGCCTGGACCCTCTCGTTGGTTTTAGAGAGGTCGGCTCGAATCAGGGTGACGTCGATCGCGACAGTGTCGATCTTACGGGCCAGGGCCTCATATTGCGTCGCGATAGTTTCCCTGATGCCCTCGATGGCGCCCATAATGTCCTGTAGGGAAGGTTCCGCAGCGACGGTCGTGCCTCCCCCCGCAGCATCCGGGGAGAGGCCAGCAGCGCCAGGGGACCCCCTGCCCTGGGTATAGCGGTCCATGTTGTTGCTCTGGACCGCTCCCCCGCGCAGTGAGGCCTTGGTCTTGCGCCCCTCCGGTCCCCCTTTGCCCGCCATGTGAGCGCCGTCACTCAATGGGACCTCCGATCAAGGGGTGCGCGGGTGCCAGAGAAAGGATCACAAACTGTCGGTGTAGGGGTCGGAGGCGTCAGACCCGTCCGTAGCAGATGGAAGCAAACCTCGGGCAGAGGCCCAAGAGGCACCCCGCCACCTTGAGCACGCACGCCAGCTGATCTCCTGAAGGCCAAAATCGAAACCGAAAGTGCTGAATCGGTGACTGGCACCGCGCTGAGGCCGCTGTTGTTCACTTGCAATCCGGCCCCACGGGTCACCTCCACCCCGGCCTCCTCCGTCGGGTGGGTCCCAAAAGTTCCGGCGACGATAACTCAGGATTCCCAGGTCCGATTAGAATTTTGGAAAGAGATATATAGTCAGCTGGTCTTCTTCTCTCAGATTCCATACACCAACTCAGGATAGTCTCAGGATTTATTCCGAGGAGCAGAAAGGGTCCGGGGAGCCCTGTGCTCACGCGACCATCTTGGATGCGCGCTAGGCTCCTCCCCGGTAATTTTTTAATATTACATTTTTTACCTATAAATGACTATTGCATGTGAAGTATTACTTTTGGAACTGAAATAAGTGTGTTTAGAGTCATTTTAATGCCAGAAATTGGTTGAAATAGAAGCTTCTGAGTGGGAGAATAATTCTGTAAATTGGCAATTTTGGTCACATTGACGATTTAAAAAGTAGTTATTCAACGTGAGGCACAATCCACATGACATTTTGAATCAATTTTTCTACAGTCCAAAAAATCAATTTTCTGATGAAAAACGATGACCCGTGACCTGTCGAACTTTCGCAAGATGGTCAGAAATAGAAATTTTTTAATGTTTAATTTTTGACTGTAAATGACTATTGCATGTGAATTAGAACTCTTGGAACTGAAATAAGTGTGTTTAGAGTCATTTTAATGCCTGAAATTGGTTGAAATAGAAGCTTCTGAGTAGGAGAAAAAGTCTATAAAAATGGCAATTTTGGTCACATTTAGGCTTTAAACAGAAGTTACTCAACATGAGGCACAATCC
Organism: Triturus cristatus; assembly: GCF_964204655.1. Classification (NCBI taxonomy): domain Eukaryota; kingdom Metazoa; phylum Chordata; class Amphibia; order Caudata; family Salamandridae; genus Triturus; species Triturus cristatus. The sequence continues at coordinate 97,352,437 of NC_140582.1, forward strand.
AAATGACATTGTAATTACATTTTTCTACAGTCCCAAAAATCTATTTTCTGATGAAAAACGATGACCCGTGACCTGTCGAACTTTCGCCAGATGGTCAGAAATGGAATTTTTTTTATATTTAATTTTTTCACTGTAAATGACTATTGCATGTGAATTAGAACTCTTGGAACTGAAATAAATGTGTTTAGAGTAATTTTAATGCCTGAAATTGGTTGAAATAGAAGCTTCTAAGTCGGAGATAGAGTCTATAAAAATGGCAATTTTGGTCACATTGAGGCTTTAAACAGTAGTTATTCAACATGAGGCACAATCCAAATGACATTTTAAATCAATTTTTCTACAGTCCAAAAAATCAATTTTCTGATGAAAAACGATGACCCGTGACCTGTCGAACTTTCGCAAGATGGTCAGAAATAGAAATTTTTTAATGTTTAATTTTTTGACTGTAAATGACTATTGCATGTGAATTAGAACTCTTGGAACTGAAATAGGTGTGTTTAGAGTAATTTTAATACCTGAAATTGGTCGAAATAGAAGCTTCTGAGTAGGAGAAAAAGTCTGTAAATTGGCAATTTTGGCAATTTTTCTACAGTCCAAAAAATCAATTTTCTGTTGAAAAACGATGACCCGTGACCTGTCGAACTTTCTCCAGATGGTCAGAAATGGTAATTTTTTAACATTTCATTTTTTGACTGTAAATGACTATTGCATGTGAACTATCACTTTTGGAACTGAAATAAGTGTGTTTAGAGTAATTTTAATGCCTGAATTGGTTGAAAGGAAGCTTCTGAGTAAGAGAAACAGTCTCTAAAAATGGCAATTTTGGTCACATTGAGGCTATAAACAGAAGTTATTCAACATGAGGCAGAATCCGAATGACATTTTAAATCAATTTTTCTACAGTCCAAAAAAATCAATTTTCTGTTGAAAAACGATGACACGTGACATATCGAACTTTCTCCAGATGGTCAGAAATGCTAATTTATTATTGTTTAATTTTTTGACTGTAAATGACTATTGCATGTGAATTATCACTTTTGGAACTAAAATAAGTGTCTTTAGAGTCATTTTAATGCCTGAAATTGGTTGAAATAGAAGCTTCTGAGTAGGAGAAAAAGTCTGTAAATTGGTAATTTTGGTCACATTGAGGATTTAAAAAGTATTTATTCAACATGAGGCACAATCCAAATGTCATTTTGAATCAATTTTTCTACAGTCCAAAAAATCAATTTTCTGATGAAAAATGATGATCCGTGACCTGTCGAACTTTTTCCAGATGGTCAGAAATTTTAATTTTTTAATGTTTAATTTTTTGACTGTAAATGACTATTGCATGTGAATTAGAACTCTTGGAACTGAAACAATTGTGTTTAGACTCATTATAATGCCTGAAATTGGTCGAAATAGAAGCTTCTGTGTAGGAGAAAAAGTCTATAAAAATGTTAATTTTGGTCACATTGAGGCTTTAAACAGTAGTTATTCAACATGAGGCACGATCTAAATGACATTTTAAATCAATTTTTCTACAGTCCAAAACATCAATTTTCTGATGAAAAGCGATGACCCGTGACCTGTCGAACTTTCGCAAGATGGTCAGAAATAGAAATTTTTTAATGTTTAATTTTTTGACTGTAAATGACTACTGCATGTGAATTAGAACTCTTGGAACTGAAATAGGTGTGATTAGAGTCATTTTAATGCCTGAAATTGGTTGAAATAGAAGCTTCTGAGTAGGAGAAAAAGTCTATAAAAATGGCAAGTTGGTCACATTGAGGCTTTAAACAGAAGTTATTCAACATGAGGCACAATCCAAATGACATTTTAAATACATTTTTCTACAGTCCAAAAAATCAATTTTCTGATGAAAAACGATGACCCGTGACCTGTCGAACTTTCGCCAGATGGTCAGAAATGGAATTTTTTTTATATTTAATTTTTTGACTTTATATGACTATTGCATGTGAATTAGAACTCTTGGAACTGAAATACGTGTGTTTAGAGTCATTTTAATACCTGAAATTGGTTGAAATAGAAGCTTCTGAGTAGGAGAAAACATGTATAAAAATGGCAATTTTGGTCACATTGAGGCTTTAAACAGTAGTTATTCAACAAGAGGCACAATCCAAATGACATTTTACATCAATTTTTCTAGAGTCCAAAAAATCAATTTTCTGATAAAAAACGATGACCCGTGACCTGTCGAACTTCCTCCACATGGTCAGAAATGGTAATTTTTTAATATTTAATTTTTTGACTGTAAATGACTATTGCATGTGAAGTATCACTTTTGGAACTGAAATAAGTGTGTTTAGAGTCATTTTAATGCCTGAAATTGGTTAAAATAAAAGCTTCTGAGGAGGAGAAAAAGTCTATAAAAATTGCAATTTTGGTCACATTGAGGCTTTAAACAGTAGTTATTCAACATGAGGCACAATCCAAATGACATTTTAAATCTTTTTTTCTACAGTCCAAAAAATCAATTTTCTGATGAAAAACGATGACCCGTGACATGTCGAACTTCCTCCAGATGGTCAGAAATGGTAATTTTTTAATATTACATTTTTTACCTATAAATGACTATTGCATGTGAAGTATTACTTTTGGAACTGAAATAAGTGTGTTTAGAGTCATTTTAATGCCTGAAATTGGTTGAAATAGAAGCTTCTGAGTGGGAGAATAATTCTGTAAATTGGCAATTTTGGTCACATTGACGATTTAAAAAGTAGTTATTCAACATGAGGCACAATCCACATGACATTTTAAATACATTTTTCTGCAGTCCAAAAAATCAAATTTCTGATGAAAAACGATGACCCGTGACCTGTCGAACTTTCGCCAGATGGTCAGAAATGGAATTTTTTTTATATTTAATTTTTTGACTTTATATGACTATTGCATGTGAATTAGAACTCTTGGAACTGAAATACGTGTGTTTAGAGTCATTTTAATGCCTGAAATTGGTTGAAATAGAAGCTTCTGAGTAGGAGAAAACATGTATAAAAATGGGAATTTTGGTCACATTGAGGCTTTAAACAGTAGTTATTCAACAAGAGGCACAATCCAAATGACATTTTACATCAATTTTTCTAGAGTCCAAAAAATCAATTTTCTGATAAAAAACGATGACCCGTGACCTGTCGAACTTCCTCCACATGGTCAGAAATGGTAATTTTTTAATATTTAATTTTTTGACTGTAAATGACTATTGCATGTGAAGTATCACTTTTGGAACTGAAATAAGTGTGTTTAGAGTCATTTTAATGCCTGAAATTGGTTAAAATAAAAGCTTCTGAGGAGGAGAAAAAGTCTATAAAAATTGCAATTTTGGTCACATTGAGGCTTTAAACAGTAGTTATTCAACATGAGGCACAATCCAAATGACATTTTAAATCTTTTTTTCTACAGTCCAAAAAATCAATTTTCTGATGAAAAACGATGACCCGTGACATGTCGAACTTCCTCCAGATGGTCAGAAATGGTAATTTTTTAATATTACATTTTTTACCTATAAATGACTATTGCATGTGAAGTATTACTTTTGGAACTGAAATAAGTGTGTTTAGAGTCATTTTAATGCCAGAAATTGGTTGAAATAGAAGCTTCTGAGTGGGAGAATAATTCTGTAAATTGGCAATTTTGGTCACATTGACGATTTAAAAAGTAGTTATTCAACGTGAGGCACAATCCACATGACATTTTGAATCAATTTTTCTACAGTCCAAAAAATCAATTTTCTGATGAAAAACGATGACCCGTGACCTGTCGAACTTTCGCCAGATGGTCAGAAATGGAATTTTTTTTATATTTAATTTTTTCACTGTAAATGACTATTGCATGTGAATTAGAACTCTTGGAACTGAAATAAATGTGTTTAGAGTAATTTTAATGCCTGAAATTGGTTGAAATAGAAGCTTCTAAGTCGGAGATAGAGTCTATAAAAATGGCAATTTTGGTCACATTGAGGCTTTAAACAGTAGTTATTCAACATGAGGCACAATCCAAATGACATTTTAAATCAATTTTTCTACAGTCCAAAAAATCAATTTTCTGATGAAAAACGATGACCCGTGACCTGTCGAACTTTCGCAAGATGGTCAGAAATAGAAATTTTTTAATGTTTAATTTTTTGACTGTAAATGACTATTGCATGTGAATTAGAACTCTTGGAACTGAAATAGGTGTGTTTAGAGTAATTTTAATACCTGAAATTGGTCGAAATAGAAGCTTCTGAGTAGGAGAAAAAGTCTGTAAATTGGCAATTTTGGCAATTTTTCTACAGTCCAAAAAATCAATTTTCTGTTGAAAATTGATGACCCGTGACCTGTCGAACTTTCTCCAGATGGTCAGAAATGGTAATTTTTTAACATTTCATTTTTTGACTGTAAATGACTATTGCATGTGAACTATCACTTTTGGAACTGAAATAAGTGTGTTTAGAGTAATTTTAATGCCTGAATTGGTTGAAAGGAAGCTTCTGAGTAAGAGAAACAGTCTCTAAAAATGGCAATTTTGGTCACATTGAGGCTATAAACAGAAGTTATTCAACATGAGGCAGAATCCGAATGACATTTTAAATCAATTTTTCTACAGTCCAAAAAAATCAATTTTCTGTTGAAAAACGATGACCCGTGACATATCGAACTTTCTCCAGATGGTCAGAAATGCTAATTTATTATTGTTTAATTTTTTGACTGTAAATGACTATTGCATGTGAATTATCACTTTTGGAACTAAAATAAGTTTCTTTAGAGTCATTTTAATGCCTGAAATTGGTTGAAATAGAAGCTTCTGAGTAGGAGAAAAAGTCTGTAAATTGGTAATTTTGGTCACATTGAGGATTTAAAAAGTATTTATTCAACATGAGGCACAATCCAAATGTCATTTTGAATCAATTTTTCTACAGTCCAAAAAATCAATTTTCTGATGAAAAATGATGATCCGTGACCTGTCGAACTTTCTCCAGATGGTCAGAAATTTTAATTTTTTAATGTTTAATTTTTTGACTGTAAATGACTATTGCATGTGAATTAGAACTCTTGGAACTGAAACAATTGTGTTTAGACTCATTATAATGCCTGAAATTGGTCGAAATAGAAGCTTCTGTGTAGGAGAAAAAGTCTATAAAAATGTTAATTTTGGTCACATTGAGGCTTTAAACAGTAGTTATTCAACATGAGGCACGATCTAAATGACATTTTAAATCAATTTTTCTACAGTCCAAAACATCAATTTTCTGATGAAAAGCGATGACCCGTGACCTGTCGAACTTTCGCAAGATGGTCAGAAATAGAAATTTTTTAATGTTTAATTTTTTGACTGTAAATGACTACTGCATGTGAATTAGAACTCTTGGAACTGAAATAGGTGTGATTAGAGTCATTTTAATGCCTGAAATTGGTTGAAATAGAAGCTTCTGAGTAGGAGAAAAAGTCTATAAAAATGGCAAGTTGGTCACATTGAGGCTTTAAACAGAAGTTATTCAACATGAGGCACAATCCAAATGACATTTTAAATACATTTTTCTACAGTCCAAAAAATAAATTTTCTGATGAAAAACGATGACCCGTGACCTGTCGAACTTTCGCCAGATGGTCAGAAATGGAATTTTTTTTATATTTAATTTTTTGACTTTATATGACTATTGCATGTGAATTAGAACTCTTGGAACTGAAATACGTGTGTTTAGAGTCATTTTAATACCTGAAATTGGTTGAAATAGAAGCTTCTGAGTAGGAGAAAACATGTATAAAAATGGCAATTTTGGTCACATTGAGGCTTTAAACAGTAGTTATTCAACAAGAGGCACAATCCAAATGACATTTTACATCAATTTTCCTAGAGTCCAAAAAATCAATTTTCTGATAAAAAACGATGACCCGTGACCTGTCGAACTTCCTCCACATGGTCAGAAATGGTAATTTTTTAATATTTAATTTTTTGACTGTAAATGACTATTGCATGTGAAGTATCACTTTTGGAACTGAAATAAGTGTGTTTAGAGTCATTTTAATGCCTGAAATTGGTTAAAATAAAAGCTTCTGAGGAGGAGAAAAAGTCTATAAAAATTGCAATTTTGGTCACATTGAGGCTTTAAACAGTACTTATTCAACATGAGGCACAATCCAAATGACATTTTAAATCTTTTTTTCTACAGTCCAAAAAATCAATTTTCTGATGAAAAACGATGACCCGTGACATGTCGAACTTCCTCCAGATGGTCAGAAATGGTAATTTTTTAATATTACATTTTTTACCTATAAATGACTATTGCATGTGAAGTATTACTTTTGGAACTGAAATAAGTGTGTTTAGAGTCATTTTAATGCCTGAAATTGGTTGAAATAGAAGCTTCTGAGTGGGAGAATAATTCTGTAAATTGGCAATTTTGGCCACATTGACGATTTAAAAAGTAGTTATTTAACATGAGGCACAATCCACATGACATTTGAATCAATTTTTCGGCAGTCCAAAAAATCAATTTTCTCATAAAAAACGATGACCCGTGACCTGTCGAACTTCCTCCAGATGGTCGGAAATGGTAATTTTTTAATATTTAATTTTTTGACTGTAAATGACTATTGCATGTGAAGTATCACTCTTGGAACTGAAATACGTGTGTTTAGAGTCATTTTAATACCTGAAATTGGTTGAAATAGAAGCTTCTGAGTAGGAGAAAACATGTATAAAAATGGCAATTTTGGTCACATTGAGGCTTTAAACAGTAGTTATTCAACAAGAGGCACAATCCAAATGACATTTTACATCAATTTTCCTAGAGTCCAAAAAATCAATTTTCTGATAAAAAACGATGACCCGTGACCTGTCGAACTTCCTCCACATGGTCAGAAATGGTAATTTTTTAATATTTAATTTTTTGACTGTAAATGACTATTGCATGTGAAGTATCACTTTTGGAACTGAAATAAGTGTGTTTAGAGTCATTTTAATGCCTGAAATTGGTTAAAATAAAAGCTTCTGAGGAGGAGAAAAAGTCTATAAAAATTGCAATTTTGGTCACATTGAGGCTTTAAACAGTACTTATTCAACATGAGGCACAATCCAAATGACATTTTAAATCTTTTTTTCTACAGCCCAAAAAATCAATTTTCTGATGAAAAACGATGACCCGTGACATGTCGAACTTCCTCCAGATGGTCAGAAATGGTAATTTTTTAATATTACATTTTTTACCTATAAATGACTATTGCATGTGAAGTATTTCTTTTGGAACTGAAATAAGTGTGTTTAGAGTCATTTTAATGCCTGAAATTGGTTGAAATAGAAGCTTCTGAGTGGGAGAATAATTCTGTAAATTGGCAATTTTGGCCACATTGACGATTTAAAAAGTAGTTATTTAACATGAGGCACAATCCACATGACATTTGAATCAATTTTTCGGCAGTCCAAAAAATCAATTTTCTCATAAAAAACGATGACCCGTGACCTGTCGAACTTCCTCCAGATGGTCGGAAATGGTAATTTTTTAATATTTAATTTTTTGACTGTAAATGACTATTGCATGTGAAGTATCACTTTTGGAACTGAAATAAGTGTGTTTAGAGTCATTTTAATGCCTGCAATTGGTTGAAATAGAAGCTTCTGAGTAGGAGAAAAAGTCTATAAAAATGGCAATTTTGGTCACATTGAGGCTTTAAACAGTAGTTATTCAACATGAGGCACAATCCAAATGACATTTTAAATCTTTTTTTCTACAGTCCAAAAAATCAATTTTCTGATGAAAAACGATGACCCGTGACCTGTCGAACTTCCTCCAGATGGTCAGAAATGGTAATTTTTTAATATAACATTTTTTTTATCTATAAATGACTATTGCATGTGAAGTATTACTTTTGGAACTGAAATAAGTGTGTTTAGAGTCATTTTAATGCCTGAAATTGGTTGAAATAGAAGCTTCTGAGTGGGAGAATAATTCTGTAAATTGGCAATTTTGGTCACATTGACGATTTAAAAAGTAGTTATTCAACATGAGGCACAATCCACATGACATTTTGAATCAATTTTTCTACAGTCCAAAAAATCAATTTTCTGATGAAAAACGATGACCCGTGACCTGTCGAACTTTCGCAAGATGGTCAGAAATAGAAATTTTTTAATGTTTCATTTTTTGACTGTAAATGACTACTGCATGTGAATTAGAACTCTTGGAACTGAAATAGGTGTGATTAGAGTCATTTTAATGCCTGAAATTGGTTGAAATAGAAGCTTCTGAGTAGGAGAAAAAGTCTATAAAAATGGCAATTTTGGTCACATTGAGGCTTTAAACAGAAGTTATTCAACATGAGGCACAATCCAAATGACATTTTAAATACATTTTTATACAGTCCAAAAAATCAATTTTCTGATGAAAAACGATGACCCGTGACCTGTCGAACTTTCGCCAGATGGTCAGAAATGGAATTTTTTTTATATTTAATTTTTTGACTTTATATGACTATTGCATGTGAATTAGAACTCTTGGAACTGAAATACGTGTGTTTAGAGTCATTTTAATGCCTGAAATTGGTTGAAATAGAAGCTTCTGAGTAGGAGAAAACATGTATAAAAATGGCAATTTTGGTCACATTGAGGCTTTAAACAGTAGTTATTCAACAAGAGGCACAATCCAAATGACATTTTACATCAATTTTTCTAGAGTCCAAAAAATCAATTTTCTGATAAAAAACTATGATCCGTGACCTGTCGAACTTCCTCCACATGGTCAGAAATGGTAATTTTTTAATATTTAATTTTTTGACTGTAAATGACTATTGCATGTGAAGTATCACTTTTGGAAGTGAAATAAGTGTGTTTAGAGTCATTTTAATGCCTGAAATTGGTTAACATAAAAGCTTCTGAGGAGGAGAAAAAGTCTATAAAAATTGCAATTTTGGTCACATTGAGGCTTTAAACAGTAGTTATTCAACATGAGGCACAATCCAAATGACATTTTAAATCTTTTTTTCTACAGTCCAAAAAATCAATTTTCTGATGAAAAAAGATGACCCGTGACATGTCGAACTTCCTCCAGATGGTCAGAAATGGTAATTTTTTAATATTACATTTTTTACCTATAAATGACTATTGCATGTGAAGTATTACTTTTGGAACTGAAATAAGTGTGTTTAGAGTCATTTTAATGCCTGAAATTGGTTGAAATAGAAGCTTCTGAGTGGGAGAATAATTCTGTAAATTGGCAATTTTGGTCACATTGACGATTTAAAAAGTAGTTATTCAACGTGAGGCACAATCCACATGACATTTTGAATCAATTTTTCTACAGTCCAAAAAATCAATTTTCTGATGAAAAACGATGACCCGTGACCTGTCGAACTTTCGCAAGATGGTCAGAAATAGAAATTTTTTAATGTTTAATTTTTTGACTGTAAATGACTATTGCATGTGAATTAGAACTCTTGGAACTGAAATAAGTGTGTTTAGAGTCATTTTAATGCCTGAAATTGGTTGAAATAGAAGCTTCTGAGTAGGAGAAAAAGTCTATAAAAATGGCAATTTTGGTCACATTGAGGCTTTAAACAGAAGTTACTCAACATGAGGCACAATCCAAATGACATTGTAATTACATTTTTCTACAGTCCCAAAAATCTATTTTCTGATGAAAAACGATGACCCGTGACCTGTCGAACTTTCGCCAGATGGTCAGAAATGGAATTTTTTTTATATTTAATTTTTTCACTGTAAATGACTATTGCATGTGAATTAGAACTCTTGGAACTGAAATAAATGTGTTTAGAGTAATTTTAATGCCTGAAATTGGTTGAAATAGAAGCTTCTAAGTCGGAGATAAAGTCTATAAAAATGGCAATTTTGGTCACATTGAGGCTTTAAACAGTAGTTATTCAACATGAGGCACAATCCAAATGACATTTTAAATCAATTTTTCTACAGTCCAAAAAATCAATTTTCTGATGAAAAACAATGCCCCGTGACCTGTCGAACTTTCGCAAGATGGTCAGAAATAGAAATTTTTTAATGTTTAATTTTTTGACTGTAAATGACTATTGCATGTGAATTAGAACTCTTGGAACTGAAATAGGTGTGTTTAGAGTAATTTTAATACCTGAAATTGGTCGAAATAGAAGCTTCTGAGTAGGAGAAAAAGTCTGTAAATTGGCAATTTTGGCAATTTTTCTACAGTCCAAAAAATCAATTTTCTGTTGAAAAACGATGACCCGTGACCTGTCGAACTTTCTCCAGATGGTCAGAAATGGTAATTTTTTAACATTTCATTTTTTGACTGTAAATGACTATTGCATGTGAACTATCACTTTTGGAACTGAAATAAGTGTGTTTAGAGTCATTTTAATGCCTGCAATTGGTTGAAATAGAAGCTTCTGAGTAGGAGAAAAAGTCTATAAAAATGGCAATTTTGGTCACATTGAGGCTTTAAACAGTAGTTATTCAACATGAGGCACAATCCAAATGACATTTTAAATCTTTTTTTCTACAGTCCAAAAAATCAATTTTCTGATGAAAAACGATGACCCGTGACCTGTCGAACTTCCTCCAGATGGTCAGAAATGGTAATTTTTTAATATAACATTTTTTTTATCTATAAATGACTATTGCATGTGAAGTATTACTTTTGGAACTGAAATAAGTGTGTTTAGAGTCATTTTAATGCCTGAAATTGGTTGAAATAGAAGCTTCTGAGTGGGAGAATAATTCTGTAAATTGGCAATTTTGGTCACATTGACGATTTAAAAAGTAGTTATTCAACATGAGGCACAATCCACATGACATTTTGAATCAATTTTTCTACAGTCCAAAAAATCAATTTTCTGATGAAAAACGATGACCCGTGACCTGTCGAACTTTCGCAAGATGGTCAGAAATAGAAATTTTTTAATGTTTAATTTTTTGACTGTAAATGACTACTGCATGTGAATTAGAACTCTTGGAACTGAAATAGGTGTGATTAGAGTCATTTTAATGCCTGAAATTGGTTGAAATAGAAGCTTCTGAGTAGGAGAAAAAGTCTATAAAAATGGCAATTTTGGTCACATTGAGGCTTTAAACAGAAGTTATTCAACATGAGGCACAATCCAAATGACATTTTAAATACATTTTTATACAGTCCAAAAAATCAATTTTCTGATGAAAAACGATGACCCGTGACCTGTCGAACTTTCACCAGATGGTCAGAAATGGAATTTTTTTTATATTTAATTTTTTGACTTTATATGACTATTGCATGTGAATTAGAACTCTTGGAACTGTAATACGTGTGTTTAGAGTCATTTTAATGCCTGAAATTGGTTGAAATAGAAGCTTCTGAGTAGGAGAAAACATGTATAAAAATGGCAATTTTGGTCACATTGAGGCTTTAAACAGTAGTTATTCAACAAGAGGCACAATCCAAATGACATTTTACATCAATTTTTCTAGAGTCCAAAAAATCAATTTTCTGATAAAAAACGATGATCCGTGACCTGTCGAACTTCTTCCACATGGTCAGAAATGGTAATTTTTTAATATTTAATTTTTTGACTGTAAATGACTATTGCATGTGAAGTATCACTTTTGGAAGTGAAATAAGTGTGTTTAGAGTCATTTTAATGCCTGAAATTGGTTAAAATAAAAGCTTCTGAGGAGGAGAAAAAGTCTATAAAAATTGCAATTTTGGTCACATTGAGGCTTTAAACAGTAGTTATTCAACATGAGGCACAATCCAAATGACATTTTAAATCTTTTTTTCTACAGTCCAAAAAATCAATTTTCTGATGAAAAAAGATGACCCGTGACATGTCGAACTTCCTCCAGATGGTCAGAAATGGTAATTTTTTAATATTACATTTTTTACCTATAAATGACTATTGCATGTGAAGTATTACTTTTGGAACTGAAATAAGTGAGTTTAGAGTCATTTTAATGCCTGAAATTGGTTGAAATAGAAGCTTCTGAGTGGGAGAACAATTCTGTAAATTGGCAATTTTGGTCATATTGACGATTTAAAAAGTAGTTATTCAACATGAGGCACAATCCACATGACATTTTGAATCAATTTTTCTACAGTCCAAAAAATCAATTTTCTGATGAAAAACGATGACCCGTGACCTGTCGAACTTTCGCAAGATGGTCAGAAATAGAAATTTTTTAATGTTTAATTTTTTGACTGTAAATGACTATTGCATGTGAATTAGAACTCTTGGAACTGAAATAAGTGTGATTAGAGTCATTTTAATGCCTGAAATTGGTTGAAATAGAAGCTTCTGAGTGGGAGAATAATTCTGTAAATTGGCAATTTTGGTCACATTGACGATTTAAAAAGTAGTTATTCAACGTGAGGCACAATCCACATGACATTTTGAATCAATTTTTCTACAGTCCAAAAAATCAATTTTCTGATGAAAAACGATGACCCGTGACCTGTCGAACTTTCGCAAGATGGTCAGAAATAGAAATTTTTTAATGTTTAATTTTTTGACTGTAAATGACTATTGCATGTGAATTAGAACTCTTGGAACTGAAATAAGTGTGTTTAGAGTCATTTTAATGCCTGAAATTGGTTGAAATAGAAGCTTCTGAGTAGGAGAAAAAGTCTATAAAAATGGCAATTTTGGTCACATTGAGGCTTTAAACAGAAGTTACTCAACATGAGGCACAATCCAAATGACATTGTAATTACATTTTTCTACAGTCCCAAAAATCTATTTTCTGATGAAAAACGATGACCCGTGACCTGTCGAACTTTCGCCAGATGGTCAGAAATGGAATTTTTTTTATATTTAATTTTTTCACTGTAAATGACTATTGCATGTGAATTAGAACTCTTGGAACTGAAATAAATGTGTTTAGAGTAATTTTAATGCCTGAAATTGGTTGAAATAGAAGCTTCTAAGTCGGAGATAAAGTCTATAAAAATGGCAATTTTGGTCACATTGAGGCTTTAAACAGTAGTTATTCAATATGAGGCACAATCCAAATGACATTTTAAATCAATTTTTCTACAGTCCAAAAAATCAATTTTCTGATGAAAAATGATGACCCATGACCTGTCGAACTTTCGCAAGATGGTCAGAAATAGAAATTTTTTAATGTTTAATTTTTTGACTGTAAATGACTATTGCATGTGAATTAGAACTCTTGGAACTGAAACAGGTGTGTTTAGAGTAATTTTAATACCTGAAATTGGTCGAAATAGAAGCTTCTGAGTAGGAGAAAAAGTCTGTAAATTGGCAATTTTGGCAATTTTTCTACAGTCCAAAAAATCAATTTTCTGTTGATAAACGATGACCCGTGACCTGTCGAACTTTCTCCAGATGGTCAGAAATGGTAATTTTTTAACATTTCATTTTTTGACTGTAAATGACTATTGCATGTGAACTATCACTTTTGGAACAGAAATAAGTGTGTTTAGAGTAATTTTAATGCCTGAATTGGTTGAAAAGAAGCTTCTGAGTAAGAGAAACAGTCTCTAAAAATGGCAATTTTGGTCACATTGAGGATTTCAAAAGTAGTTATTAAACATGAGGCACAATCCAAATGACATTTTGAATCAATTTTTCTACAGTCCAAAAAATCAATTATCTGATGAAAAACGATGACCCGTGACCTGTCGAACTTCCTCCAGATGGTCAGAAATGGTAATTTTTTAATGTTTAATTTTTTGACTGTAAATGACTATTGCATGTGAATTATCACTTTTGGAACTAAAATAAGTGTGTTTAGAGTCATTTTAATGCCTGAAATTGGTTGAAATAGAAGCTTCTGAGTAGGAGAAAAAGTCTATAAAAATGGCAATTTTGGTCACATTGAGGCTATAAACAGAAGTTATTCAACATGAGGCAGAATCCGAATGACATTTTAAATCAATTTTTCTACAGTCCAAAAAAATCAATTTTCTGTTGAAAAACGATGACCCGTGACATATCGAACTTTCTCCAGATGGTCAGAAATGCTAATTTATTATTGTTTAATTTTTTGACTGTAAATGACTATTGCATGTGAATTATCACTTTTGGAACTAAAATAAGTGTCTTTAGAGTCATTTTAATGCCTGAAATTGGTTGAAATAGAAGCTTCTGAGTAGGAGAAAAAGTCTGTAAATTGGTAATTTTGGTCACATTGAGGATTTAAAAAGTAGTTATTCAACATGAGGCACAATCCAAATGTCATTTTGAATCAATTTTTCTACAGTCCAAAAAATCAATTTTCTGATGAAAAATGATGATCCGTGACCTGTCGAACTTTCTCCAGATGGTCAGAAATTGTAATTTTTTAATGTTTAATTTTTTGACTGTAAATGACTATTGCATGTGAATTAGAACTCTTGGAACTGAAACAATTGTGTTTAGAGTCATTATAATGCCTGAAATTGGTCGAAATAGAAGCTTCTGTGTAGGAGAAAAAGTCTATAAAAATGTTAATTTTGGTCACATTGAGGCTTTAAACAGTAGTTATTCAACATGAGGCACGATCTAAATGACATTTTAAATCAATTTTTCTACAGTCCAAAACATCAATTTTCTGATGAAAAGCGATGACCCGTGACCTGTCGAACTTCCTCCAGATGGTCAGAAATGGTAATTTTGTAATATTACATTTTTTACCTGTAAATGACTATTGCATGTGAAGTATCACTTTTGGAACTGAAATAAGTGTGTTTAGAGTCATTTTAATGCCTGAAATTGGTTGAAATAGAAGCTTCTGAGTAGGAGAAAAAGTCTGTAAATTGGCAATTTTGGCCACATTGACGATTTAAAAAGTAGTTATTTAACATGAGGCACAATCCACATGACATTTTGAATCAATTTTTCGGCAGTCCAAAAAATCAATTTTCTCATAAAAAACGATGACCCGTGACCTGTCGAACTTCCTCCAGATGGTCGGAAATGGTAATTTTTTAATATTTAATTTTTTGACTGTAAATGACTATTGCATGTGAAGTATTACTTTTAGAACTGAAATAAGTGTGTTTAGAGTCATTTTAATGCCTGCAATTGGTTGAAATAGAAGCTTCTGAGTAGGAGAAAAAGTCTATAAAAATGGCAATTTTGGTCACATTGAGGCTTTAAACAGTAGTTATTCAACATGAGGCACAATCCAAATGACATTTTAAATCAATTTTTCTACAGTCCAAAAAATCAATTTTCTGATAAAAAACGATGACCCGTGACCTGTCGAACTTCCTCCACATGGTCAGAAATGGTAATTTTTTAATATTTAATTTTTTGACTGTAAATGACTATTGCATGTGAAGTATCACTTTTGGAACTGAAATAAGTGTGTTTAGAGTCATTTTAATGCCTGAAATTGGTTGAAATAGAAGCTTCTGAGTAGGAGAAAAAGTCTATAAAAATGGCAATTTTGGTCACATTGAGGCTTTAAACAGAAGTTACTCAACATGAGGCACAATCCAAATGACATTGTAATTACATTTTTCTACAGTCCCAAAAATCTATTTTCTGATGAAAAACGATGACCCGTGACCTGTCGAACTTTCGCCAGATGGTCAGAAATGGAATTTTTTTTATATTTAATTTTTTCACTGTAAATGACTATTGCATGTGAATTAGAACTCTTGGAACTGAAATAAATGTGTTTAGAGTAATTTTAATGCCTGAAATTGGTTGAAATAGAAGCTTCTAAGTCGGAGATAAAGTCTATAAAAATGGCAATTTTGGTCACATTGAGGCTTTAAACAGTAGTTATTCAACATGAGGCACAATCCAAATGACATTTTAAATCAATTTTTCTACAGTCCAAAAAATCAATTTTCTGATGAAAAACGATGACCCGTGACCTGTCGAACTTTCGCAAGATGGTCAGAAATAGAAATTTTTTTATGTTTAATTTTTTGACTGTAAATGACTATTGCATGTGAATTAGAACTCTTGGAACGGAAATAGGTGTGTTTAGAGTTATTTTATTACCTGAAATTGGTCGAAATAGAAGCTTCTGAGTAGGAGAAAAAGTCTGTAAATTGGCAATTTTGGCAATTTTTCTACAGTCCAAAAAATCAATTTTCTGTTGAAAAACGATGACCCGTGACCTGTCGAACTTTCTCCAGATGGTCAGAAATGGTAATTTTTTAACATTTCATTTTTTGACTGTAAATGACTATTGCATGTGAACTATCACTTTTGGAACTGAAATAAGTGTGTTTAGAGTAATTTTAATGCCTGAATTGGTTGAAAAGAAGCTTCTGAGTAAGAGAAACAGTCTCTAAAAATGGCAATTTTGGTCACATTGAGGATTTCAAAAGTAGTTATTAAACATGAGGCACAATCCAAATGACATTTTGAATCAATTTTTCTACAGTCCAAAAAATCAATTATCTGATGAAAAACGATGACCCGTGACCTGTCGAACTTCCTCCAGATGGTCAGAAATGGTAATTTTTTAATGTTTAATTTTTTGACTGTAAATGACTATTGCATGTGAATTATCACTTTTGGAACTAAAATAAGTGTGTTTAGAGTCATTTTAATGCCTGAAATTGGTTGAAATAGAAGCTTCTGAGTAGGAGAAAAAGTCTATAAAAATGGCAATTTTGGTCACATTGAGGCTATAAACAGAAGTTATTCAACATGAGGCAGAATCCGAATGACATTTTAAATCAATTTTTCTACAGTCCAAAAAAATCAATTTTCTGTTGAAAAACGATGACCCGTGACATATCGAACTTTCTCCAGATGGTCAGAAATGCTAATTTATTATTGTTTAATTTTTTGACTGTAAATGACTATTGCATGTGAATTATCACTTTTGGAACTAAAATAAGTGTCTTTAGAGTCATTTTAATGCCTGAAATTGGTTGAAATAGAAGCTTCTGAGTAGGAGAAAAAGTCTGTAAATTGGTAATTTTGGTCACATTGAGGATTTAAAAAGTAGTTATTCAACATGAGGCACAATCCAAATGTCATTTTGAATCAATTTTTCTACAGTCCAAAAAATCAATTTTCTGATGAAAAATGATGATCCGTGACCTGTCGAACTTTCTCCAGATGGTCAGAAATTGTAATTTTTTAATGTTTAATTTTTTGACTGTAAATGACTATTGCATGTGAATTAGAACTCTTGGAACTGAAACAATTGTGTTTAGAGTCATTATAATGCCTGAAATTGGTCGAAATAGAAGCTTCTGTGTAGGAGAAAAAGTCTATAAAAATGTTAATTTTGGTCACATTGAGGCTTTAAACAGTAGTTATTCAACATGAGGCACGATCTAAATGACATTTTAAATCAATTTTTCTACAGTCCAAAACATCAATTTTCTGATGAAAAGCGATGACCCGTGACCTGTCGAACTTCCTCCAGATGGTCAGAAATGGTAATTTTGTAATATTACATTTTTTACCTGTAAATGACTATTGCATGTGAAGTATCACTTTTGGAACTGAAATAAGTGTGTTTAGAGTCATTTTAATGCCTGAAATTGGTTGAAATAGAAGCTTCTGAGTAGGAGAAAAAGTCTGTAAATTGGCAATTTTGGCCACATTGACGATTTAAAAAGTAGTTATTTAACATGAGGCACAATCCACATGACATTTTGAATCAATTTTTCGGCAGTCCAAAAAATCAATTTTCTCATAAAAAACGATGACCCGTGACCTGTCGAACTTCCTCCAGATGGTCGGAAATGGTAATTTTTTAATATTTAATTTTTTGACTGTAAATGACTATTGCATGTGAAGTATCACTTTTGGAACTGAAATAAGTGTGTTTAGAGTCATTTTAATGCCTGAAATTGGTTAAAATAAAAGCTTCTGAGGAGGAGAAAAAGTCTATAAAAATGGCAATTTTGGTCACATTGAGGCTTAAAACAGAAGTTACTCAACATGAGGCACAATCCAAATGACATTGTAATTACATTTTTCTACAGTCCCAAAAATCTATTTTCTGATGAAAAACGATGACCCGTGACCTGTCGAACTTTCGCCAGATGGTCAGAAATGGAATTTTTTTTATATTTAATTTTTTCACTGTAAATGACTATTGCATGTGAATTAGAACTCTTGGAACTGAAATAAATGTGTTTAGAGTAATTTTAATGCCTGAAATTGGTTGAAATAGAAGCTTCTAAGTCGGAGATAAAGTCTATAAAAATGGCAATTTTGGTCACATTGAGGCTTTAAACAGTAGTTATTCAACATGAGGCACAATCCAAATGACATTTTAAATCAATTTTTCTACAGTCCAAAAAATCAATTTTCTGAAGAAAAACGATGACCCGTGACCTGTCGAACTTTCGCAAGATGGTCAGAAATAGAAATTTTTTAATGTTTAATTTTTTGACTGTAAATGACTATTGCATGTGAATTAGAACTCTTGGAACTGAAATAGGTGTGTTTAGAGTAATTTTAATACCTGAAATTGGTCGAAATAGAAGCTTCTGAGTAGGAGAAAAAGTCTGTAAATTGGCAATTTTGGCAATTTTTCTACAGTCCAAAAAATCAATTTTCTGTTGAAAAACGATGACCCGTGACCTGTCGAACTTTCTCCAGATGGTCAGAAATGGTAATTTTTTAACATTTCATTTTTTGACTGTAAATGACTATTGCATGTGAACTATCACTTTTGGAACTGAAATAAGTGTGTTTAGAGTAATTTTAATGCCTGAATTGGTTGAAGAGAAGCTTCTGAGTAAGAGAAACAGTCTCTAAAAATGGCAATTTTGGTCACATTGAGGATTTCAAAAGTAGTTATTAAACATGAGGCACAATCCAAATGACATTTTGAATCAATTTTTCTACAGTCCAAAAAATCAATTATCTGATGAAAAACGATGACCCGTGACCTGTCGAACTTCCTCCAGATGGTCAGAAATGGTAATTTTTTAATGTTTAATTTTTTGACTGTAAATGACTATTGCATGTGAATTATCACTTTTGGAACTAAAATAAGTGTGTTTAGAGTCATTTTAATGCCTGAAATTGGTTGAAATAGAAGCTTCTGAGTAGGAGAAAAAGTCTATAAAAATGGCAATTTTGGTCACATTGAGGCTATAAACAGAAGTTATTCAACATGAGGCAGAATCCGAATGACATTTTAAATCAATTTTTCTACAGTCCAAAAAAATCAATTTTCTGTTGAAAAACGATGACCCGTGACATATCGAACTTTCTCCAGATGGTCAGAAATGCTAATTTATTATTGTTTAATTTTTTGACTGTAAATGACTATTGCATGTGAATTATCACTTTTGGAACTAAAATAAGTGTCTTTAGAGTCATTTTAATGCCTGAAATTGGTTGAAATAGAAGCTTCTGAGTAGGAGAAAAAGTCTGTAAATTGGTAATTTTGGTCACATTGAGGATTTAAAAAGTAGTTATTCAACATGAGGCACAATCCAAATGTCATTTTGAATCAATTTTTCTACAGTCCAAAAAATCAATTTTCTGATGAAAAATGATGATCCGTGACCTGTCGAACTTTCTCCAGATGGTCAGAAATTGTAATTTTTTAATGTTTAATTTTTTGACTGTAAATGACTATTGCATGTGAATTAGAACTCTTGGAACTGAAACAATTGTGTTTAGAGTCATTATAATGCCTGAAATTGGTCGAAATAGAAGCTTCTGTGTAGGAGAAAAAGTCTATAAAAATGTTAATTTTGGTCACATTGAGGCTTTAAACAGTAGTTATTCAACATGAGGCACGATCTAAATGACATTTTAAATCAATTTTTCTACAGTCCAAAACATCAATTTTCTGATGAAAAGCGATGACCCGTGACCTGTCGAACTTCCTCCAGATGGTCAGAAATGGTAATTTTGTAATATTACATTTTTTACCTGTAAATGACTATTGCATGTGAAGTATCACTTTTGGAACTGAAATAAGTGTGTTTAGAGTCATTTTAATGCCTGAAATTGGTTGAAATAGAAGCTTCTGAGTAGGAGAAAAAGTCTGTAAATTGGCAATTTTGGCCACATTGACGATTTAAAAAGTAGTTATTTAACATGAGGCACAATCCACATGACATTTTGAATCAATTTTTCGGCAGTCCAAAAAATCAATTTTCTCATAAAAAACGATGACCCGTGACCTGTCGAACTTCCTCCAGATGGTCGGAAATGGTAATTTTTTAATATTTAATTTTTTGACTGTAAATGACTATTGCATGTGAAGTATCACTTTTGGAACTGAAATAAGTGTGATTAGAGTCATTTTAATGCCTGAAATTGGTTGAAATAGAAGCTTCTGAGTAGGAGAAAAAGTCTATAAAAATGGCAATTTTGGTCACATTGAGGCTTTAAACAGAAGTTATTCAACATGAGGCACAATCCAAATGACATTTTAAATACATTTTTATACAGTCCAAAAAATCAATTTTCTGATGAAAAACGATGACCCGTGACCTGTCGAACTTTCGCCAGATGGTCAGAAATGGAATTTTTTTTATATTTAATTTTTTGACTTTATATGACTATTGCATGTGAATTAGAACTCTTGGAACTGAAATACGTGTGTTTAGAGTCATTTTAATGCCTGAAATTGGTTGAAATAGAAGCTTCTGAGTAGGAGAAAACATGTATAAAAATGGCAATTTTGGTCACATTGAGGCTTTAAACAGTAGTTATTCAACAAGAGGCACAATCCAAATGACATTTTACATCAATTTTTCTAGAGTCCAAAAAATCAATTTTCTGATAAAAAACGATGATCCGTGACCTGTCGAACTTCCTCCACATGGTCAGAAATGGTAATTTTTTAATATTTAATTTTTTGACTGTAAATGACTATTGCATGTGAAGTATCACTTTTGGAAGTGAAATAAGTGTGTTTAGAGTCATTTTAATGCCTGAAATTGGTTAAAATAAAAGCTTCTGAGGAGGAGAAAAAGTCTATAAAAATTGCAATTTTGGTCACATTGAGGCTTTAAACAGTAGTTATTCAACATGAGGCACAATCCAAATGACATTTTAAATCTTTTTTTCTACAGTCCAAAAAATCAATTTTCTGATGAAAAAAGATGACCCGTGACATGTCGAACTTCCTCCAGATGGTCAGAAATGGTAATTTTTTAATATTACATTTTTTACCTATAAATGACTATTGCATGTGAAGTATTACTTTTGGAACTGAAATAAGTGAGTTTAGTCATTTTAATGCCTGAAATTGGTTGAAATAGAAGCTTCTGAGTGGGAGAACAATTCTGTAAATTGGCAATTTTGGTCATATTGACGATTTAAAAAGTAGTTATTCAACATGAGGCACAATCCACATGACATTTTGAATCAATTTTTCTACAGTCCAAAAAATCAATTTTCTGATGAAAAACGATGACCCGTGACCTGTCGAACTTTCGCAAGATGGTCAGAAATAGAAATTTTTTAATGTTTAATTTTTTGACTGTAAATGACTATTGCATGTGAATTAGAACTCTTGGAACTGAAATAAGTGTGATTAGAGTCATTTTAATGCCTGAAATTGGTCGAAATAGAAGCTTCTGTGTAGGAGAAAAAGTCTATAAAAATGTTAATTTTGGTCACATTGAGGCTTTAAACAGTAGTTATTCAACATGAGGCACGATCTAAATGACTTTTTAAATCAATTTTTCTACAGTCCAAAAAATCAATTTTCTGATGAAAAACGATGACCCGTGACATGTCGAACTTCCTCCAGATGGTCAGAAATGGAATTTTTTTTATATTTAATTTTTTCACTGTAAATGACTATTGCATGTGAATTAGAACTCTTGGAACTGAAATAAATGTGTTTAGAGTAATTTTTATGCCTGAAATTGGTTGAAATAGAAGCTTCTAAGTCGGAGATAAAGTCTATAAAAATGGCAATTTTGGTCACATTGAGGCTTTAAACAGTAGTTATTCAACATGAGGCACAATCCAAATGACATTTTACATCAATTTTTCTAGAGTCCAAAAAATCAATTTTCTGATAAAAAACGATGATCCGTGACCTGTCGAACTTCCTCCACATGGTCAGAAATGGTAATTTTTTAATATTTAATTTTTTGACTGTAAATGACTATTGCATGTGAAGTATCACTTTTGGAAGTGAAATAAGTGTGTTTAGAGTCATTTTAATGCCTGAAATTGGTTAAAATAAAAGCTTCTGAGGAGGAGAAAAAGTCTATAAAAATTGCAATTTTGGTCACATTGAGGCTTTAAACAGTAGTTATTCAACATGAGGCACAATCCAAATGACATTTTAAATCTTTTTTTCTACAGTCCAAAAAATCAATTTTCTGATGAAAAAAGATGACCCGTGACATGTCGAACTTCCTCCAGATGGTCAGAAATGGTAATTTTTTAATATTACATTTTTTACCTATAAATGACTATTGCATGTGAAGTATTACTTTTGGAACTGAAATAAGTGAGTTTAGTCATTTTAATGCCTGAAATTGGTTGAAATAGAAGCTTCTGAGTGGGAGAACAATTCTGTAAATTGGCAATTTTGGTCATATTGACGATTTAAAAAGTAGTTATTCAACATGAGGCACAATCCACATGACATTTTGAATCAATTTTTCTACAGTCCAAAAAATCAATTTTCTGATGAAAAACGATGACCCGTGACCTGTCGAACTTTCGCAAGATGGTCAGAAATAGAAATTTTTTAATGTTTAATTTTTTGACTGTAAATGACTATTGCATGTGAATTAGAACTCTTGGAACTGAAATAAGTGTGATTAGAGTCATTTTAATGCCTGAAATTGGTCGAAATAGAAGCTTCTGTGTAGGAGAAAAAGTCTATAAAAATGTTAATTTTGGTCACATTGAGGCTTTAAACAGTAGTTATTCAACATGAGGCACGATCTAAATGACTTTTTAAATCAATTTTTCTACAGTCCAAAAAATCAATTTTCTGATGAAAAACGATGACCCGTGACATGTCGAACTTCCTCCAGATGGTCAGAAATGGAATTTTTTTTATATTTAATTTTTTCACTGTAAATGACTATTGCATGTGAATTAGAACTCTTGGAACTGAAATAAATGTGTTTAGAGTAATTTTTATGCCTGAAATTGGTTGAAATAGAAGCTTCTAAGTCGGAGATAAAGTCTATAAAAATGGCAATTTTGGTCACATTGAGGCTTTAAACAGTAGTTATTCAACATGAGGCACAATCCAAATGACATTTTAAATCAATTTTTCTACAGTCCAAAAAATCAATTTTCTGATGAAAAATGATGACCCGTGACCTGTCGAACTTTCGCAAGATGGTCAGAAATAGAAATTTTTTAATGTTTAATTTTTTGACTGTAAATGACTATTGCATGTGAATTAGAACTCTTGGAACTGAAATAGGTGTGTTTAGAGTAATTTTAATACCTGAAATTGGTCGAAATAGAAGCTTCTGAGTAGGAGAAAAAGTCTGTAAATTGGCAATTTTGGCAATTTTTCTACAGTCCAAAAAATCAATTTTCTGTTGAAAAACGATGACCCGTGACCTGTCGAACTTTCTCCAGATGGTCAGAAATGGTAATTTTTTAACATTTCATTTTTTGACTGTAAATGACTATTGCATGTGAACTATCACTTTTGGAACTGAAATAAGTGTGTTTAGAGTAATTTTAATGCCTGAATTGGTTGAAAAGAAGCTTCTGAGTAAGAGAAACAGTCTCTAAAAATGGCAATTTTGGTCACATTGAGGATTTCAAAAGTAGTTATTAAACATGAGGCACAATCCAAATGACATTTTGAATCAATTTTTCTACAGTCCAAAAAATCAATTATCTGATGAAAAACGATGACCCGTGACCTGTCGAACTTCCTCCAGATGGTCAGAAATGGTAATTTTTTAATGTTTAATTTTTTGACTGTAAATGACTATTGCATGTGAATTATCACTTTTGGAACTAAAATAAGTGTGTTTAGAGTCATTTTAATGCCTGAAATTGGTTGAAATAGAAGCTTCTGAGTAGGAGAAAAAGTCTATAAAAATGGCAATTTTGGTCACATTGAGGCTATAAACAGAAGTTATTCAACATGAGGCAGAATCCGAATGACATTTTAAATCAATTTTTCTACAGTCCAAAAAAATCAATTTTCTGTTGAAAAACGATGACCCGTGACATATCGAACTTTCTCCAGATGGTCAGAAATGCTAATTTATTATTGTTTAATTTTTTGACTGTAAATGACTATTGCATGTGAATTATCACTTTTGGAACTAAAATAAGTGTCTTTAGAGTCATTTTAATGCCTGAAATTGGTTGAAATAGAAGCTTCTGAGTAGGAGAAAAAGTCTGTAAATTGGTAATTTTGGTCACATTGAGGATTTAAAAAGTAGTTATTCAACATGAGGCACAATCCAAATGTCATTTTGAATCAATTTTTCTACAGTCCAAAAAATCAATTTTCTGATGAAAAATGATGATCCGTGACCTGTCGAACTTTCTCCAGATGGTCAGAAATTGTAATTTTTTAATGTTTAATTTTTTGACTGTAAATGACTATTGCATGTGAATTAGAACTCTTGGAACTGAAACAATTGTGTTTAGAGTCATTATAATGCCTGAAATTGGTGGAAATAGAAGCTTCTGTGTAGGAGAAAAAGTCTATAAAAATGTTAATTTTGGTCACATTGAGGCTTTAAACAGTAGTTATTCAACATGAGGCACGATCTAAATGACATTTTAAATCAATTTTTCTACAGTCCAAAACATCAATTTTCTGATGAAAAGCGATGACCCGTGACCTGTCGAACTTCCTCCAGATGGTCAGAAATGGTAATTTTGTAATATTACATTTTTTACCTGTAAATGACTATTGCATGTGAAGTATCACTTTTGGAACTGAAATAAGTGTGTTTAGAGTCATTTTAATGCCTGAAATTGGTTGAAATAGAAGCTTCTGAGTAGGAGAAAAAGTCTGTAAATTGGCAATTTTGGCCACATTGACGATTTAAAAAAGTAGTTATTTAACATGAGGCACAATCCACATGACATTTTGAATCAGTTTTTCGGCAGTCCAAAAAATCAATTTTCTCATAAAAAACGATGACCCGTGACCTGTCGAACTTCCTCCAGATGGTCGGAAATGGTAATTTTTTAATATTTAATTTTTTGACTGTAAATGACTATTGCATGTGAAGTATCACTTTTGGAACTGAAATAAGTGTGTTTAGAGTCATTTTAATGCCTGCAATTGGTTGAAATAGAAGCTTCTGAGTAGGAGAAAAAGTCTATAAAAATGGCAATTTTGGTCACATTGAGGCTTTAAACAGTAGTTATTCAACATGAGGCACAATCCAAATGACATTTTAAATCAATTTTTCTACAGTCCAAAAAATCAATTTTCTGATAAAAAACGATGACCCGTGACCTGTCGAACTTCCTCCACATGGACAGAAATGGTAATTTTTTAATATTTAATTTTTTGACTGTAAATGACTATTGCATGTGAAGTATCACTTTTGGAACTGAAATAAGTGTGTTTAGAGTCATTTTAATGCCTGAAATTGGTTAAAATAAAAGCTTCTGAGGAGGAGAAAAAGTCTATAAAAATGGCAATTTTGGTCACATTGAGGCTTAAAACAATAGTTATTCAACATGAGGCACAATCCAAATGACATTTTAAATCTTTTTTCTACAGTCCAAAAAATCAATTTTCTGATGAAAAACGATGACCCGTGACCTGTCGAACTTCCTCCAGATGGTCAGAAATGGTAATTTTTTAATATAACATTTTTTTTATCTATAAATGACTATTGCATGTGAAGTATTACTTTTGGAACTGAAATAAGTGTGTTTAGAGTCATTTTAATGCCTGAAATTGGTTGAAATAGAAGCTTCTGAGTGGGAGAATAATTCTGTAAATTGGCAATTTTGGTCACATTGACGATTTAAAAAGTAGTTATTCAACATGAGGCACAATCCACATGACATTTTGAATCAATTTTTCTACAGTCCAAAAAATCAATTTTCTGATGAAAAACGATGACCCGTGACCTGTCGAACTTTCGCAAGATGGTCAGAAATAGAAATTTTTTAATGTTGAATTTTTTGACTGTAAATGACTACTGCATGTGAATTAGAACTCTTGGAACTGAAATAGGTGTGATTAGAGTCATTTTAATGCCTGAAATTGGTTGAAATAGAAGCTTCAGAGTAGGAGAAAAAGTCTATAAAAATGGCAATTTTGGTCACATTGAGGCTTTAAACAGAAGTTATTCAACATGAGGCACAATCCAAATGACATTTTAAATACATTTTTATACAGTCCAAAAAATCAATTTTCTGATGAAAAACGATGACCCGTGACCTGTCGAACTTTCGCCAGATGGTCAGAAATGGAATTTTTTTTATATTTAATTTTTTGACTTTATATGACTATTGCATGTGAATTAGAACTCTTGGAACTGAAATACGTGTGTTTAGAGTCATTTTAATGCCTGAAATTGGTTGAAATAGAAGCTTCTGAGTAGGAGAAAACATGTATAAAAATGGCAATTTTGGTCACATTGAAGCTTTAAACAGTAGTTATTCAACAAGAGGCACAATCCAAATGACATTTTACATCAATTTTTCTAGAGTCCAAAAAATCAATTTTCTGATAAAAAACGATGATCCGTGACCTGTCGAACTTCCTCCACATGGTCAGAAATGGTAATTTTTTAATATTTAATTTTTTGACTGTAAATGACTATTGCATGTGAAGTATCACTTTTGGAAGTGAAATAAGTGTGTTTAGAGTCATTTTAATGCCTGAAATTGGTTAAAATAAAAGCTTCTGAGGAGGAGAAAAAGTCTATAAAAATTGCAATGTTGGTCACATTGAGGCTTTAAACAGTAGTTATTCAACATGAGGCACAATCCAAATGACATTTTAAATCTTTTTTTCTACAGTCCAAAAAATCAATTTTCTGATGAAAAAAGATGACCCGTGACATGTCGAACTTCCTCCAGATGGTCAGAAATGGTAATTTTTTAATATTACATTTTTTACCTATAAATGACTATTGCATGTGAAGTATTACTTTTGGAACTGAAATAAGTGAGTTTAGAGTCATTTTAATGCCTGAAATTGGTTGAAATAGAAGCTTCTGAGTGGGAGAACAATTCTGTAAATTGGTAATTTTGGTCATATTGACGATTTAAAAAGTAGTTATTCAACATGAGGCACAATCCACATGACATTTTGAATCAATTTTTCTACAGTCCAAAAAATCAATTTTCTGATGAAAAACGATGACCCGTGACCTGTCGAACTTTCGCCAGATGGTCAGAAATGGAATTTTTTTTATATTTAATTTTTTGACTTTATATGACTATTGCATGTGAATTAGAACTCTTGGAACTGAAATACGTGTGTTTAGAGTCATTTTAATGCCTGAAATTGGTTGAAATAAAAGCTTCTGAGTAGGAGAAAACATGTATACAAATGGCAATTTTGGTCACATTGAGGCTTTAAACAGTAGTTATTCAACAAGAGGCACAATCCAAATGACATTTTACATCAATTTTTCTAGAGTCCAAAAAATCAATTTTCTGATAAAAAACGATGACCCGTGACCTGTCGAACTTCCTCCACATGGTCAGAAATGGTAATTTTTTAATATTTAATTTTTTGACTGTAAATGACTATGGCATGTGAAGTATCACTTTTGGAACTGAAATAAGTGTGTTTAGAGTCATTTTAATGCCTGAAATTGGTTGAAATAGAAGCTTCTGAGTGGGAGAATAATTCTGTAAATTGGCAATTTTGGTCACATTGACGATTTAAAAAGTAGTTATTCAACATGAGGCACAATCCACATGACATTTTGAATCAATTTTTCTACAGTCCAAAAAATCAATTTTCTGATGAAAAACGATGACCCGTGACCTGTCGAACTTTCGCAAGATGGTCAGAAATAGAAATTTTTTAATGTTTAATTTTTTGACTGTAAATGACTATTGCATGTGAATTAGAACTCTTGGAACTGAAATACGTGTGATTAGAGTCATTTTAATGCCTGAAATTGGTTGAAATAGAAGCTTCTGAGTAGGAGAAAAAGGCGATAAAAATGTCAATTTTGGTCATATTGACGCTTTAAACAGAAGTTATTCAACATGAGGCACAATGCAAATGACATTTTAAATATATTTTTCTACAGTCCAAAAAATCAATTTTCTGATGAAAAACGATGACCCGGGACCTGTTGAACTTTCGCCAGATGGTCAGAAATGGAAATTTTTTTATATTTAATTTTTTGACTGTAAATGACTATTGCATATGAATTAGAACTCTTGGAACTGAAATAAGTGTGTTTAGAGTCATTTTAATGCCTGAAATTGGTTGAAATAGAAGCTTCTGAGTAGGAGAAAAAGTCTATAAAAATGGCAATTTTGGTCACATTGAGGCTTTAAACAGAAGTTATTCAACATGAGGCACAATCCAAATGACATTGTAATTACATTTTTCTACAGTCCAAAAAATCTATTTTCTGATGAAAAACGATGACCCGTGACCTGTCGAACTTTCGCCAGATGGTCAGAAATGGAATTTTTTTTATATTTAATTTTTTAACTGTAAATGACTATTGCATGTGAATTAGAACTCTTGGAACTGAAATAAATGTGTTTAGAGTAACTTTAATGCCTGAAATTGGTTGAAATAGAAGCTTCTAAGTCGGAGATAAAGTCTATAAAAATGGCAATTTTGGTCACATTGAGGCTTTAAACAGTAGTTATTCAACATGAGGCACAATCCAAATGACATTTTAAATCAATTTTTCTACAGTGCAAAAAAATCAATTTTCTGATGAAAAACGATGACCCGTGACCTGTCGAACTTTCGCAAGATGGTCAGAAATAGAAATTTTTTAATGTTTAATTTTTTGACTGTAAATGACTATTGCATGTGAATTTGAACTCTTGGAACTGAAATAGGTGTGTTTAGAGTAATTTTAATACCTGAAATTGGTCGAAATAGAAGCTTCTGAGTAGGAGAAAAAGTCTGTAAATTGGCAATTTTGGCAATTTTTCTACAGTCCAAAAAATCAATTTTCTGTTGAAAAACGATGACCCGTGACCTGTCGAACTTTCTCCAGATGGTCAGAAATGGTAATTTTTTAACATTTCATTTTTTGACTGTAAATGACTATTGCATGTGAACTATCACTTTTGGAACTGAAATAAGTGTGTTTAGAGTAATTTTAATGCCTGAATTGGTTGAAAAGAAGCTTCTGAGTAAGAGAAACAGTCTCTAAAAATGGCAATTTTGGTCACATTGAGGATTTCAAAAGTAGTTATTAAACATGAGGCACAATCCAAATGACATTTTGAATCAATTTTTCTACAGTCCAAAAAATCAATTATCTGATGAAAAACGATGACCCGTGACCTGTCGAACTTCCTCCAGATGGTCAGAAATGGTAATTTTTTAATGTTTAATTTTTTGACTGTAAATGACTATTGCATGTGAATTATCACTTTTGGAACTAAAATAAGTGTGTTTAGAGTCATTTTAATGCCTGAAATTGGTTGAAATAGAAGCTTCTGAGTAGGAGAAAAAGTCTATAAAAATGGCAATTTTGGTCACATTGAGGCTATAAACAGAAGTTATTCAACATGAGGCAGAATCCGAATGACATTTTAAATCAATTTTTCTACAGTCCAAAAAAATCAATTTTCTGTTGAAAAACGATGACCCGTGACATATCGAACTTTCTCCAGATGGTCAGAAATGCTAATTTATTATTGT
Organism: Triturus cristatus; assembly: GCF_964204655.1. Taxonomy (NCBI): domain Eukaryota; kingdom Metazoa; phylum Chordata; class Amphibia; order Caudata; family Salamandridae; genus Triturus; species Triturus cristatus. Next base: position 97,382,059 of record NC_140582.1, read on the forward strand.
TTAATTTTTTGACTGTAAATGACTATTGCATGTGAATTATCACTTTTGGAACTAAAATAAGTGTCTTTAGAGTCATTTTAATGCCTGAAATTGGTTGAAATAGAAGCTTCTGAGTAGGAGAAAAAGTCTGTAAATTGGTAATTTTGGTCACATTGAGGATTTAAAAAGTAGTTATTCAACATGAGGCACAATCCAAATGTCATTTTGAATCAATTTTTCTACAGTCCAAAAAATCAATTTTCTGATGAAAAATAATGATCCGTGACCTGTCGAACTTTCTCCAGATGGTCAGAAATTGTAATTTTTTAATGTTTAATTTTTTGACTGTAAATGACTATTGCATGTGAATTAGAACTCTTGGAACTGAAACAATTGTGTTTAGAGTCATTATAATGCCTGAAATTGGTCGAAATAGAAGCTTCTGTGTAGGAGAAAAAGTCTATAAAAATGTTAATTTTGGTCACATTGAGGCTTTAAACAGTAGTTATTCAACATGAGGCACGATCTAAATGACATTTTAAATCAATTTTTCTACAGTCCAAAACATCAATTTTCTGATGAAAAGCGATGACCCGTGACCTGTCGAACTTCCTCCAGATGGTCAGAAATGGTAATTTTGTAATATTACATTTTTTACCTGTAAATGACTATTGCATGTGAAGTATCACTTTTGGAACTGAAATAAGTGTGTTTAGAGTCATTTTAATGCCTGAAATTGGTTGAAATAGAAGCTTCTGAGTAGGAGAAAAAGTCTGTAAATTGGCAATTTTGGCCACATTGACGATTTAAAAAGTAGTTATTTAACATGAGGCACAATCCACATGACATTTTGAATCAATTTTTCGGCAGTCCAAAAAATCAATTTTCTCATAAAAAACGATGACCCGTGACCTGTCGAACTTCCTCCAGATGGTCGGAAATGGTAATTTTTTAATATTTAATTTTTTGACTGTAAATGACTATTGCATGTGTAGTATCACTTTTGGAACTGAAATAAGTGTGATTAGAGTCATTTTAATGCCTGAAATTGGTTGAAATAGAAGCTTCTGAGTAGGAGAAAAAGTCTATAAAAATGGCAATTTTGGTCACATTGAGGCTTTAAACAGAAGTTATTCAACATGAGGCACAATCCAAATGACATTTTAAATACATTTTTATACAGTCCAAAAAATCAATTTTCTGATGAAAAACGATGACCCGTGACCTGTCGAACTTTCGCCAGATGGTCAGAAATGGAATTTTTTTTATATTAAATTTTTTGACTTTATATGACTATTGCATGTGAATTAGAACTCTTGGAACTGAAATACGTGTGTTTAGAGTCATTTTAATGCCTGAAATTGGTTGAAATAGAAGCTTCTGAGTAGGAGAAAACATGTATAAAAATGGCAATTTTGGTCACATTGAGGCTTTAAACAGTAGTTATTCAACAAGAGGCACAATCCAAATGACATTTTACATCAATTTTTCTAGAGTCCAAAAAATCAATTTTCTGATAAAAAACGATGATCCGTGACCTGTCGAACATCCTCCACATGGTCAGAAATGGTAATTTTTTAATATTTAATTTTTTGACTGTAAATGACTATTGCATGTGAAGTATCACTTTTGGAAGTGAAATAAGTGTGTTTAGAGTCATTTTAATGCCTGAAATTGGTTAAAATAAAAGCTTCTGAGGAGGAGAAAAAGTCTATAAAAATTGCAATTTTGGTCACATTGAGGCTTTAAACAGTAGTTATTCAACATGAGGCACAATCCAAATGACATTTTAAATCTTTTTTTCTACAGTCCAAAAAATCAATTTTCTGATGAAAAAAGATGACCCGTGACATGTCGAACTTCCTCCAGATGGTCAGAAATGGTAATTTTTTAATATTACATTTTTTACCTATAAATGACTATTGCATGTGAAGTATTACTTTTGGAACTGAAATAAGTGAGTTTAGTCATTTTAATGCCTGAAATTGGTTTAAATAGAAGCTTCTGAGTGGGAGAACAATTCTGTAAATTGGCAATTTTGGTCATATTGACGATTTAAAAAGTAGTTATTCAACATGAGGCACAATCCACATGACATTTTGAATCAATTTTTCTACAGTCCAAAAAATCAATTTTCTGATGAAAAACGATGACCCGTGACCTGTCGAACTTTCGCAAGATGGTCAGAAATAGAAATTTTTTAATGTTTAATTTTTTTACTGTAAATGACTATTGCATGTGAATTAGAACTCTTGGAACTGAAATACGTGTGTTTAGAGTCATTTTAATGCCTGAAATTGGTCGAAATAGAAGCTTCTGTGTAGGAGAAAAAGTCTATAAAAATGTTAATTTTGGTCACATTGAGGCTTTAAACAGTAGTTATTCAACATGAGGCACGATCTAAATGACATTTTAAATCAATTTTTCTACAGTCCAAAAAATCAATTTTCTGATGAAAAACGATGACCCGTGACATGTCGAACTTCCTCCAGATGGTCAGAAATGGAATTTTTTTTATATTTAATTTTTTCACTGTAAATGACTATTGCATGTGAATTAGAACTCTTGGAACTGAAATAAATGTGTTTAGAGTAATTTTTATGCCTGAAATTGGTTGAAATAGAAGCTTCTAAGTCGGAGATAAAGTCTATAAAAATGGCAATTTTGGTCACATTGAGGCTTTAAACAGTAGTTATTCAACATGAGGCACAATCCAAATGACATTTTAAATCAATTTTTCTACAGTCCAAAAAATCAATTTTCTGATGAAAAATGATGACCCGTGACCTGTCGAACTTTCGCAAGATGGTCAGAAATAGAAATTTTTTAATGTTTAATTTTTTGACTGTAAATGACTATTGCATGTGAATTAGAACTCTTGGAACTGAAATAGGTGTGTTTAGAGTAATTTTAATACCTGAAATTGGTCGAAATAGAAGCTTCTGAGTAGGAGAAAAAGTCTGTAAATTGGCAATTTTGGCAATTTTTCTACAGTCCAAAAAATCAATTTTCTGTTGAAAAACGATGACCCGTGACCTGTCGAACTTTCTCCAGATGGTCAGAAATGGTAATTTTTTAACATTTCATTTTTTGACTGTAAATGACTATTGCATGTGAACTATCACTTTTGGAACTGAAATAAGTGTGTTTAGAGTAATTTTAATGCCTGAATTGGTTGAAAAGAAGCTTCTGAGTAAGAGAAACAGTCTCTAAAAATGGCAATTTTGGTCACATTGAGGATTCCAAAAGTAGTTATTAAACATGAGGCACAATCCAAATGACATTTTGAATCAATTTTTCTACAGTCCAAAAAATCAATTATCTGATGAAAAACGATGACCCGTGACCTGTCGAACTTCCTCCAGATGGTCAGAAATGGTAATTTTTTAATGTTTAATTTTTTGACTGTAAATGACTATTGCATGTGAATTATCACTTTTGGAACTAAAATAAGTGTGTTTAGAGTCATTTTAATGCCTGAAATTGGTTGAAATAGAAGCTTCTGAGTAGGAGAAAAAGTCTATAAAAATGGCAATTTTGGTCACATTGAGGCTATAAACAGAAGTTATTCAACATGAGGCAGAATCCGAATGACATTTTAAATCAATTTTTCTACAGTCCAAAAAAATCAATTTTCTGTTGAAAAACGATGACCCGTGACATATCGAACTTTCTCCAGATGGTCAGAAATGCTAATTTATTATTGTTTAATTTTTTTGACTGTAAATGACTATTGCATGTGAATTATCACTTTTGGAACTAAAATAAGTGTCTTTAGAGTCATTTTAATGCCTGAAATTGGTTGAAATAGAAGCTTCTGAGTAGGAGAAAAAGTCTGTAAATTGGTAATTTTGGTCACATTGAGGATTTAAAAAGTAGTTATTCAACATGAGGCACAATCCAAATGTCATTTTGAATCAATTTTTCTACAGTCCAAAAAATCAATTTTCTGATGAAAAATGATGATCCGTGACCTGTCGAACTTTCTCCAGATGGTCAGAAATTGTAATTTTTTAATGTTTAATTTTTTGACTGTAAATGACTATTGCATGTGAATTAGAACTCTTGGAACTGAAACAATTGTGTTTAGAGTCATTATAATGCCTGAAATTGGTGGAAATAGAAGCTTCTGTGTAGGAGAAAAAGTCTATAAAAATGTTAATTTTGGTCACATTGAGGCTTTAAACAGTAGTTATTCAACATGAGGCACGATCTAAATGACATTTTAAATCAATTTTTCTACAGTCCAAAACATCAATTTTCTGATGAAAAGCGATGACCCGTGACCTGTCGAACTTCCTCCAGATGGTCAGAAATGGTAATTTTGTAATATTACATTTTTTACCTGTAAATGACTATTGCATGTGAAGTATCACTTTTGGAACTGAAATAAGTGTGTTTAGAGTCATTTTAATGCCTGAAATTGGTTGAAATAGAAGCTTCTGAGTAGGAGAAAAAGTCTGTAAATTGGCAATTTTGGCCACATTGACGATTTAAAAAGTAGTTATTCAACATGAGGCACAATCCAAATGACATTTTAAATCTTTTTTTCTACAGTCCAAAAAATCAATTTTCTGATGAAAAACGATGACCCGTGACCTGTCGAACTTCCTCCAGATGGTCAGAAATGGTAATTTTTTAATATAACATTTTTTTTTATCTATAAATGACTATTGCATGTGAAGTATTACTTTTGGAACTGAAATAAGTGTGTTTAGAGTCATTTTAATGCCTGAAATTGGTTGAAATAGAAGCTTCTGAGTGGGAGAATAATTCTGTAAATTGGCAATTTTGGTCACATTGACGATTTAAAAAGTAGTTATTCAACATGAGGCACAATCCACATGACATTTTGAATCAATTTTTCTACAGTCCAAAAAATCAATTTTCTGATGAAAAACGATGACCCGTGACCTGTCGAACTTTCGCAAGATGGTCAGAAATAGAAATTTTTTAATGTTGAATTTTTTGACTGTAAATGACTACTGCATGTGAATTAGAACTCTTGGAACTGAAATAGGTGTGATTAGAGTCATTTTAATGCCTGAAATTGGTTGAAATAGAAGCTTCAGAGTAGGAGAAAAAGTCTATAAAAATGGCAATTTTGGTCACATTGAGGCTTTAAACAGAAGTTATTCAACATGAGGCACAATCCAAATGACATTTTAAATACATTTTTATACAGTCCAAAAAATCAATTTTCTGATGAAAAACGATGACCCGTGACCTGTCGAACTTTCGCCAGATGGTCAGAAATGGAATTTTTTTTATATTTAATTTTTTGACTTTATATGACTATTGCATGTGAATTAGAACTCTTGGAACTGAAATACGTGTGTTTAGAGTCATTTTAATGCCTGAAATTGGTTGAAATAGAAGCTTCTGAGTAGGAGAAAACATGTATAAAAATGGCAATTTTGGTCACATTGAAGCTTTAAACAGTAGTTATTCAACAAGAGGCACAATCCAAATGACATTTTACATCAATTTTTCTAGAGTCCAAAAAATCAATTTTCTGATAAAAAACGATGATCCGTGACCTGTCGAACTTCCTCCACATGGTCAGAAATGGTAATTTTTTAATATTTAATTTTTTGACTGTAAATGACTATTGCATGTGAAGTATCACTTTTGGAAGTGAAATAAGTGTGTTTAGAGTCATTTTAATGCCTGAAATTGGTTAAAATAAAAGCTTCTGAGGAGGAGAAAAAGTCTATAAAAATTGCAATGTTGGTCACATTGAGGCTTTAAACAGTAGTTATTCAACATGAGGCACAATCCAAATGACATTTTAAATCTTTTTTTCTACAGTCCAAAAAATCAATTTTCTGATGAAAAAAGATGACCCGTGACATGTCGAACTTCCTCCAGATGGTCAGAAATGGTAATTTTTTAATATTACATTTTTTACCTACAAATGACTATTGCATGTGAAGTATTACTTTTGGAACTGAAATAAGTGAGTTTAGAGTCATTTTAATGCCTGCAATTGGTTGAAATAGAAGCTTCTGAGTGGGAGAACAATTCTGTAAATTGGTAATTTTGGTCATATTGACGATTTAAAAAGTAGTTATTCAACATGAGGCACAATCCACATGACATTTTGAATCAATTTTTCTACAGTCCAAAAAATCAATTTTCTGATGAAAAACGATGACCCGTGACCTGTCGAACTTTCGCCAGATGGTCAGAAATGGAATTTTTTTTATATTTAATTTTTTGACTTTATATGACTATTGCATGTGAATTAGAACTCTTGGAACTGAAATACGTGTGTTTAGAGTCATTTTAATGCCTGAAATTGGTTGAAATAGAAGCTTCTGAGTAGGAGAAAACATGTATACAAATGGCAATTTTGGTCACATTGAGGCTTTAAACAGTAGTTATTCAACAAGAGGCACAATCCAAATGACATTTTACATCAATTTTTCTAGAGTCCAAAAAATCAATTTTCTGATAAAAAACGATGACCCGTGACCTGTCGAACTTCCTCCACATGGTCAGAAATGGTAATTTTTTAATATTTAATTTTTTGACTGTAAATGACTATGGCATGTGAAGTATCACTTTTGGAACTGAAATAAGTGTGTTTAGAGTCATTTTAATGCCTGAAATTGGTTGAAATAGAAGCTTCTGAGTGGGAGAATAATTCTGTAAATTGGCAATTTTGGTCACATTGACGATTTAAAAAGTAGTTATTCAACATGAGGCACAATCCACATGACATTTTGAATCAATTTTTCTACAGTCCAAAAAATCAATTTTCTGATGAAAAACGATGACCCGTGACCTGTCGAACTTTCGCAAGATGGTCAGAAATAGAAATTTTTTAATGTTTAATTTTTTGACTGTAAATGACTATTGCATGTGAATTAGAACTCTTGGAACTGAAATACGTGTGATTAGAGTCATTTTAATGCCTGAAATTGGTTGAAATAGAAGCTTCTGAGTTGGAGAAAAAGGCGATAAAAATGTCAATTTTGGTCATATTGACGCTTTAAACAGAAGTTATTCAACATGAGGCACAATGCAAATGACATTTTAAATATATTTTTCTACAGTCCAAAAAATCAATTTTCTGATGAAAAACGATGACCCGGGACCTGTTGAACTTTCGCCAGATGGTCAGAAATGGAAATTTTTTTATATTTAATTTTTTGACTGTAAATGACTATTGCATATGAATTAGAACTCTTGGAACTGAAATAAGTGTGTTTAGAGTCATTTTAATGCCTGAAATTGGTTGAAATAGAAGCTTCTGAGTAGGAGAAAAAGTCTATAAAAATGGCAATTTTGGTCACATTGAGGCTTTAAACAGAAGTTATTCAACATGAGGCACAATCCAAATGACATTGTAATTACATTTTTCTACAGTCCAAAAAATCTATTTTCTGATGAAAAACGATGACCCGTGACCTGTCGAACTTTCGCCAGATGGTCAGAAATGGAATTTTTTTTATATTTAATTTTTTAACTGTAAATGACTATTGCATGTGAATTAGAACTCTTGGAACTGAAATAAATGTGTTTAGAGTAACTTTAATGCCTGAAATTGGTTGAAATAGAAGCTTCTAAGTCGGAGATAAAGTCTATAAAAATGGCAATTTTGGTCACATTGAGGCTTTAAACAGTAGTTATTCAACATGAGGCACAATCCAAATGACATTTTAAATCAATTTTTCTACAGTGCAAAAAAATCAATTTTCTGATGAAAAACGATGACCCGTGACCTGTCGAACTTTCGCCAGATGGTCAGAAATGGACATTTTTTAATGTTTAATTTTTTGACTATAAATGACTATTGCATATGAATTAGAACTCTTGGAACTGAAATAAATGTGTTTAGAGTAATTGTAATGCCTGAAATTGGTCGAAATAGAAGCTTCTGAGTAGGAGAAAAAGTCTGTAAATTGGCAATTTTGGCAATTTTTCTACAGTCCAAAAAATCAATATTCTGTTGAAAAACGATGACCCGTGACCTGTCGAACTTTCTCCAGATGGTCAGAAATGGTAATTTTTTAACATTTCATTTTTTGACTGTAAATGACTATTGCATGTGAACTATCACTTTTGGAACTGAAATACGTGTGTTTAGAGTAATTTTAATGCCTGAAATTGGTTGAAAAGAAGCTTCTGAGTCAGAGAAACAGTCTCTAAAAATGGCAATTTTGGTCACATTGAGGATTTCAAAAGTAGTTATTAAACATGAGGCACAATCCAAATGACATTTTGAATCAATTTTTCTACAGTCCAAAAAATCAATTTTCTGATGAAAAACGATGACCCGTGACCTGTCGAACTTCCTCCAGATGGTCAGAAATGGTAATTTTTTTATGTTTAATTTTTTGACTGTAAATGACTATTGCATGTGAATTATCACTTTTGGAACTAAAATAAGTGTGTTTATAGTCATTTTAATGCCTGAAATTGGTTGAAATAGAAGCTTCTGAGTAGGAGAAAAAGTCTATAAAAATGGCAATTTTGGTCACATTGAGGCTATAAACAGAAGTTATTCAACATGAGGCAGAATCCGAATGACATTTTAAATCAATTTTTCTACAGTCCAAAAAAATCAATTTTCTGTTGAAAAACGATGACCCGTGACATATCGAACTTTCTTCAGATGGTCAGAAATGCTAATTTATTATTGTTTAATTTTTTGACTGTAAATGACCATTGCATGTGAATTATCACTTTTGGAACTAAAATAAGTGTCTTTAGAGTCATTTTAATGCCTGAAATTGGTTGAAATAGAAGCTTCTGAGTAGGAGAAAAAGTCTGTAAATTGGCAATGTTGGTCACATTGAGGATTTAAAAAGTAGTTATTCAACATGAGGCACAATCCAAATGTCATTTTGAATCAATTTTTCTACAGTCCAAAAAATCTATTTTCTGATGAAAAATGATGATCCGTGACCTGTCGAACTTTCTCCAGATGGTCAGAAATTGTAATTTTTTAATGTTTAATTTTTTGACTGTAAATGACTATTGCATGTGAATTAGAACTCTTGGAACTGAAACAATTGTGTTTAGAGTCATTATAATGCCTGAAATTGGTCGAAATAGAAGCTTCTTTGTAGGAGAAAAAGTCTATAAAAATGATAATTTTGGTCACATTGAGGCTTTAAACAGTAGTTATTCAACATGAGGCACGATCCAAATGACATTTTAAATCAATTTTTCTACAGTCCAAAACATCAATTTTCTGATGAAAAGCGATGACCCGTGACCTGTCGAACTTCCTCCAGATGGTCAGAAATGGTAATTTTGTAATATTACATTTTTTACCTGTAAATGACTATTATTATTATTATTATTATTATTATTATTATTATATATATTTATAGAGCGCGACAGCTACTTCCAACGGAAGTGTCCCGGCGCTAGCGTCCTACAGGTGCAAGGGATAGAGCAGGGAGAGGCTAGCAACGATCTCTATGCCATTCTGAACAACCAGGTCTTGAGTGCCTTTCTGAATGGCAGTTCCCTGTCCAGCTGTCTGATATCATTAGGTAGGGTGTTCCATAACATTGTAGTTTTCACTGTGAAGGCACGCCCACCTGTCCTAGCCTTTCTAAACCTTGGAATGATTAAAAGATTTTGGTTGCAGGATCTGAGAGTTCTTGCGGGAAGATTTTTCTGAAATCTCTGTCTCAGATAGTAGGGTCCAACCCCTCTCGTTGCTTTGTGAGCCAAAACAAGGGCCTTAAACTGCACTCTTTTCCTTACCGGCAACCAGTGCAGGCTTTGCAGATGAGGCGAGATATGATACCGTAACGGCACATTCCTCAACAGCCTGGCTGCGGCGTTTTGAATACGCTGCAGTCTACCCATCAAGTAATCCGGAAGGCCAATATACAAACTGTTGGCGTAGTCGAGTTGGGAAGTGATAAGGGCATGCACCACTGCCTTCCTACAGTTCATAGGAAGGAAGCGTAGGAATCTTCTCAGTGTCTTCAATCTCCAAAAGCATTGAGAGGAGATATGCATGACTTGAGCCTTGCCAGACAGTTGCGAGTCAAACCTGACCCCTAGATTCCTAGCCGCAGTTACCGGTGTTGGGGGTGGATTCAGTTCTTCAGGCCACCACAGCTCCGCCCGGGGAGGAGAGGATTGGTTGAAGAATAGTACCTCCGTCTTATCAGCATTTAGCTTAAGACAATTTTCAGTCATCCAGGAGGAGATGTTAGATAGGCATTGCTTAAAGTTGATAAAGGCAGTATCACTATTTTCCTTAAAGGAGAAGATCAGCTGCGTGTCGTCTGCGTACGAGACAACTCGCACCCCCCATTTCTCAATAATGGCAGCAAGGGGTGCGAGATAGACATTGAAGAGCGTCGGACTCAATGCCGAGCCCTGTGGCACCCCCTGCGCCAAAGATCTAGGACTGGAAACATGAGGGTGTATAGCAACCTGTTGTGACCTCCCCTCCAAGAAAGACTTAAACCAATTCAACACGGTCCCCGTCACTCCAATTCGGTGTAATCTATGTAGGAGAATCTCATGGGAAACCGTGTCGAACGCTGCAGATAGGTCCAACAAAACCAGCATTGCACAACAGCCTTGATCCAAGGTTTCACGGATCGACTCGGTGACTTCCAGTAGGGCAGTTTCCGTGCTATGACCCGCCCTAAATCCTGATTGTGAATCATGAAGGTGATTATTAGATTCGAGGAAGTCCGAGAGTTGTCTCTGGACTTCTTTTTCAAGGATTTTAGCAGGGGCTGGCAATAGTGATATGGGCCTGAAATGTTTAAGTTCCGAAGGGTCAGCACCTTCTTTCTTAAGAATTGGTCGGACCAGTGCCTTTTTCCATTCCGATGGGACGATACCCGTCTCCAAGGAAGAATTCCACAGTGAATTCAAGGAATCGTTAAGAAGAGGAGCTAGGAGTTTAAACACTCTGGCCGGGCAGGGGTCCAGAGGGGAGCCAGACTTAATTTCCTGAAGTTCCTTCAAAGAGGCTGCCTTCTCAAATCTGCAAAAAGATGACCAATTGGCTGCCGTACTGGTCAGAGGTAGATCGCGAATACCGGTTGAAGGAAAGGTGGAATAGATCGTCAAAATTTTGTCCTGAAAAAAAGTGGCCAGCTGCTCACAAAGGTCCAGGGAAGGTGTGATAGAACTCTTAATGGCTGTAGGTTTCAGAAAGCCCTCCACTATCCTGAAAATCTCTCTGGAAGGATTGTCTGTGTTCATATTTTGTTTAGCCATGTAATCTCTCATAACCTTACGTTTTAGAGTATGGAATTTTTTTAGGGCTATCTTATAAACTTCTTTAGCCGTGGAGTCATAATGTTTTCTCCAACTCCGCTCAAGTCTCTTACAATGACTCTTTTCGCAACGAAGCTCTGTATTGAACCAGGGTGCAGATGGTTTATTCCTCACCACCTTACAAGGTTTAATCGGGGCCAGTATGTCTAAGGCTTCCTTGACCCATGTACTGACCAGGGAAGTGTCCAGATCCGGGATCCCCGACAAAGTTGGGGAGGTCTTATCGAGTTCTTCTCTCATGGATTGCAGCGTAACTTTCTTCCAGTTCCTCCTGTTTTCTATCATAGGTTTGCTAAGATTGTTAGCACACTTATAACTCAGCCTGAACAGGACCACCATGTGGTCAGACCATGTAACCGGAAGCAACTCTTCAACTGTAAGAAGGGGATCATTGGTGAAGAGAAGGTCTAAGGTATGACCGGCTGCGTGAGTAGGAGAGGATATTTTTTGCGCTAAGTTAAGACTACTTAGGGATTCTTCTAGTTGGTTGGCTAGAGGGCAGCTAACATTGTCCATATGGACATTAAAATCACCAAGAACGGTGAAATTAGAATAGCGCAAAGATAGGTTGGCAATGCAGTCAAATAACTTTTGCCAATAAATGGCCAATGTGTTAGGGGGTCTGTAAACCAATAATCCCGCCATTGAGGAATTGTTGGAGAATTTGATGTGAAAGGCCATGGCTTCGATAGGTCCCAGGCCTTCAGTTACCATGTAGTTTATATCCCATTCTTCCCTTAGGATTATAGCGAGCCCTCCTCCCAACCTATTGTCTCTCCTATTTACATTACACAGCCTATAGCCCACAGGGACCGCTAAGCTAATATCAGGGTTGGAGCATTCTCTTAGCCACGTTTCTGTCACAAACAGTATGTCCCAATCATGGGTCTTCAATAATAACCAGACGTCTGCAGCATGTTTGGGGAGAGATCTGCAGTTGATCAGACCGGCCCTAATCTGCTGATCGTCCTTCCGACTGTGAGGAAAGACAGCACGAGATGGCCCCATATCCCTCTCACGAGTCCTGGCCTCCTTCCTGACACCTCTATCAAACTTAAAATTGCAAGACTGACAATGAAACTCTACCTGTCCTCTGCCTGCAAATGATATGGTGTCTGGAGCGCAGCACATAGGCGCGGAACATTGAGGCATTGACAAGGCGAGCAGCTGGTTACGAGTCCAGGGCCTCATCGGTTGGGAGGGCTGTCGAGCAGCATGACTGGCACTGAGCACGGGTCGAGCGCGGACGGGCGCAGACGGGCTTGCCTTAGGCACGCCTTCGGCGCGCCAGCGGCGCACCCGCTGCGCGCGTCCGCTGCGCGACCGCTTCAGTGCCATAGAAATAGTCTTTTAGCCCCGATAGACCGCCCACCTGACCTCCCACCAAAAATGGCCGCCGTGACCCCGAGCGCCCGATCCACAGGAAAGCGCCTGCTCGGGACTGGGATGGCTGTGAGGCAGGTTAGTAGGAGACCAAAATGTATATAACTGACCCAATGATTAAAAAATGGCAATCTTAAAATACTTGTGTGCAAAAACAGCAGGAGTGCAAAATACGCGTGTGAAACGGTAAAACAGTTAAAAAGCACTGATATACAGCCAATCACCACATAGCATACAGTTCAATAGTTCAATAAATTCAAAGAATGATAGAGAAGCGCTATCCTGCTCTCGGCTCAAGCCTCAAGAGCGAGTGGACGCTGCGCGACCGCTTCAGTGCCATAGAAATAGTCTTTTAGCCCCGATAGACCGCCCACCTGACCCCCCACCAAAAATGGCCACCGTGACCCCGAGCGCCCGATCCACAGGAAAGCGCCTGCTCGGGACTGGGATGGCTGTGAGGCAGGTTAGTAGGAGACCAAAATGTATATAACTGACCCAATGATTAAAAAATGGCAATCTTAAAATACTTGTGTGCAAAAACAGCAGGAGTGCAAAATACGCGTGTGAAACGGTAAAACAGTTAAAAAGCACTGATATACAGCCAATCACCACATAGCATACAGTTCAGTAGTTCAATAAATTCAAAGAATGATAGAGAAGCGCTATCCTGCTCTCGGCTCAAGCCTCAAGAGCGAGTGGACGATTGCATGTGAAGTATCACTTTTGGAACTGAAATAAGTGTGTTTAGAGTCATTTTAATGCCTGAAATTGGTTGAAATAGAAGCTTCTGAGTAGGAGAAAAAGTCTGTAAATTGGCAATTTCGGCCACATTGACGATTTAAAAAGTAGTTATTTAACATGAGGCACAATTCACATGACATTTTGAATCAATTTTTCGACAGTCCAAAAAATCAATTTTCTGTTGAAAAACGATGACCCGTGACCTGTCGAACTTTCTCCAGATGGTAAGAAATGGTAATTTTTTAACATTTAATTTTTTGACTGTAAATGACTATTGCATGTGAAGTATCACTTTTGGAACTGAAATAAGTGTGTTTAGAGTCATTTTAATGCCTGAAATTGGTTGAAATAGAAGCTTCTGAGTAGGAGAAAAAGTCTATAAAAATGGCAATTTTGGTCACATTGAGGCTTTAAACAGAAGTTATTCAACATGAGGCACAATCCAAATGGCATTTTAAATACATTTTTCTACAGTCCAAAAAATCAATTTTCTGATGAAAAACGATGACCCGTGACCTGTCCACTTTCGCTGGATGGTCAGAAATGGAATTTTTTTTATATTTAATTTTTTGACTGAAAATGACTATTGCATGTGAATTAGAACTCTTGGAACTGACATAAGTGTGTTTAGAGTCATTTTAATGCCTGAAATTGGTCGAAATAGAAGCTTCTGAGTAGGAGAAAAAGTCTATAAAAATGGCAATTTTGGTCACATTGAGGCTTTAAACAGAAGTTATTCAACATGAGGCACAATCCAAATGACATTTTAAATACATTTTTCTACAGTCCAAAAAATCAATTTTCTGATGAAAAACGATGACCCGTGACCTGTCCAACTTTCGCCAGATGGTCAGAAATGGAAATTTTTTTATATTTTATTTTTTCACTGTAAATGACTATTGCATGTGAATTATCACTTTTGGAACTAAAATAAGTGTGTTTAGAGTCATTTTAATGCCTGAAATTGGTTGAAATAGAAGCTTCTGAGTAGGAGAAAAAGTCTATAAAAATGGCAATTTTGGTCACATTGAGGCTATAAACAGAAGTTATTCAACATGAGGCAGAATCCAAATGACATTTTAAATCAATTTTTCTACAGTCCAAAAAAATCCGTTTTCTGTTGAAAAGCGATGACCCGTGACATATCGAACTTTCTCCAGATGGTCAGAAATGCTAATTTATTAATGTTTAATTTTTTGACTGTAAATGACTATTGCATGTGAATGATCACTTTTGGAACTAAAATAAGTGTGTTTAGAGTCATTTTAATGCCTGAAATTGGTTGAAATAGAAGCTTCTGAGTAGGAGAATAATTCTGTAAATTGGCAATTTTGGTCACATTGAGGATTTAAAAAGTAGTTCTTCAACATGAGGCACAATCCAAATGACATTTTAAATCAATTTTTCTACAGTCCAAAAAATCAATTTTCTGATAAAAAACGATGACCCGTGACCTGTCGAACTTCCTCCAGATGGTCGGAAATGGTAATTTTTTAATATTTAATTTTTTGACTGTAAATGACTATTGCATGTGAAGTATCACTTTTGGAACTGAAATAAGTGTGTTTAGAGTCATTTTAATGCCTGAAATTGGTTGAAATAGAAGCTTCTGAGTGGGAGAATAATTCTGTAAATTGGCAATTTTGGTCACATTGACGATTTAAAAAGTAGTTATTCAACATGAGGCACAATCCACATGACATTTTGAATCAATTTTTCTACAGTCCACAAAATCAATTTTCTGATGAAAAACGATGACCCGTGACCTGTCGAACTTTCGCAAGATGGTCAGAAATAGAAATTTTTTAATGTTTAATTTTTTGACTGTAAATGACTATTGCATGTGAATTAGAACTCTTGGAACTGAAATACGTGTGATTAGAGTCATTTTAATGCCTGAAATTGGTTGAAATAGAAGCTTCTGGGTAGGAGAAAAAGGCGATAAAAATGTCAATTTTGGTCATATTGACGCTTTAAACAGAAGTTATTCAACATGAGGCACAATGCAAATGACATTTTAAATATATTTTTCTACAGTCCAAAAAATCAATTTTCTGATGAAAAACGATGACCCGGGACCTGTTGAACTTTCGCCAGATGGTCAGAAATGGAAATTTTTTTATATTTAATTTTTTGACTGTAAATGACTATTGCATATGAATTAGAACTCTTGGAACTGAAATAAGTGTGTTTAGAGTCATTTTAATGCCTGAAATTGGTTGAAATAGAAGCTTCTGAGTAGGAGAAAAAGTCTATAAAAATGGCAATTTTGGTCACATTGAGGCTCTAAACAGAAGTTATTCAACATGAGGCACAATCCAAATGACATTGTAAATACATTTTTCTACAGTCCAAAAAATCTATTTTCTGATGAAAAACGATGACCCGTGACCTGTCGAACTTTCGCCAGATGGTCAGAAATGGAATTTTTTTTATATTTAATTTTTTCACTGTAAATGACTATTGCATGTGAATTAGAACTCTTGGAACTGAAATAAATGTGTTTAGAGTAACTTTAATGCCTGAAATTGGTTGAAATAGAAGCTTCTAAGTCGGAGATAAAGTCTATAAAAATGGCAATTTTGGTCACATTGAGGCTTTAAACAGTAGTTATTCAACATGAGGCACAATCCAAATGACATTTTAAATCAATTTTTCTACAGTGCAAAAAAATCAATTTTCTGATGAAAAACGATGACCCGTGACCTGTCGAACTTTCGCCAGATGGTCAGAAATGGACATTTTTTAATGTTTAATTTTTTTACTGTAAATGACTATTGCATATGAATTAGAACTCTTGGAACTGAAATAGGTGTGTTTAGAGTAATTTTAATGCCTGAAATTGGTCGAAATAGAAGCTTCTGAGTAGGAGAAAAAGTCTGTAAATTGGCAATTTTGGCAATTTTTCTACAGTCCAAAAAATCAATTTTCTGTTGAAAAACGATGACCCGTGACCTGTCGAACTTTCTCCAGATGGTCAGAAATGGTAATTTTTTAACATTTCATTTTTTGACTGTAAATGACTATTGCATGTGAACTATCACTTTTGGAACTGAAATAAGTGTGTTTAGAGTAATTTTAATGCCTGAAATTGGTTGAAAAGAAGCTTCTGAGTCAGAGAAACAGTCTCTAAAAATGGCAATTTTGGTCACATTGAGGATTTCAAAAGTAGTTATTAAACATGAGGCACAATCCAAATGACATTTTGAATCAATTTTTCTACAGTCCAAAAAATCAATTTTCTGATGAAAAACGATGACCCGTGACCTGTCGAACTTCCTCCAGATGGTCAGAAATGGTAATTTTTTAATGTTTAATTTTTTGACTGTAAATGACTATTGCATGTGAATTATCACTTTTGGAACTAAAATAAGTGTGTTTATAGTCATTTTAATGCCTGAAATTGGTTGAAATAGAAGCTTCTGAGTAGGAGAAAAAGTCTATAAAAATGGCAATTTTGGTCACATTGAGGCTATAAACAGAAGTTATTCAACATGAGGCAGAATCCGAATGACATTTTAAATCAATTTTTCTACAGTCCAAAAAAATCAATTTTTTGTGTTGAAAAACGATGACCCGTGACATATCGAACTTTCTCCAGATGGTCAGAAATGCTAATTTATTATTGTTTAATTTTTTGACTGTAAATGACCATTGCATGTGAATTATCACTTTTGGAACTAAAATAAGTGTCTTTAGAGTCATTTTAATGCCTGAAATTGGTTGAAATAGAAGCTTCTGAGTAGGAGAAAAAGTCTATAAAAATGGCAATTTTGGTCACATTGAGGCTATAAACAGAAGTTATTCAACATGAGGCAGAATCCGAATGACATTTTAAATCAATTTTTCTACAGTCCAAAAAAATCAATTTTCTGTTGAAAAACGATGACCCGTGACATATCGAACTTTCTCCAGATGGTCAGAAATGCTAATTTATTATTGTTTAATTTTTTGACTGTAAATGACTATTGCATGTGAATTATCACTTTTGGAACTAAAATAAGTGTCTTTAGAGTCATTTTAATGCCTGAAATTGGTTGAAATAGAAGCTTCTGAGTAGGAGAAAAAGTCTGTAAATTGGTAATTTTGGTCACATTGAGGATTTAAAAAGTAGTTATTCAACATGAGGCACAATCCAAATGTCATTTTGAATCAATTTTTCTACAGTCCAAAAAATCAATTTTCTGATGAAAAATGATGATCCGTGACCTGTCGAACTTTCTCCAGATGGTCAGAAATTGTAATTTTTTAATGTTTAATTTTTTGACTGTAAATGACTATTGCATGTGAATTAGAACTCTTGGAACTGAAACAATTGTGTTTAGAGTCATTATAATGCCTGAAATTGGTGGAAATAGAAGCTTCTGTGTAGGAGAAAAAGTCTATAAAAATGTTAATTTTGGTCACATTGAGGCTTTAAACAGTAGTTATTCAACATGAGGCACGATCTAAATGACATTTTAAATCAATTTTTCTACAGTCCAAAACATCAATTTTCTGATGAAAAGCGATGACCCGTGACCTGTCGAACTTCCTCCAGATGGTCAGAAATGGTAATTTTGTAATATTACATTTTTTACCTGTAAATGACTATTGCATGTGAAGTATCACTTTTGGAACTGAAATAAGTGTGTTTAGAGTCATTTTAATGCCTGAAATTGGTTGAAATAGAAGCTTCTGAGTAGGAGAAAAAGTCTGTAAATTGGCAATTTTGGCCACATTGACGATTTAAAAAGTAGTTATTTAACATGAGGCACAATCCACATGACATTTTGAATCAGTTTTTCGGCAGTCCAAAAAATCAATTTTCTCATAAAAAACGATGACCCGTGACCTGTCGAACTTCCTCCAGATGGTCGGAAATGGTAATTTTTTAATATTTAATTTTTTGACTGTAAATGACTATTGCATGTGAAGTATCACTTTTGGAACTGAAATAAGTGTGTTTAGAGTCATTTTAATGCCTGCAATTGGTTGAAATAGAAGCTTCTGAGTAGGAGAAAAAGTCTATAAAAATGGCAATTTTGGTCACATTGAGGCTTTAAACAGTAGTTATTCAACATGAGGCACAATCCAAATGACATTTTAAATCAATTTTTCTACAGTCCAAAAAATCAATTTTCTGATAAAAAACGATGACCCGTGACCTGTCGAACTTCCTCCACATGGACAGAAATGGTAATTTTTTAATATTTAATTTTTTGACTGTAAATGACTATTGCATGTGAAGTATCACTTTTGGAACTGAAATAAGTGTGTTTAGAGTCATTTTAATGCCTGAAATTGGTTAAAATAAAAGCTTCTGAGGAGGAGAAAAAGTCTATAAAAATGGCAATTTTGGTCACATTGAGGCTTAAAACAATAGTTATTCAACATGAGGCACAATCCAAATGACATTTTAAATCTTTTTTTCTACAGTCCAAAAAATCAATTTTCTGATGAAAAACGATGACCCGTGACCTGTCGAACTTCCTCCAGATGGTCAGAAATGGTAATTTTTTAATATAACATTTTTTTTTATCTATAAATGACTATTGCATGTGAAGTATTACTTTTGGAACTGAAATAAGTGTGTTTAGAGTCATTTTAATGCCTGAAATTGGTTGAAATAGAAGCTTCTGAGTGGGAGAATAATTCTGTAAATTGGCAATTTTGGTCACATTGACGATTTAAAAAGTAGTTATTCAACATGAGGCACAATCCACATGACATTTTGAATCAATTTTTCTACAGTCCAAAAAATCAATTTTCTGATGAAAAACGATGACCCGTGACCTGTCGAACTTTCGCAAGATGGTCAGAAATAGAACTTTTTTAATGTTGAATTTTTTGACTGTAAATGACTACTGCATGTGAATTAGAACTCTTGGAACTGAAATAGGTGTGATTAGAGTCATTTTAATGCCTGAAATTGGTTGAAATAGAAGCTTCAGAGTAGGAGAAAAAGTCTATAAAAATGGCAATTTTGGTCACATTGAGGCTTTAAACAGAAGTTATTCAACATGAGGCACAATCCAAATGACATTTTAAATACATTTTTATACAGTCCAAAAAATCAATTTTCTGATGAAAAACGATGACCCGTGACCTGTCGAACTTTTGCCAGATGGTCAGAAATGGAATTTTTTTTATATTTAATTTTTTGACTTTATATGACTATTGCATGTGAATTAGAACTCTTGGAACTGAAATACGTGTGTTTAGAGTCATTTTAATGCCTGAAATTGGTTGAAATAGAAGCTTCTGAGTAGGAGAAAACATGTATAAAAATGGCAATTTTGGTCACATTGAAGCTTTAAACAGTAGTTATTCAACAAGAGGCACAATCCAAATGACATTTTACATCAATTTTTCTAGAGTCCAAAAAATCAATTTTCTGATAAAAAACGATGATCCGTGACCTGTCGAACTTCCTCCACATTGTCAGAAATGGTAATTTTTTAATATTTAATTTTTTGACTGTAAATGACTATTGCATGTGAAGTATCACTTTTGGAAGTGAAATAAGTGTGTTTAGAGTCATTTTAATGCCTGAAATTGGTTAAAATAAAAGCTTCTGAGGAGGAGAAAAAGTCTATAAAAATTGCAATGTTGGTCACATTGAGGCTTTAAACAGTAGTTATTCAACATGAGGCACAATCCAAATGACATTTTAAATCTTTTTTTCTACAGTCCAAAAAATCAATTTTCTGATGAAAAAAGATGACCCGTGACATGTCGAACTTCCTCCAGATGGTCAGAAATGGTAATTTTTTAATATTACATTTTTTACCTATAAATGACTATTGCATGTGAAGTATTACTTTTGGAACTGAAATAAGTGAGTTTAGAGTCATTTTAATGCCTGAAATTGGTTGAAATAGAAGCTTCTGAGTGGGAGAACAATTCTGTAAATTGGTAATTTTGGTCATATTGACGATTTAAAAAGTAGTTATTCAACATGAGGCACAATCCACATGACATTTTGAATCAATTTTTCTACAGTCCAAAAAATCAATTTTCTGATGAAAAACGATGACCCGTGACCTGTCGAACTTTCGCCAGATGGTCAGAAATGGAATTTTTTTTATATTTAATTTTTTGACTTTATATGACTATTGCATGTGAATTAGAACTCTTGGAACTGAAATACGTGTGTTTAGAGTCATTTTAATGCCTGAAATTGGTTGAAATAGAAGCTTCTGAGTAGGAGAAAACATGTATACAAATGGCAATTTTGGTCACATTGAGGCTTTAAACAGTAGTTATTCAACAAGAGGCACAATCCAAATGACATTTTACATCAATTTTTCTAGAGTCCAAAAAATCAATTTTCTGATAAAAAACGATGACCCGTGACCTGTCGAACTTCCTCCACATGGTCAGAAATGGTAATTTTTTAATATTTAATTTTTTGACTGTAAATGACTATGGCATGTGAAGTATCACTTTTGGAACTGAAATAAGTGTGTTTAGAGTCATTTTAATGCCTGAAATTGGTTGAAATAGAAGCTTCTGAGTGGGAGAATAATTCTGTAAATTGGCAATTTTGGTCACATTGACGATTTAAAAAGTAGTTATTCAACATGAGGCACAATCCACATGACATTTTGAATCAATTTTTCTACAGTCCAAAAAATCAATTTTCTGATGAAAAACGATGACCCGTGACCTGTCGAACTTTCGCAAGATGGTCAGAAATAGAAATTTTTTAATGTTTAATTTTTTGACTGTAAATGACTATTGCATGTGAATTAGAACTCTTGGAACTGAAATACGTGTGATTAGAGTCATTTTAATGCCTGAAATTGGTTGAAATAGAAGCTTCTGAGTAGGAGAAAAAGGCGATAAAAATGTCAATTTTGGTCATATTGACGCTTTAAGCAGAAGTTATTCAACATGAGGCACAATGCAAATGACATTTTAAATATATTTTTCTACAGTCCAAAAAATCAATTTTCTGATGAAAAACGATGACCCGGGACCTGTTGAACTTTCGCCAGATGGTCAGAAATGGAAATTTTTTTATATTTAATTTTTTGACTGTAAATGACTATTGCATATGAATTAGAACTCTTGGAACTGAAATAAGTGTGTTTAGAGTCATTTTAATGCCTGAAATTGGTTGAAATAGAAGCTTCTGAGTAGGAGAAAAAGTCTATAAAAATGGCAATTTTGGTCACATTGAGGCTTTAAACAGAAGTTATTCAACATGAGGCACAATCCAAATGACATTGTAATTACATTTTTCTACAGTCCAAAAAATCTATTTTCTGATGAAAAACGATGACCCGTGACCTGTCGAACTTTCGCCAGATGGTCAGAAATGGAATTTTTTTTATATTTAATTTTTTAACTGTAAATGACTATTGCATGTGAATTAGAACTCTTGGAACTGAAATAAATGTGTTTAGAGTAACTTTAATGCCTGAAATTGGTTGAAATAGAAGCTTCTAAGTCGGAGATAAAGTCTATAAAAATGGCAATTTTGGTCACATTGAGGCTTTAAACAGTAGTTATTCAACATGAGGCACAATCCAAATGACATTTTAAATCAATTTTTCTACAGTGCAAAAAAATCAATTTTCTGATGAAAAACGATGACCCGTGACCTGTCGAACTTTCGCCAGATGGTCAGAAATGGACATTTTTTAATGTTTAATTTTTTGACTATAAATGACTATTGCATATGAATTAGAACTCTTGGAACTGAAATAGGTGTGTTTAGAGTAATTGTAATGCCTGAAATTGGTCGAAATAGAAGCTTCTGAGTAGGAGAAAAAGTCTGTAAATTGGCAATTTTGGCAATTTTTCTACAGTCCAAAAAATCAATATTCTGTTGAAAAACGATGACCCGTGACCTGTCGAACTTTCTCCAGATGGTCAGAAATGGTAATTTTTTAACATTTCATTTTTTGACTGTAAATGACTATTGCATGTGAACTATCACTTTTGGAACTGAAATACGTGTGTTTAGAGTAATTTTAATGCCTGAAATTGGTTGAAAAGAAGCTTCTGAGTCAGAGAAACAGTCTCTAAAAATGGCAATTTTGGTCACATTGAGGATTTCAAAAGTAGTTATTAAACATGAGGCACAATCCAAATGACATTTTGAATCAATTTTTCTACAGTCCAAAAAATCAATTTTCTGATGAAAAACGATGACCCGTGACCTGTCGAACTTCCTCCAGATGGTCAGAAATGGTAATTTTTTTATGTTTAATTTTTTGACTGTAAATGACTATTGCATGTGAATTATCACTTTTGGAACTAAAATAAGTGTGTTTATAGTCATTTTAATGCCTGAAATTGGTTGAAATAGAAGCTTCTGAGTAGGAGAAAAAGTCTATAAAAATGGCAATTTTGGTCACATTGAGGCTATAAACAGAAGTTATTCAACATGAGGCAGAATCCGAATGACATTTTAAATCAATTTTTCTACAGTCCAAAAAAATCAATTTTCTGTTGAAAAACGATGACCCGTGACATATCGAACTTTCTCCAGATGGTCAGAAATGCTAATTTATTATTGTTTAATTTTTTGACTGTAAATGACCATTGCATGTGAATTATCACTTTTGGAACTAAAATAAGTGTCTTTAGAGTCATTTTAATGCCTGAAATTGGTTGAAATAGAAGCTTCTGAGTAGGAGAAAAAGTCTGTAAATTGGCAATGTTGGTCACATTGAGGATTTAAAAAGTAGTTATTCAACATGAGGCACAATCCAAATGTCATTTTGAATCAGTTTTTCTACAGTCCAAAAAATCTATTTTCTGATGAAAAATGATGATCCGTGACCTGTCGAACTTTCTCCAGATGGTCAGAAATTGTAATT
Source organism: Triturus cristatus (assembly GCF_964204655.1). Classification (NCBI taxonomy): domain Eukaryota; kingdom Metazoa; phylum Chordata; class Amphibia; order Caudata; family Salamandridae; genus Triturus; species Triturus cristatus. The sequence continues at coordinate 97,405,251 of NC_140582.1, forward strand.
TTTTAATGTTTAATTTTTTGACTGTAAATGACTATTGCATGTGAATTAGAACTCTTGGAACTGAAACAATTGTGTTTAGAGTCATTATAATGCCTGAAATTGGTCGAAATAGAAGCTTCTTTGTAGGAGAAAAAGTCTATAAAAATGATAATTTTGGTCACATTGAGGCTTTAAACAGTAGTTATTCAACATGAGGCACGATCCAAATGACATTTTAAATCAATTTTTCTACAGTCCAAAACATCAATTTTCTGATGAAAAGCAATGACCCGTGACCTGTCGAACTTCCTCCAGATGGTCAGAAATGGTAATTTTGTAATATTACATTTTTTACCTGTAAATGACTATTATTATTATTATTATTATTATTATTATTATTATTATATATATTTATAGAGCGCGACAGCTACTTCCAACGGAAGTGTCCCGGCGCTAGCGTCCTACAGGTGCAAGGGATAGAGCAGGGAGAGGCTAGCAACGATCTCTATGCCATTCTGAACAACCAGGTCTTGAGTGCCTTTCTGAATGGCAGTTCCCTGTCCAGCTGTCTGATATCATTAGGTAGGGTGTTCCATAACATTGTAGTTTTCACTGTGAAGGCACGCCCACCTGTCCTAGCCTTTCTAAACCTTGGAATGATTAAAAGATTTTGGTTGCAGGATCTGAGAGTTCTTGCGGGAAGATTTTTCTGAAATCTCTGTCTCAGATAGTAGGGTCCAACCCCTCTCGTTGCTTTGTGAGCCAAAACAAGGGCCTTAAACTGCACTCTTTTCCTTACCGGCAACCAGTGCAGGCTTTGCAGATGAGGCGAGATATGATACCGTAACGGCACATTCCTCAACAGCCTGGCTGCGGCGTTTTGAATACGCTGCAGTCTACCCATCAAGTAATCCGGAAGGCCAATATACAAACTGTTGGCGTAGTCGAGTTGGGAAGTGATAAGGGCATGCACCACTGCCTTCCTACAGTTCATAGGAAGGAAGCGTAGGAATCTTCTCAGTGTCTTCAATCTCCAAAAGCATTGAGAGGAGATATGCATGACTTGAGCCTTGCCAGACAGTTGCGAGTCAAACCTGACCCCTAGATTCCTAGCCGCAGTTACCGGTGTTGGGGGTGGATTCAGTTCTTCAGGCCACCACAGCTCCGCCCGGGGAGGAGAGGATTGGTTGAAGAATAGTACCTCCGTCTTATCAGCATTTAGCTTAAGACAATTTTCAGTCATCCAGGAGGAGATGTTAGATAGGCATTGCTTAAAGTTGATAAAGGCAGTATCACTATTTTCCTTAAAGGAGAAGATCAGCTGCGTGTCGTCTGCGTACGAGACAACTCGCACCCCCCATTTCTCAATAATGGCAGCAAGGGGTGCGAGATAGACATTGAAGAGCGTCGGACTCAATGCCGAGCCCTGTGGCACCCCCTGCGCCAAAGATCTAGGACTGGAAACATGAGGGTGTATAGCAACCTGTTGTGACCTCCCCTCCAAGAAAGACTTAAACCAATTCAACTCGGTCCCCGTCACTCCAATTCGGTGTAATCTATGTAGGAGAATCTCATGGGAAACCGTGTCGAACGCTGCAGATAGGTCCAACAAAACCAGCATTGCACAACAGCCTTGATCCAAGGTTTCACGGATCGACTCGGTGACTTCCAGTAGGGCAGTTTCCGTGCTATGACCCGCCCTAAATCCTGATTGTGAATCATGAAGGTGATTATTAGATTCGAGGAAGTCCGAGAGTTGTCTCTGGACTTCTTTTTCAAGGATTTTAGCAGGGGCTGGCAATAGTGATATGGGCCTGAAATGTTTAAGTTCCGAAGGGTCAGCACCTTCTTTCTTAAGAATTGGTCGGACCAGTGCCTTTTTCCATTCCGATGGGACGATACCCGTCTCCAAGGAAGAATTCCACAGTGAATTCAAGGAATCGTTAAGAAGAGGAGCTAGGAGTTTAAACACTCTGGCCGGGCAGGGGTCCAGAGGGGAGCCAGACTTAATTTCCTGAAGTTCCTTCAAAGAGGCTGCCTTCTCAAATCTGCAAAAAGATGACCAATTGGCTGCCGTACTGGTCAGAGGTAGATCGCGAATACCGGTTGAAGGAAAGGTGGAATAGATCGTCAAAATTTTGTCCTGAAAAAAAGTGGCCAGCTGCTCACAAAGGTCCAGGGAAGGTGTGATAGAACTCTTAATGGCTGTAGGTTTCAGAAAGCCCTCCACTATCCTGAAAATCTCTCTGGAAGGATTGTCTGTGTTCATATTTTGTTTAGCCATGTAATCTCTCATAACCTTACGTTTTAGAGTATGGAATTTTTTTAGGGCTATCTTATAAACTTCTTTAGCCGTGGAGTCATAATGTTTTCTCCAACTCCGCTCAAGTCTCTTACAATGACTCTTTTCGCAACGAAGCTCTGTATTGAACCAGGGTGCAGATGGTTTATTCCTCACCACCTTACAAGGTTTAATCGGGGTCAGTATGTCTAAGGCTTCCTTGACCCATGTACTGACCAGGGAAGTGTCCAGATCCGGGATCCCCGACAAAGTTGGGGAGGTCTTATCGAGTTCTTCTCTCATGGATTGCAGCGTAACTTTCTTCCAGTTCCTCCTGTTTTCTATCATAGGTTTGCTAAGATTGTTAGCACACTTATAACTCAGCCTGAACAGGACCACCATGTGGTCAGACCATGTAACCGGAAGCAACTCTTCAACTGTAAGAAGGGGATCATTGGTGAAGAGAAGGTCTAAGGTATGACCGGCTGCGTGAGTAGGAGAGGATATTTTTTGCGCTAAGTTAAGACTACTTAGGGATTCTTCTAGTTGGTTGGCTAGAGGGCAGCTAACATTGTCCATATGGACATTAAAATCACCAAGAACGGTGAAATTAGAATAGCGCAAAGATAGGTTGGCAATGCAGTCAAATAACTTTTGCCAATAAATGGCCAATGTGTTAGGGGGTCTGTAAACCAATAATCCCGCCATTGAGGAATTGTTGGAGAATTTGATGTGAAAGGCCATGGCTTCGATAGGTCCCAGGCCTTCAGTTACCATGTAGTTTATATCCCATTCTTCCCTTAGGATTATAGCGAGCCCTCCTCCCAACCTATTGTCTCTCCTATTTACATTACACAGCCTATAGCCCACAGGGACCGCTAAGCTAATATCAGGGTTGGAGCATTCTCTTAGCCACGTTTCTGTCACAAACAGTATGTCCCAATCATGGGTCTTCAATAATAACCAGACGTCTGCAGCATGTTTGGGGAGAGATCTGCAGTTGATCAGACCGGCCCTAATCTGCTGATCGTCCTTCCGACTGTGAGGAAAGACAGCACGAGATGGCCCCATATCCCTCTCACGAGTCCTGGCCTCCTTCCTGACACCTCTATCAAACTTAAAATTGCAAGACTGACAATGAAACTCTACCTGTCCTCTGCCTGCAAATGATATGGTGTCTGGAGCGCAGCGCATAGGCGCGGAACATTGAGGCATTGACAAGGCGAGCAGCTGGTTACGAGTCCAGGGCCTCATCGGTTGGGAGGGCTGTCGAGCAGCATGACTGGCACTGAGCACGGGTCGAGCGCGGACGGGCGCAGACGGGCTTGCCTTAGGCACGCCTTCGGCGCGCCCGCTGCGCGCGTCCGCTGCGCGACCGCTTCAGTGCCATAGAAATAGTCTTTTAGCCCCGATAGACCGCCCACCTGACCTCCCACCAAAAATGGCCGCCGTGACCCCGAGCGCCCGATCCACAGGAAAGCGCCTGCTCGGGACTGGGATGGCTGTGAGGCAGGTTAGTAGGAGACCAAAATGTATATAACTGACCCAATGATTAAAAAATGGCAATCTTAAAATACTTGTGTGCAAAAACAGCAGGAGTGCAAAATACGCGTGTGAAACGGTAAAACAGTTAAAAAGCACTGATATACAGCCAATCACCACATAGCATACAGTTCAATAGTTCAATAAATTCAAAGAATGATAGAGAAGCGCTATCCTGCTCTCGGCTCAAGCCTCAAGAGCGAGTGGACGCTGCGCGACCGCTTCAGTGCCATAGAAATAGTCTTTTAGCCCCGATAGACCGCCCACCTGACCCCCCACCAAAAATGGCCACCGTGACCCCGAGCGCCCGATCCACAGGAAAGCGCCTGCTCGGGACTGGGATGGCTGTGAGGCAGGTTAGTAGGAGACCAAAATGTATATAACTGACCCAATGATTAAAAAATGGCAATCTTCAAATACTTGTGTGCAAAAACAGCAGGAGTGCAAAATACGCGTGTGAAACGGTAAAACAGTTAAAAAGCACTGATATACAGCCAATCACCACATAGCATACAGTTCAATAGTTCAATAAATTCAAAGAATGATAGAGAAGCGCTATCCTGCTCTCGGCTCAAGCCTCAAGAGCGAGTGGACGCTGCGCGACCGCTTCAGTGCCATAGAAATAGTCTTTTAGCCCCGATAGACCGCCCACCTGACCCCCCACCAAAAATGGCCACCGTGACCCCGAGCGCCCGATCCACAGGAAAGCGCCTGCTCGGGACTGGGATGGCTGTGAGGCAGGTTAGTAGGAGACCAAAATGTATATAACTGACCCAATGATTAAAAAATGGCAATCTTAAAATACTTGTGTGCAAAAACAGCAGGAGTGCAAAATACGCGTGTGAAACGGTAAAACAGTTAAAAAGCACTGATATACAGCCAATCACCACATAGCATACAGTTCAGTAGTTCAATAAATTCAAAGAATGATAGAGAAGCGCTATCCTGCTCTTGGCTCAAGCCTCAAGAGCGAGTGGACGATTGCATGTGAAGTATCACTTTTGGAACTGAAATAAGTGTGTTTAGAGTCATTTTAATGCCTGAAATTGGTTGAAATAGAAGCTTCTGAGTAGGAGAAAAAGTCTGTAAATTGGCAATTTCGGCCACATTGACGATTTAAAAAGTAGTTATTTAACATGAGGCACAATTCACATGACATTTTGAATCAATTTTTCGACAGTCCAAAAAATCAATTTTCTGTTCAAAAACGATGACCCGTGACCTGTCGAACTTTCTCCAGATGGTAAGAAATGGTAATTTTTTAACATTAAATTTTTTGACTGTAAATGACTATTGCATGTGAAGTATCACTTTTGGAACTGAAATAAGTGTGTTTAGAGTCATTTTAATGCCTGAAATTGGTTGAAATAGAAGCTTCTGAGTAGGAGAAAAAGTCTATAAAAATGGCAATTTTGGTCACATTGAGGCTTTAAACAGAAGTTATTCAACATGAGGCACAATCCAAATGGCATTTTAAATACATTTTTCTACAGTCCAAAAAATCAATTTTCTGATGAAAAACGATGACCCGTGACCTGTCCACTTTCGCTGGATGGTCAGAAATGGAATTTTTTTTATATTTAATTTTTTGACTGAAAATGACTATTGCATGTGAATTAGAACTCTTGGAACTGACATAAGTGTGTTTAGAGTCATTTTAATGCCTGAAATTGGTCGAAATAGAAGCTTCTGAGTAGGAGAAAAAGTCTATAAAAATGGCAATTTTGGTCACATTGAGGCTTTAAACAGAAGTTATTCAACATGAGGCACAATCCAAATGACATTTTAAATACATTTTTCTACAGTCCAAAAAATCAATTTTCTGATGAAAAACGATGACCCGTGACCTGTTCAACTTTCGCCAGATGGTCAGAAATGGAATTTTTTTTATATTTTATTTTTTCACTGTAAATGACTATTGCATGTGAATTAGAACTCTTGGAACTTAAATAAATGTGTTTAGAGTCATTTTAATGCCTGAAATTGGTCAAAATAGAAGCTTCTGAGTAGGAGAAAAAGTCTGTAAATTGGCAATTTTGGTCACATTGAGGATTTAAAAAGTAGTTATTAAACATGAGGCACAATCCAAATGACATTTTGAATAAATTTTTCTACAGTCCAAAAAATCAATTTTCTGATGAAAAACGATGACCCGTGACCTGTCGAACTTCCTCCAGATGGTCAGAAATGGTAATTTTTTAATGTTTAATTTTTTGACTGTAAATGACTATTGCATGTGAATTATCACTTTTGGAACTAAAATAAGTGTGTTTAGAGTCATTTTAATGCCTGAAATTGGTTGAAATAGAAGCTTCTGAGTAGGAGAAAAAGTCTATAAAAATGGCAATTTTGGTCACATTGAGGCTATAAACAGAAGTTATTCAACATGAGGCAGAATCCAAATGACATTTTAAATCAATTTTTCTACAGTCCAAAAAAATCCGTTTTCTGTTGAAAAGCGATGACCCGTGACATATCGAACTTTCTCCAGATGGTCAGAAATGCTAATTTATTAATGTTTAATTTTTTGACTGTAAATGACTATTGCATGTGAATGATCACTTTTGGAACTAAAATAAGTGTGTTTAGAGTCATTTTAATGCCTGAAATTGGTTGAAATAGAAGCTTCTGAGTAGAAGAATAATTCTGTAAATTGGCAATTTTGGTCACATTGAGGATTTAAAAAGTAGTTCTTCAACATGAGGCACAATCCAAATGACATTTTAAATCAATTTTTCTACAGTCCAAAAAATCAATTTTCTGATAAAAAACGATGACCCGTGACCTGTCGAACTTCCTCCAGATGGTCGGAAATGGTAATTTTTTAATATTTAATTTTTTGACTGTAAATGACTATTGCATGTGAAGTATCACTTTTGGAACTGAAATAAGTGTGTTTAGAGTCATTTTAATGCCTGAAATTGGTTGAAATAGAAGCTTCTGAGTAGGCGAAAAAGTCTATAAAAATGGCAATTTTGGTCACAGTGAGGCTTTAAACAGTAGTTATTCAACATGAGGCACAATCCAAATGACATTTTAAATCAATTTTTCTACAGTCCAAAAAATCAATTTTCTGATAAAAAACGATGACCCGTGACCTGTCGAACTTCCTCCACATGGTCAGAAATGGTAATTTTTTAATATTTAATTTTTTGACTGTAAATGACTATTGCATGTGAAGTATCACTTTTGGAACTGAAATAAGTGTGTTTAGAGTCATTTTAATGCCTGAAATTGGTTAAAATAAAAGCTTCTGAGGAGGAGAAAAAGTCTATAAAAATGGCAATTTTGGTTACATTGAGGCTTAAAACAGTAGGTATTCAACATGAGGCACAATCCAAATGACATTTTAAATCTTTTTTTCTACAGTCCAAAAAATCAATTTTCTGATGAAAAACGATGACCCGTGACCTGTCGAACTTCCTCCAGATGGTCAGAAATGGTAATTTTTTAATATTAAATTTTTTTATCTCTAAATGACTATTGCATGTGAAGTATTACTTTTGGAACTGAAATAAGTGTGTTTAGATTCATTGTAATGCCTGAAATTGGTTGAAATAGAAGCTTCTGAGTGGGAGAATAATTCTGTAAATTGGCAATTTTGGTCACATTGACGATTTAAAAAGTAGTTATTCAACATGAGGCACAATCCACATGACATTTTGAATCAATTTTTCTACAGTCCAAAAAATCAATTTTCTGATGAAAAACGATGACCCGTGACCTGTCGAACTTTCGCAAGATGGTCAGAAAAAGAAATTTTTTAATGTTTAATTTTTTGACTGTAAATGACTACTGCATGTGAATTAGAACTCTTGGAACTGAAATAGGTGTGATTAGAGTCATTTTAATGCCTGAAATTGGTTCAAATAGAAGCTTCTGAGTAGGAGAAAAAGTCTATAAAAATGGCAATTTGGTCACATTGAGGCTTTAAACAGAAGTTATTCAACATGAGGCACAATCCAAATGACATTTTAAATACATTTTTCTACAGTCCAAAAAATCAATTTTCTGATAAAAAACGATGACCCGTGACCTGTCGAACTTCCTCCACATGGTCAGAAATGGTAATTTTTTAATATTTAATTTTTTGACTGTAAATGACTATTGCATGTGAAGTATCACTTTTGGAACTGAAATAAGTGTGTTTAGAGTCATTTTAATGCCTGAAATTGGTTAAAATAAAAGCTTCTGAGGAGGAGAAAAAGTCTATAAAAATTGCAATTTTGGTCACATTGAGGCTTTAAACAGTAGTTATTCAACATGAGGCACAATCCAAATGACATTTTAAATCTTTTTTTCTACAGTCCAAAAAATCAATTTTCTGATGAAAAACGATGACCCGTGACATGTCGAACTTCCTCCAGATGGTCAGAAATGGTAATTTTTTAATATTACATTTTTTACCTATAAATGACTATTGCATGTGAAGTATTACTTTTGGAACTGAAATAAGTGTGTTTAGAGTCATTTTAATGCCTGAAATTGGTTGAAATAGAAGCTTCTGAGTGGGAGAATAATTCTGTAAATTGGCAATTTTGGTCACATTGACGATTTAAAAAGTAGTTATTCAACATGAGGCACAATCCACATGACATTTTGAATCAATTTTTCTACAGTCCAAAAAATCAATTTTCTGATGAAAAACGATGACCCGTGACCTGTCGAACTTTCGCAAGATGGTCAGAAAAAGAAATTTTTTAATGTTTAATTTTTTGACTGTAAATGACTATTGCATGTGAATTAGAACTCTTGGAACTGAAATAAGTGTGTTTAGAGTCATTTTAATGCCTGAAATTGGTTGAAATAGAAGCTTCTGAGTAGGAGAAAAAGTCTATAAAAATGGCAATTTTGGTCACATTGAGGCTTTAAACAGAAGTTATTCAACATGAGGCACAATCCAAATGACATTGTAAATACATTTTTCTACAGTCCCAAAAATCTATTTTCTGATGAAAAACGATGACCCGTGACCTGTCGAACTTTTGCCAGATGGTCAGAAATGGAATTTTTTTTATATTTAATTTTTTCACTGTAAATGACTATTGCATGTGAATTAGAACTCTTGGAACTGAAATAAATGTGTTTAGAGTAATTTTAATGCCTGAAATTGGTCGAAATAGAAGCTTCTGAGTAGGAGAAAAAGTCTGTAAATTGGCAATTTTGGCAATTTTTCTACAGTCCAAAAAATCAATTTTCTGTTGAAAAACGATGACCCGTGACCTGTCGAACTTTCTCCAGATGGTCAGAAATGGTAATTTTTTAACATTTCATTTTTTGACTGTAAATGACTATTGCATGTGAACTATCACTTTTGGAACTGAAATAAGTGTGTTTAGAGTAATTTTAAATCCTGAAATTGGTTGAAAAGAAGCTTCTGAGTAAGAGAAACAGCCTCTAAAAATGGCAATTTTGGTCACATTGAGGATTTCAAAAGTAGTTATTAAACATGAGGCACAATCCAAATGACATTTTGAATCAATTTTTCTACAGTCCAAAAAATCAATTTTCTGATGAAAAACGATGACCCATGACCTGTCGAACTTCCTCCAGATGGTCAGAAATGGTAATTTTTTAATGTTTAATTTTTTGACTGTAAATGACTATTGCATGTGAATTATCACTTTTGGAACTAAAATAAGTGTGTTTAGAGTCATTTTAATGCCTGTAATTGGTTGAAATAGAAGCTTCTGAGTAGGAGAAAAAGTCTATAAAAATGGCAATTTTGGTCACATTGAGGCTATAAACAGAAGTTATTCAACATGAGGCAGAATCCGAATGACATTTTAAATCAATTTTTCTACAGTCCAAAAAAATCAATTTTCTGTTGAAAAACGATGACCCGTGACATATCAAACTTTCTCCAGATGGTCAGAAATGCTAATTTATAATTGTTTAATTTTTTGACTGTAAATGACTATTGCATGTGAATTATCACTTTTGGAACTAAAATAAGTGTCTTTAGAGTCATTTTAATGCCTGAAATTGCTTGAAATAGAAGCTTCTGAGTAGGAGAAAAAGTCTGTAAATTGGTAATTTTGGTCACATTGAGGATTTAAAAAGTAGTTATTCAACATGAGGCACAATCCAAATGTCATTTTGAATCAATTTTTCTACAGTCCAAAAAATCAATTTTCTGATGAAAAACTGATGATCCGTGACCTGTCGAACTTTCTCCAGATGGTCAGAAATTGTAATTTTTTAATGTTAAATTTTTTGACTGTAAATGACTATTGCATGTGAATTAGAACTCTTGGAACTGAAACAATTGTGTTTAGAGTCATTATAATGCCTGAAATTGGTTGAAATAGAAGCTTCTGTGTAGGAGAAAAAGTCTATAAAAATGTTAATTTTGGTCACATTGAGGCTTTAAACAGTAGTTATTCAACATGAGGCACGATCCAAATGACATTTTAAATCAATTTTTCTACAGTCCAAAACATCAATTTTCTGATGAAAAGCGATGACCCGTGACCTGTCGTACTTCCTCCAGATGGTCAGAAATGATAATTTTGTAATATTACATTTTTTACCTGTAAATGACTATTGCATGTGAAGTATCACTTTTGGAACTGAAATAAGTGTGTTTAGAGTCATTTTAATGCCTGAAATTGGTTGAAATAGAAGCTTCTGAGTAGGAGAAAAAGTCTGTAAATTGGCAATTTTGGCCACATTGACGATTTAAAAAGTAGTTATTTAACATGAGGCACAATCCACATGACATTTTGAATCAATTTTTCGGCAGTCCAAAAAATCAATTTTCTGTTGAAAAACGATGACCCGTCATCTGTCGAACTTTCTCCAGATGGTCAGAAATGGTAATTTTTTAACATTTCATTTTTTGACTGTAAATGACTATTGCATGTGAAGTATCACTTTAGGAACTGAAATAAGTGTGTTTAGAGTCATTTTAATGCCTGAAATTGGTTAAAATAAAAGCTTCTGAGGAGGAGAAAAAGTCTATAAAAATGGCAATTTTGGTTACATTGAGGCTTAAAACAGTAGGTATTCAACATGAGGCACAATCCAAATGACATTTTAAATCTTTTTTTCTACAGTCCAAAAAATCAATTTTCTGATGAAAAACGATGACCCGTGACCTGTCGAACTTCCTCCAGATAGTCAGAAATGGTAATTTTTTAATATTACATTTTTTTATCTCTAAATGACTATTGCATGTGAAGTATTACTTTTGGAACTGAAATAAGTGTGTTTAGATTCATTGTAATGCCTGAAATTGGTTGAAATAGAAGCTTCTGAGTGGGAGAATAATTCTGTAAATTGGCAATTTTGGTCACATTGACGATTTAAAAAGTAGTTATTCAACATGAGGCACAATCCACATGACATTTTGAATCAATTTTTCTACAGTCCAAAAAATCAATTTTCTGATGAAAAACGATGACCCGTGACCTGTCGAACTTTCGCAAGATGGTCAGAAATAGAAATTTTTTAATGTTTAATTTTTTGACTGTAAATGACTACTGCATGTGAATTAGAACTCTTGGAACTGAAATAGGTGTGATTAGAGTCATTTTAATGCCTGAAATTGGTTGAAATAGAAGCTTCTGAGTAGGAGAAAAAGTCTATAAAAATGGCAATTTGGTCACATTAAGGCTTTAAACAGAAGTTATTCAACATGAGGCACAATCCAAATGACATTTTAAATACATTTTTCTACAGTCCAAAAAATCAATTTTCTGATGAAAAACGATGACCCGTGACCTGTCGAACTTCCTCCACATGGTCAGAAATGGTAATTTTTTAATATTTAATTTTTTGACTGTAAATGACTATTGCATGTGAAGTATCACTTTTGGAACTGAAACAAGTGTGTTTAGAGTCATTTTAATGCCTGAAATTGGTTAAAATAAAAGCTTCTGAGGAGGAGAAAAAGTCTATAAAAATTGCAATTTTGGTCACATTGAGGCTTTATACAGTAGTTATTCAACATGAGGCACAATCCAAATGACATTTTAAATCTTTTTTTCTACAGTCCAAAAAATCAATTTTCTGATGAAAAACGATGACCCGTGACATGTCGAACTTCCTCCAGATGGTCAGAAATGGTAATTTTTTAATATTACATTTTTTACCTATAAATGACTATTGCATGTGAAGTATTACTTTTGGAACTGAAATAAGTGTGTTTAGAGTCATTTTAATGCCTGAAATTGGTTGAAATAGAAGCTTCTGAGTGGGAGAATAATTCTGTAAATTGGCAATTTTGGTCACATTGACGATTTAAAAAGTAGTTATTCAACATGAGGCACAATCCACATGACATTTTGAATCAGTTTTTCTACAGTCCAAAAAATCAATTTTCTGATGAAAAACGATGACCCGTGACCTGTCGAACTTTCGCAAGATGGTCAGAAATAGAAATTTTTTAATGTTTAATTTTTTGACTGTAAATGACTACTGCATGTGAATTAGAACTCTTGGAACTGAAATAGGTGTGATTAGAGTCATTTTAATGCCTGAAATTGGTTGAAATAGAAGCTTCTGAGTAGGAGAAAAAGTCTATAAAAATGGCAATTTGGTCACATTAAGGCTTTAAACAGAAGTTATTCAACATGAGGCACAATCCAAATGACATTTTAAATACATTTTTCTACAGTCCAAAAAATCAATTTTCTGATGAAAAACGATGACCCGTGACCTGTCGAACTTCCTCCACATGGTCAGAAATGGTAATTTTTTAATATTTAATTTTTTGACTGTAAATGACTATTGCATGTGAAGTATCACTTTTGGAACTGAAATAAGTGTGTTTAGAGTCATTTTAATGCCTGAAATTGGTTAAAATAAAAGCTTCTGAGGAGGAGAAAAAGTCTATAAAAATTGCAATTTTGGTCACATTGAGGCTTTATACAGTAGTTATTCAACATGAGGCACAATCCAAATGACATTTTAAATCTTTTTTTCTACAGTCCAAAAAATCAATTTTCTGATGAAAAACGATGACCCGTGACATGTCGAACTTCCTCCAGATGGTCAGAAATGGTAATTTTTTAATATTACATTTTTTACCTATAAATGACTATTGCATGTGAAGTATTACTTTTGGAACTGAAATAAGTGTGTTTAGAGTCATTTTAATGCCTGAAATTGGTTGAAATAGAAGCTTCTGAGTGGGAGAATAATTCTGTAAATTGGCAATTTTGGTCACATTGACGATTTAAAAAGTAGTTATTCAACATGAGGCACAATCCACATGACATTTTGAATCAATTTTTCTACAGTCCAAAAAATCAATTTTCTGATGAAAAACGATGACCCGTGACCTGTCGAACTTTCGCAAGATGGTCAGAAATAGAAATTTTTTAATGTTTAATTTTTTGACTGTAAATGACTATTGCATGTGAATTAGAACTCTTGGAACTGAAATAAGTGTGTTTAGAGTCATTTTAATGCCTGAAATTGGTTGAAATAGAAGCTTCTGAGTAGGAGAAAAAGTCTATAAAAATGGCAATTTTGGTCACATTGAGGCTTTAAACAGAAGTTATTCAACATGAGGCACAATCCAAATGACATTGTAATTACATTTTTCTACAGTCCAAAAAATCTATTTTCTGATGAAAAACGATGACCCGTGACCTGTCGAACTTTCGCCAGATGGTCAGAAATGGAATTTTTTTTATATTTAATTTTTTCACTGTAAATGACTATTGCATGTGAATTAGAACTCTTGGAACTGAAATAAATGTGTTTAGAGTAATTTTAATGCCTGAAATTGGTCGAAATAGAAGCTTCTGAGTAGGAGAAAAAGTCTGTAAATTGGCAATTTTGGCAATTTTTCTACAGTCCAAAAAATCAATTTTCTGTTGAAAAACGATGACCCGTGACCTGTCGAACTTTCTCCAGATGGTCAGTAATGGTAATTTTTTAACATTTCATTTTTTGACTGTAAATGACTATTGCATGTGAACTATCACTTTTGGAACTGAAATAAGTGTGTTTAGAGTAATTTTAATGCCTGAAATTGGTTGAAAAGAAGCTTCTGAGTAAGAGAAACAGTCTCTAAAAATGGCAATTTTGGTCACATTGAGGATTTCAAAAGTAGTTATTAAACATGAGGCACAATCCAAATGACATTTTGAATCAATTTTTCTACAGTCCAAAAAATCAATTTTCTGATGAAAAACGATGACCCGTGACCTGTCGAACTTCCTCCAGATGGTCAGAAATGGTAATTTTTTAATGTTTAATTTTTTGACTGTAAATGACTATTGCATGTGAATTATCACTTTTGGAACTGAAATAAGTGTGTTTAGAGTCATTTTAATGCCTGAAATTGGTTGAAATAGAAGCTTCTGAGTAGGAGAAAAAGTCTGTAAATTGGCAATTTTGGCCACATTGACGATTTAAAAAGTAGTTATTTAACATGAGGCACAATCCACATGACATTTTGAATCAATTTTTCGGCAGTCCAAAAAATCAATTTTCTGTTGAAAAACGATGACCCGTCATCTGTCGAACTTTCTCCAGATGGTCAGGAATGGTAATTTTTTAACATTTCATTTTTTGACTGTAAATGACTATTGCATGTGAAGTATCACTTTTGGAACTGAAATAAGTGTGTTTAGAGTCAATTTAATGCCTGAAATTGGTTGAAATAGAAGCTTCTGAGTAGGAGAAAAAGTCTTTAAAAATGGCAATTTTGGTCACATTGAGGCTTTAAACAGAAGTTATTCAACATGAGGCACAATCCAAATGGCATTTTAAATACATTTTTCTACAGTCCAAAACATCAATTTTCTGATGAAAAACGATGACCCGTGACCTGTCCACTTTCGCTGGATGGTCAGAAATGGAATTTTTTTTATATTTAATTTTTTGACTGTAAATGACTATTGCATGTGAATTAGAACTCTTGGAACTGAAATAAGTGTGTTTAGAGTCATTTTAATGCCTGAAATTGGTCGAAATAGAAGCTTCTGAGTAGGAGAAAAAGTCTATAAAAATGGCAATTTTGGTCACATTGAGGCTTTAAACAGAAGTTATTCAACATGAGGCACAATCCAAATGACATTTTAAAAACATTTTTCTACAGTCCAAAAAATCAATTTTCTGATGAAAAACGATGACCCGTGACCTGTCGAACTTTCGCCAGATGGTCAGAAATGGAAATTTTTTTATATTTTATTTTTTCACTGTAAATGACTATTGCATGTGAATTAGAACTCTTGGAACTTAAATAAATGTGTTTAGAGTCATTTTAATGCCTGAAATTGGTCAAAATAGAAGCTTCTGAGTAGGAGAAAAAGTCTGTAAATTGGCAATTTTGGTCACATTGAGGATTTAAAAAGTAGTTATTAAACATGAGGCACAATCCAAATGACATTTTGAATCAATTTTTCTACAGTCCAAAAAATAAATTTTCTGATGAAAAACGATGACCCGTGACCTGTCGAACGTCCTCCAGATTGTCAGAAATGGTAATTTTTTAATGTTTAATTTTTTGACTGTAAATGACTATTGCATGTGAATTATCACTTTTGGAACTAAAATAAGTGTGTTTAGAGTCATTTTAATTGGTTGTAATAGAAGCTTATGAGTAGGAGAAAAAGTCTATAAAAATGGCAATTTTGGTCACATTGAGGCTATAAACAGAAGTTATTCAACATGAGGCAGAATCCAAATGACATTTTAAATCAATTTTTCTACAGTCCAAAAAAATCCGTTTTCTGTTGAAAAGCGATGACCCGTGACATATCGAACTTTCTCCAGATGGTCAGAAATGCTAATTTATTAATGTTTAATTTTTTGACTGTAAATGACTATTGCATGTGAATTATCACTTTTGGAACTAAAATAAGTGTGTTTAGAGTCATTTTAATGCCTGAAATTGGTTGAAATAGAAGCTTCTGAGTAGGAGAATAATTCTGTAAATTGGCAATTTTGGTCACATTGAGGATTTAAAAAGTATTTATTCAACATGAGGCACAATCCAAATGACATTTTAAATCAATTTTTCTACGGTCCAAAAAATCAATTTTCTGATAAAAAATGATGACCCGTGACCTGTCGAACTTCCTCCAGATGGTCGGAAATGGTAATTTTTTAATATTTAATTTTTTGACTGTAAATGACTATTGCATGTGAAGTATCACTTTTGGAACTGAAATAAGTGTGTTTAGAGTCATTTTAATGCCTGAAATTGGTTGAAATAGAAGCTTCTGAGTAGGGGAAAAAGTCTATAAAAATGGCAATTTTGGTCACATTGAGGCTTTAAACAGTAGTTATTCAACATGAGGCACAATCCAAATGACATTTTAAATAAATTTTTCTACAGTCCAAAAAATCAATTTTCTGATAAAAAACGATGACCCGTGACCTGTCGAACTTCCTCCACATGGTTAGAAATGGTAATTTTTTAATATTTAATTTTTTAACTGTAAATGATTATTGCATGTGAAGTATCACTTTTGGAACTGAAATAAGTGTGTTTAGAGTCATTTTAATGCCTGAAATTGGTTAAAATAAAAGCTTCTGAGGAGGAGAAAAAGTCTATAAAAATGGCAATTTTGGTCACATTGAGGCTTAAAACAGTAGTTATTCAACATGAGGCACAATCCAAATGACATTTTAAATCTTTTTTTCTACAGTCCAAAAAATCAATTTTCTGATGAAAAACGATGACCCGTGACCTGTCGAACTTCCTCCAGATGGTCAGAAATGGTAATTTTTTAATATTACATTTTTTTATCTATAAATGACTATTGCATGTGAAGTATTACTTTTGGAACTGAAATAAGTGTGTTTAGAGTCATTTTAATGCCTGCAATTGGTTGAAATAGAAGCTTCTGAGTGGGAGAATAATTCTGTAAATTGGCAATTTTGGTCACATTGACGATTTAAAAAGTAGTTATTCAACATGAGGCACAATCCACATGACATTTTGAATCAATTTTTCTACAGTCCAAAAAATCAATTTTCTGATGAAAAACGATGACCCGTGACCTGTCGAACTTTCTCCAGATGGTCAGAAATTGTAATTTTTTAATGTTCAATTCTTTGTTTGTAAATGAATATTGCATGTGAATTATCACGTTTGGAACTAAAATAAGTGTGTTTAAAGTCATTTTAATGCCTGAAATTGGTCGAAATAGAAGCCTCTGAGTAGGAGAAAAAGTCTGTAAAAATGGCAATTTTGTTCACATTGAGGCTTTAAAAAGTAGTTATTCAACATGAGGCACAATCCACATGACATTTCGGATCAATTTTTCTACAGTCCAAAAATCAATTTTCTGATGAAAAACGATGACCCGTGACCTGTCGAACTCTCGCCAGATGGTCAGAAATGGAAATTTTTTAATGTTTAATTTTTTGACTGTAAATGACTATTGCATGTGAATTAGAACTCTTTGAACTGAAATACGTGTGTTTAGAGTCATTTTAATGCCTGAAATTGGTCGAAATAGAAGCTTCTGAGTAGGAGATAAAGTCTATAAAAAAGGCAATTTTGGTCATATTGAGGCTTTAAACAGTAGTTATTAAACATGAGGCACAATCCAAATGACATTTTGAATCAATTTTTCTACAGTCCAAAAAATCAATTTTTTGATGAAAAACGATGACCCGTGACCTGTCGAACTTTCTCCAGATGGTCAGAAATTGTAATTTTTAATGTTTAATTTTTAGACTGTAAATGACTATTGCATGTGAATTATCACTTTTGGAACTGAAATAAGTGTGTTTAGAGTCATTTTTATGCCTGAAATTGGTGGAAATAGAAGATTCTGAGTAGGAGAAAAAGTCTGTAAAATGGCAATTTTGTTCACATTGAGGCTTTAAAAAGTACTTATTCAAAATGAGGCACAATCCACATGATATTTTGGATCAATTTTTCTACAGTCCAAAAAATCAATTTTCTGATGAAAAACGATGACCCGTGACCTGTCGAACTCTCGCCAGATGGTCAGAAACGGAAATTTTTTAATATTTAATTTTTTGACTGTAAATGACTATTGCATGTGAAGTATCACTTTTGGAACTGAAATAAGTGTGTTTAGAGTCATTTTAATGCCTGAAATTGGTTGAAATAGAAGCTTTTGAGTAGGAGAAAAAGTCTGTAAATTGTCAATTTTGGTCACATTGACGATTTAAAAAGTAGTTATTCAACATGAGGCACAATCCACATGACATTTTGAATAAATTTTTCGACAGTCCAAAAAATCAATTTTCTGTTCAAAAAACGATGACCCGTGACATGTCGAACTTTCGCCAGATGGTCAGCAACGGAAATTTTTTAATATTTAATTTTTTGACTGTAAATGACTATTGCATGTGAAGTATTACTTTTGGAACTTAAATAAGTGTGTTTAGAGTCATTTTAATGCCTGAAATTGGTCGAAATATAAGCTTCTGAGTAGGAGAAAAAGCCTGTAAATTCTTAATTTTGTTCATTATTGAGGATTTAAAAATAGTTATTAAACATGAGGCACAATTCACATGACATTTTGAATCAATTTTTATACAGTTCAAAAAATTAATTTTCTGTTAAAAAACGATGACCCGTGACCTGTCGAACTTTCTCCAGATGGTCAGAAATTGTAATTTTTTAATATTCAATTCTTTGTTTGTAAATGAATATTGCATGTGAATTATCACTTTTGGAACTAAAATAAGTGTGTTTAAAGTCATTTTAATGCCTGAAATTGGTCGAAATAGAAGCTTCTGAGTAGGAGAAAAAGTCTGCAAATTGGCAATTTTGGTCACAATGAGGATTTAAAAAGTAGTTATTAAACATGAGGCACAATCCAAATGACATTTTGAATCAATTTTTCTACAGTCCAAAAAATCAATTTTTTGATGAAAAACGATGACCCGTGACCTGTCGAACTTTCTCCAGATGGTCAGAAATTGTAATTTTTTAATGTTTAATTTTTAGACTGTAAATGACTATTGCATGTGAATTATCACTTTTGGAACTGAAATAAGTGTGTTTAGAGTCATTTTAATGCCTGAAATTGGTCGAAATAGAAGCTTCTGAGTAGGAGAAAAAGTCTGTAAAAATGGCAATTTTGTTCACATTGAGGCTTTAAAAAGTAGTTATTCAACATGAGGCACAATCCACATGATATTTCGGATCAATTTTTCTACAGTCCAAAAAATCAATTTTCTGATGAAAAACGATGACCCGTGACCTGTCGAATTCTCGCCAGATGGTCAGAAATGGAAATTTTTTAATGTTTAATTTTTTGACTGTAAATGACTATTGCATGTGAATTAGATCTCTTGGAACTGAAATACGTGTGTTTAGAGTCATTTTAATGCCTGAAATTGGTCGAAATAGAAGCTTCTGAGTAGGAGATAAAGTCTATAAAAAAGGCAATTTTGGTCATATTGAGGCTTTAAACAGTAGTTATTCAACATGAGGCACAATCCAAATGACATTTTAAATCAATTTTTCTACAGTCCAAAAAATCAATTTTCTGATGAAAAACGATGACCCGTGACATGTCGAACTTTCTCCAGATGGTCAGAAATGGTAATTTTTTAATGTTCAATTCTTTGTTTGTAAATGAATATTGCATGTGAATTATCACTTTTGGAACTAAAATAAGTGTGTTTAAAGTCATTTTAATGCCTGAAATTGGTCGAAATAGAAGCTTCTGAGTAGGAGAAAAAGTCTGCAAATTGGCAATTTTGGTCACAATGAGGATTTAAAAAGTAGTTATTAAACATGAGGCACAATCCAAATGACATTTTGAATCAATTTTTCTACAGTCCAAAAAATCAATTTTTTGATGAAAAACGATGACCCGTGACCTGTCGAACTTTCTCCAGATGGTCAGAAATTGTAATTTTTTAATGTTTAATTTTTAGACTGTAAATGACTATTGCATGTGAATTATCACTTTTGGAACTAAAATAAGTGTGTTTAGAGTCATTTTAATGCCTGTAATTGGTTGAAATAGAAGCTTCTGAGTAGGAGAAAAAGTCTATAAAAATGGCAATTTTGGTCACATTGAGGCTATAAACAGAAGTTATTCAACATGAGGCAGAATCCGAATGACATTTTAAATCAATTTTTCTACAGTCCAAAAAAATCAATTTTCTGTTGAAAAACGATGACCCGTGACATATCGAACTTTCTCCAGATGGTCAGAAATGCTAATTTATAATTGTTCAATTATTTGACTGTAAATGACTATTGCATGTGAATTATCACTTTTGGAACTAAAATAAGTGTCTTTAGAGTCATTTTAATGCCTGAAATTGCTTGAAATAGAAGCTTCTGAGCAGGAGAAAAAGTCTGTAAATTGGTAATTTTGGTCACATTGAGGATTTAAAAAGTAGTTATTTAACATGAGGCACAATCCACATGACATTTTGAATCAATTTTTCGGCAGTCCAAAAAATCAATTTTCTGTTGAAAAACGATGACCCGTGACCTGTCGAACTTTCTCCAGATGGTCAGAAATTGTAATTTTTTAATGTTTAATTTTTTGACTGTAAATGACTATTGCATGTGAATTAGAACTCTTGGAACTGAAACAATTGTGTTTAGAGTCATTATAATGCCTGAAATTGGTCGAAATAGAAGCTTCTGTGTAGGAGAAAAAGTCTATAAAAATGTTAATTTTGGTCACATTGAGGCTTTAAACAGTAGTTATTCAACATGAGGCACGATCCAAATGACATTTTAAATCAATTTTTCTACAGTCCAAAACATCAATTTTCTGATGACCTGTCGTACTTCCTCCAGATGGTCAGAAATGATAATTTTGTAATATTACATTTTTTACCTGTAAATGAATATTGCATGTGAAGTATCACTTTTGGAACTGAAATAAGTGTGTTCAGAGTCATTTTAATGCCTGAAATTGGTTCTGAGTAGGAGAAAAAGTCTGTAAATTGGCAATTTTGGCCACATTGACGATTTAAAAAGTAGTTATTTAACATGAGGCACAATCCACATGACATTTTGAATCAATTTTTCGGCAGTCCAAAAAATCAATTTTCTGTTGAAAAACGATGACCCGTCATCTGTCGAACTTTCTCCAGATGGTCAGAAATGGTAATTTTTTAACATTTCATTTTTTGACTGTAAATGACTATTGCATGTGAAGTATCACTTTTGGAACTGAAATAAGTGTGTTTAGAGTCATTTTAATGCCTGAAATTGGTTGAAATAGAAGCTTCTGAGTAGGAGAAAAAGTCTATAAAAATGGCAATTTTGGTCACATTGAGGCTTTAAACAGAAGTTATTCAACATGAGGCACAATCCAAATGGCATTTTAAATACATTTTTCTACAGTCCAAAACATCAATTTTCTGATGAAAAACGATGACCCGTGACCTGTCCACTTTCGCTGGATGGTCAGAAATGGAATTTTTTTTATATTTAATTTTTTGACTGTAAATGACTATTGCATGTGAATTAGAACTCTTGGAACTGAAATAAGTGTGTTTAGAGTCATTTTAATGCCTGAAATTGGTCAAAATAGAAGCTTCTGAGTAGGAGAAAAAGTCTATAAAAATGGCAATTTTGGTCACATTGAGGCTTTAAACAGAAGTTATTCAACATGAGGCACAATCCAAATGACATTTTAAATACATTTTTCTACAGTCCAAAAAATCAATTTTCTGATGAAAAACGATGACCCGTGACCTGTCGAACTTTCGCCAGATGGTCAGAAATGGAAATTTTTTTATATTTTATTTTTTCACTGTAAATGACTATTGCATGTGAATTAGAACTCTTGGAACTTAAATAAATGTGTTTAGAGTCATTTTAATGCCTGAAATTGGTCAAAATAGAAGCTTCTGAGTAGGAGAAAAAGTCTGTAAATTGGCAATTTTGGTCACATTGAGGATTTAAAAAGTAGTTATTAAACATGAGGCACAATCCAAATGACATTTTGAATCAATTTTTCTACAGTCCAAAAAATCAATTTTCTGATGAAAAACGATGACCCGTGACCTGTCGAACTTCCTCCAGATTGTCAGAAATGGTAATTTTTTAATGTTTAATTTTTTGACTGTAAATGACTATTGCATGTGAATTATCACTTTTGGAACTAAAATAAGTGTGTTTAGAGTCATTTTAATTGGTTGTAATAGAAGCTTCTGAGTAGGAGAAAAAGTCTATAAAAATGGCAATTTTGGTCACATTGAGGCTATAAACAGAAGTTATTCAACATGAGGCAGAATCCAAATGACTTTTTAAATCAATTTTTCAACAGTCCAAAAATATCCGTTTTCTGTTGAAAAGCGATGACCCGTGACATATCGAACTTTCTCCAGATGGTCAGAAATGCTAATTTATTAATGTTTAATTTTTTGACTGTAAATGACTATTGCATGTGAATTATCACTTTTGGAACTAAAATAAGTGTGTTTAGAGTCATTTTAATGCCTGAAATTGGTTGAAATAGAAGCTTCTGAGTAGGAGAATAATTCTGTAAATTGGCAATTTTGGTCACATTGAGGATTTAAAAAGTATTTATTCAACATGAGGCACAATCCAAATGACATTTTAAATCAATTTTTCTACAGTCCAAAAAATCAATTTTCTGATAAAAAATGATGACCCGTGACCTGTCGAACTTCCTCCAGATGGTCGGAAATGGTAATTTTTTAATATTTAATTTTTTGACTGTAAATGACTATTGCATGTGAAGTATCACTTTTGGAACTGAAATAAGTGTGTTTAGAGTCATTTTAATGCCTGAAATTGGTTGAAATAGAAGCTTCTGAGTAGGGGAAAAAGTCTATAAAAATGGCAATTTTGGTCACATTGAGGCTTTAAACAGTAGTTATTCAACATGAGGCACAATCCAAATGACATTTTAAATCAATTTTTCTACAGTCCAAAAAATCAATTTTCTGATAAAAAACGATGACCCGTGACCTGTCGAACTTCCTCCACATGGTTAGAAATGGTAATTTTTTAATATTTAATTTTTTAACTGTAAATGACTATTGCATGTGAAGTATCACTTTTGGAACTGAAATAAGTGTGTTTAGAGTCATTTTAATGCCTGAAATTGGTTAAAATAAAAGCTTCTGAGGAGGAGAAAAAGTCTATAAAAATGGCAATTTTGGTCACATTGAGGCTTAAAACAGTAGTTATTCAACATGAGGCACAATCCAAATGACATTTTAAATCTTTTTTTCTACAGTCCAAAAAATCAATTTTCTGATGAAAAACGATGACCCGTGACCTGCCAAACTTCCTCCAGATGGTCAGAAATGGTAATTTTTTAATATTACATTTTTTTATCTATAAATGACTATTGCATGTGAAGTATTACTTTTGGAACTGAAATAAGTGTGTTTAGAGTCATTTTAATGCCTGCATGGTTGAAATAGAAGCTTCTGAGTGGGAGAATAATTCTGTAAATTGGCAATTTTGGTCACATTGACGATTTAAAAAGTAGTTATTCAACATGAGGCACAATCCACATGACATTTTGAATCAATTTTTATACAGTCCAAAAAATCAATTTTCTGATGAAAAACGATGACCCGTGACCTGTCGAACTTTCTCCAGATGGTCAGAAATTGTAATTTTTTAATGTTCAATTCTTTGTTTGTAAATGAATATTGCATGTGAATTATCACTTTTGGAACTAAAATAAGTGTGTTTAAAGTCATTTTAATGCCTGAAATTGGTCGAAATAGAAGCTTCTGAGTAGGAGAAAAAGTCTGTAAAAATGGCAATTTTGTTCACATTGAGGCTTTAAAAAGTAGTTATTCAACATGAGGCACAATCCACATGACATTTCGGATCAATTTTTCTACAGTCCAAAAATCAATTTTCTGATGAAAAACGATGACCCGTGACCTGTCGAACTCTCGCCAGATGGTCAGAAATGGAAATTTTTTAATGTTTAATTTTTTGACTGTAAATGACTATTGCATGTGAATTAGAACTCTTTGAACTGAAATACGTGTGTTTAGAGTCATTTTAATGCCTGAAATTGGTCGAAATAGAAGCTTCTGAGTAGGAGATAAAGTCTATAAAAAAGGCAATTTTGGTCATATTGAGGCTTTAAACAGTAGTTATTAAACATGAGGCACAATCCAAATGACATTTTGAATCAATTTTTCTACAGTCCAAAAAATCAATTTTTTGATGAAAAACGATGACCCGTGACCTGTCGAACTTTCTCCAGATGGTCAGAAATTGTAATTTTTTAATATTTAATTTTTTGACTGTAAATGACTATTGTATGTGAAGTATCACTTTTGGAACTGAAATAAGTGTGTTTAGAGTCATTTTAATGCCTGAAATTCGTTGAAATAGAAGCATTTGAGTAGGAGAAAAAGTCTGTAAATTGTCAATTTTGGTCACATTGACGATTTAAAAAGTAGTTATTCAACATGAGGCACAATCCACATGACATTTTGAATCAATTTTTCGACAGTCCAAAAAATCAATTTTCTGTTCAAAAAACGATGACCCGTGACATGTCGAACTTTCGCCAGATGGTCAGAAACGGAAATTTTTTAATATTTAATTTTTTGACTGTAAATGACTATTGCATGTGAAGTATTACTTTTGGAACTTAAATAAGTGTGTTTAGAGTCATTTTAATGCCTGAAATTGGTCGAAATATAAGCTTCTGAGTAGGAGAAAAAGTCTGTAAATTCTTAATTTTGTTCATTATTGAGGATTTAAAAAATAGTTATTAAACATGAGGCACAATTCACATGACATTTTGAATCAATTATTCTACAGTTCAAAAAATTAATTTTCTGTTAAAAAATGATGACCCGTGACCTGTCGAACTTTCTCCAGATGGTCAGAAATTGTAATTTTTTAATGTTCAATTCTTTGTTTGTAAATGAATATTGCATGTGAATTATCACTTTTGGAACTAAAATAAGTGTGTTTAAAGTCATTTTAATGCCTGAAATTGGTCGAAATAGAAGCTTCTGAGTAGGAGAAAAAGTCTGCAAATTGGCAATTTTGGTCACAATGAGGATTTAAAAAGTAGTTATTAAACATGAGGCACAATCCAAATGACATTTTGAATCAATTTTCCTACAGTCCAAAAAATCAATTTCTCTGATGAAAAACGATGACCCGTGACCTGTCGAACTTTCACCAGATGGTCAGAAATGGAATTTTTTTTATATTTAATTTTTTGACTGTAAATGACTATTGCATGTGAATTAGAGCTCTTGGAACTGAAATAAGTGTGTTTAGAGTCATTTTAATGCCTGAAATTGGTCGAAATAGAAGCTTCTGAGTAGGAGAAAAAGTCTATAAAAATGGCAATTTTGGTCACATTGAGGCTTTAAACAGTAGTTATTCAACATGAGGCACTATCCAAATGACATTTTAAATCAATTTTTCTACAGGCCAAAAAATCAATTTTCGGATGAAAAACGATGACCCGTGACCTGTCGAACTTTCTCCAGATGGTCAGAAACGGAAATTTTTTAATATTTAATTTTTTGACTGTAAATGACTATTGCATGTGAAGTATCACTTTTGGAACTGAAATAAGTGTGTTTAGAGTCATTTTAATTCCCGAAATTGGTTGAAATAGAAGCTTTTGAGTAGGAGAAAAAGTCTGTAAATTGTCAATTTTGGTCACATTGACGATTTAAAAAGTAGTTATTCAACATGAGGCACAATCCATATGACATTTTGAATCAATTTTTCGACAGTCCAAAAAATCAATTTTCTGTTAAAAAAACGATGACCCGTGACATGTCGAACTTTCGCCAGATGGTCAGAAACGGAAATTTTTTAATATTTAATTTTTTGACTGTAAATGACTATTGCATGTGAAGTATTACTTTTGGAACTTAAATAAGTGTGTTTAGAGTCATTTTAATGCCTGAAATTGGTCGAAATATATGCTTCTGAGTAGGAGAAAAAGTCTGTAAATTCTTAATTTTGTTCATTATTGAGGATTTAAAAAATAGTTATTAAACATGAGGCACAATTCACATGACATTTTGAATCAATTTTTCTACAGTTCAAAAAATTAATTTTCTGTTAAAAAACGATGACCCGTGACCTGTCGAACTTTCTCCAGATGGTCAGAAATTGTAATTTTTTAATGTTCAATTCTTTGTTTGTAAATGAATATTGCATGTGAATTATCACTTTTGGAACTAAAATAAGTGTGTTTAAAGTCATTTTAATGCCTGAAATTGGTCGAAATAGAAGCTTCTGAGTAGGAGAAAAAGTCTGCAAATTGGCAATTTTGGTCACAATGAGGATTTAAAAAGTAGTTATTAAACATGAGGCACAATCCAAATGACATTTTGAATCAATTTTTCTACAGTCCAAAAAATCAATTTTTTGATGAAAAACGATGACCCGTGACCTGTCGAACTTTCTCCAGATGGTCAGAAATTGTAATTTTTTAATGTTTAATTTTTAGACTGTAAATGACTATTGCATGTGAATGATCACTTTTGGAACTGAAATAAGTGTGTTTAGAGTCATTTTAATGCCTGAAATTGGTCGAAATAGAAGCTTCTGAGTAGGAGAAAAAGTCTGTAAAAATGGCAATTTTGTTCACATTGAGGCTTTAAAAAGTAGTTATTCAACATGAGTTAAAATCCACATGATATTTCGGATCAATTTTTCTACAGTCCAAAAAATCAATTTTCTGATGAAAAACGATGACCCGTGACCTGTCGAACTCTCGCCAGATGGTCAGAAATGGAAATTTTTTAATGTTTAATTTTTTGACTGTAAATGACTATTGCATGTGAATTAGAACTCTTGGAACTGAAATACGTGTGTTTAGAGTCATTTTAATGCCTGAAATTGGTCAAAATAGAAGCTTCTGAGTAGGAGATAAAGTCTATAAAAAAGGCAATTTTGGTCACATTGAGGCTTTAAACAGTAGTTATTAAACATGAGGCACAATCCAAATGACATTTTGAATCAATTTTTCTACAGTCCAAAAAATCAATTTTTTGATGAAAAACGATGACCCGTGACCTGTCGAACTTTCTCCAGATGGTCAGAAATTGTAATTTTTTAATGTTTAATTTTTAGACTGTAAATGACTATTGCATGTGAATTATCACTTTTGGAACTGAAATAAGTGTGTATAGAGTCATTTTAATGCCTGAAATTGGTCGAAATAGAAGCTTCTGAGTAGGAGAAAAAGTCTGTAAAAATGGCAATTTTGTTCACATTGAGGCTTTAAAAAGTAGTTATTCAACATGAGGCACAATCCACATGATATTTCGGATCAATTTTTCTACAGTCCAAAAAATCAATTTTCTGATGAAAAACGATGACCCGTGACCTGTCGAACTCTCGCCAGATGGTCAGAAATGGAAATTTTTTAATGTTTAATTTTTTGACTGTAAATGACTATTGCATGTGAATTAGAACTCTTGGAACTGAAATACGTGTGTTTAGAGTCATTTTAATGCCTGAAATTGGTCAAAATAGAAGCTTCTGAGTAGGAGATAAAGTCTATAAAAAAGGCAATTTTGGTCATATTGAGGCTTTAAACAGTAGTTATTAAACATGAGGCACAATCCAAATGACATTTTGAATCAATTTTTCTACAGTCCAAAAAATCAATTTTTTGATGAAAAACGATGACCCGTGACCTGTCGAACTTTCTCCAGATGGTCAGAAATTGTAATTTTTTAATGTTTAATTTTTAGACTGTAAATGACTATTGCATGTGAATTATCAATTTTGGAACTGAAATAAGTGTGTTTAGAGTCATTTTTATGCCTGAAATTGGTCGAAATAGAAGATTCTGAGTAGGAGAAAAAGTCTGTAAAATGGCAATTTTGTTCACATTGAGGCTTTAAAAAGTAGTTATTCAAAATGAGGCACAATCCACATGATATTTTGGATCAATTTTTCTACAGTCCAAAAAATCAATTTTCTGATGAAAAACGATGACCCGTGACCTGTCGAACTCTCGCCAGATGGTCAGAAATGGTAATTTTTTAATGTTTAATTTTTTGACTGTAAATGACTATTGCATGTGAATTATCACTTTTGGAACTAAAATAAGTGTGTTTAGAGTCATTTTAATGCCTGAAATTGGTCGAAATAGAAACTTCTGAGTAGGATAAAAAGTCTGTAAATTGGCAATTTTGGTCACATTGAGGAGTTAAAAAGTAGTTATTAAACATGAGGCACAATCCAAATGACATTTGAAATACATTTTTCTATAGTCCAAAAAATCAATTTCTCTGATGAAAAACGATGACCCGTGACCTGTCAAACTTTCAACAGATGGTCAGAAATGGAAATTTTTTTATATTTAATTTTTTGACTGTAAATGACTATTGCATGTGAATTAGAACTCTTGGAACTGAAATAAGTGTGTTTAGAGTCATTTTAATGCCTGAAATTGGTCGAAATAGAAGCTTCTGAGTAGGAGAAAAAGTCTATAAAAATGGCAATTTTGGTCACATTGAGGCTTTAAACAGTAGTTATTCAACATGAGGCACTATCCAAATGACATTTTAAATCAATTTTTCTACAGTCCAAAAAATCAATTTTCGGATGAAAAACGATGACCCGTGACCTGTCGAACTTTCGCCAGATGGTCAGAAACGGAAATTTTTTAATATTTAATTTTTTGACTGTAAATGACTATTGCATGTGAAGTATCACTTTTGGAACTGAAATAAGTGTGTTTAGAGTCATTTTAATGCCTGAAATTGGTTGAAATAGAAGCTTTGGAGTAGGAGAAAAAGTCTGTAAATTGTCAATTTTGGTCACATTGACGATTTAAAAAGTAGTTATTCAACATGAGGCACAATCCACATGACATTTTGAATCAATTTTTCGACAGTCCAAAAAATCAATTTTCTGTTCAAAAAACGATGACCCGTGACATGTCGAACTTTCGCCAGATGGTCAGAAACGGAAATTCTTTAATATCTAATTTTTTGACTGTAAATGACTATTGCATGTGAAGTATTACTTTTGGAACTTAAATAAGTGTGTTTAGAGTCATTTTAATGCCTGAAATTGGTCGAAATATAAGCGTATGAGTAGGAGAAAAAGTCTGTAAATTCTTAATTTTGTTCATTATTGAGGATTTAAAAAATAGTTATTAAACATGAGGCACAATTCACATGACATTTTGAATCAATTTTTCTACAGTTCAAAAAATTAATTTTCTGTTAAAAAACGATGACCCGTGACCTGTCGAACTTTCTCCAGATGGTCAGAAATTGTAATTTTTTAATGTTCAATTCTTTGTTTGTAAATGAATATTGCATGTGAGTTATCACTTTTGGAACTAAAATAAGTGTGTTTAAAATCATTTTAATGCCTGAAATTGGTCGAAATAGAAGCTTCTGAGTAGGAGAAAAAGTCTGCAAATTGGCAATTTTGGTCACAATGAGGATTTAAAAAGTAGTTATTAAACATGAGGCACAATCCAAATGACATTTTGAATCAATTTTTCTACAGTCCAAAAAATCAATTTTCTGATGAAAAACGATGACCCGTGACCTGTCGAACTCTCACCAGATGGTCAGAAATGGAAATTTTTTAATGTTTAATTTTTTGACTGTAAATGACTATTGCATGTGAATTAGAACTCTTGGAACTGAAATACGTGTGTTTAGAGTCATTTTAATGCCTGAAATTGGTCAAAATAGAAGCTTCTGAGTAGGAGATAAAGTCTATAAAAAAGGCAATTTTGGTCATATTGAGGCTTTAAACAGTAGTTATTAAACATGAGGCACAATCCAAATGACATTTTGAATCAATTTTTCTACAGTCCAAAAAATCAATTTTTTGATAAAAAACGATGACCCGTGACCTGTCGAACTTTCTCCAGATGGTCAGAAATTGTAATTTTTTAATGTTTAATGTTTAGACTGTAAATGACTATTGCATGTTAATTATCACTTTTGGAACTGAAATAAGTGTGTTTAGAGTCATTTTAATGCCTGAAATTGGTCGAAATAGAAACTTCTGAGTAGGATAAAAAGTCTATAAATTGGCAATTTTGGTCACATTGAGGAGTTAAAAAGTAGTTATTAAACATGAGGCACAATCAAAATGACAGTTGAAATACATTTTTCTATAGTCCAAAAAATCAATTTCTCTGATGAAAAACGATGACCCGTGACCTGTCAAACTTTCACCAGATGGTCAGAAATGGAAATTTTTTTATATTTAATTTTTTGACTGTAAATGACTATTGCATGTGAATTAGAACTCTTGGAACTGAAATAAGTGTGTTTAGAGTCATTTTAATGCCTGGAATTGGTCGAAATAGAAGCTTCTGAGTAGGAGAAAAAGTCTATAAAAATGGCAATTTTGGTCACATTGAGGCTTTAAACAGTAGTTATTCAACATGAGGCACTATCCAAATGACATTTTAAATTAATTTTTCTACAGTCCAAAAAATCAATTTTCGGATGAAAAACGATGACCCGTGACCTGTCGAACTTTCGCCAGATGGTCAGAAACGGAAATTTTTTAATATTTAATTTTTTGACTGTAAATGACTATTGCATGTGAAGTATTACTTTTGGAACTTAAATAAGTGTGTTTAGAGTCATTTTAATGCCTGAAATTGGTCGAAATATAAGCTTCTGAGTAGGAGAAAAAGTCTGTAAATTCTTAATTTTGTTCATTATTGAGGATTTAAAAAATAGTTATTAAACATGAGGCACAATTCACATGACATTTTGAATCAATTTTTCTACAGTTCAAAAAATTAATTTTCTGTTAAAAAACGATGACCCGTGACCTGTCGAACTTTCTCCAGATGGTCAGAAATTGTAATTTTTTAATGTTCAATTCTTTGTTTGTAAATGAATATTGCATGTGAATTATCACTTTTGGAACTAAAATAAGTGTGTTTAGAGTCATTTTAATGCCTGAAATTGGTCGAAATAGAAGCTTCTGAGTAGGAGAAAAAGTCTGCAAATTGGCAATTTTGGTCACAATGAGGATTTAAAAAGTAGTTATTAAACATGAGGCACAATCCAAATGACATTTTGAATCAATTTTTCTACAGTCCAAAAAATCAATTTTTTGATGAAAAACGATGACCCGTGACCTGTCGAACTTTCTCCAGATGGTCAGAAATTGTAATTTTTTAATGTTTAATTTTTAGACTGTAAATGACTATTGCATGTGAATTATCACTTTTGGAACTGAAATAAGTGTGTTTAGAGTCATTTTTATGCCTGAAATTGGTCGAAATAGAAGCTTCTGAGTAGGAGAAAAAGTCTATAAAAATGGCAATTTTGGTCACATTGAGGCTTTAAACAGTAGTTATTCAACATGAGGCACTATCCAAATGACATTTTAAATCAATTTTTCTACAGTCCAAAAAATCAATTTTCGGATGAAAAACGATGACCCGTGACCTGTCGAACTTTCGCCAGATGGTCAGAAACGGAAATTTTTTAATATTTAATTTTTTGACTGTAAATGACTATTGCATGTGAAGTATCACTTTTGGAACTGAAATAAGTGTGTTTAGAGTCATTTTAATGCCTGAAATTGGTCGAAATATAAGCTTCTGAGTAGGAGAAAAAGTCTGTAAATTCTTAATTTTGTTCATTATTGAGGATTTGAAAAATAGTTATTAAACATGAGGCACAATTCACATGACATTTTGAATCAATTTTTCTACAGTTCAAAAAATTAATTTTCTGTTAAAAAATGATGACCCGTGACCTGTCGAACTTTCTCCAGATGGTCAGAAATTGTAATTTTTTAATGTTCAATTCTTTGTTTGTAAATGAATATTGCATGTGAATTATCACTTTTGGAACTAAAATAAGTGTGTTTAAAGTCATTTTAATGCCTGAAATTGGTCGAAATAGAAGCTTCTAAGTAGGAGAAAAAGTCTGTAAAAATGGCAATTTTGTTCACATTGAGGCTTTAAAAAGTAGTTATTCAACATGAGGCACAATCCACATGATATTTCAGATCAATTTTTCTACAGTCCAAAAAATCAATTTTCTGATGAAAAACGATGACCCGTGACCTGTCGAACTTTCGCCAGATGGTCAGAAATGGTAATTTTTTAATGTTTAATTTTTGACTGTAAATGACTATTGCATGTGAATTATCACTTTTGGAACTAAAATAAGTGTGTTTAGAGTCATTTTAATGCCTGAAATTGGTCGAAATAGAAGCTTCTGAGTAGGATAAAAAGTCTGTAAATTGGCAATTTTGGTCACATTGAGGAGTTAAAAAGTAGTTATTAAACATGAGGCACAATCCAAATGACATTTGAAATACATTTTTCTATAGTCCAAAAAATCAATTTCTCTGATGAAAAACGATGACCCGTGACCTGTCGAACTTTCACCAGATGGTCAGAAATGGAAATTTTTTTATATTTAATTTTTTGACTGTAAATGACTATTGCATGTGAATTAGAACTCTTGGAACTGACATAAGTGTGTTTAGAGTCATTTTAATGCCTGAAATTGGTCGAAATAGAAGCTTCTGAGTAGGAGAAAAAGTCTATAAAAATGGCAATTTTGGTCACATTGAGGCTTTAAACAGTAGTTATTCAACATGAGGCACTATCCAAATGACATTTTAAATCAATTTTTCTACAGTCCAAAAAATCAATTTTCGGATGAAAAACGATGACCCGTGACCTGTCGAACTTTCGCCAGATGGTCAGAAACGGAAATTTTTTAGTATTTAATTTTTTGACTGTAAATGACTATTGCATGTGAAGTATCACTTTTGGAACTGAAATAAGTGTGTTTAGAGTCATTTTAATGCCTGAAATTGGTTGAAATAGAAGCTTTTGAGTAGGAGAAAAAGTCTGTAAATTGTGAATTTTGGTCACATTGACGATTTAAAAAGTAGTTATTCAACATGAGGCACAATCCACATGACATTTTGAATCAATTTTTCAACAGTCCAAAAAATCAATTTTCTGTTCAAAAAACGATGACCCGTGACATGTCGAACTTTCGCCAGATGGTCAGAAACCGAAATTTTTTAATATTTAATATTTTGACTGTAAATGACTATTGCATGTGAAGTATTACTTTTGGAACTTAAATAAGTGTGTTTAGAGTCATTTTAATGCCTGAAATTGGGCGAAATATAAGCTTCTGAGTAGGAGAAAAGTCTGTAAATTCTTAATTTTGTTCATTATTGAGGATTTAAAAAATAGTTATTAAACATGAGGCACAATTCACATGACATTTTAAATCAATTTTTCTACAGTTCAAAAAATTATTTTCTGTTAAAAAACGATGACCCGTGACCTGTCGAACTTTCTCCAGATGGTCAGAAATTGTAATTTTTTAATGTTCAATTCTTTGTTTGTAAATGAATATTGCAAGTGAATTATCACTTTTGGAACTAAAATAAGTGTGTTTAAAGTCATTTTAATGCCTGAAATTGGTCGAAATAGAAGCTTCTGAGTAGGAGAAAAAGTCTGCAAATTGGCAATTTTGGTCACAATGAGGATTTAAAAAGTAGTTATTAAACATGAGGCACAATCCAAATGACATTTTGAATCAATTTTTCTACACTCCAAAAAATCAATTTTCTGATGAAAAACGATGGCCCGTGACCTGTCGAACTCTCGCCAGATGGTGAGAAATGGAAATTTTTTAATGTTTAATTTTTTGACTGTAAATGACTATTGCATGTGAATTAGAACTCTTGGAACTGAAATAAGTGTGTTTGGAGTCATTTTAATGCCTGAAATTGGTCGAAATAGAAGCTTCTGAGTAGGAGAAAAAGTCTATAAAAATGGCAATTTTGGTCACATTGAGGCTTTAAACAGTAGTTATTCAACATGAGGCACTATCCAAATGACATTTTAAATCAATTTTTCGACAGTCCAAAAAATCAATTTTCGGATGAAAAACGATGACCCGTGACCTGTCGAACTTTCGCCAGATGGTCAGAAACGGAAATTTTTTAATATTTAATTTTTTGACTGTAAATGACTATTGTATGTGAAGTATCACTTTTGGAACTGAAATAAGTGTGTTTAGAGTCATTTTAATGCCTGAAATTGGTTGAAATAGAAGCTTTTGAGTAGGAGAAAAAGTCTGTAAATTGTCAATTTTGGTCACATTGACGATTTAAAAAGTAGTTATTCAACATGAGGCACAATCCACATGACATTTTGAATCAATTTTTCGACAGTCCAAAAAATCAATTTTCTGTTCAAAAAACGATGACCCGTGACATGTCGAACTTTCGCCAGATGGTCAGAAACGGAAATTTTTTAATATTTAAGTTTTTTGACTGTAAATGACTATTGCATGTGAAGTATTACTTTTGGAACTTAAATAAGTGTGTTTAGAGTCATTTTAATGCCTGAAATTGGTCAAAATATAAGCTTCTGAGTAGGAGAAAAAGTCTGTAAATTTTTAATTTTGTTCATTATTGAGGATTTAAAAAATAGTTATTAAACATGAGGCACAATTCACATGACATTTTGAATCAATTTTTCTACAGTTCAAAAAATTAATTTTCTGTTAAAAAACGATGACCCGTGACCTGTCGAACTTTCTCCAGATGGTCAGAAATTGTAATTTTTTAATATTCAATTCTTTGTTTGTAAATGAATATTGCATGTGAATTTTCACTTTTGGAACTAAAATAAGTGTGTTTAAAGTCATTTAAATGCCTGAATTTGGTCAAAATAGAAGCTTCTGAGTAGGAGAAAAAGTCTGCAAATTGGCAATTTTGGTCACAATGAGGATTTAAAAAGTAGTTATTCAACATGAGGCACTATCCAAATGACATTTTAAATCAATTTTTCTACAGTCCAAAAAATCAATTTTCGGATGAAAAACGATGACCCGTGACCTGTCGAACTTTCGCCAGATGGTCAGAAACGGAAATTTTTTAATATTTAATTTTTTGACTGTAAATGACTATTGCATGTGAAGTATCACTTTTGGAACTGAAATAAGTGTGTTTAGAGTCATTTTAATGCCTGAAATTGGTTGAAATAGAAGCTTTTGAGTAGGAGAAAAAGTCTGTAAATTGTCAATTTTGGTCACATTGACGATTTAAAAAGTAGTTATTCAACATGAGGCACAATCCACATGACATTTTGAATCAATTTTTCAACAGTCCAAAAAATCAATTTTCTGTTCAAAAAACGATGACCCGTGACATGTCGAACTTTCGCCAGATGGTCAGAAACGGAAATTTTTTAATATTTAATTTTTTGACTGTAAATGACTATTGCATGTGAAGTATTACTTTTGGAACTTAAATAAGTGTGTTTAGAGTCATTTTAATGCCTGAAATTGGTCGAAATATAAGCTTCTGAGTAGGAGAAAAAGTATGTAAATTCTTAATTTTGTTCATTATTGAGGATTTAAAAAATAGTTATTAAACATGAGGCACAATTCACATGACATTTTGAATCAATTTTTCTACAGTTCAAAAAATTAATTTTCTGTTAAAAAACGATGACCCGTGACCTGTCGAACTTTCTCCAGATGGTCAGAAATTGTAATTTTTTAATGTTCAATTCTTTGTTTGTAAATGAATATTGCATGTGAATTATCACTTTTGGAACTAAAATAAGTGTGTTTAAAGTCATTTTAATGCCTGAAATTGGTCGAAATAGAAGCTTCTGAGTAGGAGAAAAAGTCTGCAAATTGGCAATTTTGGTCACAATGAGGATTTAAAAAGTAGTTATTAAACATGAGGCACAATCCAAATGACATTTTGAATCAATTTTTCTACAGTCCAAAAAATCAATTTTTTGATGAAAAACGATGACCCGTGACCTGTCGAACTTTCTCCAGATGGTCAGAAATTGTAATTTTTTAATGTTTAATTTTTAGACTGTAAATGACTATTGCATGTGAATTATCACTTTTGGAACTGAAATAAGTGTGTTTAGAGTCATTTTAATGCCTGAAATTGGTCGAAATAGAAGCTTCTGAGTAGGAGAAAAAGTCTGTAAAAATGGCAATTTTGTTCACATTGAGGCTTTAAAAAGTAGTTATTCAACATGAGGCACAATCCACATGATATTTCGGATCAATTTTTCTACAGTCCAAAAAATCAATTTTCTGATGAAAAACGATGACCCGTGACCTGTCGAATTCTCGCCAGATGGTCAGAAATGGAAATTTTTTAATGTTTAATTTTTTGACTGTAAATGACTATTGCATGTGAATTAGAACTCTTGGAACTGAAATACGTGTGTTTAGAGTCATTTTAATGCCTGAAATTGGTCGAAATAGAAGCTTCTGAGTAGGAGATAAAGTCTATAAAAAAGGCAATTTTGGTCATATTGAGGCTTTAAACAGTAGTTATTCAACATGAGGCACAATCCAAATGACATTTTAAATCAATTTTTCTACAGTCCAAAAAATCAATTTTCTGATGAAAAACGATGACCCGTGACATGTCGAACTTTCTCCAGATGGTCAGAAATGGTAATTTTTTAATGCTTAATTTTTTGACTGTAAATGACTATTGCAAGGGAATTATCACTTTTGGAACTAAAATAAGTGTGTTTAGAGTCATTTTAATGCCTGAAATTGGTCGAAATAGAAGCTTCTGAGTAGGATAAAAAGTCTGTAAATTGGCAATTTTGGTCACATTGAGGATTTAAAAAGTAGTTATTAAACATGAGGCACAATCCAAATGACATTTGAAATACATTTTTCTATAGTCCAAAAAATCAATTTCTCTGATGAAAAACGATGACCCGTGACCTGTTGAACTTTCAACAGATGGTCAGAAATGGAAATTTTTTTATATTTAAGTTTTTTGACTGTAAATGACTATTGCATGTGAATTAGAACTCTTGGAACTGAAATAAGTGTGTTTAGAGTCATTTTAATGCCTGAAATTGGTCGAAATAGAAGCTTCTGAGTAGGAGAAAAAGTCTATAAAAATCGCAATTTTGGTCACATTGAGGCTTTAAACAATAGTTATTCAACATGAGGCACAATCCACATGACATTTTGAATCAATTTTTCGACAGTACAAAAAATCAATTTTCTGTTCAAAAAACGATGACCCGTGACATGTCGAACTTTCGCCAGATGGTCAGAAATGGAAATTTTTTTATATTTAATTTTTTGACTGTAAATGACTATTGCATGTGAATCAGAACTCTTGGAACTGAAATAAGTGTGTTTTGAGTCATTTTAATGCCTGAAATTGGTCGAAATAGAAACTTCTGAGTAGGAGAAAAAGTCTATAAAAATGGCAATTTTGGTCACATTGAGGCTTTAAACAGTAGTTATTCAACATGAGGCACTATCCAAATGACATTTTAAATCAATTTTTCTACAGTCCAAAAAATCAATTTTCGGATGAAAAACGATGACCCGTGACCTGTCGAACTTTCGCCAGATGGTCAGAAACGGAAATTTTTTAATATTTAATTTTTTGACTGTAAATGACTATTGCATGTGAAGTATGACTTTTGGAACTGAAATAAGTGTGTTTAGAGTCATTTTAATGCCTGAAATTGGTTGAAATAGAAGCTTTTGAGTAGGAGAAAAAGTCTGTAAATTGTCAATTTTGGTCACATCGATGATTTAAAAAGTAGTTATTCAACATGAGGCACAATCCACATGACATTTTGAATCAATTTTTCGACAGTCCAAAAAATCAATTTTCTGTTAAAAAAACGATGACCCGTGACATGTCGAACTTTCGCCAGATGGTCAGAAACGGAAATTTTTTAATATTTAATTTTTTGACTGTAAATGACTATTGCATGTGAAGTATTACTTTTGGAACTTAAATAAGTGTGTTTAGAGTCATTTTAATGCCTGAAATTGGTCGAAATATATGCTTCTGAGTAGGAGAAAAAGTCTGTAAATTCTTAATTTTGTTCATTATTGAGGATTTAAAAAATAGTTATTAAACATGAGGCACAATTCACATGAAATTTTGAATCAATTTTTCTACAGTTCAAAAAATTAATTTTCTGTTAAAAAACGATGACCCGTGACCTGTCGAACTTTCTCCAGATGGTCAGAAATTGTAATTTTTTAATGTTCAATTCTTTGTTTGTAAATGAATATTGCATGTGGATTATCACTTTTGGAACTAAAATAAGTGTGTTTAAAGTCATTTTAATGCCTGAAATTGGTTGAAATAGAAGCTTCTGAGTAGGAGAAAAAGTCTGCAAATTGGCAATTTTGGTCAGAATGAGGATTTAAAAAGTAGTTATTAAACATGAGGCACAATCCAAATGACATTTTGAATCAATTTTTCTACAGTCCAAAAAATCAATTTTTTGATGAAAAACGATGACCCGTGACCTGTCGAACTTTCTCCAGATGGTCAGAAATTGTAATTTTTTAATGTTTAATTTTTAGACTGTAAATGACTATTGCATGTGAATGATCACTTTTGGAACTGAAATAAGTGTGTTTAGAGTCATTTTAATGCCTGAAATTGGTGGAAATAGAAGCTTCTGAGTAGGAGAAAAAGTCTGTAAAAATGGCAATTTTGTTCACATTGAGGCTTTAAAAAGTAGTTATTCAACATGAGGCACAATCCACATGATATTTCGGATCAATTTTTCTACAGTCCAAAAAATCAATTTTCTGATGAAAAACGATGACCCGTGACCTGTCGAACTCTCGCCAGATGGTCAGAAATGGAAATTTTTTAATGTTTAATTTTTTGACTGTAAATGACTATTGCATGTGAATTAGAACTCTTGGAACTGAAATACGTGTGTTTAGAGTCATTTTAATGCCTGAAATTGGTCGAAATAGAAGCTTCTGAGTAGGAGATAAAGTCTATAAAAAAAGGCAATTTTGGTCATATTGAGGCTTTAAACAGTAGTTATTAAACATGAGGCACAATCCAAATGACATTTTGAATCAATTTTTCTACAGTCCAAAAAATCAATTTTTTGATGAAAAACAATGACCCGTGACCTGTCGAACTTTCTCCAGATGGTCAGAAATTGTAATTTTTTAATGTTTAATTTTTAGACTGTAAATGACTATTGCATGTGAATTATCACTTTTGGAACTGAAATAAGTGTGTTTAGAGTCATTTTTATGCCTGAAATTGGTCGAAATAGAAGATTCTGAGTAGGAGAAAAAGTCTGTAAAATGGCAATTTTGTTCACATTGAGGCTTTAAAAAGTAGTTATTCAAAATGAGGCACAATCCACATGATATTTTGGATCAATTTTTCTATAGTCCAAAAAATCAATTTTTTGATGAAAAACAATGACCCGTGACCTGTCGAACTTTCTCCAGATGGTCAGAAATTGTAATTTTTTAATGTTTAATTTTTAGACTGTAAATGACTATTGCATGTGAATTATCACTTTTGGAACTGAAATAAGTGTGTTTAGAGTCATTTTAATGCCTGAAATTGGTCGAAATAGAAGCTTCTGAGTAGGATAAAAAGTCTGTAAATTGGCAATTTTGGTCACATTGAGGAGTTAAAAAGTAGTTATTAAACATGAGGCACAATCCAAATGACATTTGAAATACATTTTTCTATAGTCCAAAAAATCAATTTCTCTGATGAAAAACGATGACCCGTGACCTGTCGAACTTTCACCAGATGGTCAGAAATGGAAATTTTTTTATATTTAATTTTTTGACTGTAAATGACTATTGCATGTGAATTAGAACTCTTGGAACTGAAATAAGTGTGTTTAGAGTCATTTTAATGCCTGAAATTGGTCGAAATAGAAGCTTCTGAGTAGGAGAAAAAGTCTATAAAAATGGCAATTTTGGTCACATTGAGGCTTTAAACAGTAGTTATTCAACATGAGGCACTATCCAAATGACATTTTAAATCAATTTTTCTACAGTCCAAAAAATCAATTTTCGGATGAAAAACGATGACCCGTGACCTGTCGAACTTTCGCCAGATGGTCAGAAACGGAAATTTTTTAATATTTAATTTTTTGACTGTAAATGACTATTGCATGTGAAGTATCACTTTTGGAACTGAAATAAGTGTGTTTAGAGTCATTTTAACCCCTTCCATGCTGCGCAGATTCCGCCGCTGTGCTGACGGAATCTTGCGCGGGCGTGGTCATGACGGAACGGTTCCGTCATGAGCACAGCTCAACCGTGGCTCATGACGGAACCGTTCCGTCATGAGCACCGAAGGGGTTAATGCCTGAAATTGGTTGAAATAGAAGCTTTTGAGTAGGAGAAAAAGTCTGTAAATTGTCAATTTTGGTCACATTGACGAATTAAAAAGTAGTTATTCAACATGAGGCACAATCCACATGACATTTTGAATCAATTTTTCGACAGTCCAAAAAATCAATTTTCTGTTCAAAAAACGATGACCCGTGACATGTCGAACTTTCGCCAGATGGTCAGAAACGGAAATTTTTTAATATTTAATTCTTTGACTGTAAATGACTATTGCATGTGAAGTATTACTTTTGGAACTTAAATAAGTGTGTTTAGAGTCATTTTAATGCCTGAAATTGGTCGAAATATAAGCTTCTGAGTAGGAGAAAAAGTCTGTAAATTCTTAATTTTGTTCATTATTGAGGATTTAAAAAATAGTTATTAAACACGAGGCACAATTCACATGACATTTTGAATCAATTTTTCTACAGTTCAAAAAAGTAATTTTCTGTTAAAAAACGATGACCCGTGACCTCTCGAACTCTCACCAGATGGTCAGAAATTGTAATTTTTTAATGTTCAATTCTTTTTTTGACTGTAAATGACTATTGCATGTGAATTAGAACTCTTGGAACTGAAATACGTGTGTTTAGAGTCATTTTAATGCCTGAAATTGGTCGAAATAGAAGCTTCTGAGTAGGAGATAAAGTCTATAAAAAAGGCAATTTTGGTCATATTGAGGCTTTAAACAGTAGTTATTCAACATGAGGCACAATCCAAATGACATTTTAAATCAATTTTTCTACAGTCCAAAAATTCAATTTACTGATGAAAAACGATGACCCGTGACATGTCGAACTTTCTCCAGATGGTCAGAAATGGTAATTTTTTAATGTTCAATTCTTTGTTTGTAAATGAATATTGCATGTGAATTATCACTTTTGGAACTAAAATAAGTGTGTTTAAAGTCATTTTAATGCCTGAAATTGGTCGAAATAGAAGCTT